>NC_092876.1:100781324-101520074 GCF_028372415.1 Notamacropus eugenii
GACAGCAAAGTGAAGATTCCTACATGCAAAGCCTCCAACAAAAATATGAAATGGTCTCAAGTCATGGAGGAACTCAAAAGGGATTTTGAAAATCAAGTAAGAGAAGAAGAGGAAAAATTGGGAAGAGAAATGAGAGTGATACAAGACATTCATGAAAAACAAATCAACAGCTTGCTAAAGAAGACTCCAAAAATGTTGAAGAAAATAACACCTTTAAAAATAGACTAACCCAAATGCCAAAAGAGGTCCAAAAAGCCAATGAGGAGAAGAATGCCTTAAAAAACACAATTGGTCAAATGGAAAAGTAGGCCCAAAAGCTCACTGAAGAAAATAATTCCTTCAAAATTAGAATGGAGCGAATGGAAGGCTATAGCTCTATGAGAAATCAAGAAATTATCAAACAAAACCAAAAGAATGAAAAAAGAAGACAATGTGAAATATGTCCTTGGAAAAATAACTGACATAGACAATGGATCCAGAAGAGATAATTTTAAAATTTGTGGTCGACATGAAAACCATAATCAAAAAAAGAGCCTAGACATCATCTTCTAGAAAATTATCAAGGAAAACTGCCCTGATATTCTAGAACCAGAGGATAAAATAGAAATGAAAAGAATCCACTGATTACCTCCTGAAAGAGATCCTAAAAGAAAAACTCCTAGGAATATTGTAGCCAAATCCCAGATCAAGGAGAAAGTATTACAAGCAGCCAGAAAAACAATTCAAGTATTGTGGAAAAATAATCAGGATAACAGTATTTAGCAGCTTCTACACTATGGGATCAGAGGGCTTAGAAGACGATATTTCAGAGGTCATGGGAGCCAGGATTAAAACCAAGAATCATCTACCCAGCAAAACTGAGTATAATACTTCAGGGAGAATAATGCAATTTCAATGAAAGAGAGGACTTCCAAGTATTATTGTTGAAAAGACCAGAGATGAATAAGAAATTTGACTTTCAAATAAAAAAATCAAGAGAAACGTGAAAAGATAAAGGGGAAAGTGAAGAAAAAAAGGACTCATTAAAGTTGAATTTTTTACATACCTACATGGAAAGATGATTTTTGTAACTCATGAGATCTTTTCTCAGTATTAGGGTAGTTAGAGGAAAAATATGTATGTGTGTATATATGGATGTATGGATGTATACATATATACATATATATTCATAGAAAAAAAGATAGATAGACAGACAGAGGGTAAAGAGGGAGCTGAACATGAATGTGCTGGGAGAAAGAGAAAGGGAGAAGTAGAATGTAGTAAATCATCTCACATAAAAGAGGCCAAGAAAGAGTTTTCACAATGGAGGGGAAGAGGGGGAGATGAGAGGGAATAAGTGACCCTTTCTCTCGTTGAATTTGTCTTAAGGAGTGAATAGCACACATTCAATTGGGTATGGAAATCTATCTTACCCTGCAGGAAGGCAGGGGTGAAAGGAATAGGAAAGGGAGGATAACAGAAAGGATGGCAGATTGGGGCAAGGGGTAATCAGAAGCAAACACTATTGAGGGGGGAGAACAATTTAAGGGAGAGAATGGAATAAATGGAGGGCAGGACAAGACAGAAGAAATGTGGTTAGTCTTTTGCAACATAACTATTATAGAAGTGTTTTGAATGGCTACACTTGTATGACCTATATCAAATTGCTTGCTTTCTTAATGAGGGTGGGTAGGAAGGGAAGGAGGGAGGGAGAGAATGTAGAACTCAAAGATTCAAAAATGAATGTTAAAAATTGTTTTTACATGCAACTGGGAAATAAGTCATATAGGCAACGGGGTATAGAAATCTATCTTGCCCTACAGGAAAATAGAGGGGAGAGGGATGGGAGAAGGGAGTTAAAGAAAAGAGGGCAGACTGGGGAAAAGGGTGGTTGGGGTGCATGCTGTCCTAGGGTGAGGGAGGTGAGAGATGGGGAGAAAATTTGGAATTCAAAATCTTGTGGAAAAATAAATGTTATGTTAAAACTTAAAAATAATAAATTCTAAAGTATAGATTTTTTAACTCTTTGTAGTCTTTTGTCATCTTATGCACTAGAGAAAGAGCACCATATTTGTTCATAGATTGTTTTCGTTGTTTTAGGAAATGGTGTCCAAACCCATATACATCTTCCTCCCTCTCCTAGGGTAATTATCCTTTCCAGAGATGGACTAGTTTTTAAGGGTACTGTTTGTAACACTTTATAAATGCCACTGAAACACATGCTACTACGAACTATTTCATTTCCTATTCAGGTTACCGTGATTTCTCCAAAATGAAAGCTGATGAAAGACAAAGAGAGATTTCCCACATATTTCTAAATACCAAGACAAGACTTGAATTTCTTCATACCTGTAGCAATAGCACGCTGCTGTTTTGTATGGAAAAATATCTAAGAATCTGCTAAATCCAGATAGCTCAGTGCCTCTAGTGAAAATGAGAACACTTGATACTTGAGCCCTACTTCACAGATCTTCCATCTCTTATCTGGGTATCCAGGCAAGATCAATTGCCTCTTTTGTCACCGAGCCACATTTGTCTTATTCTTCCATTCCTTGCCTGATTTGTTTTTAAAGACCCTCAAATAAAAGAAGGCTTTTCTCATGAGTCTAATAATCTTCTAGAGCTCTTTGCCAATATTTCACTCATAAAAAAAAAGAAAATTTTCAGATCTCAATCAATTTCTCAAAATATTAACAATAAATATTTTTCTCAGCTATCTCCAACATTACATAAATCATTTTGGTCAATTTTTACAAATCACATTATCACCCTGCCTTATTAAAAAAAAAAAGAAGAAAAGAAGAAAACTAGTCACTTTTAAACATTTTAGTACTTCTAAACCTGAATAAAGATTATACATAAATAGAATGTGAACTCCTGGATATTTTTAACCCTGTCCTGTGGTAAATACAGGTGAAGACAATGAACCAAAGAAATCAACAGGACCCTCTTAAGGTCAGACCCCTGGAATCAGACTCAATCAATGTGAGCCCAAAGTCTAGGTGAGTTTATGAACTGGGAGGAAAGGGGAATGCCCTGGGCCAAGTGTTACAGTGTCATAACAAACAGCTATCACTAGAGATATACAGGAGGAAGCTAGATAATTATTTCTTGGAGATATCCTACTCATGTGTATTTGTGATCAAAAGACCTCTAAGATCTCTTATGAAGTTGAGATTCTATGATACTGTCAGGTAGTAATAACCTGGTACTTTTCCATTACCCACGTCTGATCTAATTGCCCAGGTAACTGACGATATCTTTCTCTGAGGTTGTCTCAACCAGGTCATGGGGCTACAAAACTTTGAAGGGAGGGTTGGTTCCCTGGTTCTTCCATGGGAGGAGGGGTAGAGGTCAAAACTTTGGGTAGGATCCACAAGTGTGAGTCTATTCTAGACCAGTGGTTTCAAACTCAAATAGAAATGAATCTATATTGTGGCATATTGACTTAGAAAATCACGGATTAATATCATCTATGTTGCTATTTCATTTTTAGTATATAGTACCAATGTCTACTACACTTCCTGACACAGAATAGTCATTTAACATTTGGTTCTTGAATGAATGGATGAATTCCTACCTTATCAAAAGTGATAAACTCCAGAAAAAACTAGCAGTTTAACAATAACATTAGCTGGCATTTATTAAATAACTATTCAAGGTTTATAAAATGCTAAATCAATGTCCATTATTTTATTTGGCATTCTCAAAAACCGTGTGAGATAGATACTATAGGCATTATTGTCCTAGTTTTATAGAGAGGAAAGCAAGAAGGTTAAATGACTTGCCCAAGGTCACACAGCCAACACGTGTCAAAGGTAAGATCCAAATGCAGGTCTCACTTGATTTCAAGCACAGAATTCTTTTCACTACACAATTCCAATTTAAAAAATAAGTTCCCATTGTGCAAAATATTTAATTTGCTACATTGCAAAGATGTGTGCATAGACAAATTGTATATAAGATGGCCTGAATCTTTATACTCATGCTCTAGAAATAAGGTATTTTTCAACAAGACAGAGTCAATAAACTCCTAGATCCTATCTAAGAAGTTATACATAAATTCTTGAGGACTGTATTAGATGTATGACTAATCAAATAATAAGGGTGCAATCCAGGTCTCAAACCTTATCATTCATACAAGACTCTCCTGATTGGTAGAGAGAATATGACATGATACTATACTTGCATGAGGGACAGGTTGATCAGAGAGCTTTGGAGAGATAAAAGAAGGGAAGCAAGGAGAGAAGGAAGGAGGGAGGGATAGAAGGAAGGATGGAAAGGAGAAAAAAGGAAGGGAGGGAAGAAACAGAGGAAGGAAGAAGAGAGGGAGGAATGAAAGGACATTTATCAGTTGCTTATTATGTGCCAGCTACACTTTGCTAAGGAAGGGACATTCTTCCCTCTTCCAGAGAGGACACCAGAGATTCTAAACATTCTGGAGAAAGAATCAGGGAGAGATGCAGCAATGTCAAGCATAAAGTATGCATTTAATTGATGCTAGTTTACTAACTTTGGAGTAGAGTAAAGTGGAGAAATGTCAGAAAAATTATAACACAATATAACACATAACATAACTAGGATATTTGGTTTCAAATTTGGTTTCAAATAGCTGCTACTTCCAGGTTGTCCTTTTGTCACTATCACTTAACATCTTGTCTTCTTTAGAGTTTCACTCCATTCCTCTATATTACTCAGTCAACATCCTTGTCACAGTTTTATGCCAGCTTTCAATTCACTCTCTCTCTCTTTAAGGAATATGTACCTGTCTCACAGACAATTTGGTTTCAAATTGTGGTGGTAAAGGGGAGGTCTCTACTGGCAAATCACACAACTCTATCCTCAGCATCATTGGAGTGCACATTTTTTTAACAATTTGGATAGTGATATTAATGGCAACATGTCACATATGCTGATGATATAAAGATGGGAAGTACAGCTAATCCATTATATGATGGAATTGGAATTTTAACAGATCTCAACATGCAGCAACAATGGATCACTTCTAACAAGATTACACTTAATATGGATACATGTAAAATGTTAAATGAGTTAAAAAAGAAAAATGATTACAAATTCCAGGATGAAGAAGTAGCTAGATAGAAGTTCAAGAGAAAAGGTTCTGGAAGTTTAGGTGATCTGGCAATCAAACAAATTATTGTGATCTTTTTTTAAAAAGAGTTCATAGAACTATAGTGTCCAAGTCAGACTGTTCAGTTCTAGTCTCTACATTTTATGGCAAATTGACAAAAAGGACCATGTCTAGTATTAATAAACTCCTTTTCAGTCTAAATCTCTTCATCTAACTAGCTTTGTATCATCTAGTACACATAGAAAACTAGCTTCCTTCAGAAGATTCCATATCCTTGACCACCTCTACGATACTAGGATTTCCTTTTCTCCCCAACACATAGGATTCAAAAGGGGAAAGGAAAGAAATAAACACTTATTAAGCACTTACTATTGCCAGGCATTGTCCTAATTTTAGTGAATATTATCTCATTTGACCCTCACAATAATGCTTATGTAGGTACTTTTATTAGTTCTATTTTACAGTTCAGGAAACTGAGGCATACAGAAGTTAAGACACTTGCCCAAGGTCATATAGAAAGTAAGTGTCTAAGACTACGTTTGAAATCAGGTCTTCTTGATTCCAAGTCCAGCATTCTATCCACTCCATCAATTAGATGCTCACTCCCATCCCTGCTCCTAACTGCTACTTCTAGGCTGTCCTTTTGTCACTATCACTTAACATCTTGTCTTCTTTGGAGTTTCACTCCATTCCTCTATATTACTCAGTCAACATCTTCATCACAATTTTATGCCAGACTTCAGTTCACTCTCTCTATTTAAGGAGTATGTACCTGTCTCACAGACTTCCTCTTTCCTACTTAGTGACTTCACTATAGAAGCTGAAAAACTGGACATCCACTTCATAAACTCCCATGACCTTTATTCTATCTCAGCCAAATAAAGGGATGATGGCACTATCATCCATAATTATACTAAGTCTATGATCCTCAACTCTGAAATTTTTTGTCATTACAATCTCATAATTATAATCATAGTCATAACTATTCATTTCTTCTTCTGACACATTCTTCCTGAACCTATTCTTCTTCCTAATCATGCCCTCTAGTTCCTCCACCCCTTCCTGTTTTCCTGTAGTCATCCTTCTTGCTCTGGCTTCACATTCATCTTTTCAGAATTTTAATCCTTTTAACTATACACTGTCATTTACTCATGATTGTCTTGATCAATTATCTTATCACGCTCACATCTTGTCAAACCTCAGTTTCTTTGTTTTTTACTTCCCCCATCAACTGTTTTATCCATTTATACCTGTCCACTTGTTGCTCATAGCAATAGTAATCATGCTGACTATATCCATTGTAAATTTGTTACAAACCCCACAACCACGTGGCCATCCTTTTATTCATACTTGATGGGCTTTACCCCATTTTCCTACAATAGTCATCTCTTCTAAACCATATCTTTTCTCTTCTACCCTCCCCACAACACCACCGAAAGGAGTAACTTATTCCCTCCCCTTTGGCACTAGATCTTACCGAGAAAACTAGATTATCTTCCATTAAATCTATTTTACTTCTCACTTCATATCTCACAACAATTTTGTATCATTTCTCATTCATTCTCCTTTGATTTAGCTTTTAAGGAAAAGATGGGTCTTCTCTTTGCTTAAGGCCAGCCCTGCACTTGCACCCTTGATTTCATTGCCTTTTTCCAGAAGCTGGATCCTCAGGCAGCCCTTCATTCTCTTTCATTTTCCATCTTTCTACATTCACTGACTACTTTCCTTTTTACCACATATATGTCAACTTCCCAATCTTTACAAACCATCACTTCATCTGGCATCACTTCAAGATATCATACTGTATTTTTCTCCTTTTCACAGTGGTTGGTTTTTGTCCTTCATTCTCAAAGAGGACCAAAATGACATCACCATGGTAAAGTGAAATTTCAGTGTCCAACTGTGGCTGATCAGACCAATAGGAATTCAGAATGCTCTACCACAGGTTGGGCATGGATAGTCCTTGTGAATATTTGAGGTGGATCCTCCAAATTTGCACATAATATGTTGAATTTGTGCTGTCTCAATTCTGCTTTGCTCATATAACACAGCACCCTTTCTGATGTGGGTACACCATGCTGAGCAGTCTTGTGCCAGTGTCTCCCATGTTGCACAATCAAATTCAAAGTTCTTGAGAGTGTCCTTGTATCGCTTTTTCTGACCATGATGTGATCGCCTGCCCCATGTGAATTCTCCATAAAATAGTCTTTTTGGCAAGCGTACGTTTTGCGTTCAAACAATGTGGCCAGCCCATTTGGAGTTGTACTCTCTGAAGCACAGTTTGAATGCTTGGCAGTTCAATTTGAGCAAGGACTTCAATGTCTAGTACCTTATCCTGTCAGGTGATCCTCAGAATCTTCCTAAGACAGTTCAAATGAAAGCAATTCAGTTTCCTGGAATGGCACTGGTAGACTGTTCATGTTTCACAGGCATACAACAGTGAGGTCAGCACAATGGCTCTGTAGATCTTCAGTTTGGTAGTCAGTCTAATACCTCTTCCCGCCCAAACTTTTCTTCAGACTCTCCCAAAAATGCATGCATCAACCTCATTTTCAATATGTATGTCCCTGTAAAGTATACTACCAAGGTAAGTGAACTTATCCACAGCATTCAGAACTTGTCCGTTTGTTGTAATCGACGGTTCCAAGTATGGATGGTGTGGTGGTGGCTGATGGAGCACCTGCGTTTTCTTGGTGTTAATTATTAGACCAAAATTAGCACAGGCAGCAGAGAATTGATACATACTTTGTGGCATCTCTGTTTCAGAGGCTGCATTGAGCGCATAATCATCAGCAAACAGAAAATCATGCACCAACACTCCCTCCACTTTCGTCTTTGCTTGTTGCCTTTTCAAATAGAAAAACTTACCATCAGTATGGTAGCTGACCTTGATACCATCTTCATTCTCATTGAAAGCATTTGACAACATGGCTGAAAATATCATGGTAAAAGGCATGAGAGCAAGCACACAGCACAGTTTCACTCCATTGGTGACTGGGGAGTTACAAGAGCATTGTTCACTACCCAGAACTTGGGCAAACATGCCATCATGAAATTGACGTGCTATATTGATGAACTTCTCTGATGAACCAAATTTTGACATAATTTCCCATAAGCCCTCATGACTAACAGTGTCAAAGGCCTTGGTCAGATCTATAAATATTGAGTACAGACCTCTGTTCTGCTCCTGGCATTTCTCCTGGAGTTGTTGGGTAGCAAACACCATATTGACTGTTCCTTTGCCCTTTCTGAAGCCACACTGGCTCTCAAGTATATGACCATCTTCCAGGTGAAGGATTAGCCTGTTAAGGAGGACTCTAGTGAGAATTTTGCCAGAAATGACTAAGAGAGAGACCCCTACCTGTGATTGTCATAGGACAATCTATTCCCTTTACCTTTATAGAAATGGACAATGGAGGCATACTTGAACTCCTAGGGAATAACTTCCTCCTTCTGTATAACCTGAAAAATTTCAGCTTTTGTACGAGCAATGGTTCCCTTACCTTGCAAATCTCAGCTGGAATAGAATCAGCACCAGGTGCTTTGCCACATGAAAGGAGCCTAAGGGCCCTCAAAACCTCTTCTTCAGTTGGAAGTTCAGCTAAGAAGGGATTGACTTCAACCTGAGATAAAGTCAGTGATCTCAGCATTGATTGTTGATGGTCTGTTGAGAACACTATGGAAGTGTTCAGCCCATCACTCTTGGATCACATCCTTATCACTAATCAATGTGGCTCCATCAGCACTAAGTAGCTGTGATACATCATAGGTTTTTGGTCCATAAATAGCTTTCCAGGAATCATAAAAGCTCTTTGGATTGTCATTATCAGCATAAAACTGAATTTCATCTGCCTTCTTACTGAGTCAGAAATCCTCTAGAAAGAATTAGTCATATGAGTTTTTTCCATTTCTTCACCACCTCCCTCTTCTTAAGCCTCTTTCAATCTGGCTTTTGATCCAACCATTTGACTAAATTGTTATCTACTTTATTATCAACAATCTCTTAATAGCTAAACATGAAAACTTTTTACAGTCCTCATCCTAATTGACCTCTTTTTGTTTTGTTATAATCAGCACTTCCTCCTGGATACTCTCTCACTCTTCGAATCTCATAACTTGCTATGTTCTGTGTTTCTGATTTACCTTTCTCAGTCTCCTTTGCCAAATCATCTCTTACTGTGACTATTACCTTAGCCTTTTCCTTTAACTCTCTTTTCTATAATATTCCTTTTTGATGATCCCGTGAGATTCCCTGGGTTCAATTATTTTTTTCATATGATTCTAAAATATCTTTATCCAGTCACATTTTCTCTCCTAAAATCTGGATTTATATTGCCACTGGGCTATTGGACATTATTTGGATGTCCCATTAGCATCCCATTAGAACTTACCATGTTCTCTACACTAATCCTTCCTCTGATTTCCCTTCCTTCTACTGAGAAATACACTATTCTTCCTTTCATATAGGTTCTCAACTTCATAGGCCTCTTTTATCCTCGTTATTCCTTGTGTCCCATATTCAATCATTTCCCAAAACTTGTTTATTCCATATTCACAAGATCTTTTACATCCCTTTCAATTTCTCCATTCACATGATCACCACCTAATTTATGGCTTCATCTCCTCTCAACAGAACTATTGCAATAATATTCTAGTTGGTCTTTCTGTTTTCATTTTTCCCCTACTCTAATTCATCCTCCACACAGAAGTCAATTAAATATTTCTAAGCCATAGCTCCTATCATATCACTGCATTACTCAAAAATCATCAGTGGCTTCCTCTTGCCACTAGGAAAAAGGAAAAAAAAACATCTTTCATCTATAATCTGGCTCTCAACTACCTTTCCAAGTAGTTCATGTTACTCTTTTGATGCATTCTGTTTCCATCACCTTGACTATTAGCTCTTACCCAAACTGGGCACTCCATCTTCATGGTGTTGCACAGACTGTCCTATATGCCTTGAATGTACTCCCTCCAAATTCAGGTGTTAGAATAACTAGCTTTCTTTGAGATCCAACTCAGGTATTACACTTTAAGAAAAGAGTTGTACAATTCCAGATTTGTTAATTTCCATTCTCAAATTATCTTGTATTTACTTATTTATGTACATATTTTATTCCCCTACTTAAACTCTGGGATTAGAGAATTTTTTTTTTTAATCTTTAGCACAAACTTAGTGTTCTTCTTCATCCATAGGTAGACTCTTACTAAAATGTTTGTTGACTCCAATTGAATGTCCAGAAAAAAATGCCTTTCACTGAAGACAGACAGAATGGTGACTTATTGAGACTTGGCATGGAACAGAACTTGCTCATAGTAGGTGCTAAATAAATTCTTATTGGATTTGATGTTACACAGTGGGTTATATTATACGGCATCTAAGGCTCCTTTCAACTGTATGGTTTATATAAATGAATTTTCTTTGGATTTCAGATCAATATTAACTCCAAATATTTATGCCTTACATTTCTTTTCCTTTGAAATTACAAATGTAACAAAATTTAAAATTATTTTGTGGGTGGTTTCAGAAATTGTAATAAAAGAGAAAATTTTTCCTACTTTTATAGTTGTACTAATCTGTACATTGTGGTAAGATGCAGCAAAATGGTATCTGAAAGATTCTCATCAAAGTTTTTGTTCTTCTCCATGACTGTTTATCTAGGAATAGACTGCAAAGTGTGGTGAGTATGCTGCCCTCAGCTTCCCTTTCAGACACTGCAGTATAATTTCAGCAACTACTGCAATGCTTTTCCCATAAATAATGATATGCCCTTGGTATGCTTTCCTTTTTAAATTTCCTGGAATTGGTAACTATGAAATACAGTAGAATCACTGGAATAAACTCACATATTTATTGCTTTAGCAACAGTCTAAATAAAAATAGACAAACTTTCATTTTCTTCTGTTCTTTATTCAGGTTTGCATTAGTAATGACAATATGATTCTTTGAGATCATAGGAAGAGCATTTAGAGCTGGATTTAGGAGCATCTATATTTTAATGAAGTACAAATGGTTTCCAGTTGGTTAACTCATGTCTAGTTCACTTCTGGCTTCTTACTGAACACAGATGGTGAAGATTTAGTTACAAGTGTAACTATTCCATCTTCTACTTTTAATTTGATTTATTTGTCTTTAAATGCGACTGATTCCATCCATCCAACTCCCCATTCCACTCCCTCCAATAAAAAAAATGACATGGTACAGTGGATAGAATGCTAGATTTGGAGTTGGGAAGATGACAGTTCATTAGTTAATTAATTTATTTTTTTTGTTTTCAACATTCACTTCCACAAGATTTTGAGTTCCAAATTTTCTCTCCATCTCTCCCCTCCCCTCACCCCAAGACGGTGTGCATTCTGATTACACCTTTCCCCAATCTGCCTTCCCTTCTATCACCTCCTCCTCCTTCTCTTATCTTCTTCCTTTCTATTTTCCGATAGGGAAAGACAAATTTCCATACCCCATTGTCTGTATATCTTATTCCCCAGGTGCATGTAAAAACAATTTCTAACATTTGTTTTTAAAACTTTGAGTTCCACATTCTTTCCCTTCCTCCCTCCCCAACAGTTCAAATCCTATATCAGATACTAGCTTTGGGACCTTGAGCAGGTAACTAAACCTTTTTATCTTCAGTTTCCTTATCTGTAAAATAATAAAGTTGCATTCAGTGACTTCGAAGGTTGTCTTCCAACTCTAAATTTATGATCCTATGAGTAAGATCTCTCTTTCTTCTTTTCTCATGGAAAGAGGAATTACTCCCTCCTACCTGGAGTAGGATAGAACTGTGGTTAGCTCCTAAGATAATCATTGAACCTTTTGATTGGTACTAATATTCATTTGATTTTGACTGTCCAAACCTGACAGTAATTTACAAAAATTCTAGAGAGACTTCTTGAACTTAAGTCAAAGATACTCAGGAAGTCTGAGGAAGGATGAATAAACTCTTCATTTTAGAGTATTTTATAAAACATATTTTGACATATTTTTCAGTTTGTCTTATGATGTTTTATTGATTTATGTGACCGTGTGTATATAAACATGTATATGACTACATATGTACTTATTGAACTTAACAACATAACACATCTGCTCATTAAATTATTGATTAATAAGGACAGTTCTCTGGTAACCACTATAAACAAACTGGCTACAAACTGATCAGGGACCCAAAGCAAACTTGCAAGTTCAGGCTAAGACTCACTTGTCTGGTTCAGTTTGTTGACTACTGACAGCCACAGTCAAAGACTCTTCATTCCTGGGTATAAATTAGAGCAGATAAACTGATCTATAAAATATCTAGTAAGGCACATCTCTCAAATCCTTCCATTAAGCACGAGAATTTGTGCCTAACACTACCACAAACTTTAATGAAACTTGATAGCAAGAGGAAAGTTTTAAACATATGTAGTTACACTAATGGGAAGTACGGATGGAGGGCGAGATTTACATAAAAAAATCAAACTGTTTACTACTTTTTAATCCATGCCCTCAGAAATACAGAACCAAGACCTCTTAGTGATTTCTCCTGACTCTCTTTTGATTCAGCAGGCAGAATAGAAGGAAAAAATAATTTCTGAAGTTTTGACCTTTTTAAAGTACTCTGAAAGTGTACTTTAAAAAAAATAATGCATGTAATGCTATTTTTCTTTCTTTCTGTTTACATCAGGGGAAATGAATGAGGGCAGAATTTTCCACTATCTGGGCTCTTTGTTGTGTTTGCCCATCATTCCCAGGAAAGGAAAGAGACATTATAAAAGCATCTCCCAAAGTTTGACTTATTATATATTTCCTTGTACTAAAGACTTAAAGAGAAACCTGAAGGGTTAACGTAAAAGGACTCATGTGGTTGAGATAAATGAAGCTTGACATATACCAATTCAGACATAAAGGTGGTTAACCTGTCCCCCCTAGGGAAAAGAAAAAGCATAAGAACTATAGTTTGGAGGGAAGATTACTACTTCCTCTCTCAATAAACCACACAGAAATATTTTAATATTTAAATATTAAGTTTCAATTAAAAGTTGTAACATTTTGCATAGGATTATGCTATTGAATTTTTCTGCATGGTGGAATTTAATATTAAATGATGACATTTGATATTAATATATTGAGATCATGTAAAAATGATGAATATGAAGAAAAGAGAAGCATAGATCATAGCTCTAGAGCTGGGAAGGATATTAGAGGTCTCTTAATGAACCACCCTATCCCCATTTCATAAAGGAGGAATCTGAGAACCTAAGAAATTAAATAACATCCAAGGTCATTTCAGCTAACATTCAGGTGACAGATGTGAGATGTGAGTTTCAAATACAGTCACTCTGGCTCCAAGTTCAATTGTCTAACTACACCATGATATAGCCCATGGAATGGCTTTTATGAGGTGGCACAGAATACAAAAAGTCAAAGAGAATAGTATAACTAATTGACTACAGTAACATAAATGAAAATAACATTAAAGAGTAGATGAACTCAGACAAAATTCCCTGAAAATTTTGTTTCTGGAAACAAAGAAGAGGAATACTTATTTCTCCTATTGGTAGAGAAGTGTAATGTGTAAAAAGTATAAGTGCTTCAGATACTGTCAGACAGTTGCTTTGTCAATTTGTTTTACTTATCTCAAAAAAAATCTATTACAAGAAGTAGATCCATGGAGGATGGAATATATCAGAAAATGACTATGACATTTTAAAAAGGAATTAGTGTTTTTAAAGAGGAAAAAAAGCTTGAGACTGCTGGACACAATCTCTGATCTAAATCATAGAATGAAAGATTGAAAGTTGTAAGGGCTACTACAGATGATTCAGTCCAAATCCCTCATTTACAGAGGAGAAAACCAAGGCAAAAAGGTGAACTGGTTCATAAAAGGAAACATAGGTTGCAAATACCAGATACAGGAAAGATTTTAATCCAGGATTTTTTTTTTTTTTTGCTTAGTAATAGCTAGCATTTTTATTGCATGTTAAGGTTTGCAAAGCATTTTTCACATATTTTCTTATTTGATCCAAAACTCTTTTCTGTGTAACTCTACCTTCCTTGTGGAGTAGGAGGGTATGTGGTAGTGGGGGATGAGTTAGATTACTTCCAAACAACAGGTCAGATGAATTCCAATAATGCCTGGCTAGAGGTACTTAGTAAGTGTGTGTGTGTGTGTGTGTGTGTGTGTGTGTGTGTGTGTGTGTGTGTGTGTGTGTGTGTGTATGTGTGACGTAGTTTTTGATGCAACAGGTCATTATTGTTCCCTTTCCCTCTTTGGAAAAATGCAAAGCATATATAACCTGAAAAGTCACCAAGTAATGGCTGAATGCCCTCTGGGGTAGTCCCACTTTACAGTGTAAACATGTATTGGTTCAACTAATGTTCATTTATTCATGAAGAAGGGGGAAGAGGGAATCACTTCATGCCTTGTGCACAGCTATGTATGACAGCAAAGCCTCTTGCCATTGCCAAGAGGAAGAGGTCCTGGGGCAACAGAAGCACAAACCCATGACAGTGTCTAATCAGCCCTGAAATAACTTGACTGAGACCAAGTCTAGCAGTTACCTATCATCAACAGAGCTGGATAAGCATGACCTGAGTGGCTCAGGGGAATCAAGGACACAGTGCTGCAGACTGAAAGTTGTCTGGCAAATGATCTAGCTGGAGCCATGATTTTTATCAGCTGTCACTCCTGCCTTAAGGACAACATCTCTCAATAATGGAAATATCTAATAGTAGACTTCATAGATTCATAGGCTGTGAGATGGAATAGGGATCTTAGAGATCTCCTAATCCACTCCACTCTCCTATTTTACAAAACAGGAAACAGTAGCCCTTAGATGCCCATGGTCATGAAGCAAACAGGATGTAGATCTGATATTCAAAACTAGGTCTTTTCATTCCAAATTCAATTCCATTTCTTTTCCATCAGGCTAAGCAGAAACAGGTTCCTCTCTCAACTGAATAAAAAAAGTAATTATAGACTGGTCACTCTGTGGGATCCCATAGCTAAGATGCTCATACAGGACTTTGCTTTGTGATCATGAGGATTTCATCCCCTTTAATGTCTTAAACTTATTTCTCAGTTGGCTCTTTGTATGAGACTTTCTTTCACCTTTTTTAAAAAATCTGAAATGCAGGCATTTTCACAAAGAAGACATGTCCAAAAACCATGTCCTTATATTCCTTTTGGAGTAGAGACACCTGAAAAGATGAGCTCATTGGTTACGGCTTTCTGTGCAGAGGACAAAATATAGTATTATATATGCTTAAAAAGAGACATAGTACAACAAAAGGGAAAAACCATAACAAAGAAAAGCAAATCAAAAAAACCCAAAAGAGACAAAACTCAGAACATATCAAGGGAAGAGTAAAAGGCATAGGTGTTATCTAAAGCACAATCATCAGGTTTTCTGTCCAACATGACATTTTTTTTTTCTGTACTTATTTCATCATATAGCTAAGTAGTATTATCACCAATAATGTAAGTTACCAGTAGATCAAGGTTGGCATCGAATCAAAAGAAAGAAACCAGGAGTAGGTTTATCCTTGATTTCTTCTTATTCCATGTCAGGACACTGACTGATGCCATCCATTGCTATAGGATTAAAATTGTCATTCAATAATACCCCAATGCATATTTTTTTTTTGTCTACTTTTGGACTTGTTCAGACTTGTGAAGTATTTTAAAAGTGGACTAAATGTTTGAATGTTAACTGAAGATAAATTTGGTAAAGACTAGAGAACTAGAGCTGGAATGGACCTTAGAAACCATCTAGTGCAACTCCTTATTTTATAGATGAGGAAATGGGTCTACTGCTGCAAAGTGACTTACTCAAGGTCACCTAAGTAGGAAGCATGACAGGCTGTAGGTCTTCTGTCTCTGAACACTGTACCAGGTTGTTTCCTATATTTCTCCCTTATTACATTAAATGTGTAACAATCCAAGGCAAGCACCTCATAGTCATCTTGATTCTCTAATCTTTACACTGGATAACTTATTGGCCAGAATCTTGCTTTTTTCACAGCAGGATTTGCCCTTTCCTCTTCATAGCCATAGCCATTTATTTAATACAATCACCAATCATCTTTTACCCTGGCAATTGCAATATTCTCACAGGCATCCTCCATTTCCATCACCGAATCTTTCATTCTCTCCTTATCATACCTTCCAAAGTTGTGTTCTTCACCTAGTCCATTCTCTCTCCTTGCTATCAGTACCACAACATTTGCAACAAAAGCAATCCTGATTAATATTTAAAAGTGACAAGACAACTACAGTGGGCATTCAGTTTAAGCTATCAGCCTCTTTTTATACCCTGTGCTACAAAACATTGTGTTAGAAATTGTTTGATTTCTACAAGTCAGGCTGCGTCTACACAACAACTGGAAGCATCTTAAGTCATATAGTGAAAATAATATGATATTAGGGGGATTTTAAGCCTACTGTTGGCATCTAGAATAATATGCTTAATTTGCAACTTTGTTTGTTGGCACTGCCCCAACAATCAGTCAACAAGTATTAACTGAGTGCCCCCAGGGTGTATGGCATATCTGTACTGTATCTGCTGCTGTAAACATATGTAGAGTTTCCAGACCATGTGCATTGTTCTTCTTCAGCCTAACAATGTAGACACTTCCTTGAAGAGACATGCAAAAGCGAAGAACGACGCAACATGTTTAAACTCGATGATGTCTCCTGTTTCTGTTTGCATGGTAAAATCTATCTCAGAGTAAAATATTTCAAATATTTATGGATGGTATTTTGCTCTTAGTGCTCAGAGAAAGCATTGTAATCTTCAGAACCTTTGAGAAATATCAACAGACAAGCACAACCAGGTGGCTTGGATTTATAACGTTCCCATTTCTCAGAGATGGAAAGACATAAAACTTAAGTGATATACCTAAGGTCTCAGAGCTAATCAATAACAGAAACAAAGAGAATTCTGACTAAACTAACTAAGTCAAAGTATACTTCACTAAACTTATAGAATAGTAACTGCCCCACAATAATTTTTTTCAGTCTGAGTGTCTATTGGATTTACAGTAAAATGAAGGATTAGTACGGAAAATGGTTTGTATTGGTTCTATTTGGAAAGGAAACGTGCTAAACTGGGAGAAGAAGAGCCATAATAAGATGCTGGTTTCTAGCCCAATTCCATCAATATACTAAGAAACTAAATAACCTAAGACAAATCATGGCTCCTTTTTCTCATCTACACAATGACGGCTTTGGACTAAAACTTCTATAATATTACTATTATGAGAGACAGTAGTCTGTTTGACTGAATTCAAGACCTGCCTCTGACACACTAGCTATGTGTCCTCAGAAAAGTAGTTTGACCTCTCAGTGCCTCAGGTAGCTCTCTAAGACTATGAATTTCAGGGAACTAATCTATATTAGGGTGTTTCTTAATCTTGAGTTTGTTACACTGATGAATTTTTTTTTTAAAGTCCAGTCCTCTTTCCCCTACAAAAAATGGTTTTCTATAAGTTCTAACATTCTTCAACTCTAAAAATATTTTCTAAAAATATATTTAGAAGGCACATTCTTTTTCTAGGCAGTTTTAAATCAACATTTTTAAATTTTGAGGTCCCCCCATGAAACTAATGATTTCTTGATCATCAGATCTGATGGTCTTTAATTGGTCTTCATTCTTAGACCAGAGACATGTTTGTGTCATGGACCCCTTTGGCTACCTGGTGAACACTACGGACCCCTGCTAAAAATAATATTTTAAATGAATAATGTAAATCTACGTATGGACCCCTTGAGAAGTCTGTGGACCCAGATTAAGAACTAATTTATCTGCTACGTTTGCCATTATTGGTCACGCTGTCCTGAATATTGTCTCCTCTCGGGATTTTTGTAACTTACTGTCTTCTGGTTTTCCTACCAGGTTGCTGCTTTTCCTAGTGTGTTGTTTTTTAACCTTTCTTTGTATTTTCAGCACTTAGCTCAGTGCCTGGGAATAGTAGGTGCGTAATAAATACCTATTGTGTTCATCCTTCGTTGCCGAAGAAGACCGTGCCATCAGAGAAACAATGACATGACTTGCACTTGACTTGGTTTTGAGTGAGGGAGGGCTGTGCAGGTCACCAGACTCACTTCTCCCCATCTGAATCCAGTAACCAGATATTCATCAGGATGACTAGAGATGACCCAGGATGAGGCAATTGGGGTTAAGTGACTTGCCCAAGGTCACACAGCTAGTGAGTGTCAAGTGTCTGAGGTGAGATTTGAACTCAGGTCCTCCTGCACTGGTGCTCTACCGACTGCACCACCTAGACTTTCTTGATAACCAAATTGATTATGTAGATAACTTGCATATGTGTGTGTGTGTGTGTGTGTCCAGCCCAAGCTTCTTTATCACCAGTTGCCTATTAGACAATTCACACTGGATATCCTAGAGACATCTTAAATTCAACACATTCAAAACAGAACTCTATCTTTTGCCTGACCCAAGCCATTCTTTCTTAAAAGATTCCTTATTTCTGCCAAAGGGAACCACAGTTCCGCTATTGACCACCCTCTTCTGAATATTCTCTTTTTTACAATTATCCCATTTGATCCTCACCAAAAACACTGAGAGGTAGGTGCTATTACTATCTCCATTTTATAGAAGAACAAGCTGAGGCAAGCAGAGGTTAATTGACTTGCATCACCATTCCTCCAAATGCATAACTTTGACATTATCCTGGACTCATCACTTTCATTCACTCCACCTATCCAAGTTACTAAATCTTTCTATTTTTACTTTCATAACATTTCTCACATGAAGTACATTTTCCCTACTCACATATCCACCACTCTAGTTCATATCCCTATCACCTTTCACCTGGACCATATAGCATCCTTCTTTTAAAAAAGAAATTTCACTTTTAATTTTTATTTTTTAATTTATTATTAATTTATTCATTTAAATATGTTGACTTCCAAATTTTCTTCCTCCCTGGTATTCCTCCCCAATCCATTAAGAAAGCTAGCAATATGATATCATTTATGCATATGAAGTCATGAAAAATATATTTCCATATTGGTAATGTTGAAAACAAAAAGCAAGAAAAACAAGGCAAGTGAAAAAAAAAAGGTGCTTCAATCAGCTCTGGAAGTTCATCAATTCTCTCTCTGGAGGTGGATAGCATTTTCCACCAGGGTCCTTTGAAATTGTCTTGGATCATTGCATTGATTAGATTAGTTAATTCTTTCACAATTGATCATCATTACAACATTGCATTTAATATTTACAATGTTCTCTTGATTGGCTCACTTCACTTTACATCAACTCACGTAACTTTCCCCAAGTTTTCCTGAAACCATCCTGAGTTCATCATTTCTCATAGCACAATAGTATTGCATCACAATTATATGCCGCAACTTGTTCAACCATTCCCCAGTTGATGGGTATCCCCTCAATTTCCAGTTCTTTGCCACCAAGAAAAGAACTGCTATAAACATTTTTGTACATATAGGTCCTTCTCATTGTATCTTTGATTTCTTTTGGATATAGACCTAATAGTCACTGAATCAAAGGGTATGCATAGTTTTTTAGTGCTTTGGGCATAGTTCCAAACTCCAGACTGGAGAACTCCAGTTCTCCAGAATGACTGGAGCTATTTACAATTTCACCAATAGTGTATTGGTTTACCTATTTTCCCACATTCCCTGTAGCATTTGTTATTTTCCTTTTGTCATGCTAGCTAATGTGATAGGTGTGAGCTATCACCTCAGAGTAGTTTTATTTTGGATTTGTCTAATCAATAATGATTTAGAGAATTTTTTTTTTCATGTAGCTATTGACAGATTTAATTTCTTCTTCTAAAACTGCCAGTTCATATCCTTTGACCATCAATTCCCTATGTGTCTGAGAAATGAGGAATGTCTTCCTTCCTAATTACCTACCTCAAGTCTCTTCCCATTGCAGTCCAACTTGACACTTCTATCAAAGTAATCTGACCATGCACTTCTATGAAATAAAACAGTGTCTTCCTATTACCTTGAGGAGAATATAAAAGTGGTTTAGCTTTTAAATTCCTATGTAACTTGGCTCCAACATAACTTTCCATCCTCACTAGATGATGGATCCCACACTCTATGATCCAGTCAAACTGACCCTATATCTGTCCCTTATGTATGACACTCCATCTTCCATTTTCATGATCTTGCATTAGCCATTCCTCATGCTTAGAATGTGTTCTCCTCTCTGAGAGTCCTCTCTTTTTTTAAGAGGCATCAACTTCTGCATAGAACATTTTTGATCTCCTGAATGCACTCCCACTCATACAATAACTTGTATTTAACTACTTTGTATATATTTAGATTTATTCACTTTGTGTTTAAAGTGGATATATTTTCTTTTTTAAAAAATATCTATTTAGTAATTTATTTTCCCCATTTATATGTAAAACAATTTTAACATCAATTTTCAAAATTTTAAGTTTCAAATCCTCTCCTTTCCCCCCTCCCGTGGAGAAGGCAAGCAACTTGATGTAGGTTTGTGTAGTCATGCAAAACATATTTTCATATTAGTCATGTTGGAAAAGAAAACATAGACCAAAAAAATAACCAAGAAAAGTAAAGTTTAGAAAAAGTATGCTTTGATCTTCATTCAGACTCCATCAGTTCTTTCTCTGGGAATGGATGGTATTTTTCATCATAAGTCTTTAAGAGTTGTTTTTGATCGTTATATTGATAAGAATAGCTGTCATTCACAGTTGATCATCTTACAATATTGCTGTTACTGTGTACAATGTTCTACTCATTTCACTTTGCATCAGTTCATGTAAGTCTTTCTATGTGTTTCTGAAAGCATCCTGCTCATCATTTTTAAAAACACAATAGTATTCCATTACAATCATATACCACAACTTGTTCAGCCATTCCCTGATTGATTGGCACCCCTCAATTTCCAATTATTTGCCACCACAAAAATATATCTGCTATAAATATTTTTGTACATACATATCATTTTTGCTTTTCTTTTTAATTTCTCTGGCATACAGGCATGGTAGTGGTATTGCTGGGTCAAAGGGCATGCATGGTTTTATAACCCTTTGGGAAAAGTTCCAGACTGCTCTACATAATTGTTGAATCAGTTCACAAATCTACCAGTAGTGCATTAGTGTCTCAATTTTCTCATATCTCTTCTAACATTTGTCATTTTCCTTTTCTGACCTATTAGTCAATCTGATGAGTACAAGGTAGTACCTCAGAATTGTTTTAATTTTGCACAAAGTGGATATATTTTCATCTGTATTTTTTGTCTGTCCCATTGGAATGGTGGTGTGTTTGTTGCTGAAGAAGACCATGCCATCAGAGAAACGATGACATGACTTGCACTTGACTTTGTTTTGAGTGAAGGAGGGTTGTGCAGTCACCAGCCTCACTTCTCCTCCAGAGCCATCTGAATCCAGTGACCAGATATTCATCAGGATGACTGGAGATGACCCAGGATGAGGCAATTGGGGTTAAGTGACTTGCCCAAGGTTACACAGCTAGTGAGTATCAAGCGTCTGAGGTGAGATTTGAACTTAGGTCGTCCTGACTCCTGCACTGGTGCTCTATCCACTGCACCACCTAGCTGACCCAATTGGAATGAAAGCTCATTGTGAAATATGGATAGTATCATTCTCTGTATTTGTTTACTCAGCCCCTACCACATTGTCTGGCACAAAGTAGATATTTAATAAACACTTGTTGGTGATTTATTGAAAGTAGTAGTGAGAATAAATAGAAATTGAGATGAAGCAGGGAAACAGGAAAAGATTATGGTTTAGCACTGACTGAACCTGAAAACAATCAAAACTTTCAGTAGCCAGTATATAAATCAAACTAGTGATTGTTTTCCTAGTACATGGGACAGCTAGGGGCACAGTGGATAGAGTACCAGTCCTGGGGTCAGAAAGATTCATTTACCTGTATTCAAATCTGACCTCAGACACTTACTAGCTATGTGACTCTGGGCAAGTCACTTATCCCTATTTGTCTCAGTTTCCTCATCTGTAAAATGAGCTAGAGAAGGAAATAGCAAACCACTCCAGTATCTTCTCCAAGAAAACCTCAAACAGGGTCATGAACAGTAGGACACACCTGGAAAATGACTCAAGAACAACAACAATCTGATCAACCCTGGTCTATAGAATCCTTGAATATTCTTTGAGCATTGTGAAGCTCGACATGTATTCTTTCCATCTCTACTTTCTATTCTTCCTTGATGCTAAGAACTTGTGTTGGAGATAGGAAAAGAGAGTTAGAAATGAGGGATAGAGGAATTGGACATTGTAAAAAGTATAAATCTATACTAAACCTAGATACAATTATTCCCTAAACATTGCAGGGATTAGGGAGGCCATGCCCCCACAATCTAGACAATTCACATAAAAATGTTTGACCCTTTCTTAGTATGAGATAATAAGCCTTCTGTCTTCATGGATTTCCAGTTCCTTTTTCTTGATATGTCTTCTGGTTGACTCATTAACACCTTAATGATGGGCAACCACAGCAGCCATTTTGCCTGAATGAAGCATATCAAACAATTCTATTTTTTACTTCAAGTTTATCACTTTCCTCTGTTTCTTGGGAGTACTTTCCAGATCACTAGGAACATTATAGTTGGTACCCATGATTTTAATAGAGTTTATGGAATTTAACAGCACAAGATATGTGAAATTTGAGATACAAAGATCACTGCAACATCACCATGGATGTCACGTGAGAGAATGTCATACACATACTTGATATCCCCAAACCAGTGCACAGAACTACAGTACTTTTATCACAAATTTAATTTAAGAAAAAAACTGTTAAACAGTAAAATGCTTACAATGCCGGTAATATTGTGCATAATAGTATACGTATATGCATATATATGTGTGTGCGTCATGTATTTATGAGTTACTAAACTTTTTAAGATATCTCCACATTTCTAGCCCTTATGTGTCATCTGCCGACTTTCATGATCTTTTTTAAAAACTTTATCTTTCTGCTTTTAAAAATTATGGATTTTTATGGTAACAAAGGACAAAATATATTGATGTTATACAACATTATACATATATTTTTACGCATTTTGGAGTTTGGTTTTTTTTTTTCTGTGTTATCTACTGGCCTTTGCCTGTCATCTGTGGCTTCAGCAAAACTCCCATTCATTAAATTTCCACTTAATTTCTTAAGGTGACCCATGATATATCAAAACCTCAATGGGAAAAGCTGTGATGTAGAAGGGATAACCATATATAGCCAAGGGACCAGAATTTCTACCATGCATATCCTTAACAGTCTCTAGCTAGTCCCTTAAATTTTCTGTGCATTGATAAAACAATAGGCAAAAAACCATATTTCTCAAACCTCATAGAATTTTGCACAGTGCCTTGTACATTATAGATAGTGTCCAACAAATATTTATTGAATGAATAAATACTCTTTAAAAATAAATGAAGTCTGATTAAGACCATTCAAAAGGAACAAAGAAAGGTTGCAATAAGAGAAATACATATTGCCAAATTTCTGTTTGCATTCTGAAAGAAGAATTGTTAGGGGTAGATGATATGCTTATTTAACATGTCATGCAATACCCTTTTTGAAAAAGGATGTTAATGTACAAGCTTTCTAAACTCAGGCTTTTAATAATATAGTGTCTGCAGACTCGGACTTTTAAGCTTTAGTCAAACAATGATCATTCAAATTGACAACTACAAGAGGCTCTGGAAAGGCTAAGCAGTGAACAACTGAGTCATTGCTACATATGGTTTTGGAGAGAAAGGGTCTTGGAATTCCCCCATAGATTAGATCTATAAGCCTAATAAGCTTAATAAGATTTCTTCATTAATTTTGTTATGAATATACATAAAAGATACACAAGTATCTTTTATACTCAAGTATCCATTCTTCTTTTCATTTTCATCCAATGTTTTAGTCTCCCTCAACCCCACTGTCTCGTCCTATCTCCTTGGGTTGCTGTGAGGATCAGAAGAAACTATAGGTAATGCCCTTTGCAAACCTCAAAGCATTCTATAAATATCAGTTATTCATTAATTATTATTATTGTTAAGTAGAGCAAAGTAGCCTTTTCTAATATCACTGCTCATCCAGTAGCATGGAAACAGCTGATCTTAGTAACTAATAAATAATTAGTTAATACAGGAAGCTTTTGGGTGACCCTTTTCACCCACACAATAAGGCTTCCTCAGTCAGCCTTGCTCTTCCCCTTCCATCCTCTAAGTATGAAAATTGCCGGTTCTGGTTCAGGAAATGTATATGACAGATAAGTCAGATTATGTGAATTGATGAAAAAATCTTATCAAAACATAGTCATAACAAAATCCCCATGACCTCTGGGAGACTGGTCAGCAAAGTAGAAAGTACAGATTATTTGATATTTGCTATCAACTATGTATTCATGTGTGTCTCATCGTTGCACTTATAAAAATGTAAGAAGTATTCTTTAAAATATTCAAGTATTGCGTTTGCCTTATGATCAAATTAGATCTTAGTCTTCTTCAGAAACACACAAATTCCTGCTCCAACACTGAACAGAAGGTCTGCTCAGAAACCCACTAAGAGATAGAACACAGCTTCCCATTTGTATATCATATTTTCTGGAAGATTGCCAATGTTCCTTAAACTTTCAAACATTTAGATTAGGGGACCAGAAAGAATTGTTTAACATTTTATTTGTGGAAATTTTTGCCTGTTCTTCAACACTGAATTACATGCACATACACACACACACACACACACACACACACACACACACACACACACACACACACACACACACACACACACCCTTCCTCCAGCCTCAAGCTATTTTTTAAAGAAAAAAAGCTGAGGTACAACAGTCAGACTCACTCTTACTCAATAACAATAACTAGCATTTATATAGCACTTTAAGGTTTTTAAAACATTTTACGTAGTTTATCTCACTAAATATGACAACCCTGTGAGGTAGTTGCTGCTATTATCCCTATACTACATATGGGGAAACTGAGGCTGCTAAAGATTAAGTGAGTTGCCTGGGGTTACACAGCTGGAAAGTATGCAAGCAAAGACTGAAAATCAAATCATTCTAGCTTTAAGTTCCACCAACTCTATAAGGAGCAAAAATGCCTTTGACTTGTCCTGGCAATATTTGAAAACAAACTACATGTATTTTGCTTAAATGGGGCTGGTTAGTTGAAAATCAATCCCAGAAAAAATGTTTCCAAAGTGATACGTATGCTACAACTCCAAAGACCTAAGGATGAAAAATGCTATCCACTTCCAGGTAAAGAAATCATACACCCTGTGTGCAGATTGAAGCATATTTTTTTCCCTACAACGTTGCTAATGTAGAAATATGTTTTACATGACTTCACGTGTCTGTGAATTGAATTTTTTTCTACATTTCTTGCTTTCTCAATGGGCAGGAGAGAGGTGAAAGGAGAGAGAGAACTTGGAACTGAAAATAAAAATAAAACAGTATGTGTATATTGGCCTGCCTTGGCGAGGCTTGTGATGCACTGAGCAAGTCAAGTTGTTAAGAATATTGGACTTCTTTTATATATTTAGTGGCAGACTCCAAAATAAATCAGAGAATCTTAATATACTAAGAGTGGAGAAGACATCTTGTGGATGTCTTAGTATACTAAGCGTGGAGAAGACAGGATTATAGATTGAGTTGGAAGAGATTTAGGAGACTAAACGGAATTTTACAGAGAAAGAGTCTGGGGCTAAGAATGGTTCAGTGTCTTGCCCAAGGGGTAAAACCAGAATTTGAATGCGGGTCCTTTGCCTCCAAATACAGTGACTTTTCCCCTACTTTTATACAAATGTACTATTATTGGGATGATGTTCTTATTTGAGCATGAAGAAATTTAATTTATCAATAGAGATGGTGCAGGAAAAATAGATGAAGAATGAGCCTGGAACCTCAGAGATCACTAAAATGGTTATGAAAATAGTGTAGTCAGGAGATAATGACAAATCAAAGAGCAAGATTTGAGATAATTTCTCAATTTATTTGTTGAGTTTAAAGGACTAATAAGACATCCAGGTAACGATATCTAGGGAGCAATTGGAAATGGAAGTCAAAAAGAGAGGTCAGAGCTGGAAATATAGATTTAAAAGTCATTTCATCCATTATTTTCATTTGATGAGAAACAATGAATAAATTGTTATTTTGATACTGTCAAAGTATGAAACTGAATTGCATGTCTGTGCATGTGTATACCAGTCCTAGACAACTGAAAAAAGAGAGATTGACTTTGGAAGCAATAGACATATGAGGGAAGTTGCTGGTTCACAGTGTCCCTGATTTCCTGTTTATCTCTGTAGAAATTCCTGGGAATTTTACCTCAGGTGCAATTTATGTGTCTTTCTAGGTTGAGTTATACTCTCATCTTTTTCTTATCTAAAAAATTAATTCACTCATTTATTTTTCTGGTATATTCTCGTCTGTGGGACTTATCCTATGCCTGTTCTTTATTTGTTTGGATAAACAGATTTATTCTCTATTTATTATTTATACTGGTCTTTTGTGTACCTAGTATTTGGTAGCAAGGAGGGAAACTAAGCTCAATGAATGAATTCAAAACATGATGGAAATAAAATTGTTTCTAAACATTTTACGTGCCTTATTTTATTTAAGCATCACAATAATCCTATAATAGGTATACTCATTCCTGTTTTACAGATGGGGAAACTAAGGCTTAAAAAGTTTATAGCTAGTCAATGATCATATGGCTAGAACTTCTTTAAGTAAGATTAAAACCTAAGTCCCAACTCTAAAAATAATAATAGGTTTCAGCCCACTTTCTGTAGTGCTTTAAAGTTTGCAACATATTTTAGAAACATTATTCACTAACCTCCTCTCTAAGGTAGCAGCTTTTATCCCTGTTTTACATAAGAGGAAAGCGAAGTTGAGAAGTTTTCCACTACACTACATGGCACGTAAAAAGTAGCAGTCACCACTCCTCCTTCTGGGTGAAGCTGTGTCCTCAGCAGCTTCTAAAATACGAACAGCCTTGTATGTCTGGCTCAGTTTCTGCCCTCAGGGTTTAGAAGGGGGAGGTCAGAGCTCAGAATACTTACTGCTATGGCAGAAATAATTTACATAGCAATTTCTAATTTAAAAAGCACTTTGCAACAGCTCCATGAGATATCAGTAGGCCAGGGAAATTATTCACATGTTAAAGATGAAGAAATGGAAACTAGTAAGTGTCTGAATCAGGATTTGAACTGGCCTATTTTCTTTACCTCTAGTGCTCCTCTTATTATACCAAGTGCCTGTCCACATTACATTTTATACAACAAGAATCATCAACCTCATCAAATAACTAGTGTTTGTATGATACTTTAAATTTTATCAAGTGTTGAATGCGTTATCTCAGTTGATCCTCAAAACACCCATGTGGATTAGCTATAGTTCTTGTTCATCCTTTATTTTCACAGAAGACCAGTGACATCATGGGTGATGTCTTGACTTGCACATGAATCGAATTTAAGTGAGACAGAGTTGCTCGAAGCCATCACCGCCACTTTCTCTTCAGGATGACTAGAGTTGGCCCAGGATGTAGGGCATGACCTTAGTATCTTTGATGTCTGACCAAGATCTAAGAGCTCCATGGCACCTGCTTCAGCCACTTTCATGTCTGTTGGAACAAATTGTTCTCTTCTTCCCATTTCACCAGGGAAAGTCTTCATATCCCATATTCACTAATTATTCCCATTTTACAGATGAAGAAACAGAGAGGTGTA
Organism: Notamacropus eugenii; assembly: GCF_028372415.1. Lineage (NCBI taxonomy): Eukaryota > Metazoa > Chordata > Mammalia > Diprotodontia > Macropodidae > Notamacropus > Notamacropus eugenii. Next base: position 100,809,111 of record NC_092876.1, read on the forward strand.
ATGACTTGCCCAGGATCACATATCTGGCAAGTTTCTAAGGCAGGTTTGTTGACTCATCTTCTTGATTCTAAGACCCACATCTACCCATTGGCCTCGTAGCTGCCATGGATGTGATGGGTGATGCTAGTGGTGATACCTTTAATTCAGAATATAGACTTGAAAATAAAATATGCTACTTTATCTACCTTTGTCTGATTTTTATGTCATTTGTAACAGTTTAATACATTTTAGTATATTAGACATTCAGGAAATTTCTGAGTTCTTTTTTCTTATATAACTAAAGACAGGAAGATAAGATAGGCTAATCATGTAGCACAGCCAGAGTATTCCCCTGGTATTCTCAAAATATCAGAGGAAGATGATGAAGACCCCCAGCAAGATGGCTGAACCTCCTGGGGTGAACTTGGGGGATAACATGGATGCTACTTCCACAGAGTAGGCAGACATGGATAGATTGTATTCCATTTCATTGGAAGGAACCCTAAAATCAGTGAGATCACAGATTCATTTGAGTACTGGGGAACTAGAGATCAAAATGTGAATTTTAACATTTTACTAGCATGAAAAAGTATATGTGCATATATATATATATCTATATATATATCTACATATATATATCACACAGCTGCATATCATGTGATATAAAACATTCCAAGGTAGTGGTTTTTTTTAATTCAGTTCACTTCCGCCTATCAATGCCATGAAACATATATTAAGAAAGAAGCTACATTTAGAATTCATGTTAAGTCAGAGGCATTCATTAATTCTTTTAATAGCATGGTTTTCCTTTGTGGCTAAAGTAATCCAGAACATTTGCGAAATATTCTGATATTTATAGTTCTAACACTACACTCTTTTCAGTAACATGCAAACACACAGGATAATAGCAGTAGTGCCCCTTCTACATAAAAGTAGCCTTCTTTGATGAAACATTTGAAAAAAATTTAGAAGTAGGTCATTATTCAGATAGTGCAATGCCCATTCCTATTTGTAAGCATGCTACATGATTATCCATGAGTTGAATGTGAATTAGACTCCCTATTAATTTCTAGTGAAATGGATCACAAAACCTAAGTGATAAAAAAATGATTAATTAATTATTCTGCTTGATTCTCCTTTCCAAATAGTCAACTTCGCATTTTGTTTTGTTTTTTTTTTAAAGAAAGAAAAACCTCTACAATCATGTCCAAAATTAATGACTCCAAGATCTCCAGTTCTGACACTTTTGTTGTAACATTCAAAAGTAGAAAAATGTGCCTGGATTCATGGAGACTCTCATCTGACCTTATATAGAGCACTTTGTGGATACCCTGAGGGCTACATGACATATGCTACAAAAGAGATGAGCCTCAACAACCTCTGTTCAAAGAAAAACTCAACTTTATACTCTTATGCTTTATTCCTGGAAGATTAATAAGTCTATCTATAAAACCACAAGGACTAGAGTTTTCTTGTTGGTTATAGGTTATCAGACTATGTTACCTGCATTTATAAGTGTAAGTGAGGTGAAATGGGGGTCCTCTTATCAAATTGAAGAGTTCAACCAATTTGATAAAACCATAGAGCATGAGCCTTTGTGGAGCTGCATTTGAGAGGCACCTTTCCTTGGCATATTGGCATGTCTACTGCTGCCTTCCACAGAGAGTTATTGTTTGAGTTTCAGGGATTGGGGATAGAGCCACTGATTGGAGGTTGTTGACTCATTGGTATTCAGTAGGAGAGGCTCTTTTCAGAGATGCTGCCTTTCTCTATGGTATATAATAGCAAGCTGATAATATACAAGCTTAGACTTCCTTTTCACCTTCAGAAGATAAATTAATAGGAGAGTGGCACCTGTCTTTATCTCCTCCTCCTAGGCAAAATGAATGGCTATTTTGGGACATTTGCTTGCAATAGGAGAAGGCTTATGAGTAGATTTTCTAAGGTCAAAATCTAGTAGCAGCCAGGATATTATAAGATTTCCTAAAGAAGTATATGATAAAAGAACATGTGAATGCCTACTCTGGCCAAGGGCGGAGTCCTAGGCTTTGAGGCTGACTCATAAGTGATGCATAATTTAAGAGTTCTTAAGTTGAAGAGTTCCTAAGTTTGAGAGTTCAGGGACTGGTCCTTCTTGAGAAAGAAGGGGTTTCACTGATGCAATGTGGTCTCTGGAGAAAAAAGATCACTCACATAGTGATTGTGCATCAACCTGTTTGGAGAACAAAGCCAATTACTTGTTTGCATAGGGCAGTACCAACTCTCTGCCAACTTCACTTTTAGTCCTTTCTGAGAGGCAAATATGTGGGCTATTTGGGTGCCTTGTGTATTTCTGTATCTGTTTGTAGACTTTTCTAAGTCCTTTGCATCTGCTGCATATTTTTGGCTGTTGAGTGAAATAACTTGTCTCATGCGCTTGAGTATGCCACTTTGCATGCTTGTATGGGACCTGCTAGCCCTTATTACCCACACTGGGACAAACATAGATATAAGCTTTCTTATGGAGATTTAGTAGAGTAACTTGAGGTCAGGGCAATAAATCAAAGAGAGAAAATAACCTTCTTGGTCCCTAGGATCACATCTGGTCTATTTGAGCCCTGGGCTAAGAGTTACAGGCACACAAAATCACCCATACTACAATAAAAAGTCCTCCTCACATCAGTCACCAGACACCAGTATGTATGAACCTCAGAGCTCTTAAAAAAATCAATTTGACTATGGAAAAATATTCCTTTCTAATCTCATAGCTAACTACCGGAAATTGGTACTCAATATTTTAATGTCATTAATTTAACATATTTAAACTGTGTTATATATTGAAAATTAAAGTACTAATCAGAGCAAGGAATAGTGCAAGATAGAGTAGATATAGTCTCAATGAATCAAATATTCTGAGTATAGCTATCAATCAGTCAGCATTTATTAAGGAACTACTCTGTGCCATGGGCTTTGCCAGGTCTTGTGGATAAGGACTGGACCTATGACTTCATTAGTACAGGTATGCCTCATTTTACACTTCAAATTTCTGTACTTCTCAGATATTGCTTTTTACAAACTGCAGATTTGTGTCAGCTCTGCATCAAGCAAGTCTATCTGTGCCATTTTTCCAATGGTAAGTGCTATGTCATGTCTCTGTGTCATATTTTGGTAATTCACACAATAACTGACCCTTTTTCATTATTATTATATCTGTTACTATGATCTGTGATCAGCCATCTTTGATGTTACTATTGTAATTGTTTTGGGGTGCCATGAACTGCACCCATATAAGACAGAAAACTTAATCAATAAATGTTTGCCTTCTGACTGCTCTACCTAGTGACTATTCCCAGTCTCTCTCCCAGCCTCCTTATTCTCTGAGATAGAATAATATGGAAATTGGGCCAAGCAATACCTCTACAATGGAAGAGCCAATCCATGTGGCAAACTTCATTTTTGTCTTATTTTAAGAAATTTCCACAGTCACTCCAACCTTCAACAATCACCACCCCAATCAGTCAGCAGTCATTGATGTTGAAGTATGACCCTTCAAATATAGCTTCCTGAGGGCTCAAATGACAGCATTTTTTTTAGCAATTAAATATTTTTTAATTAAAGTATGCATGCGGTTTATTTACACATAATGCTGTTGCGCACTTAGATTACAGTAGAGTGTAAACAAAACTTTTATATGCCCTGGGAAGCCAAAAAATGCTATGATTTGATTTATTATGATACTCAATTTATTGTAGTATTATTGAACTGAACCCATAATATCTTCATGGTAAGCCTGTATAGGAAATATCTGGGTGAGAAAATTTGCTCTATCAATGCAAGTTACAACTTTATCTACAATTTATAGTCTTAAAGAGTTTCCTAGAGCACTGAGGTTAAGTAACTTGCACAGTCACACATGCAATATGTTTTTGAGTCAGGACTTGAAGCCAGGTCTTTTTGACTCTAAAAACTACCTTTTTCACTCCCTTACCTTGGATCCCTGAAAATTTAGTGAAACTATTTCCAGGACTTAATTGTTTGGAAGAACTACATCTTATACAACTGACATACTGTGGCTTCCTGGTGACCTAAGGCATAAAAAGGCCTTGCCCACAAGTAGTCAACACTACTATTGTTCTGGGCTTCAACACACTTGACTAGCATGCTTTTATATGAAGATGAGTGTCCTGATCAAATGAATCAACATCGTATCTTTGCTGAATATCCCTTCCAAGTTATTGTTAAGTAAACTTCCTTTTATAAAATATTATATGGTCTGCAAGTTATTCCTTTCATTCCAAGCCTGAATCACTGGAGCAGGCTGAGTCCTGCCCTAGAACAGAGGGAGGGTTGTATTCTCTTTGAAATGAAGAGTTAATAGAATTTCCTTTGCTAATTTCCTTTCCTATGTTACTCTTTTATTTAATACTTCAATATATTTAACATTGTCTTTCATTAAGGCACTGAACATTTGGAGTTATAACTAGGGTGGGTAATCAGGCCCTAGGGCAAATAACTGCCTCAATTTGGAGGCACTCATGATGGGTGATTTAAAGGCAAGGGGGCTGTTGGTGTGATGGGATCAAGGCTTATGGTATATCTGGGGTGAGCCAGTGTCAGGATGATATGAATGAAAGTGAGAACAAAAAGCTTGATTGTCTCCTTGACAAAATCTAGTGAGGGACCCAAGTTCTGGACTGACTTAGGGATGAGGAGAAGGGCCCTTAACCCAGCAAGTTATTCCCTTCAGTGCAGAGTGTGGTAACCCAAGGGTCACTTCATACCATGGATAGCAACCTAGGGAAAGGAAGCATATAAGAAATTAATGGCAGTTTGGTGTGGTTTCCCTCCCCTATCCATGATCCAACTAGGGGGAAGAAGAAGACATCCCAACAAAAAGATGAAGGCTAAGAAGGATCATTACCACTCTATCATTTGATTGGAAGGCTGTGCCTTCCTTGAGACACCCCTGTCTTCCCAATTCTGAATTCCCAAAGCCCCAGCTTTGCCCTCCCTGGCTTCTTAGACCTTCCCAAGTTCTATATCTTTGGAAGGAGAGAAGTAATTGAAAGGAAGATGGGGGGATTAGGTTGAAACTGTGAGGGAAAACTCTGCTAGGGGAAAGGGAAGAATTTAAGAGACTGGTCTTCTGCAAGGATTGGAATACCCTGGGGAAGGGAAATAATTTCCCAGCCCTACAGCATCTCAATGATCTCTGAGGAGAACTTCAGGAGAAGAACACGCAAGTATATTAAAGTAGAGGGGGAAGTCAAGTCCAGAGTCCCTGCTTAAGACCCATTTTGGAGAAAAGAAAATTGAAGTTAAGTGATTTACTCAAGATCTACACCTCTAATATATGGACAAAACTGTGGCTCAAAAGGCTAGGTTTCTGATTCCAGATTGGATGCCCTTTCCACTTCAGCATGCTTCATCTAGTATCTAATAGAATAGTCACAGCCTTTTCCTGTCCAGATGCAGAGATACACTTCAATTTCCAATCGTTTTAAAGGCATGCTATCTCTATCAGTTACATCATCTCTACTACCTCCCTGCCAAAACTTTGGATACCACTCGTTGAACCACCCTGAGCTTTGATAGGGCAATTTTGGTTTTATTTTACCCCATATACAGTTCTTTATAGGAAATTTTACAGCATGACTCCATGTATATATACTATCCCCCTTCCAAATCTTTTATGTCTTATCTTCCCATATTAGAATGTAAGTTTCTTGAGGGCAGGAACTGTGTTACTTCTTTATATTAATATTCTGAACAGTGTCGGGTACACAGTTAGTGATTAATAAATGCTCTATTTTTCTATCTGCCATCTGTTTATTGACATGACCAGGTAAGGAAATCATTGTTATAGCAAGAAAAGATCAAAAGTCCTCAACATCCTCATTAAAAAATATACAGCCTTCATTTCTTCTATGACATCTGTGGGAAAAGTGAATAGTCACATGTATGCATTCATACTTGCCCTTCAGGGAAAGGCTTGGGCATAACACTCATGCATAAATCATACTTATTTATAGTTCCTTAAGTCATTCTCTTACTCCAAAAAAATGGACAATTCTTAATGTATGTTTATAGCTACAGAACTCACAATTCAGAAAAAGAGATGGAGTTGGTCAGGCAAAAGAGATATTGTATGATATATACATACAATCATAAAAGAAACTATGTTTAAACATTATTTTTAGAAGGAAAGATATACAAATTAATAACTCTGGCAACAGTTATGATTTTTGATTCATGCTTATTTAATCATTCCAGAATGAGAGACGGAGACAGAGAAATATTTGAGTAAACTAATCCATTTTTGCTCTCCTCGATGTGAAAGATTCATATAAAAAGAAACACCCATTAAAAGATACAAATTGTAACATATCTAAAAATACTGAACTAGGGGTTACTCAAGAAATACTATAGAAAATTTCCCATAGAACCAAGTATATAATATTCAGAAAACCCTTGTAATGTTACAATGTTACTCAACATACATTTGTTGAGTTTCAACTTTATGCAAGGCATTATGTGATAGACTGAGGGAGAGAAATAAAATAAGAATTTAGATTCAACAAGTAATTATTAAATGCAAGCCATGTTCCAGACACTATGATAGGTACTGAGTATCCAAAGTAGGGTGGGGAGAGAGGAGGGAGGAAGGAAAGAAACTGTGCCTGCCCTCAAGAAGGCGTTTTACTGGAATGGAATAACATGTACACAGATAAATAAATACAAATATATAAAAAGTAACTACAAAATATACTTACATTATAATGTATACTTACATTGTGTATACTTACATTCTACTGGAAGGAAATACCATGTACACAAATATATAAAAAATAACTGCATATAGTTACATATAACTACATAAATACAGAAAAAGTAACTATAATAAAATGTATAAAAGGAACTCTGTTGCAGTGAGAAGTGCACTAATATCCTGGCTGTTCTAGGAAAACAAGTGATTCTAGGGGTTTCCTATACTAAGAAACTCTTCCTTTGTAAATGAATCAAAGAGACTCTGATGATTGCCTGTTTCCCCCTTTCTTTTCATTCCTTTGCAGTGGTGGCAGGGAAGGAGAAAGGAGACATGTATATGCTGTAGCACACATGCTGTCTTTTAAAAAAATAATGTTTTTCTAGTTACATATAAAATCAATCTTAACGTTCATTTTCTTTTAAATTTTAAGACCCAAATTCTCTGCCTCCCTCCTTCTTCTCCTCCTTCATTGAAAAGGTAAATAATCTGATTATCATGTACTGTCATGGAAAACATATTTCCATATTAGTTATGTTGTAAAAAAATTCAAGAAAAAATAGTTTTTAAAAGTATGTTTTTAAAAACTTGCTTCAATCGGCATTCAGTTTTTTCTCAGGATGTAGGTAGCATTTTTCATCATAAGTCCTTTGAAATTATCTTGAATCATTGAATTGCTGAGAATAATTATGTCATTTCAGTTGATCATCATTACAATATTGCTATTACTCTGTATCATGTGCTCCTGATTCTGTTCATTTCACATTGCATCAGTTCATGCATGTCTTTCCAGGTTTTTCCGAAAGCATCCAACTACTCATTTCTTATAGCACAATGGTATTCCATCACAATCATATGCCACAAATTTTTCAGCCATTCCCTGAGTCACCCCCTAAATTTCCAGTTCTTTGATAACACAAAAAGAGCTGTTCTAATTTTTATACATATAGGTCCTTTTCATATTTTTTAACATCTCTTTAGGATACAGATCTAGTAGTGATATTCCTGGGTAAAAAGGTACACGCAATTTTATTGCCCTTTGTACATAGTTCCAAATTGCTCTCCAGAATGTTTACATCAATTCACAACCCCACCAACAGTGCACTAGTGTCTCAATTTTCCTATATCCCCTCCAACATTTCTTATTTTCCTTTTCTATCATGTTAACCAATCTTGACAGATATAATGTGGTACCTCAGGGTTGTTTTTAATTTGCATTTCTCTAATCGATAGTGACTTAGAGCATTTTTTTCATTTACTTTGATTACTCCATCTGAAAACTGCCTGTTCATATCATTTGACTATTTTTCAATTGCAGAATGACCTGTATTTTTATAAATCTGACTCAGTTCTCTATGCATTTAAGAAATGAGGCCTTTATCAGAGACACTGGCTATAAAAATTCTCCCCCCAGTTTTTTGGTTTCCTTCTAATCTTGGCTGCATTAGTTTTGTTTGTGCAAAATCTTTTTAATTTCATGTAATCAAAATTATCCAACTTCCTGTAATGCTCTGTATCTCTTGTTTGATCATAAAGTTTTCACTTATCCATAGAACTTACATGTAAGATTTTGCTTATGGTATCACCCTTTATGTCTAAATCATGTACCCACTTTGACTTTAGCTTGGTATATGGTGGGAGATATTGTTCTATATCTGATGTCTATGAAACTGCTTTCCAGCTTTCCTAGCACTCTTTGTCAAATAGTGAGCTATTGTCCCAAAATTTTGGATTTTTAGATTTATCAAACACTAGATAATTGTGGCTATTTACTATTGTGTTTTGGGGACCTACTTTATTCTAGTGATATACCACTCTGTTTCTTAGCCAGTACCAAATTGTTTCAGTGATCACCACTTTGTAATACAGGTGGACATCTGGCATAGCTAGGCCAGCTTCCTTCACATATTTTTTCATTGATTCCCTTAATATTCTTGATCTTTTGTTCTTCCAAATGAATTTTGTTATTATTTTATCTAACTCTATATAATAAGTTTGATAGTTTGATTGGTATCACCGTGAATAAGTAAATTAATTTAGGTAGAATTGTCATTTTTATTGTATTGGCTTGGCTTGCCCATGAACAAATAATATTTTTTCCAGTTTTTTAGATTTAATGTTACTTGTATGAAAAGTGTTTTGCAATTGTGTTCATGTTGTTACCGAATTGTCTTTACAGGTAGGCTCCAAAGTATTTTATATTATCTAGTTATTTTGAATGAAATTTCTTTTTCTATCTCTAGCTGCTGGACTTTATTGGTAGTATATAGCTTTTATATCCTACAACAAGTTTTTAGTTGATTTTCTACAATTCTCCAAGTATACCATCATATCATCTGCAAAGTGTTTTGTTTCCTTATTGCCTATTCTAATTCCTTCGATTTCTTTTTCTTCTCTTATTGCTATAGCTAGCTATAACAGCAAGCACCCTGGCACATGCAGGATAGCCTGCTAGCACAGGTTCTTAGATCTGCTTTTCTAAAAGGAAAGCAACTTTTGAGGGGTCAACAGTCTTCTTTAATCACATATACCAAAAGGAAAAATACAATCAGAGAAATAAAGACTAATAGATAGGACTTCTAACTGTCTGACCATAAGCAATACATGCATCGCAGATCAACAGACAGATCCATCTGTCTGACCATTACATAGATTCATAGTTACCAGAGAGAGATGGAACAGCATCGATGATTTGTCAAAGCTGGGGAGCTCTTAATGACCATCCAGAGTCTCATCTGGCACATAAACATTCTTCCAAAGAGTAAGCTCCAAAGCAAAACTTTACCTCAGAGTATATATGCACTTTTCAGTGGCAAAGGGCATCATGACCCCTATGACCCAGTACCTCATTAGAAATTAACAAAAGGTGTGGACCTTCCTTCAAAATAAGCCTTTCCTAATCAAGCTTACTTTAATGGGCTTCACATGAGGCCATTTAATGGGCAGAGAAGATCTTTAACTCTCATTATACTAGCATTTTTAGCAGAATATTGGATAAGTATGGTGTATACACACTATCTTAAGGGGTAAAAAATTTTACACAAAATTTTGAGGATTGGTGGTCTGTGATAGAATGCATTAATTGAGAAGGTTTGGAGAAAAGGACTGGCTGCTAGGGAAAAAGCAGGTGTTGCTTTAGGTTTGTAGGAAGAAATATGGAAACAGCAGCATTAGCAGATATTAATTATACTCTTTCAGTGACAAACAGTTCTCTGAAGCCAGAGAACTACCAAGTTCCTCAAATCCACAGATGGCAAGGGATTCTAGTTTGTCCAGTCAGTTTTGAGGCTATTTTATGCCATATAATATTGTTTACAGGAAAAGACACAAAACCTGTCTGTTCCCCCTATTTTTCCCTCCCAAGACAGAGAGGGATAGTAGAGAGTGTCGTAGGCACTTCTGAAAGGTTTCCCTTTTCTCACCCCATAAAAGGCATATAGAGAGATAAGTCCAAATACTTCTTTACCCCACAATAAGAATCAACCTTCTTCCAATGTGCTCCCAAAAGATGCTCCACACTCTCTCTAACCAATCAGCAAAGCAATTCCTCTATTCCAATTAATAAGTTCCCAGTCAAGCAATAGAAGTCAGCTGTCATTAAGTAGAAGACTTTAATGTCTTCAGTGCTCTGCTTTTTGTGATGCCCATGTTCTTTTTATTCTTGTATTTCTTCTTTTTTTCTGTCATTTCATGTAGTTTTTTTTTTCTGGCTTCTTACATCTTTCCTGTCAAAACCTCTTGGTGGTAAGTGACTTTATGGGATAAAACTCATGAAACCCACCATTTAAATATAAGACCATCATTTCTTATATAAATTTGCCATAGCCTCTAGTTATTTGACTTACAACTTATTTATTATAAACCTCAAAACTCTAAAAAACAGTGGTATAAATGAATCGATAGACCACAATACCCTTCAGCTATTGTTACTTCAATAATTGTTGCCCTTTCATTGCTGGCCCTCTCATTCAGCTCAGGGTAAATTTTTAATCTTGTCCTCAGAACAATCTGTTTCTTTCTTCAACATTCAATCTAAAATGCATTGTTGCTTCTCATGCTGATTTTTGATCATTTTCCCTTATTCAAATGATTTTTTTCTTTCTTATTCAGCAAACTACTCATCTATGAAAAGGGCAATCTTGTTTACAAAAAAAGAAAATAAAAAAATAAAACCTTTTACTCAACCCAGACACATCCTCAACTTATCATCCTATATCTCTTTTCCCATTTGTGGCCAAAAACCTAGAAAGAGCTGTATACACATTTGCCTCCATTCCCTTTCCTCCATTTAGTTTCTCCCTTACAGTCTGAAACCCTAATTACTACCTTCAAACTTACCAACATTCTCAGCTAATAAATTTAATGAGTTTTTCTTAATCTTTATTTTGTTTGGCCCCTGAAGATTTTGACACTATCCTTCAGCCCCTCTTCCTGGATATTCTTCCCTCCTTAGGTTTTTTGATAGCATTAGTCTTTACGGATTCTTCTGCCTTCCTGACTGCCCCTTCTCAATATCCTTTGCTGAATCTTCATCCACCTCCTGTGCAGAAGTTGTGGTTGTTGTATGGGCTTTGTCATTGCTGGCCTTTCAGTTTCTCTTTCTCTACACTCTATTTCTTGCTGCTCTCATCAGATCCTATAGGTTCAATAATCATTTCTATGCAGACAACTTCCAAATTTATGTATCTAGCCTCAGGTTCTCTCTTGAACCTAAGCCTAATCACACCAGCCACCTACTGGCCATCTGTAGCAAGATGATCTATTAGCATTTTTAATTCAATCTGTCAAAAAAAGTACTCCCTACTTTCCCCTCTCCATTCTTCCCCCTCATCTCTCCTCCAAACTTCCCTGTTTTTTGAAAGTGATTGAAGACAATACTAACATTTATAGTTATTCATATTCTAATACTTTATTTTAACCCCATTTATCCAATCAACTACAAAATGTTATCAAGTTTACTTCCATAATATTTCTTTCACAATTCTTTTATCTAAAATCACGTATGGAAGTCCTTATCATACTTCACATGGACTTTTGAAACACTCTGCTAATTGTTTTTCTTTTAGGTCCCTTTCCTTGAAAATCTGTCCTCCACATACTGTCAAGTTAAAATTCTTAAAATATACAAGTCTACTCTATATTCTTAAAACACAGGTCATTACCACTCAACTGTTCACAGATCTTACACGGTTTCCCATTATCTCTAAAATATAAAGGAAATTCTTCATCCTGTCATTTAGTGACCTCCATATTTCCCACCTAGATGTGCTTCAGACTCACTTCCTTAATAGAATTTCTTTCCCTCATCATCCTTTGTAATTGACACTGATGTGTAAGCTATAATTCATCCTTTTTTTTCAAATCTATGACATGGGCACTGATATTTGAGATGAATACATGCTTCATGAAATGAAATCTCCTACTGTCATTACAGACATGATAAAACCAGGTCTGCCACCTCTTTTGATTCTCCTTCCCAAGGAAAACCTATAAGCCATCCTTCCATTTAGTTGAAAACTATTTTTGTCTTCTTGCTTCACTCATATCAAACTTTGAAGATTGAGAGAATTTAGCTCTTTAAACATGATATCTACTCTTTTGTCTTAGGACAAGAATCTCCATTTTGAAAAAGCTAAATCAATCTTTACATCCTAAATTTTTTTTATGTTCTTGTTGACTTTTAGAAATTATCTATAAAAGTAGAGGGATAGACAATAATCTCTAAAGTCTCTTCAACTATGACAGTTTCGGTGGTTCTGTGATTCTATGAAAAAGAGATTCAAATTGTAGAAATTCAAAAAATGCTTTAAAACACAGAAGCATTTATGAAGAGAAGGGATGATCCCTACAAGCCAGCATGGACTAAAGTCATGTTCTGTGAGCCTAATTTTTTTCTTTGATAGGGTTTCTTGAAAGATCTGAAGAATGATGAACTTCTGGAAGAGTACTGATAAAGAAGTTTCGCAATATTTAATTGAAAAAGATGAAAAGATGTTAGCTGGTTAATAGTAAAGTCAAGGGAGATTCAGGACTAGTTGAATGATGTAAGATAGTGAATGAAAATTAATATCAACCGAGAGAAACTTCTCTGTTGCATTGTTTCACAGAACAAACTACTTGGACCTATTTCAGTCAATCATTTTATTAATAATTTTAATGAAGACTTATCATCCTATATCTTTTTTTAGTTGAGTTTAGAAAAAGCTAAATAACTGGACACAAAAAGTAGTGAGAAACAAATTTTATATAAACTTGGATACAGGCCTTTGATGGAATGTCCCAGGGATCTGTTAGTGGTCCTGTGCTTTTAAACATTTGTATCAGTGCCTTCTCAACAAGCATATATGAATTGACCAGTAATTGCCAAGTACTGTGCTAGGTGTTAGAGGTCATAGTATTCAAATGTGCAATTGATACAAAGCTAGAAAGGATAACTAATACATTGGTCAACAGGATAAAATAATTAAATATAATAGGATTATATTTATCAGGGATAAATACAGAGTCTTACATTTTGGTTCAAAACATCAGATTTACAAAGACAAGAGTGAAGAAATTTAGTCAGAAAAATTTGTGCTAAAAAATATAGGGGGAGGGCAGTGTTAGAGGCAGTAAAAAAAAGCCAATATTAATCAACAATATGAAATGACAATCAAAAACCCAATGCACATCTAGAGTAGGAAGATTAATGGTAGCATGGTATCTGGAGCAAGTAGATGACAATTTGACTGCACTGTACCTTGTTCAGGCCACTTCTAGAGTATGGTGTTCAGTTTGAGGATTCCACATTTTAGGAAGGTTGTGAGGAACTGAGAGTGCATCCAGAAGGACAGTGACAGGCTAGAGTCTGCAAACAAGAAGGGCTTTATTGAAAGTTCTAGGAATATGGAACCTGAGAAGGCAGCTAGATGGCATGGTAGAGACAGCACCTGACTTAGAATCAGGAGGAGTAGAGTTCAAATCTTGCTTTAGACACTAGCTTTGTGACCATAGGCAAGTCATTTGATTTATCCCAGCTTCTATCAGATATAGACTGTTCTGATAACAAGATGGTGAACTTCCCCTCAAATAAATGTACTGAGAGAATGAGTCTAAAAGTAGAGAAATGACAGAAGTAAATGAGAGCTGTAAAGTGTCATGGTCTATCAGTCCATTTTTGTGTGACTGTCTTCAGAGTTTTGAAATTTGTAACTGATAAAACACAAGTCCAAGCTTATTCATCTGTAAAATGGGAAAAACAATCATAATAGCATTTACTTCAGTTATTGGTATGTTAAAATGAGGTAATATACAAAGCACTTTCTAAATCTGAAAGTGTAATTAACATTTCGTTATTACTGTTGCTGCTATTGCTCTCATAGTAAGTATAGTGGGATATTTCATGTGGAAGAGAGATTAACTTTGTTCTTCTTAGCCCAAGGAAGAAGAACTAGAACAAATCGATGAAATTTATGGAAAAGTGGATTTAGTTTTAGAAAAGCTTCCTAACAATTACAGTCATCCAAAAATGAAATGGTTTGTCATGGCCTTATTTTATTCAGTATTTGTATCAATGATTGAATGAAGGCATAAGTGAATTTGAAATAAGTGGAGATTCCTCCATCTCTGAGGTCTGCTCCCCTCATTTTTGAGTTCATCCTTGGGATCTCCAATTAAGAAAGTGCACACTTCTATCCCAGCTTAGCTTCTGACTTTCCACAATATTTTTCCACTCCCATTTATGGCTCCTATATATGTGTTATTTTTCCCCTAATGGAATGTAGATTCCTGGAGGGCAGAGTCTGTCTTTCTTGTGGCTTGAATGTGTTCCCAGGTTTAACTCAACAGCTGTTTACATGGTAAATGCTTAATCTAATCTCTAATACCCTCTGAGATAATGGCTTTCCCCTCATTGTTGTTTAGTTATTCAGAAGTGACCCTGTGGACTTCAATGTCCAAGGGTTGTTTTTTGTATTTTTGACAAAGACACTGGAGTGGTTTGCCATCTCCTTCTGAGGCTATATTTGAACTCAGGTCTTCTTGACTCCAGGCCCAGCACTCTATCCACTGAGCTATTTAGCTGTCCCCATTAGAGTTTATCAAAAGACAGTGGGATGACTAATTTCTGGACAGGCATAAGATGGACCCAAAGAGCCTGTGGTCCCCAATTACCCTGAGGACTGTGTTAAATGACATGCTATGAAGGGATTATGATTTTATGTTCAGCCTAGTGAAGAGATGACTTGGAGGAGAGAAGAGGAGGTAGGGAATGATAACTATCAGGAAGTTTTGAAGGGTTGTCATAGAAAAGAAGAACTATACTTACAACCACTAATCTAGGAGGACAGAACTAGCACCACTGGGTAGAAGAGGCAGATTTCAGACCCTTAGAAGGAAAACACTTTTTAATAACTAATGCTCTTAGAAAGTTGAATGTAGTGAGCATGGCAGTCTTTAAGCAGAGACTTGACCATTTGTCTGGGACATTATAAAGGGAATTCCTGATCCTATATAACTTAGATCATATGACCTCCAAGGTTCTTTCCAGGTCTCATATTCTATGGCTCTATGTAAATTTTCTAATTTAAAGATGATTTCTTGCCTCCAGGGTAATACAATGTGACTGGTGTAGATTTAATTGTGCCATCAAGATAGATAAATAGGGCTGCCTATTTGTCTTATGTGAATTAACCTGCTTTAAAAAACTTCTTTTTTTGTCTAGCAAAACAGATTTCAATTCTGTTATTACATTCATTGTCTCATTTCTGTTGAAGTATATTCCTAATTGTAGTTTGTTAGACTTAATTTCAATGCATCATTAAATTAGCCAAGATATTATTAATTTGAAATGCTTTCAGATTTTTGCCAACGTCAGCTATGCTCTGTTATGATACATGACTATGTGTACATTATTAATCACATAGCACAATTAACCCATTCACTGTTTTGCAAACTATATTTTTAATCAGTGGATACAGTAGTGCTAGCCATCCCCTTGTACTACAAAATGTTTTGGCCAAAAAAAGGAATTTTGAGTCCAGTTTTCTGTACTTCCCAATGAAACCCAAAATATAGGTCAGAAACATGAAAAAAAGGATTTAAACCTTTTTTGTGTCATGGACTCCCTTTGGCATTTTGAAGTTTCTAGGTTTATGAAGCCAGACCAGAATTCTATGGACCATCTCTTAGAATAATATTTTTAAATGGATAAAATAGAGGAAGATAGGTGGTGCAGTAGACAGAGCACTATCCCTGAAGTCAAGAGGACTGGAGTTTAAATCTGGCCTCAGACACTTACTATCTGTGTGAGCCTGGGCAAGTCACTTAACACCAATTGACTCAAATAGATAAATAAATGTATAAAATACATAGAATTCTAATCAAAATATGGTTAAAATATTTTTAAACCTAATTCACAGACTGTAGCTAAAGAACTTAGATTAAGTTCTGGATTAAAGAACTGGATTAAAACGCATGCTTTAGTATACAATGTACTTAAAAACTTTTGGAGCACATAAAATCATAGTCTGGATCATTCCATCTCCAACACTTAATTCACCTATGATCAGGAAATAATAAACATAGTAAAGACAGAAGGAAACACCATGTATTCATAGGCACATGGCATCTGGGTGGGGAGATAAGCCAGCTGTAGCATTACTTGCCTATTGTCACTGATCCTACCTCTCTTTCCAATAAAAGGCTCACAGTATTTCTTTCACATACTAAAGCCATGAGGAAGAGAGATTTCAACTTCATATGTGTGTGCCTTTTGTATACACACCCAGTTCTAATTTAGCAGCTAACTAAAAGGCTTTTCATCACCATGTGGTAAACTGACAGGAAACAGGCAGAGAATACCTGTGCGTTCTCATCAGGGAAATAAAAAAGAAAACACTCTTCCATCATGAATTTATGGAAGCACAATGACCCAGTTTCCATGTAGGTTCATACCAAGCGGAGCATATTGTGCATGATTTAAGGACTGAGCTCTCATTAGCCAGTCCCTTCTTTTCTAGTTTCCTTTTTCTCCAAAATTTGCCTTCTAGAATCATAATTCTATTCATTAAAAACTTTTTTCTTTCTCCCTTCTGATTCAATTCTTTTCTCTCTCTCTCCCTCTCTCTCTCTCTCTCCCTCCTTCCCTTTCTCTCTTCTTCTCTCCCTCCCTCTACAGCTACTAAAGTAAGATTTTTTTAATTGATTTTTTAAAAATGTCTTACACTTTCTTGTCTTATCAAACAACATATAAGTAATATAATATATATTATTATTGATTTAAATTCATTATAATGTACATTAATTATTCCCATTTACTCTAAAATAATGATGCAATCAGGGACTACTAAAGTGGATAAACTTGAATTTTTCCTTCAGTAACTTTCCCCAAGCTGTGATTCTTTTCTTTGTTATTTATTTTACTTTCTCTTAGCTGTTTCTGATCTCCATAGCCTCTTTTGATAACTGTAAGTCATCTGTGAGTGTCCTCCCCTCTCCTGGCTCTTTGTTTCTTTCTTTACTACATACATGACCATCTCCAGTCATCTTGATATATATCTGGTCACCTGACCCAGATGATTCTGCAGGAGAAAGAGAGGCTGGTGACTTTGCACTTGTCTTCCTCACCTCAATCCAATTCACATTCATGTAATGGCATCACTTCCATGATATCATGGTCCTCTTCAAGAATGAAGGGCAAACAACAACAGCACACACACATGCACACACATTCATGCACACATACACACACAAAACTAAATGGATGAATATACATCGATTGTGATACAACTGTATGTCCATTGAACTACAGAGTATAACAATAGTCTAGGCACAGTGATTAAGACATGAACTAGGGAGAGGCTGTATGAATAGATAGGAGGGAATACAAGCAGCAAAAATAAAACTTGGCAACTGATAGGAAAAAAGGTAATGGAAAGGGAAAAGTCAAGGATAACATAAAGTGTATGAAACTTGGTGATTAAAGCATGGTGTTGTAATCAACAAAAGGAGAGAAATTAAGAGAAAAAATCTGTTTCTGAAAAAGTAAATTAATGCCATTATTGACATACTGAGTTTGAGATGCTTCAAAATGGAGATAGTGAATAAGCAATTAGTGACATAGCGTTCAGGTTCAAGAGTGACATTATGAAAATATGGGTTTGGGAGTCATTGTATACAGATATTTGAAACAATGGGGCCTGATGAGATCACCAAGTGAGAAAGTATATAGAGAAAAGAGAGTCTTATTGAACAAGACATGAATGATGACCCAGCAGAGGCAACTGAGAAGGAAAGGTGGGACCATAAGCAGAGAACCAAGAAACAAGAATTATCAAGCAAAAGAAAGTCCCAGGAAGGATGGATCAGAGAAGACTCCTACAATGAGATTGGATTATGATGTTCACTGAAATAAACAATTAAATTGATTATTAATAACCTTAGAGAGAAATTTCTTTCTTTTATTAGGGTACAAAGTCAGATTGTAAGGGACTGGGAAAGTGAATAAGGAAAATATCCAGTAAAGGTTTTGGGGGGATTTGGGTTGTGAGAGGAAGAAGACATATAAGACTAGGACAACAACTTGAAAGGGAAGGCAAGTCCAAGTATGGTAGACCACCTCTCCTCAACTTTATGGACTGAATCTTCTTTAAAGTGAGTGTGCTGCAGTTCTTTTGTTGATAACTCTATACTCTGAGGTAATATCATTTTAGATTATATATCTATACATAATTATGATTTAGATATTTTCTAAAAAATTAATTAAATTTATCATCATATAGGACTCTATTTTTATTAAAAGAAAATAGAAATGGATGATTTTTAGAACCACTATAGAATCAGCAATACGATAAAGGACTTCATTCACTCGTTATGAAAAAGAGTGCATGTCACATATTCATTTGATGCTCTCAAATTGTTGGCTTTTCACTCTTTTAACAATGTGCAAACTGATGAATGTGATCAAAGTAGCAATTAGTCCTTTATACAATCAGTAAGGATCTGCATACATCGGTTTACATTGCTTAAATTTCAATATGATGAAGTGAACTGTATTTGCTGGTTTTGTTATGACAACCATTGTTATGGAGATGAGTATATCTGTCTTATGAGGAGAGAAAGAAGAATGACTGAGAGCCTCATTAGGGCCTAATGCCAACCATTTCTATGGGTGTCTTGGATAGTCATACAACTTCAGAGCTGGAACTCTTGAGTTATCTTTTAAATATTCTGATGTAGTTTAAGGTACTAATCAAAATTATGAAGATGTTTTAAAAGAAATTTTCATTCTCAAGAAAGCATTTGATAGAGTCATCTAAAACTTGTATTTACAATATTTCTGGCTCATTGATAATATGAGTAAACCAAAGTGGGACATTTTAAATTAATGATGCTCATGTATATGTCTAAGTCAGAAGGTAGACATCTGGTTATGAATTGAGAAAAGGAAAAGAACAGGTCACATTGGACCTGGTAAAACCAAATTTAATATTCCCTCTAAAGACTGTTATTAATATAATTGGGGCCTACAATAGAAGAAGCATTAAATTGTTTAAAATATCAAAAATAATATTGAAAGTATATTGGATAACTATTTAGCATATCATCATCTCACAAAACTTGGGAAGAAAAATTTCAACAGGACACTTGTTGACCTAATCATAAGTCATAGACTTAGTGTTGTAAGGGACCTCAGAAGTTTTCTAAACCTATCCCTTTATCTGGACCTTTTTATTGAAATTGCAAGGTATGGTAGAATATTGCCCAGACAGACAAAACTGAAGTACTAAAGACAATGGTGGACAGCAGACATGACAGAGAAAGATTCACCAGAATGGAAAAGATAGTCAGTAATTCTCAGGTAAAATAATCTGAAAGTAGGTTGGTTAAAAGATTTATGGTCTCGTGTGTCTATAATGTCACAGTCTAGACAATAGACATTCTTCACACATGAGGTTTCACTGAATGAGCTCATACTTTTAAAAAACACATATAATAGATAGAAGGAGGGGCACATAACTAAGAATGAGTACAAAATAATGGCACAATTCTTCCTAGAGTGAGTTGAGACTTGAGGAAAAATGCTAAGGACAAAAAGGCTGTTTTACCTGTGCTTAGGGCTATGGTTAGACTAAATAGAAGAAGGAAATGCTAGGTATTCACCACTGGGGGAAGATGGAATAATGAGCATGGATGAGCCAGAGAAGATGTGGATCTTATATCTGCCTTTTCTAGCAAGGAGAATGGTTTTAAATTAAAAAAGATCAACTAAGCATTGTAAAAAAAGATAAATGAATCCCTGCTTCATAACTTATTAATGGGGAAACAGTAAAATGTCATTGATCAATTCTTTAGATACTCTAATATAATTAGTTCCAGGTAAATTGCATTCTGTGATACTAAAAAAAAATGAAAACCTTGCCGAAGTGATCATATAACCATTATGAGTAATTTCTGAGAAATCCTGAGAGAGAAAAACGAATGGTACATAAAAGACTGTACTCAGAAAAAATGTCTTGATTTTCAAAAGTAGGATCAAGATTGAGGCTGACAACTATAAATTGAGTTTGAATTAAATCTCTACAAAAATTCTAGAAACAATTATTAAACAGATAGTTTGTAATCCCATAGAAAACAAAATATTGATTTCTAGCCACCAGCATGTGTTCATTAAGACATTATTTCCAAGAAAATTCATTTCCTTTTTTTGATAGGGTCAGTAAATGGTCCTTGTTTTCCAGTTGCGTCAGACTCTTTGTCCTCATTTGGGGTTTTCTTGACAAAGATACTGGAGTGTTCTGACGTGTCCTTCTCCAATTCATTTTATAGATGAAGAAACTGAGGCAAACAGGGTTAACTGACTTGCCCAGGGACACATAGCTAGTGAGTGTCTGAGGCTGTATCTGAACTCATATCTTCCTGACTCCAGGACTGGATTTCTATCCACTGCATCATGTAGCTATCCTTATCCTTGTTCTTTTTTCCCCATTGCATCAACATTTATTTTTCTGGTTATTTTTATAGCCTTCAATTAATATATATATATGCACATATATATATATATATATACATATATATACATATATATATATATATATATGAACATAGCTACCACTATTGTCTCAGTGCTTTTTTCCACCGATTTTTTAGCAGAATGATTGGATTTTTTTTTGTTTCACATAGTAACAAGAAATGAAAAATTTCCACTACAGGGCTTCTGGTGCAAGGGATTCTAGCCTGACTTCTTACCCCAGAGAAGAGCAAGAATTAACCTTCCAGAATGATCATGCAACAAGCACGTAGCAAGAATTAGAAAAAGTAGGGAACCCCCTACATGAAGGATTTACTAAGGAACCCCAGAGAACCCACTTTGAGCTTATATAATTAGAAAAAATTTGCAGTTAGCCCACTTTCTTAAACCCAGATCACCTAAAGTATATTATATTTTAGTGAAGACAGGTAGTGTTACTCATACTTCTACCTTAGAACACCTCAACTTTGTTAGGCAGAACTATTTTTTATTTTACAGAAACTTTGTGATCATGTTGTAGGAGGAGGAAGGTCTAGTGCCTTCACATGGTTGTAGCAACTAGTTTAGCATCATAGAATTTTATAACTGAAAGAGACCTTGCATACTTAGTCCAAATTCTTCATCTAGATGAAATACACACAAAGAAGTTAGGAATGTTGCCCATTGTCATACAGCTGGATGGTTGGCAGTACCAGAACCAGAAACAACACAGTATAATAAAAGTGCTGGGTTTAAGAGACAAATGTGGCTTCAAGATCTGATGCCATAATAGACATCTTTGTGACCTTTGGTATTGCCTTTTGCCTCTGTAAAATGAGGCAGTTGGATTAGTAAGTCACTGAAGACCATTTTACCTCTTACTACTCTGTGACCTGTTTCTTGTTGAGTATGAGTCAGCTGAGGCTTGGAATCCTACATGTCTGTAGATTCCGATCTCCTGGTTGGGGAATCTCTGCTTTTCAAAGAATCACCTGCCTTTCTCTTCATCCATTTCTTACAAATTCATTTTTTATGAATGACTAGCTATAATATAATCTTCATTGGAGAACTAAAAGTGTCCTTGGTTTCCATCTCTAAAACTGAGAAGCTCATTGCTAGCAATGGTGAGAGAAGAAATGGCACCATGGCTGTAAAGCCCTAGGGAGTTAATGTAATTACAGAAATATCATCCTTTCATGGCCACAGACTTGGCCTATGGGACAGTTAATAACTGCATTTCAGTCTCAGAATAGAGAAGGGAAGGCGCCAAGCAGTCATCTGCTGGAGCCCCATCCCAAGTTCTTATCTCCTACACAGGTTCAAATAGTACTGAAGATTTGAAGAGAAATTGACTATTTCAAGGCATTACTTTGATAAATACCTACATGTATATGATTAAGCCTTGGACCAAAATATTAGCTTGTTGATTCATTGTCCCCTGCTGAGTCAGTATGGAAGGTACATGCATAGGGCCCATCGGTTTTTTTTTCTTTAGATTTAAATTTAGGAACCTCAAACAATTGTTCACCTTATCCTTGTCCTATTCAGTTGTTATATGAAAGAATCAGCTCAGAAATTTGTGAATGACGTAAATCTGTTAGGGATCACATCACCAATATATTGGAGGACAAATGGAGATTCAAGACCCTAAAATGCTAGAGTCATTGGCTAAATCTAACAAGAAGCCAACTCATAGAGGTAAACTAGGTGGCATAGTGAATAGAGTACTGGTCAAAGGGTCAGAAAGACCTGAACTCAAATCATGCTAGCTGTGTGACTCTGGCCAAATCTCTTAACCTCTCTATACCTCTATTTCCTCATCTGTAAATTGAGCATAATTATATCACCTACATCTTGGATTGTGGTGCGGATGAAATGGGATAATTCTTGTAAAATATTTTGCAACTTTAAAGTGCTGTATAAATGTAACATTATTACTATAATTACTCATTTTAGCATATTGACAAAGGATAATTTCCACATGTTGTTTAAAAAATAAACATGAGTGTGAGATAGGAGATATTTTGCTAGTAAACAATTAATATGGAAAATCCCTAAAGGTTTTAGAGAATTTCAAACTCAATATTAAATCAACAATGGCACAAGAGATGCTACAGAACAAATGTGATATTAGGCTGAATTCATAGAAAGCTAGTTTGTATGATGAGGGAAGTTATAGCCCCCCTGTACTTTGTCTTGGTTGTCCCACATCTAGAGTATCGTGATCAAATCAAGGAACCATATTTTGGAGGATATTGACATGATAGAGTGTGTTTAGAGAGACGCAATCAAGATATTAAAGGATTTAAGGATCAGTTGAAGAACTTGAGCATTTTTAGTTTGAAGGTAGTATGACATAGAAGATATATTACAACTGTATTCAAATATCTGAAGTGTGATAGTGGGAGAAAGCAGGTGTATGATGGTGTGGTGGAATCACTTGAACCATCTTCTAAGAGCTGATTGTGAAATTTTTATTGTGAACATTTATACCTCAGAAATTTGCAAATGCTAAAAATTAGGTCTGATTTATTGTGTTGGGTGTCTAGTCTTAAGAAAATGATAAAGAATGTATAAATAATTTAAATTAAATTTAAACGTGTCACAATCACATTTTTGAGGGAGGGAAGGAGTTGGACTTGTACGTGACTACAGAATGAAGAACATTGAGCAGAAGTCTAAGAGAGGTAGTTATTTTTTTATTCTTTTATGCATTTCCTTTCTTTTTGGATCCACTCTGGGGTTTCATGTTCCACACTCTTTGGAGAGTCTCCTGAATTCTTACTTTTTCACACACATTTTTATGTCTTAAATTGTTCCAAGAACTTTATAAATTCCTTGAGGATTTATTTTTTATATTTCCTTATGATTTTTGCATTTTCTCTATTGATTTATCTGCCTAAGTTCTAGGATTTTATCATGAATTTTTCCTTTAACCCCTTCTCCTGTTGATGAACTTCTCTTTGAGCCTCAGTTTTGTGGAAAGGCCAAGTCTGACCACCATTATCCTGTTCCTGACTTCTGGACTTCATAATCATGTCCCTTTTTGTGTGTTATCTTCTGTTAAAATATAATTCCCTTGAGGGTAGGGACTGTTTTTCATTTTACTTATAAAGGATCTGTTCCATTAGTTCTTCCTTCCTTTCTTCCTCCCTTCCTCTCTCCCTTCTTTCTTTTCTCCCTCATTTCCTCTCTCCCTCCCTCACTTCTCCTTTCCCTTCCTTTCTTCCTCCTTCCCTCCCTCCCTTCTTCCCTTCTTCCCCTCCCTTGCTCATTTCTCTCCTTCTTCCTTCCTTCTCTCACTTTTTCCTCCCTTCCTTCCTCTCTGCCTCTCTCCCTCCCTTCTTTCCTGCCTCATTCCTTCCTTCTACTTCATACACTATAAGGCTTGCTTGAGATGATATCATAATACTTTTCCCTACTTTTTATGATATTTTCACATGAAATATAGACTGTTTTACCTGGTCCAAGGAGATAAAACTAGGAAAAATAGGGCAGATTTATGAAAAATAAATGCAGGTAAGGAAACAGAAGTAAGGGAAAATTTCTTCATAATTATAGTTGTTCAATGTTTCAGGAACTAGTGGTTTTCCCTTCATTGGAGGTCTTCAAGCAAAGACTAGAGGACCATTTGTTTGGGATGTTGTACAATTTGGTTTAAACCTGAATCATAGAACATTCACCCCTCATTTGCTTTTGTTTACCTTCTTATGTGTCAGTATGACTAGTGGTCTTGTTCAAACTCCACTTAAATCCTGGCAAGTTCTTTAATTTTGAACTTTGTTTGAAAATTTACAGGTGGAAAATTCATGGACTGTAAGGTCCTAGAATAGCTGACATGAAAACTCTTAACAAGAAACCCTGCCAAATGTTAGGAAACATTAAACATTTTTTTAAAAATGTGTTCCCTGCCTGAGGCCTTGTGTGTTGAACATCAAACCAAAGTGAATTGTTATTAATGACTTGGGTCAGGCCCACGCAGCTGCAGTAACCTGGCCCAACTCCATTTAATCTCCCCTCTCTTTCTTACTGCCTCTACCTAAAGAAGAATAGCCTTCATTTTGCCTTTGATACTTTTGAATAGAATTTTATTGGTAACATTTTTTTAAATTTCTCCACTATCCTCCTTCTCTCCTTGCTCAGAGAACTGTCCCTCAATAAAAAAATTGTTTTGGAAAAGAGGAGAAAAAGAATAGAAAAAAATCAGCAAAATTAATCATCATATCACAAATAGACTTTTCCTTTAATTATAAATTACTGTCTTCTTTTCATGTTATTTCATGTTACATAAACTAGTTATCAAATGTATTCAACCAATTTTTCCCTTCACTAATCTTGACCCCATTTCACCCTACCAATATTCCACCCCATGAAGTCCTAAAACTATTGTCTCATTTCAACCTACAATTTCAATTACCCTTTTGACTGGGGAGGAAGGAGGGGTTGAAGGTGGAGGTGGATGAGAAGTTATAGTCAGCTTGTTATGCTATTAAGAATATAATTTGAAGAGTGAAATGGGCAGAACCAAGAGAATACTGTATACAGTATAAGCAATATTATTTTGAAGAACAACTGTGAACAACTAAGTTATTCTGAGTATTATAAACATGCAAATCGACTACAAAGGACCTATGAAGGAAGATGCTATCCACCTCCAAAGGAAAAAAGAAACTGCTAAATAGAACTATGTTTAGTGTGGTTTTATATTGTCTATTGACCACCATTTGATGGTCTTCTCTAGTGTGGGGTGGGGAAGGAGGGAGATAGTTTGGAACTTAAAATGTGACAAAAAAAATAAAAATATTTTTTATAAAAAGGGACGAAGAACATACTTTACACTATGGTGGAAAGAGTGTCACTCCATAGACTGTGGAACCTTGAGTATGATTCTATTTCTTTGTATGTGTGCATAGGGTGGCAGGGTGGAAGGGACGTTGAGTAATACTCTTTAGTACAGTAATTGAAATATAAGTTTTGCTCTGATTCTTTCATTTCTTCACATATTATGTGGTATATTGGATAGTGTTTCAGATCTGTAATCAAGAAGATCTGATCTCAAGCAGTGTGACTGGGAAATTCACTAGACCTCTCTAAGACTTTTCTCTTTTGTAAAACAAGAACAAAAATGTCACCTGTTTCAGAGTTGCAGTGAGGAGCAAATAAGTTAATTTATGTAAAACACTTTGCAAGTTTTAAAATAACGTACAAAAGCAAACTATTGTAATGTTATCATTATCATTACCAACTGTAAAGAGCTAGAATATTGTATTCAGTTTCAAGGAGTCAGGTTACATGTGTAATCATAAGTGTTAGGATAATATAATGTCCTTAACTTATGAATTAATTAGATTTAATATTTAATCTTGAGTTTGGTATATATAATTTGTCCTCACTCAATTGAAAATTTTATCTACATTTTAAAAATTAAAATAACAAACAAACAATGATTTGGGGAAACATATTGGAGATAGATGGGAAAGTATATTGTATTTAGGTAACAATACTAAAAGAAATAATACCTTGTCCCTTATTTATGAAAATGAAGCTATTAATTCATTGTTCAGCAGGGCATCACTAAGCTTTGAGGTTGTGGGCTGGTGATTTTTTCCCACAATAGCAGTCACATAGTTGTCTCATACTATTTCCCTTTTAGAGCAATAGTACACATTTACTAGTTATAGCCAGCAGTTATGCTGGAAGGTAAAGCAGAGTGAGGTAAAGTGGATGATGAGTTCAGTGAACCAGCAAGTCCAGCATTATTAGCACTGCAGGAATGAACACAGCTCACAGGTCTCCAGGTAATTCCAGTTTCATAATACAATTAAAATTCTTAAAAAGTAAAAAATGAAATGTCTGCCATGGTAATAAGCATGTGGAACTTGAGTCATTGATTTTAAGGACTTTTATGATCACAGTTCATGGAACAGCATTTCTAAATTAACTTGGCCATAGAACTCCTTGAGACTTAAAATGAGAGAAAGAATGAAATTGTAGGAAGAGAGTCAGATTTGGAATAAAAAAGCAAGAGATCCAATCCCAGCTCCACCCCTTCTTACCTTGATGTCCTTGGCTGATCAGTTTAGCTCTATGAGTCTTACTTTCTTCATTTGTAAAAGGAGTATTTTCTCCATTTAAGGAAAGAGACCAGTTCAGACATCTTATTTCTCATCTGGCTGCACTATGTTAGGAGTTCTCTGATGTCATTCTCCATCATGCCTCAAGAAGCTCATTATTGGGATGACCTCACTATCTTGAAAGAGCACATCGGGGCAGAGCCAAGATGGCAGAGTAGAAAGACGCATATACCCTAGTTCTGAACCCACAGCCCATAAAATATCTGTAAAAAAAGAACTCCAAACAAATTCTGGAGCTGCAGAAGCCACAGAACAATGGAGCGGACGAGATTTCTGTTCCAGAGAGCCTGAAAACCTCTCGCAAAAGGTCCTTCGTGCTGCGGACGCAGAGTCAAACCCAGCCCTGCTTCGGCCCCGCGGCACCAAGAGGAGCAGATCCAAGAGGGCTTCAGGGATGGAATCTCCAGCAGCCGCACGGGTCCCTCCACCCACAGGTGACAAGGGTCGGTGAGAGGGTCTCTTTGGTGGGTCGAGAGGGGAGTGGGGTGCCCCCATAGCTCGGGCCCCCTCGGGAGGCGGCAGTGGAGGCGGGAGCTGACTTGGGCTCCCCAAGCAGGCAGGAGCTCGAATCCATTGTTGAAGGTCTTTGCATAAACCCCCTGAGGGAACTGAGCCTATGAGGTGGCCCTGCCCCCACCTGAGCACCTGAACTTGATCTCACACTGAATAGCAGCCCTGCCCCTGCCCAAAGCCCTAAGGCTTGGAAGCAGCATTTGAATCTCAGACCCCAAGCACTGGCTGGGCAGATCTGGAGGTGAAGTGGGTGTGAACAGAATTCTCAGAAGTCAAGTCACTGGCTGGGAAAATGCCCAGAAAAAGGAAAAAAAAAATAAGACTATAGAAGTCTACTTTCTTGGTGAACAGGTATTCCCCTCCCTTCCTTTCTGATGAGGAGAACAATGCTTACCATCAGGGAAAGACACAGAAGTCAAGGCTTCTGTATCCCAGCCCATTCAATGGGCTCAGGCCATGGAAGAGCTCAAAAAGGATTTTGAAAATCAAGTTAGAGGGGTGGAGGAAAAACTGGGAAGAGAAATGAGAGACAAGCAAGCAAAGTATGAAAAACAAATAAACACCCTGCTAAAGGAGACCCAAAAAAATGCTGAAGGAAATAACACCTTGAAAAATAGGCTAACTCAATTGGCAAAAGAGGTTCAAAAAGCCAATGAGGAGAAGAATGCTTTCAAAAGCAGAATTAGCCAAATGGAAAAGGAGATTCAAAAGCTCACTGAAGAAAATAGTTCTTTCAAAATTAGAATGGAACAGATGGAGGCTAATGACTTTATGAGAAACCAAGAAATCACAAAACAAAACCAAAAGAATGAAAAGATGGAAGATAATGTGAAATATCTCATTGGAAAAACAACTGACCTGGAAAATAGATCCAGGAGAGACAATTTAAAAATTATGGGCCTACCTGAAAGCCATGATCAAAAAAAGAGCCTAGACATCATCTTTCATGAAATTATCAAGGAAAACTGCCCTGAGATTCTAGAACCAGAAGGCAAAATAAGTATTCAAGGAATCCACAGAACGCCACCTGGAAGAGATCCAAAAAGAGAAACTCCTAGAAAGAGCACATCAATTTTTGTATTCCACCCCAGTATTAACCTCTGCCTTTCTGAATGGAGGATAGGAGTCTATCTCCAAATCTTCATTTAAGGAAAGAGCTCACCTTAGATGTTTCCTCATTTTTCACCTGGATGAACTACTCTGGGACTTCTCTGACTGACTTCTCTAACCTTGTTTTGTCTCCCTCCTCCCCTACCCCTTTTTCAGCTTTTTTTTATATTACCTTCCCCCATTAAATTATAAGTTCCTTGCAATCAGGTAATGTCTTTTTTTTAATATTTTTCCCCCAGCATTTAGCACAGCATCTGGCACATAGTAGGTGCTTAATAAATGTTTGACTGTTAGCGATTGTTGAGAAGGCTGGATTGAATAAGCAAATTTTAAATTCCGTTCTCTGATACTGAATATTGATGTGACTGATAAATATTATGTAATCTGGGGGCATTGATTTCTCTTGGAATAGTCAATGTTTGTGTAGCAATTTCGCTTTTCAACACTTTGGATGTATTAAATCATTTAATCCTCACATCAACCCTGTGAGGTAGATATTATTATTAGCCTAATTTTACAGGTGAGGAAACTTAATCCCAGAGGTTAAGTGACTTGCCCAGTGTCCTACAGCTAGTAAGTAACTGAGGTAGAATACAGGGTCTTCCTGAATTCTTGCAACAAAGCACACTCCTACCCCAACAATGAACAGAAATAACAATGAGAACTAGCAGGAAAAATGACAGAGATTATCTGAATATTAGTAAGCATGGAAGAGAATATATCAGTTCCCTACAGACGTTATTCTATTTTTATTTCTTTAAATGCCAATTAATAGTTACATGTATGCAAAATGCAAGTTTGTCTCCCTGATAAAGGAGAAGATAAAAGACTGAAGAAATGCCTTCCTAATTTGAAAGAGAAAATGAAGCTTTCCTTGAAAGAATGGAAGCAAGGGGGTGGGGGTGGGGGGGAGAGCATCCTTGAAAGCCAAGAGGTATTCAAACTTATGTCCTAAATTTGGAGTGTGCAAAATTATGGCACAGAGAGAAAAGAGACAGCCCGCTGAATTGTTGGAACTGTATAATTGGTATAATTGAATCCTTTAAGGAGGAAGCATCTTTTTTGTGCCATGGACTAAAGATCTTTCTAAGAGAGAAGACACTAATCAATGGAGAGAAAGAAAAGGGGAGATGAGGGGAAGGAAGGGAAGGGGAGGGGAGAGATAGATCCTAATGGTTGGAGATAGGACCAATTCTTGAGGTAGATAGGAAGGAGATTGCAAAGAATTGAGAGAGGCATGAGAACCTGACTCCTACTTTACATCTGTCTTCATTACTAAGAACAATGATTTTCAGACTGGGAAGATGTAATGGTAATTTAAATGGGGAGATCTTTCCCACTCATTAATAACCTGCCTTGGTCACATGGAAGCCTGAGTCACATGAATCTGAGTCACATGGAACATGTGGTGGGAGCAATTTGTTGAACCGGTGGAACAGAAAGAGGCAAAGCTAGAGCAGAGCTGAAAGGAAGTTAGTCTTGAGAGCAGTCAGAGCTAGGAAGGATGCAGGCTGTTGACTAGTGTGAGTGACTTTGTGATTGCTTGTGATTTTGTTTAATGGAACTGGTTTGTGGGAAGCCTACCAGGGGGAAGGCTTGGAGATGGCAGTGCCCCCTGCATTGTTATTGTGTATAGATTTTTGTTGCTTTGATGGATTTGGCTTTCTGGTGTCTGAATAAATGTTTTGGTTGTGTCTTTCATATGGAGAGTCTGTTGTATTTTGCAATTCAGAATTGTGCCAGGATATTGCTGTAGGCGCTGTGAATATCACATTGGTGCTACAGAAGAAAAGGGCAGGTAATAGGTAACTGAACATAACATAAGCTAAGTGCTGGTAAAAGAGGATTAGAAAGAGATGCAATAATCACAAGCCAGTATGAGTTAATCAAGAACAGATTCGGCAAACTCACTTCATTTCCTTTTGTCAGGGTCATTAGAGAAGAAGCTACCACATAAACAGCACACCAGGATTTCAGCAAGGAATTTGACAAAGGCTCTCCTGCTATCCTTTTGAACAAAATGGAGGTATGTGTGCAATGTAATAATATAATTGAGTGAACTTGTTGCTGGTTAAATGATTTGACCTTGAAAGGAGTTATTAATGGGAGGGTGGTCTCCAAAGGAGTTCCACAATGATCTATCCACCCAGGTTTGTTCAATATTTTTATTAATGATTTGGATGAAAGCCTGGGTGACAAATCTTTTATTTTCATAGTAGAGAAAAGTGGGAGAGATAGTCAAACTATGCAATGACAAGTCAGGATCTTAAGTTAGTGGTAATAAAATAGGAATAAAATAGAGTTTTAACAACAAATCAAATGTTTAAGTTAGTGAGATGGAGAGGTCATATCTAGACAAAATTTCACAGGAAAAAAGATCTGAGGGTTGGTGAATTGAAAGCTCAAAATAACATCACAATGTAAAGTACCATCTCTCTAAAATTAATGGAATGTTCATCTGAATTAATAGAGACACCATATACAAAACGGGAGAAGTGATAGATCTGCTATGTTTAGATCACACTTTGAATATAATGTTGAATTCAATACATCATATTTTGGAAAAGATATTGATATATAAATATTATCCAAAAGAGAGTAACCAATATGATAAAGAGACTAAAGACTTGTATCAAATAAATGCCAATTGAAGGAAATGAGTACATTAAATTTGATAAGATTTGATTAAGAGAGGGGGATGTTAGCTGTTTTGTGGTATTTAAAGACTTTCGTGTTATAAAAAAAAGATTCTACTTGTTGAATTCAGGTTGATTTCAGCTGTTTATAAGAATGAGTTTCCTATTAGACAATTAAAGGTATACAAATGGAATAGGTTACCTTGAGATCTTTGAGCCTCTTCAAAAGTATTCAGACTGACAACTTTAATCAAGTCATTTGTAAAGGAAATTCCAGTTCCAGCATAGTTTGGCTTCTGTGTTTGTTCCATTTACCGGTTTCCTTGAAGACTCAATTCAAATCCCACCTTTTTGCAGAAGGCCTTGATTGGGTCTTTCCTCCCCAGATTGTTAGTGCTTTCCCCTCAGATATTACTTGCAAGCTACCATATATATAACTTGTATGTTAGTAGTTATTTATGTATGTCCATTTATGTATGTCCATTAAGCTCCTTAAGGGCAGGAACAATGCTGCCTTTCTTTGTATGTCCAGAGCTTAGAACAGTTTCTGGCAGATAGGAACATTTAATAGTTGACTAACTGCTTAGTTGACTGCTAAGTGTCTAAAGCTTGACTAAACTGACTGGGTATTGTGGTTCATGGCTATAGTTCCTATTGCATAGGAGGCTTGGGCTGGTAGATTGTTTGAGTTCTGGAGTTTTAAGCTTCAGTAGAGTTAAAGCCAGTCAATCAGGTGTCCACACTAACTCTAGCACTAATATGATGAACCCCAGTGAAGGAAGGGCTACTCTGTGTGAATCAGCATTAAGAGAGATGGACCCACAGGGAAAATCAAAGACAGAGAACTGGAGTGGGAGAAGGAAAGATTAACTACGTTAATTTATCCTCACTTAATACAATTTTCCCAGGAAAGATATTTTCATATACAAAGATTCATGAACTTACCTATTGTCTAAACTGACAACATGTTATATAAAATTATTGGCTGGATCTGTCAGTAGGCATCAGTTGGTCAGTCTATCAACATCTATCTATTAAGTGCTTCCAATGTGCCAACCTCTGTCCAAGAGGAACGCTAACAAGTAAATAAGGAGATATTTCAGCTTAAGCAATTTAATTTCTCACTATCTTATCTTCTTACATTCTTTATATTATTACAGTATTATTTTTATTTTAAGTAATTAAATTGTCATGAATAAGCTCTTATTTTTTAGCACTCCAATGAATGGAATCTCAATTACCTTAAGGGATATGTATTAAAGTCCTTCCCCAGTCAGCTACTACCTAGACTCTCCTTTTCAAATGAACCATTTGTCTCTAGCATTCATTTTACACTGAATGATGAATGACTGAGCCAACACTACAAATTTTTTTCAGGGCTGTTTTTTTCTGCTGAAAAATTGCAATTTTTAATATATTCTCCATGCCATTAGGGGGATGCAAGGAGTAACTAAGACGTCAGCAAAATTCTTAAGAACATTTAAACAAAAGACAATTTTAAAAAATACAAGATTATTGATTTTCTTCAGGCTCCTTAAACTTAATTGTGGGACAGGTCTCTTTCTACTCCAAACAAACTAGTGAACTCTACCCTTCCAGCAGAGTACCATACTTTGGATGCTGATCTTATCAATTCTTCCAAGTCAAACAGAGTTGAGATTTAAAAGGGAGGAAAGGAAAACCCTGAAGCTAAAAGGAAACCTTGTTGGTCACCCAGTTGATCTGTTTTATCCCAGTCAAAAACCAATCTAGTGACATGTAGCGCAGGTAAAGGTCATAGTGCATTTGGTTTAAGACATTTCTCCAATGAGACTTGTAAACCAAGGTTTGGAATTTTAAAAAAAGAAAAGAAAAGAAAAAATAAGGGCCTTGTGGCATTTTGTGAGAAATGTTGTATTTGGCAAGGACAATGCAACTTACCCAAAGATCACAGTTCTAAGTTGAAAGAAATCTCAGACATCATCCAGTCCAACCTTCTTATTTTGTGGATGAGAAAACTGGGGCACAGGAAGATTAATTGACTTGCTCAAGGATATATGCAAAAATAAATATCAGAGATCTGAATCTTTGATTCCCAGACCATAATTGCACTGTACCATATTGATCATCAAAATTCCCCCTTTTCAGATAGCAAAATATTATTTCTAAGTCTAAAATGTCTCTTAGAGAGACATAGGAGCTGGACTTATGATTTCACTGATATAGAGAACCCCCAGAGAAGGAAACTTTCTATCAACACTGATTAGTTATTTTTCTCCAACTCTCAGAGCAATGAGAGGTTAAGGGACTTTTCCTGGGTCACGCAGCCAGTATATATCAGAAGTGGGAATTGGACCTAGTTCTTCTTGGCTCTGAGGTCAACTTGTTACCCACTATGTGATATGTCACACTGTTGCTCTTAAATATGGTGCAATATGGAAAATATCCTAATTCGAGTATATAAGTATATTATTGATATTATTATTGTCATCACCATATTCTCCCATTATTTATTAGGACCTTCCAATTAAATAAATATATGTTTTAATACTTAGTAGTTCATTGCAAAGTTGTATAGGAGGATGGCGAATATTATGCTGTGGAATATGCATCAAAAATAGGAAATGAGTGAGTCAAACGTTTGGATATCTCATAAAATCGCAGATTTATATTGAAAGTGACCTTAGACATCATGACATCCATCCCCATCAGCTTACACATGAGGAAGCTGAAGCCCAGAAAGGGCACACAGCTAGGAACTGTCCTAAGCTGTATTGGAACCCAAATCTTCCTGATTTTATGTCCAGGGCTTACATCTCTATATATGAAGACTTTCTTTAAGAAAAGAATAAGGAGGTATTAGTCATGATGAGTATGAAATAACATCAACAAAAACCTAAAATTGATTATAATTTAACATTAAATCACTTTAACCATTATTAATGATGGATCAGAAGAATGCTATAGATATATTTTTATCAAGATTTTGGCTGGGTTTAATAAAGTATAGCAGGCTAGAATGCTGAACTAAATCTAATAGGACAAAATTTATAAAGCATAAATATCATCTCACCCTTGGATTTAAAAAAATCAATTTTACAAGTACAGTATGGGAAAAGACCTGGTGAGACATCAGTTTGTCTGAAAAAGTTCTGAAAGATTTTAGTGGACTGCAAGCTTGAGTCAAAAGTGCAATGTTTCAGCATTATGTATACACACACACACACACACATATTCATATATTTATATAGTTTTCAATGCTGTGGATAAGTTCACTTACCTTGGCAGTGTATTTTCCAGGGATGTACATATTGATAGATACACAATGAGGTTGACACACACATTGTCAGAGCTAACTCAGTTTTTGGGAGGCTCTGAAGGAAAATATGGGAGAGTTATTAGACTGAAACAGAAGTCTACAGAGTCATTATGCTAACCTCATCACTGTATGCCAGTGGACAGTATACCAGCACCATGCCAGGAAAACAATCGCTTCCATTTGAATTGTCTTAGAAAGATTCTAAGGATCACCTGGCAGCATAAGGTACCAGACACTGAAGTCCTTGCTTGAGCCGAACTGCCAAGCATTCAGACTGTACTGCAGAGAGAATGGGCTGGCCATGTTATCTGAATGTGAAATGTACATTTTCTAAAAAACTATTTTATGGAAAACTTACACAAGGCAAGCATTCACATGGTAGCCAGAAGAAGTGATACAAGGATACTCTCAAGGTATTTCTTAAGATGTTTGAAATTGATTGTGTGACATGGGAGACACCGCCACAGGACCTCTCAGCATCAGAGAAGGTGCTATGCTCTATGAGCAAAGTAAAATTGAATTAGCTCAAAAGACACACAAGATGTGCAAATTTAGAGAATCCATTCCAAATGTTCACATGGATTATTTGTGCCTGACCAGTGGTAGAGCATTCTGAATTTGTATTGGTCTGATCAGCCAGTTGGACACAAAGTAATTTGACTCTAACACAGTGATATTATTTTGGTCCTCTTTAAGAACCAACATATGTGTGTGTGTGTATCTGTATGTGTGTGTGTATATACACACATACATATAAACATACATACACAAATATATGCAGTCTTGGATTCCTTTCAAAGTCATAACTTTTAGGGATAAAGAAGTGGTTGTCCTCTATCCTGGTGAGACTCTAACTGGAGAATAGAGTTCCTTTCTGGCGACTGCAGTTCAAGAAAGAAATTGATGGAGCATCCAGAAGAGAGCAACTGCTTTGGTGAAGGACTTTGAGTCCATGTCATATGAGGATCCATTAAAGAAAATGGATTATTTTTTTTTCCTGAAGAAGAAAAGATTGACACTATATATGATAGCTGCCTTTAAGTACTTGAAGGACTGTCATGTAGAAAAGGAAACAGATAAGTGCTATTTGGCTAATAAGGGCAGAACTAAGAACAGTGGACTAAAGAGTCAGAGACAAGTTTAGGTTATAGATAAGGAAAAGGTTTCTAACAATTCGATTTTTCCTAAAGTAATATGTTGTTATTCTTTAGTCATTTCAGTCACATCCAACTCTTTGTGAAACCATTTAAGGTTTTCTTGGCAGAGATACTCTATTGGTTTCCATTTCCTTCCCTAGCTGTTTTTATAGATGAGGAAACTGAGGCAAACAGGGTTAAGTGACTTGCCCAGGGCAGCATTATACCACCTAGCTGCCCCTCAAAGTAGCATGGTTAGCCACAGAAGTTAATGAGCTTCGCCTTACCGAAGGTAAATATGCATTGTCATGCACATCATAGTGGGAATTCCTTTTCAGGCATGGGTTAAAACAGAAGTGGGCTACCTGTGTGCTTGAGTCAACATGTGGTTCTCTAGGTCCTCAAGTGCAGCCTTTTGACTGAATCCAAATGTTCTGCACAGAAGAAATCCCCTTAATTAAAGGATTTGTTTGTAAAACTTGGATTCAGTCAAAAAGCTGCACCCAAGGACCTAAAAAACCACAATTGGCCTCGAGGTCACATGTTGCTCACCTCTGGGTTAGATTATGTGGCCAAAGAAGTTTCCTTCAATACTGAATTTCCACAATTCTGTAAAGATTTACAAAGAAATTTGTCTTTTAAATACAAATATTCTCCAAATGGCACTCTATGGTTTAGAATCTTGGAATACCAAATTTAAGGATGCCCAAAAGGTAAAAAGGGAGATGCATAAAGGACAAAAATAAGCAATGTATCTCCTACCTTCTAAGTGGTGTATTGGACAGAGTGTTGAAACTGAGGAAGTTTGGGAAGACCAAAGTTCAAAAACTGTCTCAGACACCTATTAACTATGTCACCCTGAACAAGTCTCTCAACCTTTTTCAATCTCAGTTTCCCCATCTGTAAAATGGGTATAATAATAGCACATATTTCACAGGGTTTTTAAAAGGATCAAATTATATGATACAGGCCTCACAAACTTTAAAAGGGCTGCCTAGCAGACTCTAAGACCTACTTGAAGTCTCAGAAAATTAAAACATATGGATTGAAAAGTAGGAAACACATATTTGCTAAATGCTATGTCACGGGCACCATGCTAAGTGCTTTATAGATATCTCACCACTCTGGCAGGTAAGTGTTATTATCTCCATTTTGCAGTTGAGGGAACTGGGGTGCAGAGGTTAAGTGACTCACCCAAGGCCACACATCTGCTAAGTGTTTGAGGACAGTTTAAACTCAGTTCTTTCTGAATCTACACCCAGCACTCTTTGCACTACAGCACCTACCTCCCTCTAGTGGGCACATAATTCCTTTCCCATTAAGTTTAGATTTGAACCATGTGCAAATATATACATACAGACATACACATGCATACATGCGCACACACACACACACATATATATATATATATATATATATATATATATATATATATATATATATATATATATATATATATATATATATATGAGAAAAATGCTTAGTGGAGACAACTTCAACTTCATGCAATAATGTGAAATATTTTATTCCTATCTTATTCCTGGCACAAAGATAAGAAAACAGGTAAGGGATTCTAAAGATTAGGACCTTGCTATATGACCTTGGCAAGTTACTGAATCTCTCAAGTTCTTAATTGTTTGATCTTTAAAATGAGGTTAGACTAAAACAGAGCAGCAAGTTGACACAGTGGATAGACTGCCAGGCCTGAAAGTCAGGAAAACCTGAATTCAAGTCTGGTTCAAGTTCAAGTCTCAGACATTTACTAGCTGTATAACCTTGGGCAAGTCACTTAACTCTTTTTGCCTTAGTTTCTTCATCTGTAGAATGAGCTGGAGAAGGAAATGCCAAACTCCTCCAGTATCATTGCCAAGAAAAACCCCAAATGGGGTCAGGAAGAGTCAGACACAACTGAACTACAAAGACTAGAAGATCTCTAAGGACTCATTTCAACTCTTAATAATCTCTAAAGCAAAAATTAACAGTTGTAAAATGGCCATTTGGATTTTCCTCCCTTTCATCCTTTATATGTTCTAACACCTGGCAGGCTCCTTCTTGAACTAATCTCATCTAAAGAATTGAAAAGAATTATCGATCATATCAACAACAAAACTAACAAAAACCACATGATTGTCTCAGTAGATTCAGAAAAAGTTTTTGACAAAATACAAACCCATTCCTATTAAAAACACTGGAGAACATAGGAATAAAGGGAACTTTCCATAAAATAATAAGCAGCATCTACCTAAAACTTTCATATGCAATGGGGCTAAGCTAGATGCATTTCCAATAAGATCAGGGGTGAAACAAGGATGCCCATTATCACCTCTGTTATTCAATATGGTACTAGAAATGTTAGCTGTAGCAATTAGACAAGATAAAGAAATTGAAGGAATAAAAATAGCCAAAGAAGAAACTGTTATCACTCTTTGCAGATGATATGATGATATACTTAGAGACACCCAGAGATTCAAGTAAAAAGCTATTTGAAATAATAAACACCTTTGGCAAAGTTGCAGGTTACAAAATAAACCCACACAAATCTTCTGCATTCCTATATATTAGTAACAAAGTCCAACAGCAAGAGGTAGAAAGAGAAATCTCATTTAAAGCTAAGGTAGACACTATAAAATATTTTGGAGTTTACCTGCCAAAACAAACCCAGGGACTATATGAACACAATTACAAGACACTTTTTGCACAAATAAAGTCAGATCTAAGTAAGTGGAAAAACATCAGTTGCTCATGGGCAGGCCAAGCCAATATAATAAAAATGACAATTCTACCTAAATTAATTTACTTATTTAGTGCCATACCAATTAAACTATCAGATAATTATTTTCTAGTGCTCGATAAAATAATATCATAATTCATCTGGGAGAACAAAAGGTTCAGAATATCAAAGGGACTAATGAAAAAAAAATGCTAGAGAAGGTGGCCTACAGATACCAGATCTCAAATTGTATTATAAAGCAGCAATTATCAAAACCACTTGGTACTGGCTAAGAAACAGAAGGGTAGACAGGTAGAATATGCTAGGTACTCAAGACACAGTAGGCAATGAATATAGAAATCTCCTGTTTGATAAACCCAAGGACCCCAGCTTCTGGGATAAGAAATCACTGTTCGACAAAAATTGCTGGGAAAACTGGATAATAGTGTGGTGGAAACTGGGCATAGATCCATGCCTAACACCATACACAAGAATAAAGTCCAAATGGGTACACGATCTAGGTATAAAGATTGATACCATGGACAAACTGGAGGAGCAAAGAATACTGTATTTATCAGATTTATGGAAAAGGGAAGAATTTTTGACTAAAGAAGAGATAGAAAGCATTATGAAGTGCAAGATGGATAATTTTGATTACATTAAACTGAAAAGTTTTTGCACAACCAAACCCAATGCAACCAAAATTCGGAGGGATGTAGTATATTGGGAAAGAATTTTTACAGCTAATCTTGGGGATAAAGGCCTTATTTCTAGAATATATAGAGAACTGAGTCAAATGCACAACAATACAAGTCATTCCCCAACTGATAAATGGTCAAAGGATATGAACAGGCACTTTCCAGAGGAAGAAATTAAAGATATCTACAATCATATGAAAAAATGCTCTAAATCACATTTGATTAGAGAGATGCAAATCAAAACAACTCTGAGGTATCATATCACACCTATTAGATTGGAGAACATGAAAATGGAAATTGGAGAACAGGAAAATGATAAATGTTGGAGAGGATGTGGGAGAATTGGAACACTAATTCATTGTTGGTGGAGCTGTAAGCTCATCTAACCATTCTGGAGAGCAATTTAGAACTATGCATAAAGGGCTACAAAAATGTGTATACCTTTTGACCCAGCAATATTGCTTCTAGGATTGTACCTCCAAGAGATCATAAAAATGGGAAAGGGTCCCACATGTACAAAACTATTTATAGCAGCACTCTCTGTAGTGGCCCCAAACTGGAAATCAAGGAGATGCCCATCAACTGGGGAATGACTGAATAAATGATAGTATATGAATGTAATGGAATACTATTGTACTATAAGAAATGACCAACAAGAAGACTGCAGAGAGGCCTGGAAAGACTTATATGATCTGATGCTGAGTGAAAGGAGCAGAACCAGGAGAACTTTGTGCACAGCAATGACCACAGTGTGTGAGAGTTTTTTCTGGTAGAGTTGGAACTTCACAGCAATGCAAGGACATAAAAAAAAAAAAATTCCCAATGGTCTTCTAAGGCAAAATACCTTCCACGTCCAGAGAAAGAACTACGGAATTCAATTGCAGAATGTAGCAGATCATTTTTTTGTGTGTGTTTGTATTATGTTTTGGTTTGTTATATGATTTCTCTCATTTATTTTAGTTCTTCTACACAGCATGACTGTAGTGAAAATGTATTCAATAGGAATGGATGGATGGATCCTATATAGAATTGTATGCCATCTTGGGGATGGAGGGAGGGTGGGGGGCAGGTAGGGGGAAAAAACCTAAGTTTTATGGTAGTGATTGTAGAACATTAAAGATAAATAAAATTTATATATATATATATATAAAAGAAAAAAGAATTGAAAAGAAGCTATGTCTAAGGTGACTTCTGCAGCCTGTCTACTTGTCACAGACAATATCATCACCTCCAAGTATTTCAAGTGCTGTCACAAGGAAGACATAGTTCTGCTTGACCCTAGAGGACAAAAAGAGAAATAGGAGAAGATACAAAGGGGACAAATTTTGAATTGAACTAAGGAAATACTTTCTAAAAATTACAGCTATCCAAATACAGAAAAGACTGCCCTCAATGAAATGTGTTCTCACTAGAGGTTTAGAAGCAAAGGCTGGGAGTGGCTAGGTGGTTCAGTGGATGGAGCCAGGAGTCAGGAGGATCTGAATTCAAATCTAGTTTCAGATATTTACTAGCTGTGTGACCTTGGGCAAGTCACTTCACCCTGATTGTCTCAATTCCTCTTCTATAAAATGAGTTGGAGAAGAAAATGATAGACCATTCCAGTATCTCTGCCAAGAACAAAAAATAAGGTCTCAGGGTCAGACAAGCCTGAACAACCACTACAAGGGATATAGATAACTTTTATGCATTTCAATAACAACAACAGTTATATAGCACTTTCACATTTGCAAAACCCTTTATAAATATTATCTCACTTTATCTTCACAACAACCTTGGAAGGCAGATGTTATTGTTATCATTCCCATCGTACAGAGTTGAGGAAACAGAAGCAGACAGATTTAGTGACTTGCCTACAGTCACAAGGCTACTCTTGGAGGATAAATTTGAAATCAGGTCTCCCTAAGGCCATGTCAACTATTCAATCCACTGCACCACTTCACTGCCTCAACACCAAATCATATATTTTCAAAATCATCCAATTCTTGTTTTGCAAAATGTGAAGACTTTCTTAAGCTACTTTAAATTGTCTAAATGACAGTTCTGAAAATTTTAAAAATACTTTGAGGGATATCTTGTTTTTCCATTACTTTTATTTCTTAATATATTCTTCACCACTCCCCAACCTAGAGATTCATCCATCTCTTGTAGCCAAGAATAAAAAAAGAGAGAAAAATCACCTCATAAAAATTAAACATACCAACCCAATTTAATAATATATGCAATATTCTACAGCTATTTCCCTCCACTTCTGCAAGGAGGGAATGTTTTTTTCATTTCTTTTCTATGGCCAGACTTGGCCAATATGACTACATAAAATTCAGTGTCTTCCTTTCTTTTTTCTTTTTTTTGGTGGTTTTTTGCTTTTCTCATATACGTTGTTGTAGCCGCTGGGTATTCTCTTTCCTCAATTCTGCTTCCTTCTTGCTCCACCAGTTAAAATGAGGGTTTCTGTGTTTCTCCAAATTCTTCATATTCATTTTTGCTTATGGCATAGTAACATTTCATTATATGAATATACCACAACTTGCTTAGCCATTCCCAAATTGATGAGCATCTATTTTGTTTCTAAGTCTTTGCTACCATTAAAGTGTTGATATTAATATTTTGATGTATATGGGATTTTCATTGTCTCTTGTTTCTTCGAAGAATATGCCTAACAATGAGACCTCTGGCTCAAAATGTATACATATTTAAATCACTTTTGAAGGCATAATTCAAAAATTTTTCTCAAATAGTTGAACCAATTCACAGTGCCACCCACAGTGTTTTAGTGTGCTAATCTTGCCTTAGCCCCTACAACATTCATTATTTGCAACACACCTTTTGTGTACAGGGAGCTAAATAACAGATAAAATCATGAAATATCCATGATGAAGGTGAAGAATATTGGAAAAGTAGTAAAGATAGGTTCTACTTTTGATTCAGCTTTGAAGTAGCTTTGTAACTGAGGAAATTGTTTCATCTCTCTGGGCCTTCATTCCTTGACTTGCTAAACTATCTCTAAGTCTTTGATTCTGAATTCAGGATAAAATCACAAAACAAAAACTGAAAATCACCAAATTTTACATTGTATAGCTTAAATATGAACCAACTGAAATAAATATTTCTTGTACTTGTAACCAGCTCTCCCCACCTCAACCCTCCAGTATGGTCAGTCTCCCAGCTCCCAGGTATGCCACTGGGCTAAAGTGTACAGGGAGGAAATGACTGGTCAATTTCTATTTTCTTGTGAGTTAGATAAAATATTTTGCTAATGATAAGCAAACCTGCCAAATTATTGGAACACATGTGAAATTCCATTAATTTTTTTTTTTAAAGAAACAAATATCAATGAAAAGGTATAAACACAAGAGGGCAGGAAGAACTCAAACTTTGAATTCTGACTACTGTGAAATTCTATCCAATTTATTTTAGCTTGCCCTCCGGATATTTATCAATTCTCTTTACATGCAAAGAAATGTGATGCTGACAAGTAGATTTAGTTTGTGCTTGGTCTAATTATTGCACAGGGAACAGGAATATCTCTAATGACAGCTCTTCAAGCCCTTCTCGGCTTTTTGAGCGCCTGGGGCCACTTGCTCTCCAGCTCCTTCCTTAATTTGGTTCTTTCAGGATTCTGCACAGACTGCATTTCTCACGCATTCCAAGTGCCCCTTTCTCTTAGTTTATGAACTTTGATAGCAAAGGGGGTGGGGAAGGAGGGACTTGTAAAGCCACCCAAAGCTCAGAAGTGTATCCACAGTGTTTCTTAAAGGCTAGAAGAAATACCTGGGAAGTTTTGGCTCTTTTCTTATCAACGCAAGTTATTATTCACCTGAAAATCTGCAAGGGTCATCCTGAACTGCCACGATTTCTGGACTGGCCCGGGACAGATGAGTTCAAGCTTTAGATCCAGTTTCCCGCCCCCTCTATCCCCACCTCTTTTCTAAAGGGAAGGGCTGTACTTCAGATTCGTAGCCAAGAGGGAAAAAAGCAGAATCCCCAAAGCCCAAAGGAAAATGATTCTATGAATTCAGGTCCGCGCACCATGTTCGCGGTCCTCCACGAGCAACCAGAACCCGGGTATTGCAGAGTAGGGGAAGCCTGCTAGTGCTGGGAGCTCCCAGCAGGTTTGCTGCCAAACTCTTTCTCCCTCAGATCACTAAGAACAACCTGTTGCAGATTTTCTCCCCTCCACTCACCCCACCCTTTCCCAGCCTCTGCCTCCTACTTGATTGGCAGTAGCTGGCATCCAATCCTTGACGAGGGTCCCTCCTCTGCAGAGAATCCATTGGTCACTCTGACAGGCAAGAGCAAGAGGGACAAGGGGCGGGATTTCTCTCTCCGCCCCGGGTCCTCCAGGACCTGCAAAGGAGGGGACAGGGGAAAACTCAGTTTGTAGCGCTAGCCTCGGAGTCAGAAACTGTGGAGACCGTGGAGCTGGCAGGGCTCGGCCCTGGCGGAGCCGTCCTTTGAGCAGCAGTGCTAGCCTGAATTGCATTGCGCTTTCCTCCCGGTCCTGTTACTTCTGGGACCATTGGACAACGCGACAATTTTGCTCAGCCCCCTACGCTTCCCAGGGGTGCTGTTCTCTCCCAGTTAGGGAAGTAAAAGACTCTCAGGCGCACCTTCATAGACTAAGGAAGGACCGGCACCATGCACCACGGCGTGATCAGAGTCACAGGAACTCTCGGGATCGTTTCAGCGCAGCCCGGGACTGTTCGCTCTGTCACCTCACGGTCACTTGGCGTGCATCTGCTGCCCTGGCTGTTACTCCTAATTCTGTCACTAGCGAGGTGGGTCTCCGCTCAACTTGATGGCCCCAGTTCCGCATCGGGTGCCCCAGCAAAAGAGGTCATAGTGCTGGCCAACCGTGGACTCCGGGTACCGTTCGGGCGCGCAGTCTGGCTGGACCCGCTGCATGACCTGGTGCTGCAGGTGCAGCCGGGGGATCGCTGCCAAGTGGTGGTGTTGGACAACGACGCGCTGGCTCAGCTGCCTGGTCACCTCAGCCCCAAACGGTTTCCCTGCGACTTTGGACCTGGAGAGGTGAGCTACTCGCACCTGGGCGCCCGCAGCCCTTCACGGGACCGAGTCCGATTGCAGCTGCGTTACGATACTCCCAGCGGGTCAGTGGTGCTGCCCCTGGTGCTGGAGGTGGAGGTACTCTTTACCCAGTTGGAAATAGTGACCAGGAACTTGCCGCTGGTCGTAGAGGAACTTCTGGGTACTAGTAATCCATTAGATCATCGTAGTCTGGAGTTCACTTACCAGCCTGAGACAGAGGAATGCAGGGTAGGCATCCTGTCTGGGCTGGGGGCTCTTCCTCGCTATGGGAAACTTCTTCACTATCCACAGGCTCTAGGAGCAGAGAGGGACTGGCGAGGGGGAGAGGGATTGGAGAAGACTCAGATGATGGACTGCAATGCTTTCCTGGAACTCGGAGTGCGATATTTGCATACAGCACCCGGTCACTCCCCAAATCGG
Organism: Notamacropus eugenii; assembly: GCF_028372415.1. Lineage (NCBI taxonomy): Eukaryota > Metazoa > Chordata > Mammalia > Diprotodontia > Macropodidae > Notamacropus > Notamacropus eugenii. The sequence continues at coordinate 100,853,523 of NC_092876.1, forward strand.
GATTGGGTACCCATGGTCGTTGAGTTGCACCCCAGGGGTGCCCCACTAGGAAGCCCGTCTTTGAAACGCGAGCGCTTTCAGGTGCTGGTGAGGATCCGAGGAGGCACAGAGAATACACCACCTAAGCCCAGTTTTGTTGCCATGATGATGATGGAGGTGGATCAATTTGTGCTGACTGCCCTGACACCGGACATGTTGGCAGCTGAGGATTCTGAATCAGACCCTGATTCGCTGATCTTCAATCTCACTTCTCCCTTCCAGCAAGGTCAAGGCTACTTGGTGAGCACAGATGATCGAAGCTTACCTTTGTCTTCCTTCACTCAGCGGGACCTGCGGCTCCTCAAAATTGCTTACCAGCCCCCAGCAGATGATTCTGATCAGGAGCGTCTTTTTGAACTAGAACTGGAAGTGGTAGATCCAGAGGGTGCAGCCTCAGATCCTTTTGCCTTCATGGTGGTTGTGAAACCCATGAACACTCTAGCTCCCGTAGTCACCAGAAATACTGGTCTTATCCTTTATGAAGGTCAGTCTCGGCCCCTCACAGGGCCCCCAGGCAGTGGACCCTCCAATCTGGTCATCAGTGATGAGGATGACCTTGATACTGTGCAGTTAGAGGTAGTGGCTGGCCTTCAGCATGGGCATCTGACCCTCTTGGGTTCCCCTAGTAGAGATCCTGGTTCTGGGCCACCACGAAAGCACTTCACAGTAGCTGAGCTGGAGGCTGGGCAGGTAGTCTACCAGCATGATGATAGTGATGGCTCTCTGAGCGATAACCTTGTGCTTCGAATGGTAGATGGAGGAGGCCGGCACCAGGTACAATTCCTCTTTCCCATTACCCTGGTGCCTGTGGATGACCAGCCACCGGTCCTCAATGCTAATACTGGACTAATGCTGGCTGAAGGAGATACTGTTCCAATTCCACCACTGGCTTTGAGTGCCACAGACATTGATTCTGATGACTCTATGATACTTTTTGTGTTGGAACCTCCCTACTCAGCAACAGGACAATTGCTACTCCGTCAGACCCATCCACCCAGAGATGGGGAGGAGCTTACTGGAGGCCCCTGGAGGCAAGTGGTGGACTCCCAGAAGGGTACACTATATGAGAGGTCAGTGATAGAGTGGCGACAGCAGGACATTATAGAAGGGCGACTATTTTACCGACACATTGGTCCCCATAGCCCTGGAGGGGGTCCAGTCATGGACCAGTTTGTCTTCAGAGTCCAAGATGACCATGACCCTCCCAATCAATCAGGGCTACAAAAATTTGTGCTGCGTATTCATCCTGTGGATCGATTGCCTCCAGAGCTAGGCAATGGTTGCCCACTGAGGATGGTGGTGCAAGAGTACCAGCTCACACCACTAAGAAAAAAGTGGCTGCGCTATACTGACCTGGACACAGATGACCGAGAACTGCGCTACATTGTGACTCAGCCCCCCACAGACACAGATGAAAATCATTCTCCAGCCCCACTGGGCACATTAGTTTTGACTGATAACCCCTCAGTTGCAGTAACCCATTTCACCCAGGCCCAGATCAATCACCACAAAATTTCTTATAGACCCCCAGACCAGGAACTGGGTGTGGCTGCTCGGGTAGCCCAGTTCCAGTACCGGGTAGAGGACCAGGCTGGGAATATGGTTCCAGGGACCTTTACTTTTTATCTGCAGCCGGTTGATAATCAACCCCCTGAGATCCTCAATACAGGTTTCACCATCCAGGAGAGAGGTCAGCACACCCTGAGTGAAACTGAGCTACATGCTACTGATGTGGACACTGATGCCACCCATATCTCCTTTACCCTCATTCAGGCTCCCAAGCATGGTCAATTGCAGTTAAACCAGAGAAAGCTAGTAGTGGGTGAGCTCTTTCACTTGGAGGATATTGTTCGAGGCAGGGTCACTTATGTCCACAATGGGGATGAGTCCCCAAGTGACAGCTGCTCTATAGCAGTGAGTGATGGTCTTCATGTGGTACCCATTACCCTCAGAGCAAATGTACGCCCAGTAGATGATGAGGTACCCATTCTGTCCTTGCCTGTTGGCACCCTGGGCTCTTACCTAGATGTGTTAGAAAATGAAGCTGCTGAAATCACAGCTCATGTAATCAAGGGTACTGATGAGGACACTGATGATTTGATGCTGACTTTTCTCTTGGAAAACCCCCCTCTATATGGGGAAATCCTGGTCAATGGAGTCCCAGCTGAGCAGTTTTCACAGAGGGATATCCTAGAGGGATCTGTTGTCTATGCCCATACCAGTGGTGAAATTGGCCCATTTCCCAAAGAGGATTCTTTCAATCTGACATTGTCAGATATGTCTGAGGAGTGGCGTATTGGTGGCAACATTGTGCAGGGAGTTACTGTGTTGGTCACCATTCTCCCCATTGATAATCAAGCCCCAGAGGTCATTGTAGGTGAGCAATTTATGGTAGTGGAGGGTGATAAAAGGGTAATTACCACTTCTCATATAAGTGCTGAGGATGTTGATTCCCCTAATGATGACATTTTATGTACAATAGTTACTCAGCCTACTTCAGGATATGTTGAAAATATTTCCCCAGCTCCAGGCTCAGAGAAATCAAGAGCAGGAATAGCCATCAGTGCCTTCACTCTGAAAGACCTTAAACAGGGGCATATTTATTATGTCCAGAGTATCCACAAGGGTGTGGAACCAGTGGAAGATCGATTTGCATTCCGTTGTTCTGATGGGATTAATTTTTCTCACAGACACTTTTTTCCCATTGTGATCATTCCAACTAATGATGAGCAGCCAGAAATGTTTATGAGAGAATTTATGGTGATGGAAGGCATGAGTCTGGTTATTGATACTCCCATCCTCAATGCTGCTGATGGAGATGTTCCTGCAGATGATCTGAATTTTGTTATCACCCATTTTCCCTCCCATGGTCACATCATGAACCAGTTGATAAATGGTACAGTTTTGGTGGAAAGCTTCACCCTCGATCAGATCATTGAGAGTTCTAGCATTATTTATGAACATGATGACTCTGAGACTCAGGAAGACAGCTTTGCCATAAAACTAACTGATGGCAAGTATTCAGTGGAGAAGAGGGTGCTCATATTGGTCATTCCTGTTGATGATGAGACCCCTAGAATGACTATCAATAATGGACTAGAAATTGAAATGGGAGAAACCAAAATTATCAGCAACAGGGTATTGATGGCAACTGATTTAGACTCTGAAGATAAAAGTTTGGTTTATATTATTCGTTATGGGCCAGGGCATGGCCTGTTACAAAGACGAAGGCCTGATGGTACAGTTGAGAATATCACCCTGGGCATGAATTTCACGCAAGATGAAGTGGACAGAGATTTAATTCAATATATGCATTTGGGGCAGGAAGGTATTCGGGACCTGATCAAATTTGATGTGACTGATGGAATAAATCCCCTCATTGACCGATATTTTTATGTTTCCATTGGTAGCATTGACATGGTTTTCCCAGATGTTATAAGCAAGGGAGTATCTTTGAAAGAAGGTGGCAGGGTAACACTCACAACAGACTTACTGAGCACCAGCGACCTCAACAGTCCTGATGAAAATTTAGTTTTTAGCATCACCAGGGCCCCTGTGAGGGGTCACTTGGAGTGCACAGATCAGTCAGGAGTACCCATCACTTCTTTCACTCAGCTTCAGCTTGCAGGGAACAAAATTTACTACATTCACACATCTGATGATGAGGTGAAAATGGATAGCTTTGAGTTTGAAGTCACTGATGGACGTAACTCTGTCTTTCGTACTTTCCGGATCTCCATTAGTGATGTGGACAACAAAAAGCCAGTGGTCACTATTCACAACCTGGTGGTGAGTGAAAGTGAAAATAAGCTTATCACTCCCTTTGAACTCACTGTAGAAGATAGAGATACTCCTGACCATCTCTTAAAATTCACTGTCACTCAAGTACCTGTCCATGGTCATCTTTTCTTCAATAATACCAGGCGTATTATGGTCTTCACCAAACAAGACCTGAATGAAAATTTGATCAGCTACAAACATGATGGGACAGAATCAACTGAAGATAGCTTCTCATTCACTGTGACTGATGGCACACATGCTGATTTCTATGTTTTTCCTGATACTGTATTTGAAACAAGGAGACCCCAAGTGATGAAAATCCGGGTGATTTCTGTGGACAACAGCTCACCTCAAGTTGTGGTGAACAAAGGTGCCCACACCCTTCGCATCTTGACAACTGGACACTTGGGTTTCATGATTACAAACAAAATACTGAAAGTGGAGGACAAGGACAGCTTGCATACTTCCCTCAAGTTCATTGTGACAGGAGCCCCACACCACGGCTTTCTCTTCAACCTGGGGAAAGGCAACCACAGCATCACTCAGTTTACACAAGGTACCATTCTCTTTTCTTTACTTGCAGTTACTGAATACACTGGGTTCTATTTCCGGAAGTGATAGCTTTCATTGACAAATGCAAAAATAGAGTATGAGAATAGGAATCGGACCAGATTCAGCTCTAGGCTCAGTTACCAGCTTCCTGTGTGTGACACTGTGGATGTCACTTAAACTCTGTGCCATTGTCTACTTTATAAAATGGGGATACTAATACCTACCTAATTCTGCCTCAGAAGGATGCAGTGAGACTAAGTGAGATGATGCTTTTGATTGTTTTTCCCCTTCAGGAAGAAATTAGGAATTCACTGCCTTCTCAGTAGCTTAGGTGCTTGAGCTTTTATCCCATTCCTGGATTCTCTGGTATGCTTAGGCTTATGTTGGGAGTACTACAAAAAAAAACTTTTAATCATTATCTGTAGTCATATGTCCACATTTACTGACTGCTAGAGGAGATAGGCAGGGGAAGAGGGATGAATGAATGTCTGGGAGGTGATGACACTGGGGAGATCCTGAGGGTTTTAAGGGGGAAAATGTCTTGGTTTGGAAGAATCAAGTCTGCTAGGAAGTTGAGCATAGATGGAAGAGAAGACCTGCATCATATTATGTCTAAAACAATTAGTGGGGTTAGGGAGAAATGACTGTTCTACATCACTCTCAAACTGCCTGAGCCATGTTCCCTTCAAGGTTCATACCTTTAAGGGAAAAAGTTTTTCCAAATACACAGAAGAAGCTTTTAGATTTTTTTGAAAAATAAAATGAATCTAGCTTGGTCAATTCATCAGTATAGAGAATTCTCAGGGTGGATACTCTCTCCATCATACAGATTAAGAATGAACCCATAATTTACATTCTTAGAGAGTTGCCTGAGGTACTGGGAGATGAAATGACCTCTCTACCCATAGGCACACAGACAATATATTTCAGAGGAAAGGCTTGAACTTGGGTCTTCCACATTCTAAGGTCTGTCCTCAGTCCACTACATGATACTTTTTTGGAAGAATGCTGCTATATGAATCCTAATACCAGTAGTAGTAGTAATAAAATTATTAATAACAAAATGTAACTTTGAACCTAGATAAAACTCACTTTAGAGGACTTTTTTTGTCTGATTTGATTTCAGTTGGTTATTTTGAAGTTGTTCTTAGAATTCATAAGATCATAGATTGAGAACAGGTCTGGGATCAGAAATCTTGAATTCCTGGCACTCCAAGTTGAGTATTTTGTTTTATTTTTTTTCACACAGCACCACACTGACTTCTCCAAATAACTCTGATAACTGACCAGAATGTTCAACCTTCAGAGAGAAAGTTGCCCTTGATTTTTGTGTAATTTGCTTCATTTTACATGAATATATTTTAATATGAAAAATCCAAGAATAGAGGAAGAATACCTGTCCAGTTATACATACCAAAGGGCAGTTAGGTGGTACAGAGGATGGAGATCTGGGTTTGATTCAGGAAGACTCATCTTCCTGAGTCCAAATCTGGCCTCAGACATTCACTCACTGTCTGTGTGACCCTGGGCAACTCATTTAACCCTGTTTGCCTCAGTGTCCTCTTCTGTAAAATGAACTAGAGAAGGAAGTGACAATCCATTCCAGTATCTTTGCCAAGAAAACTCCAAATGGGGTCACGAAGAGTTGGACATGACTACAAAGGATAGAAAAAACATCAAAATATTTGCACCAAAGATGCATTCATCCCTAGAAATATCATTACATAGTGAATTTTTGTTGTTGTTATACAGTCTTGTCTGATTCTTCATGAACTCATTTGGGGTTTTGTTGGCAAAGATACAGAAGCATTAGTCATTTCCTTGTCCACTTCATTTTACAGATGAGGAAACTGAGGCAAATAGAATTAAGTGATTTGGGGAGGGTCACACAGCTAGTGAGTACTTGAGGCCAGATTTGAACTCAGGAAGATGAGTCTTTCTGACTTCAAGTCTGATACTCTGTGTGTTAAGAGGACTATTGATTGCTCATAATTTTGTAGTTATTCATACATATTGTACCTTGCTACATATTTACTTAGAAAATCATTTGGAAAGTGTGATGATAATAATAACTCATTATTCTCATGGTAAATGGTGAATTAATTTATTCTTTCAAAACACAATGAGTGAGTTGGATTAGATGGCTTATAAGGTTCCATCCTAATTTTAAAAAATAATAAACCCTGAGTGAGATGTTATTTAATGTGCACAACACATTTCCACCTTTCTGTGAGGATATCAAGGCTCTGTTAACAACATGTGGAAAACTAAGGCAATTATTAAACTAATTCTAGCCTCCTCTCCCCTCTAGCCTTCACCAGTATCTAGCCTCCAAATCACAAAGGACAAATTGCCTCCATTCCCTAGATATTTTAAAAAGTGTGTTTCTAATCTGAATTAAAGTTCTTTGAATGCAATACACATTGAACAAATGTTTGATGAATGAATGACTGAATAAACCATTTGCTTTGGCTCCCTTTCTCTGCTTGCATATAGCCTGAGGCAGGAAGGACAAGTGATTTATGCATAGCTGCTAGTGGTATAGTTAGTTACCTCATTCAGCGTTCTCTCTCTGGGTGTAAAGCCCTGACCTCTAGACTTTGTGCCCCCCTCCTTTTTTTTCAAAGTGCTTTGGTTGCTTTCATGAAAATCCCTCTCCGGGTGACAGAATGGAAACTGGATATAGATCCCTCACAGTGATTTTTAAGCTCAGGGATGATGTTTAACTCTGGGACATCCCACTGGGAGTGTCCTTTTCCTGTTTCTAGATTCCTAGCAATGCTCTGCTTTTAGACAGCAAATGCTTTGGGAGTCTCAAAATGTGTTAAAGTGAACTACTTGCCTGTTTTAGACCCTGGCAAGTAGCCCCACACTCCAACTCCTTGAATCTTGGCTGAGTGCCTAAACATACCCTAGGGCCTGTAGAGACAGGCAAGCTACAGAATGCCAAGTGTCATGCTGAACCAGCAGGACACTTTTTTTGTCAGGGGCCCTGACATGTACCATATAAACGATACCATGCTGTCTTTCATCTGGTCCATGTTCATGTAAAGAAAAGAAGGTGAGAGGGATATTTACTGAGCATTGAAGAGCAGAAAATGATGCTTTAAACATTCTTCCCCGCTGTGAAAAGGATTAGGTATTACAGATAATAAGGGGTCCTGGTGAATTTGGAGTAAAAGGTTAATTAAAGTGATCCCAGACCAAATCCCATAGCTCTGAACATGAGTTATCTTTTAAATATTGCTGGATGGCAGGCCTCCACTGCTCCACTCTGCCCACTACTTCTCTACCCCTTCAGCTCTTGTAAAAAGTACGCCATAGACTTGTTCTCATTTGCAAATGTGAAGTAATTGTAAATGATGAACCTGCTTTTGTGAGGCCAGCAAACTCACATAACTCAAGCAAAGATCTAAATGTTTACTAAGAAAATTACTTTACATCTATATATATAGAGAGAGAGAGACACATACATACATACATACATATATACATACACACACACATATATACATATATGTATGTATGTATATGTATCAAACAGCACTCATTTCAACAAGTTGAGGCTGGAGCTTGATTTATAGCAGTTATTTATGGAGATTAGATAAGTGAGAAAGAATGAAAAAACTCCATTATGGAGTTGCCATGGTTGCTTTTCTAGAAAGGGAATGATGTATGTGTCTAGGGTGAGGGCTAAGCTGAGCTGTGGCATTTGATCCTGAAGGATTTATTGAACTATATTTTGATGGGATTTAGTGGGTTAGAGAAATATATGATGTTATACATGTATGTATATGTACACATATGTGTATGTAACATTACATGTGTATATATGTATGTATACATATACACACACATTCCAATTTTAAAAATACAGTCAGGAAAACTGCTAAAGCAATAGTTTAGGCAGGCTAAAAATATTTTTCATGTAAAATTGTATTCCAGATGAAAAAGGAACAAATAAATACTAGAATTATTGCAGGATACAATCATATATAGTATAATTTAGAAGTCACTTTGGAGAAACTTAATATATTAACTCAAAGAATAAAATTTAAGTTATATTTTGAATTCATTTGCAGCTAATCAAGTGATAAATTATATTTTATTAATTACATAAAACATGAGAAGATTGTGTAGATTAGCAGAAAGTTACTTTTGTTAACTTCTTAATTCCTCTACCCTTTAACAAAAAGCATCTATCTATCTATCTATCATCTATCTATATGCACACAGAGGGAGTATTCATACCTTAAACATTGTATGTGTATGTAGTTTAAGTATGAATACACCCTAAGAACTTTCATCATAATCTTTATTAAACATTTTGGGTTTAACTTTAGAATAACATTGCTATAATCAATGGTTCTCATTCTCTGAGATAAAAAAAAATACTTAGATATTAGGCTTTCAGACCTCTTAAAGGATGAGATGGGAAGATAAATATAGTTTTGGCATATTTTAGCTAATCAATATCACCTGCCTTGACTTGCAATGAAAATCCTGGGACAATTGATAGTGATATATTATAGATGCATGTATTCTTTTCATTTTTTATCAATAACATTTTATTTTTCCCAATTACACATGAAAACAATTTTAATATTCTTTTTTTAAAAATTTTGAGTTTCCAATTCTATCTCTCCATCCCTTCCTTCCTTCCTCTCTTTCTCTGGGGTGGTAAGCAATCTAATATAAGTAAAACATGTACAAGCAAGCAAAGCATATTTCCAGATTAGTCACTCTGTGAAAGAAAACTCAAAAACAAAAGGAAAAACATGAAAAACGGTATGTTTTGGTCTGTATTCAGACTCCATCAGTTCTTTCTCTGGAGATGGATAGCATTTTTCATCATGAGTCCTTTGGAATTGTCTTGGAATGTGGTGCTGAGAACAGCTTAGTCATTCACAGTTGTTCATCATATAATATTACTGTTACTTTGTACAATGTTCTTCTGGTTCTGCTCACTTCGTTTTGTATCAGTTCAAGTAAGTTTTCCAGGTTTTTCTGAAATCTGTCTGCTCATAATTTCTTATGGCAAAATAATATTCCATTACAATCATATACCACAGCTTGTTCAGCCAATCACCAATTGATGGGCATCCCCTTAATTTGCAATTCTTAGCCACAGGAAAAAAAAGAGCTATTATATTTTTGTACAAATAGGTCCTTTTCTCTTTGCTCTTTTTATTCTTTAAAAAAATCTTTGAAATCAGTTTTGAGCTAGTGCTTCGTTTCTCTGGGAATACGCTCCTAATGGGCTTTATTCCTTTCTTAGGAAATAGTGATGCAGAACTTCGTTTCAGTAAGGAGGTTTTTCACATTCTGCTTGCAGAACACTATAGTCTTGTCATTGTAAATCAGCCAAATTTTCTTTAAAATTATGAAAGGAAGGGAAAAACTAACCAGAGGATCTTAGCATCTGGTCAGAAGTCACCTTAATTTGGAGTTATTTAGCTATGTGGGCAGAGCAGTGTAATTTTCTTCCAAAAGATAAGTTAAGACTTGTCAGTGTGAATGGGGGGCTCCTTAGGTGTTGAAGTAAGGTTTCATTATATTACTTTCCTGCCATTTGTGTTAAGGGCAAGAGTCAAGTATGATTCAGGGAATGAAAGAGGACTAGGATGAATGCTAGCTCACCTGTCATTTCATTTTTTTCCCTCCTAGCCTTGAATTTTCTATGAATTTACTCAGTTGGAAGGGATTGGGGGGGGGGGTTAACTAATAATTCTTGCCACAGACATTCTATAGATAGGATTTTTCATGACCTTAGACAAACCCTATTTCCAAGCCTCTTGAATTGGATTTCATTTTGCAACAAAGGGACATCTCTTTTCTACAACAGCACATGCAAAATAATGAATACTAAACCATATCCCTCTATACCCCCCACCCCAGCCCTAAGTTACTTTGGAAGTTGTGTCATCCACAAGTATCATAGATATGGGCAAATTCTGACTTAGTGTTTTTAAAGTGAACTATTTGAACTTTTTTTCTCTACAAATTCGGTGTATAATATGGGGATGTTGGCACCTTGTTTTAGGTTTATATCATAAACTCAATTGCCATTAAGCCATATTGGCCTGAGTTTAATGCAGTTAAAAGTATACCTCCTACCATATGTTGGAAAGGGTGAATGTAAAAGAAATCTGTAGCCTGAATTATCATGAGGGAACAAAGTCTGATTTCATATTGACATAACTGGTAGATGATATTTTATTCTTGTGGAGCAACTTATTTAAAGAGCTTAGGATTTTTTTTCTTTTTTTAAAATTTATTTTTCATGTTAAACATTGACTTCCACAAGATTTTGAGTTCCAAATTTTATCCCCATCTCTCCTTTCCCCTCACCCAAGGACAAGGTGCATTCCAATTACCACTTCCCCCAATCTGCCCTCACTTCTATCACATACATCCATTTTCTTTTCCCTTCCCCTCTATTTTCTTGCAGGGCAAGATAGATTTCTATGCCCCATTGCCTATATGTCTTATTTTCCAGTTGCATGTAAAACAATGATTAGCATTCAATTTTAAAACTTTGAGCTCCAACTTCTCTACCTTTCTCCCTCCATTGAGAAGGCAAAGCAATTCAATATAGGCTATATATGTGTAGTTTTGCAAAAGACTTCCACAATAGTCATGTTGTGTAAGACTAACTGTATTTCCCTCTATCCTATTCTGCCCCCATTTATTCTATTCTCTCTTTTGACCCTGTCCCTCCTCAAAAGTGTTTACTTCTAATTACTTCTTTCTCCCATTTGCCCTCCCTTCTGTTATCCCCCTACCCCTGTTTATTCCCTTCCCCCCCCCCCAATTTTCCTGTAGGGTAAGAGAGATTTTCATACCCAATTGAGTGCGCATGTTATTCCCTCCTTAAGCCAAATCCAATGAGAGTGAGGTTCACCCTTTCCCTCTCACCTCCCTCTTCTTCCCCTCCATTGTAAAAACTTTTAGTTGTCTCTTTTATGTGAGAGATAATTTACCTCATTCTATTTCTCCCTTTGTACTTCTCCCAGTATATTCCCCTCTCACCCTTTAATTTTGTTTTTTGTGGATATCATCCCTTTATATTTAACTCACCCTATATCCTCTATCTATATGTATAAAATTCATCCAACTATCCTAATACTGAGAAAACTCTCAAGGGTTACAAATATCATCTTTCCATGTAGGAATGTAAACAGTTCAGTTTTAGTAAGTCCCTTATGATTTCTCTTTCCTGTTTACTTTTTTCAAATTTCTCTTGATTCTTGTGTTTGAAAATAAAATTTTCTATTCAGCTCTGGTTTTTTCCTCAATAATGCTTGAAAGTCATCTGTTTCATTGAATGACCATTTTCCCCCCTGAAATATTATACTCAGTTTTGCTAGGTAGGTGATTCTTGGTTTTAATCCTAGCTCCTTTGACCTCTGGTATTTCATACCCCAAGCCCTCTGATCCCTTAATGTAGAAGCTGCTAGATTTTGTGTTATCTTGATTGTGTTTCCACATTATTCAAATTGTTTCTTTCTGGCTACTTGCAATTTTTTCTCCTTGACCTGGGAACTTTGGAAATTGGTTACAATATTCCTAGTTTTCCTTTGGGGATCTCTTTCAGGAGGTAATCAATAGATTTTTTTCAATATCTATTTTACCTTCTGGTTCTAGAATCTCAGGGCAGTTTTCCATAATAACTTCTTGAAAGATGATGTCTAGGCTCTTCTTTGGATCATGGCTTTCATGTAGTCCAATAATTTTTATATTGTCTCTCCTGGATTTATTTTACAGATCAGTTGTTTTTCCAAAGGGATACTTCACATTGTCTTCTATTTTTCATTCTTTTGATTTTGTTTGATAATTTCTTGATTTCTCATAAAGTCATTAGATTCCATTTGCCTCATTCTAATTTTAAAGGAATTATTTTCTTCAGTGAGCTTTTGGACTTGTTTTTCCATTTGGCCAATTCTGCTTTTTTAAAGCAGTCTTCTCCTCATTGGCTTTTTGGATCTCTTTTGTCACTTGGGTTAGTCTATTTTTTAAGGTGATATTTTCTTCAGGTTTTTTTGGGGGGGCGGGGTCTCCTTTGCCAAAACTGTTGATTCATTTTTCATGATTTTTTTGCATCACTCTCATTTTTCTTCCCAATTTTTCCTCTGCTTCTCTTATTTGATTTTCCAAATCCTTTTCAAGCTCTTCCATGGCATGAGACCACTTCACATTTTCTTGGAGGCTTTGAATGTAGGAGCTTTGACTTGGTTGTCTTCTTCTGGTTGTGTGTTTTGATCTTCTTTGTCACCAAAGTAAGATTGTATAGTCTGATATTTTTTCCTATTTTTGCTCAGTTCCCCAGCCAATTACTTGACTTTTGAACTCTTAGTCAAGGTAATTCTCTGCTTCCAGTAAGGCCTACTATCAGCTGCTCAATACCCCCACAATCTGTGGACCTAGAGCTCCAGAAATAGCCTCTGCCACTGCTCCTGCTGCTGCTGTGGCTGCTATGGGCTCCACTTCCTCCTCCACTATCCTGGGACTGGGGTCGGATTGCACCACTCTCTCACACAAGCCTGATAGCTTCCTTCCACTCACCTTCCAAGTTATCCTTGATGCCCTGGGGTCAAGAAGTATGGAAACCACCACAGCTACCAGTGATTCGGTTCCCCAGCCCTAGACCTGCTCAGGCCCCATCCATGCTGGTGCAGCCCACCTTGGACTGCACTCCACTCCCAGCCCTGTGTGACAGATGCCTGCATTCAACCTTCCAGGCTGTCTTGGACTAGAGATCTGCCTCAAACTGTCACTCTGTGGGTTCTGCAGCCCCAGAATTTGTTCAGAGACATTTTTATAGGTATTTTCCAGGGTTTGGGGGAGAGCTCAAACAAGTTCCTGCTTTTACTCTGCCATCTTGGCTCCACCCCCCCTTAGTTATTTCATAGGCAATAACTCATCACCAGAATGTCTATATGTAATTGGCAGTAGTTAGCCTAACAAGCCTTTTAACATGTCCACTCCTTTGAGCCTCTGTACGTTGTCCTATTTTACTGATATAACTTGACCCTGAGAAGGATAATCTACCATGAGATCCATTCATGGAAGATTGTACCTACACAAATCACATTATAGTCACTATACAACATTGAATTTATATTCTTGCAAGCATTAGTAAAGTCTATTTGTGTACATATTTCCCCTTAGGTGGGCACTTAAAGTTGTGTTAAAAGGGAGGAGAAAACCTTGACATGCTTATTAGGCAAATAAATATTGGACTATTGTTGAATCTGTTTTTAGTGATGATTTACTTTTCATGTAGTCTTTGAAATAACTACTATCTGACTTGCTTGAAACAAATATTGGTTTATGTTGGTGATTACAATGTTAGAAGAGAATGTTATTGGGTCAATTCCATTGCCAGTACACCATCACTGGTAGAAATAATGAAATAGTATGCTCCTTGAAGATAGGGATTCTATCTTAGTCAACTTTCCATCTTCCTCAAAGCCTATTACAGAGATACTCTGTAAATGATTTAGATTTAATAGAGTTAAACCAAGGGAAATTGAGGAATGAGACAGAGAATGGGTACCCAGGGATGCAGTGTACCAAGAGAGGGAAAGCAGAGATGAAAGGATACCAGAATTGAACTCTTTTACTGCCTCACATTTTTAGCTAGGTCTGACATCTCCTATGTCTCTCTCTGGACTCTTTAGTTTCTTTAGCTGCACTCAATTTACCTTATTAAATGTAAGTCAGATGCTAGAAGACCAAATACCAATATGATACTAGGTTAGGAAGTCTAGAGGCCTTTTTCCATTTCAGAGCTCTGTATCTAACAATGGATTCAGGCATGGGCATGTTAGATAAGCATTTTTTGCATCTGACTGAGCAAAAAGGGATGGGGTGGGGGAGGGCACAGGTTAATACCTGTTAGATAATCTGCACTTGTTTTTCAATTTTAAAAAGTCATTCTATTCTTTTGTTATTTTTTTTTCAGCTGACATTGATGACATGAAAATATGTTATGTCTTAAGACAAGGGGCTAATGCCACAAGTGACAGTTTCTACTTTACAGTTGAAGATGGTGGTAAGTACTGTGTTCCACATTCTAATGAATGGGAACAGATATTTAGTGCTTTATTTAATACCTGCTTACAGTCTAGGCTGCACCAAACTGGTATTATTTTGGTACAATAAAGGCTTGCTATTTTGTATAAGCAATTTTACAAAAAAAAAGATGTCATAATTTTTCTGGAACCAACACAGTCATATTCTGCTAAGAGGAAAAGTGATACATCCCTTTGAGAAAATGTGGAAGAGAGAATTGTACTTTAAAAAATCTCAGAAATTATTTTGCTTTTCATAAATTTGTTTACAGTAGTTATTGCCAAGGTATCAGTAGTAGAAGCCAACATGAATGTAAATTTAATTTCATCTTCCTATTACTAGTGATTTATATTATAAACTTGAAACTATTTGTTTTTCTTCAATATTGACCTAATAGTTCCAGTTTAAGGCAATATTTCTCAAAATAAAGGTCTAAGCAAAGGTGCTATAGATAGTCTTATAATCAAAAATCTCATTTTCCACATATTACTATTGCTCCCCCATCCAAAGGCTCTGACTAATAACTTGCTCTCTTATCCTTGCTGTTAGCCAGCCTGTTCTTTCCTTTTCCTTTAATAGAGAAGACAAAATAAAAACATTACTGTTCTCTTCCTTCTCAAGAAAAAAAAAAAAGAAAAGCAACCCCAAGAACTGAATGTCAAGAGTAGGGGCAGGGTAAACATTTGGACAAAGGGAGGATACAGTTATAATACACTTTAAGAGGAGAAGGAAGAAATCACATAAGAGATAATAATATGATAGTTGATTATGTTATTTTTTAGGGATATTCCATTATGTCACCTGTATCTATATTTGTACTACTTCTGCTAGTTACCTGCCCTATAACAATTTATAATCTAAAGTAATTATTCAAAGAGATCTCACCAGATAACTATGCTTAACAAGATCCAAAGCACTTAAGGCATGAAGACTGCTAAATATGTGCCAAGGACCCAATAAATCTATCAACCAAAAATGTCTATCTATCTACATACTATCAACATATTCATATTGATTTGGATTCATATGTTATATTCTTGTTACCTCCCTTAATCAAAATAAATCCAACTCCTTCATTTCTAGAGTGATTAAATTATACTTAAGTTTCTCCACTGGGTTAGCAAGGTCATTCAATTGATAAATGGGATCATGGTATGAAATAAAGTCTGAAACTGAAACCAACCTCAGGTGTTTTCTAACTTACTATTCTGACTTAGTTTTCATGACTCACCTGGAAGTGCCCTTCTATGTGCAATTCACTTAATAGACCCTAAAACAATTTGAATTCGTGTAGCATTCAGCGGCTAAGAACTAAATTAGGAACTCCTGATGACAGGTTTTCTTGGCAAAAATAAAGTTCTATAACATTTTATGAATTTTCCCTCCAAAATTACACATAAATTTTTATAAAAGAAAATGGAAATAATTCATCAAGGTCAATGTGATGTGTTTTTTTTTTTCCTTTTTCATTCTTAAAATAAAATTCTAATTTCTGGGGATCATATTGTTTTACACATTCTTCAAATGGATCACAGGGTAGCATTTACCTTAAAGTTTTAACCTTCATTCAGACTGTACAAAACAATGAGTCATACATGATTTAATGAAAAATGACTAGCTGAAAATGGTGAGTTTATATTTGTAAATGATAGAAATATGGCTGGGACACTAAGAGTTTTCTGTTCGGAAGGAGAAGTAGAATGTTCCATTACCCTCTTTAACGGTTATAGTTTCACATGAGAAGGAAAAAACTCAGAGTATTACTTGATATTTCCCTCCTTTCCATTGACTTCCAAACATTGGTTGTGGGGCTCAGGTAGGTTCTGGCAGAATATCAGCTGAGTAACATGGTTTCAGTGTCCCTGGCGTGAAACCAGTTCTTGATGGAAGAATCCACACATGAAGTACCCTAAAGACAGAGAATGAAATGTCACAAATATCTTTAGAGTTGTTTTTCTTTAACTTTTATTTGTTAGGATTTTGTGTTGCATCCTAAAATTCCCAAATATTTGCATGGCCTCATACCTTGAATAACTATCTTCTTTGAAATTCTGGTGTTGCTGAATTATTTCAGTCATATATGATTCTTCATGACCCCACTTGGGGTTTTCTTGACAAAGATACTGGAGTAATTAGTAATTTCCTTCTCCAGATCATTTTACAGATGAGAAACCTGAGGCAGAGAGGGTTAAGTGATTTGCCCAGGGGACATAGCTAGTAAGTGTCAGAGGTCAAATCTGAACTGAGTCTTCCTGATTCCAGGTCCAGTGTTCTGTCCACTCTGTCACATAGCTAGTCTTTGAAACCCAATTTAAGATCAAATTCTGTTGTCAAATATATGGAGGACTCTTATTGAAATGGATGAATGAGGCTGAATCAAAGGGAGTAAATATATTAGAGAACCACAGAAGTCTTAATGGCAGAAATTTTCTTTCAAGATTTCCCAGCCCCTCTGTAGAGCAAGAATGCAGTTCACAATGTCTATGTATATATATATATATAGGTGTGTGTGTGTGTACGTGTGTGTCTTCCATTATGTATAAAACTGAATCTAGTTAAAGACCCATAGTAAAGGAGATAGGATCCAAAAATGAATACCCTGTGTTACTATGCTACATTTAAGCTCTAGTAATACTGACAATTATTTTGGTTGGGACATATTATAATTAAGAATATCTCTTGTGGATTGAAACGTGAACATTTTGTATCTCTAAATTTAGCAACACATTCCATACAGTAGGGGTGAGAGCTCTTTCTGAATGTATAATTAAGGAACCTTTTGAAGTCTTTATTTTTAAGGCCCCTGCTGTGTGTACCATCTGGAATAGTGAATTGAAATAGTAGATCCAGCTTATCTCTAATCATATATAATGATTTAATTCGTATACTGCTTTACTTAAAATCTTAGTAGTAAATCTACGTCACTGAATCACTATGAAGTAGGAGAAAACATTTCCTATATTTAATCATCAGGAAGTGAATAAATAGTATAGTTGAGTTTAGAATTAAGGGGTCTTTATCCCTAATTTAATATTCAACCTTTTATATCAAGTCCTTTTCTAAGTCAACAAGATTGTAAAGAAAAGCACCTTGGTGTTTTTTTTTTAGCTAAACAGTTACCTTCTAAGGTTATTGCAATATTAACAGAATGCCTAGAAGACTTGTAAATTAAACATTCAGAACATGCCTTTCTGGAAGCTCAAAAGTAAAACATGACCAGAGGAAAATGTGGAAGAGACTTAGGAGAATGGAAGAGGTAGAAACAACTGGGGTTTCTTCCATATACTCTTAAGGACTAGAGATTAAAATAATAGGATGCTCATCTTCAATTCTTGGAACTAGAGGCAGGAGAGCATTCCAGGTTCAGAGGTGTAAGATGGAATGTTGTACACAGGGAGCAATATAAGGAGGTTAGTTTGGTGGAACTACAGAGTACTTGAGTGTGAATAACATATGAAGAGTCTGGAAAGACAGGCTGGAGCCAGCTAGTGGAAGACCTTAAATACCAAATGGAGAAGTTTATATTTTATGCTAACAGTAGTGGGAAACCACTAAAATTCTTAAGCAAAGGAGTCATATGATCAAGATTTTTAGGAATAGCGATTTGGCCTTTTGTGGAGGATGAATCCAAGAGGGAAGAAATTGGATTCAGGGAAAATATTTAGGAAACCATTGCCATACAAAGTTCAGGCAAGAGATGATGAGGGGTTTGGGTGTGAGAAGAGAAAAGTGGATTGATGCAAGAGATATTAATGATGTGTAATTGATTGGAGAAGGAAACTACTCCAGTACATTTGCCAAAAAAGGCAGACACAAAGATTCAGATATGACTGAATGACTGAACACAAACGACATGGCTGAATGTGACAGACATGGCTGAATGTGACAGATATGACTGAATACCAGCTGGCTGTTAAGCAAAGGTGAGGAGTTGAGTATCTTCTTGTCTCAGTTTGAATGCAGTAGTCTGTTGGGTGATGCCCCTGCCTCAAGCTTCTTTCCCCACTCCAGTCCATCTTCAATTCAACTGTCAAAGTGATTTTCTTAAAATGCAGGTCTGATCATGTCACCTCTCAACTCAGTAAACTCCAGTGGCTCCCTCTCATTTCCAGGATCAAATATAAAAGGCTCTGTTTGTTTTTTAAAGTCCTTTATAATATGGCCCTCTCACCACCCACCTTCTAAATCTTCTTGTATTTTGCAAGTCAGTGATGATAATCCTTGAGCAAGGCTCTCCTATCTCCTAACTATGGGCATTTTCACTGACTGTCCCTCATGACTCTAATGGTCTGCCTCCTCATATCCACCTCCTAGTTTCTCTGGCTTCAAGTCCCAGCTAAAATCCCACATTGTACAGGAAGCCTTTCCCATTTTTTAAAAATTCCAGTTTATCCTGTATATCACTTCTTTGTACATAGTCATTTGCATGTTATCTTTCCCATTAGACTCTGAGCTCCTAAACAGCAGAAACTATCTTTTGCCATTTTTTTTTAAAATCCCAGTTCATTGACTGACTAACTGGTTGATATGAAACTGAAGCAGAGAAATGTTGAATAATTTGTCTGACATCCGTTTTAGTCATAGTGCTCCAATTGGAAGCTAATTCTAGTCCCTAAGCCACCTTCCCACGAAGTATAATGGCATTTGAATTGTTTAAGGTACTTGGATTGGCCAAAAACTCCTCGAAGTCTTTTGTGGGACTTCAGAACAGGAATTAGAAGTGATTAGTAAGCTAACAACGAAATCATATTATTGTTAGCCATTTTGTCAGAAAAGTTTAATCTTCAACAATCATTAAGTATCTGTTATATGCCAGTGACTATACTAAGCATGGGGATACAATGAAAGGCAAAAACAGTCTCACATTAGACTGTTTCTGTCCTCAGGTATTTCTCAGTCTCACGGGAGAGACAATATACAAATAGCTATGTACAAACAAGATTTATACAGGATAAATTGGAGACAATCAACAGAGGAAAAACACTAAGATTAAGGACAAGTGGGAAAGGCTTCTTGCAGAAGGTAGATTTTAGGCTATTTGAAGGAACTCAGGGAAACCCTGTGGTAGAAGAATAAAAGGAGGAAGAGAATTTCAGGAATTGGGGAGTGCTGGTGAAAATATACTATACGTGTATGGGCAGTGGGGAACAAGAATGGGATGTCTTGTGTGAGAAAAAGCAAGGAGTCCAGAGTTACTGGATCTCAAAATATGTGGTGATGAATAAAATGTAAGAAGACTTAGAAAGGTAGGAAGGAAAGTGGTTATGAAGGGCTTTAAAAGTCAAATGAAAGATCTTGCATTTGATTGTGGAGGTGAATAGGAAGCCCCTGGAGTTTACTGAATGGGAAGGAAGAAGTAAATAGTCAGAACTTCACTTTAGGAAGGTCACTTGGAAAGATGAATGATGGATGAAATGGAGTAAGGAGACACTGATGCAGTGAAAAAAATCAAAAGTTGGGGGGCGGAGCCAAGATGGCGGAGTGAAAGCAACGACTCACCTAAGCTCCTGGAAAAACTCCTTTGGATATTTCTGGGGGGAGAGTCTGACCAGACTTTGGAGGTGTAGAATCCAGTGGGAGACGGACTTTGACAGATTCGGAGCCCAGGCTGGACTGGAAGGTCCACGGGAGGGATCTGTTCCGCGGGGGTAAGAGCCCGGCGCACAGCGCAGCGCGGTCGGCGCGGCAGGGCGGAGGCGACCCGAGGGGCCCGAGAGTGGCGGGCGAGACCAGCGGAGCAGGAGATAAGCCAGGCCGAACCAACGATATCAGCGCAACAGCCTTTGAAATCTTCAGCCTAAAGACGGGACTTCAGTGGGTCACTACTTGAACATCCAGAAGCTGGGATGCCGGAGTGATCAGTAAGTGCTCTCCCCTCCCCCCAGATGACCGTGAGGGAACCATAAAATTCTTCCCCAGATTGATCCTGGATCAGTGGGAGCAGCAGAAGGGGGCGGGTGGTCTCATAACACCAGAGGCTGGAGAGGTGGCAAAGGGGGATTCTTCCTACCGTGGTGGAGGCTATCTGGAGGGACAGACGACCCAGGGCAGAGAAAAATTCGCACTGAGACCCAAGCAAGCCTCAGCCCGGGAGACGAGCCCCAGGAGGGGCGGGAACACGCATTAGCCTCTAGGCGTGCCCCAGCCCTCCAGGGGAAAAGGGAAGACAATAGGGAAGCTGGGATCACCATCCCCCCCCCCCCCCCCCCCCCCCCGGACCTTGCCTTTGCCTCAGGCCAGCTGAGGAGATAGCCTGAGACCAGACCACACCTCCCACACACCTATCAAGCTAAACCCAGGGTTGATCTGGGAAACAACAACAACAAAAAAAAGCCTGCTTTTAGCCTAGACAAACATCAACTCAACTTAAAAGATCTGTATCTTCTGACTGAAAGAACCAAAAGCTACAACACTCAGCCAACATCATGAATCAGAAAAAGCAGACGAAAAGTGAAAAAACCATAGAATCTTTCTATGGGGATAAGGACCAAAACACAAACACCAAAGAGGTCAGAGCTGAGACTGTACTTCCATCTGAAACCTCAGATGGGACTATGAATTTCTCGCAAGCACAACTAGATTACCTGGAACGTCTGAAGAAGGATATAAAAGAAAAACTGGCCAATGATTTTAAAACCATAAAAAAAGAATTCACTGATGAGAACATCAATCTGAAAAAGAAAATTGAAGAAATGGAAAAGGAAGTTCAAAAATTAACTGGAGAGAATAATTCCCTAAAAGGAAGAGTTAATCAAACGGAAAAGGAAACTCAAAACCTAATAGGGAAAATTGATCAGATGGAAAAGGAAACCCAAAACCTAACTGGGAAAATTGGTCGAATGGAAAAAGAAGTACAAAAATTAAATGGAGAAAATAGCTCCTTAAAGGGAAAAATTGGCCAGATGGAAAAGGAGATGCGAAAGCTAACTGAAGAAAACAATACGATCAAGATTAGAATTGGGCAAGTAGAAACTAATGACTCAATGAGGCAACAAGAGTCAGTCAAACAAAATCTAAAGAATGAAAAGATGGAAGAAAATCTAAAATATTTAATTGGAAAAACAACTGACCTGGAAAATAGATCCAGGAGAGAAAATCTAAGAATTATTGGCCTGCCAGAAACCCATGATGAAGAAAAGAGTCTGGACAATATCTTCCAGGAAATCATCAAGGAAAACTGCCCAGAAGTACTAGACTCAGAGGGCAAAATAGTCATCGAAAGAATCCACCGTTCCCCACCGGAAAGGGATCCCAAACTCAAAACCCCAAGAAATATAGTTGCCAAATTCCAGAGCTATCAAGTGAAGGAGAAAATACTACAAGCAGCCAGAAAGAAACAATTTAAATATCAAGGTCACACAGTCAGGATCACACAGGACCTTGCAGCTTCTACATTAAAAGATCGAAAGAATTGGAACCCAATATTCCGTAAGGCAAAGGAGTTGGGACTCCAACCGAGGATCAACTACCCAGCAAAGTTCAGCATAACATTTCAGGCAAGGAGAAAGTCATTCAACGAAATAAGGGATTTCCAGAGCTTCCTGACCAAAACACCAGAACTCAATAGACAATTTGATCTTCAAATGCAGGTCTCCAGAGAATCATAAAAAGGTAAACAGAGGGGAAAAAACAAAAACAAAAACTTGCAACTCAATTAGGGCAATCTATTTACCTCCCTGTAAGGGAAGATGCTACCTGTTAATCTTGAGAACTGTGCAGCTATTATGATAAAAGGGATATATGTAGAGGGAACGGGCATAAAGTAAATGATGTCATGGCAAAAATATGATTTAAGTATGAGAAGGGAATGTAATAGGAGGTGTGGAAAGGGGGAAGCAGAAAATGGCAAATTATATCACAGGAAGAAGTACAAAACCATAGTAGAGGGAAGGAGGGGAGGGAGATGAGCATTGTTTGAGAGGTACTCTCATCTGATTTGTTCAAAGGAGGGAACAATAACCTTAAGCAGATAATCCTAACTAGCTCTATAGGTAGTAGGAGGGGAAGGGGGAAGAAAGGGGAGGGTGGCTAAAAGGGAGGAAAGAAGCAATAAGAGTAAAGGGGACTAAAAGGGAGGGGGGCTAAAAGAAGGAGGGGAAGGCTGCAGGAGGAGGGGGAGAAAAGTGAATACTATTGAGGAGGGGAAGGGAGACGGGAGAGTTAAAAGCACAAATGGTGGGAAAGAGGGTGGAGGGAAATACACAGATTGTAATCATAACTGTGAATGTGAATGGGATGAACTCTCCCATAAAACGGAGACGGATAGCAGAATGGATTAAAAGCCATAATCCAACAATATGCTGCTTACAAGAAACACATTTGAAACGGGGGGATACACATAGGATAAAGGTCAAAGGATGGAGCAGAATATATTGTGCTTCAGCTCATGTAAGAAAGGCAGGAGTAGCAATCCTAATCTCAGACAAAGCAAAAGCAGAAATAGATCTAATCAAAAGGGATAAGGATGGAAACTATATCCTACTAAAAGGCACCATAGACAATGAAGCAATATCATTACTAAACATGTATGCTCCAAGTGGTATAGCATCCAGATTCTTAGAGGAGAGGTTGGGGGAGTTGAAGGAAGAAATTGATAGCAAAACTATACTAGTGGGGGACCTCAACCTCCCCCTCTCTGAACTAGATAAATCCAACCTTAAAATAAACAAGAAAGAGGTTAAGGAGGTAAATAAAACTCTGGATAAGGTAGATATGATAGATCTTTGGAGAAAATTAAATGGGAATAGAAAGGAATATACCTTTTTCTCAGTGGTACATGGAACATTTACAAAAATTGACCATGTACTAGGACATAAAAATCTCACAATCCAGTGCAGAAAGGTAGAGATAATCAATGCATCCTTTTCAGATCATAATGCATTAAAAATTACATGTAATAAAAGGCCATGGAAAGAGAAACCAAAAATCAATTGGAAACTAAATAATCTAATTCTAAAGAAGGATTGGGTTAAAGAAGAAATCATAGAAACAATCAACAACTTCATTCAAGAGAATGACAATAGTGAGACAACGTACCAAAACTTATGGGACACTGCAAAAGCAGTTATTAGGGGAAGTTTTATATCTCTGAATGCTTACATAAATAAAATAGAGAAAGAGGAGATCAATGACTTAGGCTTGCAGTTGAAAAAGCTAGAAAAAGAACAAATTGAAAATCCCCAAGTAAATACCAAATTAGAAATACTGAAAACCAAAGGAGAGATTAATAAAATTGAAATAAAGAAAACTATTGAATTAATAAATAAAACCAATAGTTGGTTTTATGAAAAAACTAATAAAATTGATAAACCTTTGGTTAATCTGATCAAAAAAAAGAAAGAAGAAAACCAAATTACTAACATTAAAAATGAAAGGGGTGAACTCACCTCCAATGAGGAGGAAATTAAAACAATAATTAGAAACTACTTTGCCCAACTTTATGCCCACAAATTCGATAATCTAAACGAGATGGATGAATATTTTAAAAAATACAAATTGCCCAGATTAACAGAAGAGGAAGTTGAATACTTAAACAACCCCATCTCAGAAAAAGAAATTGAACAAGCCATCAATGAACTCCCTAGGAAAAAATCTCCAGGGCCAGATGGATTCACAAGTGAATTCTATCAAACATTTAAAGAACAGTTAATTCCAATACTACATACACTATTCTTGAAAATTGGGGAAGAAGGAGTCCTCCCAAATTCTTTCTATGATACAAATATGGTTTTGATACCCAAACCAGGAAGAGACAAAACAGAGAAAGAAAATTATAGACCAATTTCCCTAATGAATATAGATGCAAAAATTTTAAATAAGATTTTAGCAAAACGAATACAGCATCTAATCACGAGATTAATACATTATGATCAGGTAGGATTCATACCAGGACTACAGGGCTGGTTCAATATTAGGAAAACTATTAGCATTATCGACCACATCAACAACAAAGCTAACAAAAACCACATGATTATCTCAATAGATGCAGAAAAAGCTTTTGACAAAATACAGCATCCATTCCTACTAAAAACATTGGAGAACGTAGGAATAAAGGGAACTTTCCATAAAATAATAAGCAGTATCTATCTAAAACCTTCAGCAAGCATTATATGCAATGGGGATAAGCTAGATGCATTCCCAATAAGATCAGGGGTGAAACAAGGTTGTCCATTATCACCACTATTATTCAATATGGTACTAGAAATGTTAGCTGTAGCAATTAGACAAGATAAAGATATTCAAGGAATTAGAATAGCCAAAGAAGAAACTAAGTTATCACTCTTTGCAGATGATATGATGATTTACCTAGAGAATCCCAGAGATTCAAGTAAAAAATTACTTGAATTAATAAACAACTTTGGCAAAGTTGCAGGGTACAAAATAAACCCACACAAATCCTCTGCATTCCTATATATTAGCAACAAAGTTCAACAGCAAGAGATAGAAAGAGAAATCCCATTTAAAGTTAGGGTAGACAGTATAAAATACTTAGGAGTCTACCTGCCAAAACAAACCCAGGGACTATATGAACACAATTACAAGACACTTTTTGCACAAATAAAGTCAGATTTAAGTAAGTGGAAAAACATTAGTTGCTCATGGGTAGGCCGTGCTAATATAATAAAAATGACAATTCTACCCAAATTAATATACTTATTTAGTGCCATACCAATTAAACTATCAGACAATTACTTTCTAGAGCTGGATAAAATAATATCAAAATTCATTTGGAAAAACAAAAGGTCCAGAATATCAAAGGGACTAATGAAAAGAAATGCTTGGGAAGGTGGCCTAGCGCTACCAGACCTTAAACTGTACTATAAAGCAGCAATTATCAAAACCACTTGGTATTGGCTAAGAAACAGAGAGGTAGACAAGTGGAATAGACTTGGCACTCAAGATGCAGTAGGCAAGGAATATAGCAACCTTCTGTTTGATAAACCCAAGGACCCCAGCTTCTGGGATAAGAACTCATTGTTTGACAAAAATTGCTGGGAAAACTGGATAACAGTGTGGCGGAAATTAGGCATAGACCCATACCTGACACCGTACACAAGAATAAAGTCCAAATGGGTACATGATTTAGGTATAAAGATTGATACCATGAATAAACTGGAGAAGCAAGGAATAGTGTATTTATCAGATCTATGGAGAAGGGAAGAATTCTTTACTAAAGAAGAGATAGAATGCATTATGAAATGCAAAATGGATAACTTTGAGTACATTAAACTGAGAAGTTTTTGCACAACCAAACCCAATGCAACCAAAATCCGGAGGGATGTAGTAAATTGGGAAAAAATTTTTACAGCTAAGCTCGGGGATAAAGGCCTCATTTCTAGAATATATAGAGAACTGACCCAAATGTATAATCATACAAGTCATTCCCCAATTGATAAATGGTCAAAGGATATGAACAGGCAATTTTCAGAGGAAGAAATTAAAGCTATCTATAATCATATGAAAAAATGCTCTAAATCACTATTGGTTAGAGAGATGCAAATCAAAACAACTCTGAGGTACCACATCACACCTATAAGATTGGCAAACATGACAGAACAAGAAAATGATAAATGCTGGAGAGGATGTGGGAGAGTTGGAACACTAATTCATTGTTGGTGGAGCTGTGAGCGCATCCAACCATTCTGGAGAGCAATTTGGAACTATGCCCAAAGGGCTACAAAAATGTGCATACCCTTTGACCCAGCAATATCGCTACTAGGACTATATCCCCAAGAGATCATAAAAATGGGAAAGGGTCCCACATGTACAAAAATATTTATAGCAGCACTCTATGTAGTTGCCAAAAACTGGAAGTCAAGGGGATGTCCATCAATTGGGGAATGGCTGAATAAATTATGGTATATGAATGTAATGGAGTACTATTGTGCCATAAGAAATGATGAACAAGAAGACTTCAGAGAGGCCTGGAAGGACTTATATGACCTGATGCTGAGTGAAAGGAGCAGAACCAGGAGAACTTTATGCACAGCAACAACCACAGTGTGTGAGAGTTTTTTCTGGTAGACTTAGATTTTTGTAATAACACAAGAACTTCTGAAAAAAAAAAAAAAATCCCAATGGTGGACCTCAAGGCAAAAAGCCTTCCACACTCAGAGAGAGAAATATGGAAGTCACTCACATAATGTAGCAGATCATGTTTGTGTATGTGTATCTGTTTGTGTATCATGTTCTGATTTGTTATACGGATTCTTTCATTTATCTTAGTCTGACTACACAGCATGACGATAGTGAAAATATACTCAATAGGAAAGTTTATGTAGAATCTATACAGAATTGTATGCAGTCGTGGGGAGGGAGGGAGGTAGTGGGGGGTGGGTGGGGAGGGATAAAATCGCAATTGTATGGCAGTGATTGTTAAACATTAAAAAAAATAAAAAAATTAATAGGAAAAAAAAAATCAAAAGTTTATTGCCATGGACCAGGCATGAGGAGGTAAGGGCCCACACAGGGGTGGTGATGGTATAAGAGGAGAAAAGGAGGCATATGTGAGACATTGCAAAGGTAAAATCAATAGGCCTTGCTTGGCTACAAGTCCTATGGGATGAGGAGAGTGAGGAGTTGAGGGTTATTGCCCTCAACTTGAGGGCAAACCTAGATGATTGGGAGATAGAAATGATCTTTGGATTTATGGATGCTGAGGAGATCACCAAAGAAGGTAGTATATACAGAGAAGAGAAGTAGACATAGGACAGAGCTTGGGGGCCACCAAGTTAATGGGTGTGACTTGGATGACAATTCAGAAAGGGAGACCAACGAGTCACTAGCTATATAGAAGAAAAATCAGAAAAGAGCAGCTCTAACACTTCTGCATTACTTTGGAGCATGATCATTTTAAGGTAGTAGAAGCCCAAATAGTACATTTCCCCTTCATCTTTTTAAAATACTAACAATTATATAAAATGGAATTTGCTAAGATGTTGGTTGATATGGTCTTTGTATTTATTACCCTGTAACAAGCTGCATGCTTTGTAATATAAATTGAGAACATAGAAATACTGTCAGACTCATGGTCAAACAAGATGATAACACTGACAAATGATATGCTAAATTTATACAGTGGAAAATGTTCAAAAAGTTCATGGTCCTTCTAGCTATCAGTAAAAGTAGCATTAAGGAATATTTATCTGTTTTCCTCTTTTTTGCATTTTCCCCAAGTGATTCAATTAGAATTATACATTTATGAAGCATCTGCTATGTACTAGATTTTGGGAAAACCAAGGCAAAATGAGAAATGGTTTCTGCCCTCTGGGAACTTATCTCCTACAGGAAGAATTGCATAATTAAGTTATATAACAATATTTAAGGATAGGGCTGGCAAGTGTCAAGAACTAGTTACGTCAGGAAAGGCAACTAAGATGAGTGTTGAAGGAAGGAAGAAATTCTAAGAGATAGGATGAAATGACAGTGCATTCCATGTATGGGTAGTAACTTGTGCAAAGGCATGACTGGAGGAGATGGAATGCTGAGTTTGGGGAAAAATAAGGAGGCTAGTTTGGCTACAGTGAATGAAGTGGAATGTGTATATACACATGCATGAACATATTTGCAAGTATATATGCATGCATTTGTTATAAGTGTATATTACACATATATTTATACCTATTATATATATGCAGGTATGCATTAACACATATACATACAAATACACATAGATATATACATATATACCTACATATTATCTTTTTTAAGCTTCTTAAAAATTTAAATTTTAAACAATATAATATAAATTTTAAATAATAAATTTTTTTTTTAAAACAAAGAATCACAGACAAAACCCAGCTACCCTTCTGATACAATTCTGTGTAACTACATTAAGCTTTTTAAAAAGCCTATACTGCACTAAGACTTTTGGGACAAAATACACACACAAAATTATCGTGTAAATTTCTTTTTTTTCATTTTTCCCCAAACCCCCACCACCACCCTAGATAGGAATGATTATCATTAGACACAAATAGGTGTATACATATAATATTATTCTCTACATACGTCTATTTTTCAGTTTTTTCTCCAAATGCAGATAGTGTCTTCATGTGTCTTTTACAGTTAATCTGTGCATTTATATGAGTTCAAAATAAATTATTCACTCAAAATCATTCTTAAAACAATATTGCTGTTACTGTATACAATAATGTTCTCTTGATTCTGCTCATTTTTCTCCTCATTTCATGCAAATCTTCCTGTTTTGCTAAGATCATTGAGTTAGTCATTTCTTATAGCACAGTAGTATTCCATCACAACTATATTTGTTCAGCCATTCCCCAACAGATGGACAACTCTACAATTTCTAGTTCTTTGTCACCACAAAGAGAGCTGTGATAAACATGTTAGAACATATAGGCTCTTTTCCTTTTTCCCTAATCATCTTTAGAGATACACCCAGTAGTGGTATTGCTGGGTCAAACAGTATATGGTCATAATATTTTTAAAAGAAAAATAATAGTAGAGCATCCCTCAGGATAGGCCTGGCCTTAACTGAATGGAGTATGAGGCTACCTAAACTCCATCCCTAGACTAGGAGATGATTTGAGGGGTACCAGAAAAACCTCCCCTACCCAAAAGTATCTCCTTTATCAGTCTACACAATACCTGAGATTCCACTATTAAAAAATCATTCCTCTGAGATAAGGGCACCGCCTTCTTCTGAGATTTTTAGAAGTATAACTCCTGAGAAGAAAGACATTATTTTTGTCTTTATAGTCTCGTCCTAGTACAGTGTCAGGCACATAGTCAATCCTTAGTCAGTATTTGCTGACTGAACATTGCTTCCATCTGGTAGATTAGAATACTGAGGTTCTGAAAGGTTCAGTAACTAGTGCATACTGATACAACTAGTAGGTATCCGAAGTGGAAGCCAAGATAGTAAAAAGGAAAGAATCAGAGGTTATACGTTCAAATCCCACTGCTGACAGGTATTGCCTGTGCAACGTTGGTTCAATTGCTTAAACTCTGTGTACCAGTTTCTTTATTGGTAAAATGAAGGTGTTGAAGTTCATGGGCCTCCAAAGTAGTGGGATGGCCTCTAATTCTAGATCATTGGTTCCATAGCTTCAAACCCAGGTCTCCTGACTCCAGTTCCTTAAGGATACTTTTTCTACTACCTCTTCTCTACTGCCTTCCAAATTTCCATAAAGGGATGAACATTTTTTTTTAAATTATAAAAGTAGTTTCTGCTGATTTCAGAGACAGTAGGAAACCTCTACCTCTTCTTTGGCAGTTAAAACCTGGGCATAAGCAATGGTAGACAGGAGGAGAGGTGGTATAGGGGACAAACCAGCAGAAGGAGCCAATGAAGCAAGGCTTGTAAGCAGAAGAAAAGCTAGGGCCTCTGACCTGCATTTCAAGAGGAACTTTTTATTTCTTGAATAGATTAGAAGCCCCTCAAGGACAGGAATTATGTCTTATCCCTTTATTCTACTTTTCTCCAAGTGTCTAACCCAGAAATTATAGGCACTGAACAACAAAACCAAACATTCAGGAGGATAATAAAGAAATTGTTCCCTCTATAAGTACCTTTCTCCACAATTCCCATCTGGTCTACTGGCTTGCTTCACTCTTGGCACATAATACATTTTTCCTAGCTCATAAACTCCTCCAGCAGTGAGTACTCTATTGTACAATCTCAGGGCCAAGTGGATGTCATTTAGTACATCGTAGCAGAAATTTAGCAAGTGAAGTAGTATTTTGGGTTCCTTCCATGCTTTTCATTCTTAGTGCTTCCCCCCTAGAGACACATACACATATCCCTTTGTGATATATTCAGCAAAGGGTTTGAACAATAATTGCTGAAGCAGACAATCCAATGAGTTAGAAAATCAGCACAATTACATATATACATATATACACACATACAACACATGTAACATACAAGCATATATAGATTATATATCACAAAATATATCACACATATACAATAAGCATAGGTATAAATGATATTTTATATAATAGGCTAAACTGGGTACCTAACCATATGTGTGTATGCATATGCATATATATGTATGTCTATATATACACACACAGACACACTATGCCTCCCACTCTTACCCCACCTGTTCTTGTAGCAGGGCGCAGAGAGCAAGTGAGCGTTGCTTCTTGATGCACAAGTTCTTGAAAAAGATGGCAGCCTGGCCCACATATGGCCAACAGGCCTCCTGTAGTACAAGCTCCACCAGCAACAAGACCAGGGTCAGGGTAGTGAACTTGACCCACTCCCAGCCCAGGGCCTCAGCCTCCAAGGTGGAGAACTCCAAGTAACATATGGCCCAGAGTACACTACACGACCAATTCCCAGCCCAGGGTTGTCAGTAGGTGTAGACAAAATAGGTATAGGCAGAACAAGGGGTAGTAGAATTCTAAGTTCAGGCAGTGCCTGGCAACAGTTGGATGGGAAAAAAAGGCAGCACCCAGGAGGGACCAGGAGGCCAACTAGGAAGGTCACTCTCCTCTATTTTGTTTCCCACAAAGAGGGAGGTAGCCTCCAGCAGCTACAGTCCATACAGGCTAGAACAAACCCAGAAAATTCAGGACCAGGTAGAGGGTATCCACCAGGCCCAAGTTTTCATGCACTTGCACCAGTCAGACCACCACAAGAGCTCACATCTCTGCAGTCATGGCACATAAATCCACCTTAGGAGAATTCATGGACTGCCATGATGATGATAATGATCTCACTACTTATCCAGACCCTTCCAAGCCAGTGTTTCCACTAGCTGGGGCTAAAGTAGAGGCTGTATGGCCCTCTAGGAAAGATAGACAACCACTTCCAAATCCCCTTCCTTTCCCCTCCACCTCATCCTTCAGTAACTTCTCCTCCTTTGAGATCCAGACACTCCATATCTACTGCCCAGTGAAAATCCTGGTATCAATTGTCTATAGACTTCTAGGACACTTTTCTTCCATCCTCAATGAGTTCAGCACCTAACTCACAATTTTTCTCGCCTCTCCAACTCTTGACCTAACACTAGAGTCCTCATACATGTTAATATTCCCTCAAACATCCTAACCTCTCAGTCCTCAACCTACTCATTTTCCAAAATCTACTCTACCCCACCTCAGTCATGCACAAACATATCATACTCATAATCTTGCCGTACCCCAAAATACACCACCTCAAGTACATAAATCCTGAAATTCCTTTATCTGATAATTTATTGGCTTCCCATCTCTGCCTCTGCCTGCTTATACCAAATGCAGTTCTTTACAATGAGGAAGAGCCAGAATTTTGTAAGTAGGAGCAGAGGGCTGGGTCTTTCAGGAAATCCTTACACTTAGCTGGTCTTAAAATTATTTGTCTTAAATTTACTTGATTTTAAAAGTGAAAATTATGCTTTTATTATTAAATTTGTATCGAGTAGTTTTCTTCTCAAATTTTATTAAACATATTAGAAAACATTAAATCAGTGATGGAGAGGAAGGTAAAAGTTTAAATGAGGTTCTAAGGTAGAAGATGGTACCTGGGACAATTGTAGAATTCTTTCAGGCCCTACAGTAAACAATCATTATAGTAAATCTTTTAAATGAAGGCTGTTTAGAAAATGAGAACTGTTTGTTTGTTTTTCCCTCACACACCAGAAAGTTTCATTTGGTGCTTCTGGATTAACCAAATACATGGTAGAAGTGTGTTTCCCTAAATCATGCCAGACAGGAACTCCTGGAATATCATATTACAGGAGAATTAAAAGAATGTAGAAGATTACTAAAGAATATGGGATCATTTCACATTGGAATTAAGATTTCAGGGTAGAGCAAGGAGGAACTGGAAAAATGATGAGGTTCAATATTTTTGAGAATTTTCCCCCTAACTCTAAAATCTGAGTCACACAGAAAGAGCCCCAGGATCTTTAGAAAAGGTCATTTACCATCCCTAGGAAAAGTTCATTTATACCATTTTCAGGGAAACATCAGCATCTCCTTAGAGAATTTCTCATTTATAATTAATTAAAACCTCAGTGGCACCAAAAAATGTTAACCAAATCTCTACAGTTTTTAAACCTTTCAAACTAAGCTCTGGGAAAACATCATGCTTGTTTGTTTAAGTGCATTTGCAGTAGAATTGAAAAGTCCTTCTCCACCAGGTCCCTTCATTCCTTTCCTCTCTTTTCTTACTTTGCTTCCTTCCACACATTTTGCAATCTAGTAATACCCATCATCTTGCTTTTTCTCAAATATAACATTCCAAATAGCGACTGTCCCTTTTCACTGGATGTCCCCCATTCTCAGAATGCTCTTTCATCTCATCTCTGCCTCTTGATTTCCTTCACAATGCAGTTCAATTTTTTTCTTCTAAGAGGACTTTCCCAGTCTTCCCCCATTGTTAGTGCCTTTCTCTTGAGATTACCTCCCATTTATATACATATACGTATATATATATATATATATATACGTATATATATATATATATAAGTATATATATATATATGTCTTGGATGTATATCTTGTTTGCTTGTAGATATTGTAAAATATCTATAATTTAAATATAAAAAATGTAATACCATAACTCTGAATACTAACAGCACCTCATGGATCAGATGGGAGAAGTCAAAGAGAAGAAAATGAGATGTAGTAAAAAACAAAATAAAACAAAATTCACTGAATTTGGAGTCAGGAGACCTTACTTAATCTCAAGCAATTAGAGTTGCCCAGAAGTAACTTGGGCTTCTCCAGGAGATGGTGAATTCTCCCTTCCTGGAGATCTTCAAGCAGGGGCTAGAATATCATTCACTGACTATGATAATAAGACATATGGGTTGAACTACATGACTACCAAAGTCATTTCCAACACTCACATCTGTGATTTTATGATTCTTTGATTCTGATTCCCTGAACCTCAGTTTCCTCATCTATAAGAAGAAGAATCTGAACTTGATTTCTGAGGTCCTTGGCTAACTCTGAATCTAAGAGCAGAAGAGAGGGAGGAGAATTTTTTAAGGCTTTTTTTTAAACAAGAGGACTTGGTAGTAAAATTTTATAAAGTTCAGTTCAATGCTATTTGCACTGTGGTATAATGAATCAAGTACTGGACTTGGGTCAGGAGACAAAGGTACAAATCCTACCTCTCTAACATGCTATCTAAGGGCAAATCACTTAACCTCTCTGTAAAGGATAAGTATTGTGTAACTGAGATAATATATGTAAAACTTTTTACAAACCTTTGGAATAGAAAGCTCTTGCTAAGGAAGCTACTAATGAAAATCAGCAACTATGCTACAATTTATAGTCTTAAAGAATTGTCTTAGAGAGGTATGGGAGAGGGAAAGGCATCATGTTTTCTGCTCCTCAGAGCAGTTCCTAAGTTAAGGACCCCCAAGAGGAAGAAACTCTCCCCAAAACACTCACCCCGCCCTTCCACAAAGTCCATGAAAAAACAGAAGACACTGATTCAGTCCAGTCAGATAATTAAAGATTGGATGGAATTGGAACAGTGGTCCAGCATGATGACTGAAGCAAAAGGGACTGGAATTCAGCTGAGACTGGTTCTGTCTCCTCAGATGCTATTTGGAGCAGGAACTAAGGCCACTGAAAAGTAAATTCAACACATGGAAGGAAGTTGAGACAGTTTTGAGTTCGAACCTCAGGATAAACCCACTATCAAAGGTCAAGGAACCAGAGAATAAGTAACAGAGGATAAAGAGGGGGAAAGCTAAAATCACCAAAGATCTTAAAAGGAGAAAAATTCAATTAAAAACCTAGAGCAGAGATAGAAAGAGAAATCCCATTTAAAGCTAGGGTAGACAGTATAAAATACTTAGGAGTCTACCTGCCAAAACAAACCCAGGGATTATATGAACACAATTACAAGACACTTTTTGCACAAATAAAGTCAGATTTAAGTAAGTGGAAAAACATTAGTTGCT
Source organism: Notamacropus eugenii (assembly GCF_028372415.1). Classification (NCBI taxonomy): domain Eukaryota; kingdom Metazoa; phylum Chordata; class Mammalia; order Diprotodontia; family Macropodidae; genus Notamacropus; species Notamacropus eugenii. The sequence goes on from NC_092876.1 coordinate 100,887,845, forward strand.
CATGGGTAGGCCGCGCTAATATAATAAAAATGACAATTCTACCTAAATTAATATACTTATTTAGTGCCATACCAATTAAACTATCAGACAATTACTTTCTAGAGCTGGATAAAATAATATCAAAATTCATTTGGAAAAACAAAAGGTCCAGAATATCAAAGGGACTAATGAAAAGAAATGCCTGGGAAGGTGGCCTAGCGCTACCAGACCTCAAACTGTACTATAAAGCAGCAATTATCAAAACCACTTGGTATTGGCTAAGAAACAGAGAGGTAGACAAGTGGAATAGACTTGGCACTCAAGATGCAGTAGGCAAGGAATATAGCAACCTTCTGTTTGATAAACCCAAGGACCCCAGCTTCTGGGATAAGAACTCATTGTTTGACAAAAATTGCTGGGAAAACTGGATAACAGTGTGGCGGAAATTAGGCATAGACCCATACCTGACACCGTACACAAGAATAAAGTCCAAATGGGTACATGATTTAGGTATAAAGATTGATACCATGAATAAACTGGAGAAGCAAGGAATAGTGTATTTATCAGATCTATGGAGAAGGGAAGAATTCTTTACTAAAGGAGAGATAGAAAGCATTATGAAATGCAAAATGGATAACTTTGATTACATTAAACTGAGAAGTTTTTGCACAACCAAACCCAATGCAACCAAAATCCGGAGGGAGGTAGTAAATTGGGAAAGAATTTTTACAGCTAAGCTTGGGGATAAAGGCCTCATTTCTAGAATATATAGAGAACTGACTCATATGTATAATCATTCAAGTCATTCCCCAATTGATAAATGGTCAAAGGATATGAACAGGCAATTTTCAGAGGAAGAAATTAAAGATATCTATAATCATATGAAAAAATGCTCTAAATCACTATTGATTAGAGAGATGCAAATCAAAACAACTCTGAGGTACCACATCACACCTGTAAGATTGGCAAACATGACAGAACAAGAAAATGATAAATGCTGGAGAGGATGTGGGAGAGTTGGAACACTAATTCATTGTTGGTGGAGCTGTGAGCGCATCCAACCATTCTGGAGAGCAATTTGGAACTATGCCCAAAGGGCTACAAAAATGTGCATACCCTTTGACCCAGCAATATCGCTACTAGGACTATATCCCCAAGAGATCATAAAAATGGGAAAGGGTCCCACATGTACAAAAATATTTATAGCAGCACTCTATGTAGTTGCCAAAAACTGGAAGTCAAGGGGATGTCCATCAATTGGGGAATGGCTGAATAAATTATGGTATATGAATGTAATGGAGTACTATTGTGCCATAAGAAATGATGAACAAGAAGACTTCAGAGAGGCCTGGAAGGACTTATATGACCTGATGCTGAGTGAAAGGAGCAGAACCAGGAGAACTTTGTGCACAGCAACGACCACAGTGTGCGAGAGTTTTTTCTGGTAGACTTGGAATTTTGTAGTAACGCAAAAACTTCTTATAAAAAAAAAAAATCCCAAAGGTGGTTCTCAAGGCAAAATGCCTTCCACACTCAGAGAAAAAAATATGGAAGTCATTCACAAAATGTAGCAGATCATGTTTGTGTATGTGTATGTGTTTGTGAATCATGTTTTGATTTGTTATATGATTTCTTTCAGTTATTTTAGTCTGACTACATAGCATGACTATAGTGAAAATATGCTCAATAGGAAAGTATATGTAGAACCTATACAGAATTGTATGCAGTCATGCGGAGGGAAGGGGGTAGTGGGGGGTAGGTGTGGGGGGGATAAAATCCCAATTGTATGGCATTGATTGTTAAACATTAAAAAATAAAAAAAATAAAAAATAAAAACTAGAGCACATGTAGAGAAATCAATAACAAATATGCTAAAATTAGAGGGAAAAAAGACTACCAAAACATCCAAGAGATTACAAAAATATCGCAAAACAAAGCAAATTGAACCAACACTTGATGAAACATAGATAGAATTCCCAAGAGAGCATGGAAAGACAGTATGACATTTTAGAATGGTTTAAGGGAGATTAATTTTCAGAGAATTTAATAGGAAAAAAATGGCAAAATGCATGGCTTGCACAGCAGAAATAATTAGAATTATAAAAAAAACACCCAAACAGCTTGACTCTGTTGTGGCTTCTCCAGAGAAGTCAAAAAAGAGAACAGTAGATTGAGAATATCAATATACTGAAATCAAGGATAATCTGGAAGAAGAGAGGCAAGAAGTATGACTTCTCTATAAACAAAACATAAAGATCTTAAAAACAAGGCTATAGCGACTTCAGGAGAATTATCTAGGGCAAGAGCTGAAGGAGTTTTCTCAGGGTCACATAGTCAGTATGTATCAAAGGTAAGACTTGAATCCAGATCACCCAGACACTGAGCCTAGAGACTTCTCCAGCTGTTATGATAAACTACCAAATTTTCACTAGACAAGCAACTGGAAAACAAAGGCTTCTGATATTCAAGAATATTAATTTGGCATTGTATGGATGTAAGGTGGGTGAAAGAAGGAAGAAACTGGTTGCAAGCAGATCAATGAAGATATTATTGCAATAGTTTAAACAAGAGGTGTACTGGGCAAGGAGTAACAAGGGAGCAAATAGACTCTGGAAAATTATATTGGCCATATGGCATTTATTAAGTCACTCTACTTCACTGGGCCTCAGTTTCCCCATGCATAAAATAAGGGCTTTTGGATTAAATGACCTCTGAGGTCTCTTTCAGTTTCAAATCTGATCCCATGATTAGTTTTTACTGGAAATTATTGGGTGAGATTTCTCTTTAAAGCTATAAAAGTAGAGCTCTAGTCTCATGCATTTTTGATGATCTTATGAAAGAGATTGGAAAATATGCCCACTTGGCATGGTAGGGAGGAAGACCTGAAGCTTTAATTTTATTTATTCCTTTTATTAAGACAACTGGCCAGCACTGACCTCCTTTGAACTCTCATGTGACACAGGGCAAGCAGCCTCAGAAAGCAAGGCTTACTGTTGGCAACAGAACTGGGCCATCAGGCATACCATCAGTGTCAAGTGTTACAGCTACATGAAGGATCTGGGCCCAAGCCAGTCTTTTTTGCTGCTATTCTGTAACTGGGTCTCTCAGTGCCCAGATACTTTCCCATCAGTCATACTTTGTAATTCATATACTCTTAAATACATAAATAGAAGCCTGGCATAGTAGTGAAAGCTGCAAAGTCATTTCTGGATATGGAATATCATGAGTTCACAAGGGGCTTTTTGGAGTTCACATGGTATATTCAGCAGTTCAAGAATCATAAAACAGCAGGAACTGAGCATTCTAGGTAGAAGAAACATGGCCATGGAGTTAGAGAGTAACATCAGGGTTAGTGGCCAAATGGATTGCTGATTACTAGCTTAAACATAAAGTAAAGTAAGGACTAAAATTTTTTAAATAAAGGCAGTGATCAGGAAAATGAGGTCTGAGTAGAAGCATTAAGAGATTATGTAGACCTATTAGTCTTAGAGAGAAAAAGCAAGCTTTTTTGGCAATAAAATTAATTGCTGGTGACATGAGAACCAGAGAGAGACATTAATGCCTTAAGGGGGTTATAATAAGGCAGTGAAGTAATGTCAGACTTGGATAGAAATATTTTTTGATCTGTGAGTGAAAAGAGAGCACATGTTTTAAAGTACAGATTCAGGGAATGGGTGTTGGCTGCCATAGTTGAACATGAGCCACTTCTATTTCTCATTGAGTAATACGGAAGGGTTCAAATTAGCGTGGTACGAAAGGGCATACACTGAGGAGATCTGTTTTTCAGATGCCTGAATTTAAATCTCTGTCTTAAAAGATTTACCCCTTCTCGTGAATGTGGTAGAGGAACTTCTTACATTAAGTGAAGAGTTGGATGAGCTGCCCATTCTCTTCGGGCTTCTATGTGTAATATGACAAGATAAATTTGATAAGCCTAAAATATAAAACCATATATAATTCATGTGTGTATATGTATATATAATTGCTAATTTCCCTTTACAACTACCTTTTAATTCTGCTTCATCAGAAATATTTTGCTAAAAACACGGACTCTTTTGGTAATATAATTATCCAATAACTGAATGAAATAAAAGACTGGGCTTCATCGCCTTTGGAAAATTTTGTAATACTTTTAATGACTCCCCCCAAATACTTTCTTGAAACAAAGGTATATCTCTTAAAAGATAATATTTTCCTTGTGGAATACATGACTGAGAGTTAAGGGGAACTGCAGTCTCTGGAAGAGTTAAGGTTGAGGCTAATTCAAAGTCAAGAGAAAGATTCATGGTAAGTATGAGCAGGCCATAACACATTACAAAGGGTTCCTCATGAGGAAAATCATTAAAAAAAAAAGTCATTAGAGAGATGTATGGCTAGCAGGGAAAGATGAGACAATCACATGGGGAGAGGAAAAGAAAGTAAAGGAATATGTTCCTTATTGGTGTCCCTATGATGTTGAGAATGAGAGGAAGACTCTCCCTACCTATCCCTACCCAGACAATTTTGGGGAAGACATGAATAAGTCACATCGAATGGGCAGGCATGTTTGGGTAAATATGTATAATCATTGTGAGAAATATCCAAATTGATGAGGTCACAGATCCATCAGAATACTAATGAACTAATGCATAACTCTACGTTTATTTTGAAAGACTTAACATATATACCATATTTACTGCCATCATTAGTTATTGTGATTTTTAAATGTTAAGTAAACCTCACAGAGTATATTTTAACTTTCCATTATCTTAAATCATCTTTATTTTGTGCTACTTGATAAAATAATACTCATCTGCTCTAAATTTGTTTCATGTGTCTAGTAACCCTAGAAGTATTTGTTGAAGGGCTATACGCAACCCTGTTTGGATTCTTACTACACATTACCTGTTGGAATTCAATGGAATATGTTTCCGGGGCAGCGGGAGAGTCTATTAGATTCCTTCAATGGTTCAAACCCCTTTAATATGGGGAGATGTTTGCTGAAGAGATCATTTCAAAGAAGGGGCAAGTAAGTGAAATGGTATGCCCCCAAAGAGTAGATATCAGAGATTAAATGGTATTCTAAATTTTATATTTATTTCAAGTTAGGGAATAATCCTAAAGAGCTTTGGGGGCAGATAAATTGTGCTCTGCAAAGTTATGAATGTAGAAAGAGGGCATAAGAATAGATATCAGAGATTAAATGACATTCCAAATTTGTAGACAATAAATCCTAAAGTAGAATGTCTGAGGGGTAGATGCATTGTGCTCTGGAGAATCATTAGTGTACAAAGGGGGCTTCTACTTCTCATCTTTTGTAACTATCTCCTCCTTCACTCCTACCTCATGTGAAAAGGTGGCTTTTCTACTTGCAAAGGAAAACTCCACATCCACCCCTGATCCCATCCCATTCCATCATTCCTTCTCAACTTTTTATAGTCAATTGCCTCCACTACCATGCCAACACTCTCTTCTTCAAGTAATCCCTATCCACTGTTACTTACCATTTAATCTCTGTTATCTACTCTTTGGGGGCATAACATTTCACTTATTTGCCCCTTCTTTGAAAAAATGTGGTGAGTACTAATGTGTCTAGTTTGCCCCATCTAATCTTATCGCCTTTCTACCAGATCATCCAGTATGTCCATTTTTAATTTACCTCTCCTTCCCAGAGTGGCAGGCATGTTCAGTGAGACTCCCAGCCTATTTTAATTTTTACTTGAGTAGTGATCCAGCTCCACAGGAAGCCTTTCCCAATCTTGTAGGGCATGGAAAAATTAAAAACATAGCACGTGAGTTTTCTGAGCTAAAACTACTTATAAACCACTGTGCTAGTACCTTTAGTAAAATTAAGATTGTGTTTCTTCTGATTAAGTCCTGGAAATACAGTATGACAAATCTTTTTAATTCAGGAAACAATTATTTTTAATGTGTATATGTATATGTGTATACCATGTTATATATTAGACAAATTAAAAGTATATTTGTGAGTTCAGTACATTAACTGGTTGCCATAACAAAAAAAATGTTTGTACTATTTCTCTTAGTGTATATTCTTCTAGGTAGATTAACGTATATGAAGGCTTGACTAATTTTCTTGATTGATGACTTATTTCCATGTGGTGAAAATAAATTAACATTTTGTTGCTGTCACATTTAAAGAAAAAAAGGAATTCAAGCATCATGAGTGTTTTCCTTGGTTAATAATAATAATAGAATTTTTATAGTTCTTTAAGGATTGCAAAGCACTTGATAAATATAAATATATGTATGTATAAACATTATCCCATTTTTTAATTCATTCCCTCTGAAGAAAATGTTACATAAAACTATTTTCCTATGAATTTAAATAAACTATGATTAATACTCTAATTTCTTTCAAATAATGATTTGATAGTAAACTTATCTTTATAGCCATACCCAACAAGCTTATTATCTGATGTTATTCTAATCTTCTGCCCTGCTTCACTTCCCTCAATGAGGTCAAAGGGACAAAATGCCATGCTTAATCCTATTCAGCAAATAAGGAAAAATAGGGATTCATTAACATTTAACTTTGTGATAAAGGGTAATGAAGGGGCAAACCACTTGGGAAAGCTATTGGTTTTCTTTTCTTTTCTTTTCTTTTTTTTTTTAAAGAAGCCACATGATTTCCTTGAATACTACATGTACATTTTTAAAAGAAAAAACCACAATGCACCATTCCTTTTTGTTAAGAGCAAAAAATACATGATGACTGAAGAAATATTCGTACTTCATGCTTCACTAGAAGTACTATTTTTTAGAAATGGGAATGTAAATTTAGTAATATTATCTAATTATTAAAGCCTTGAGACTGCAATTCTCCACCCCTGATCTAAATGAAGATAGAACAAAGGAAGCTGAGAGATTTGATCAGACAGGCAGAGGAACAGGGAGAGAGCAGTGTCACAAAAAACCTAGACCAAAGAGAACAGCCAAATGAACAGTATAATTGTTAAGTGTCAAAAACTACACAGAGGTTAAAAAAGGATGAGGACTGAGAAAAGACGATTGCATCTAGCAATTAGAAGATCACTAGGCAGAGCTGCTGCTGTCTTCTGGAGGGAAGTGCGGCCCCAGGATTTGGGCTCTGGGTCAAATTTAACTTCTTGAGTGATATAAAACAAGACCAGAAACTGGTTTGGGCATGGCTGCTGAGCTCAACTTCTCTTCCCCCGAGGTCCCAGAGCCTACTTTGCTAGAGAATCTTCTTTGCTATGGACTGTTTTGGGGGGGCTGTCTTCCAGCTTATCTGTGTATTGGCCATAATCTTCCCCATTTCGAAGTCTCATGAGGTGTATGAGGGACATTTTGAGCCAAGAAAGTTTGAGGTGACCAAGAAGCCAAAGGGGGCTGCTCCTTCTCCAAGCAAAACATCCAAGAAGGAGATCAAGAAGAGATAGAGCAGAAGCTGCCAAATGTGGCACGTGTGGCCTGCTCTACTTGCTTCAGAATCAAGTACTCTTGAAGAGAGACCATTGCAGGAAAATCAATCTTCATAAAAACATTTGTTTGGCATCATCCTCCTTACAGAATCTGAGTTGGAAGATACATCAGGGATCATCTAATCCATTCTCTATGTGAATAGGAATCCTTTCTACAGCCTCCCTGATGAGTGATCTTGCTGCCTCTGCTTGAAGACCTCCACTGATGGCGAACTACTACCTCCTGAGGCAATCCATTCCCCTTTGGGATAGATAGCTCACTGTTAGGAAATTTTTCCTTACATTGAGCTAAAATCCACCTCTGAAATTTCTACCTACTCCTTCAGACACCAGGGAGTTGAGATGGCACTAGTGGAGCATGGATACCCTTCAAGCACAGAGGATGATAAAAGCATGAGAATTTCATTCGCCTTAGGTGGCCAAACCATCTCTTCAAATCTTTTTTAGTCATGGCTCCTGAAGCACAGCCCCTTCAGAAAATGTGGGCTATACCACTACAGTGACATTTGACTTTAGGAGAAATGACAGAAGAATTATGAGCACATTATACAAGCAAGGGCCATATATATTGGGATACTTCGTTTAAAGGTCATGTTAAAATAACTGAGCTGCTTTTTAGTGTTTAGTCATCTTAAGTAATTTTTAATATAACATGTATGTACACTATCATTCAGGATCTGCATCCTAATCTGGACAAGTCTCCCTGATTCCCAATCCACTTTTGCCTTCACTTTAAAAAAAAGGGTTAAGCCCTCTTTTTGTCAGAATGATGTCAAGTACAGTCTTAGTAATTAGTGAGACTAAGGCAATTGAATCTGAGAGGTTGCCTGAAGGAAGGGCAGCCTTTTCTTGTGGTGAAAGTGATTTTCAAAATCTGCACCAAAATATTAATCATCTTTTTCCTTTTCTTATTGAAGCATTTTCCAGTATTTCCTCTGATTTTCCCTCAAAAGATAGATTTCGGAAAGGATTTTGCTAAATAAATAAATGTTTTCCATGTAGAAAATGGCCATAGTCTCAACCTCTAAAATATTGTTTAGGGTGTGTATTTGTTTTACTCCTGCTGCCTCCTTGACCTATTTTCTTAGTGTGTCTTCTGAAGCTTTCCCACCCAAAACAAAGCTTTTAGTCCCAGCTTAAGGAGAAAGATTGGGATGAGCATGAGAGAAAATTAATAAGCCACAATGCATGATGAAAAAAAATGGAAGATCACTAGCACCTTTGAAGAGGGAGGTTTTGGTTGAATGACCAAAAGCAGATTGGAAGCCAGATTGGAAAAACGTTTAGAACGGAGTGAGAGTACAGTAATGGAATCAGCTAGGATAGACAGCATTCTCAGACAGTTTACCTGTGAAGTAGAGGAGAGGTGTAGGATGATAGCAGGGATGGTAGGATAAAGTGAGGAGTTTTTCCTAGGATAGGGAAGACATGAGAATATTGCATGCAACAACCAGTTGGATAGATGGAAATTAAAAATGGAAATGAATATAGGAATGACAGTGGGGATAATCTGCTATAAAAGATAGAATGGGATGGGAGATGATATCAAGGGAACATATAAAAAAGTTTTTCCTTGGAAAGGAATATGAAATAAAAGTAAAGGAGACAGTGAGGGAAGATGTCTGAAAGATGAGATGTGGAAAAGAGAACAGGAATCTCTTGGTGATTGGCCTCAAGTTTGCTTTTTTTTTTTTAGTCAAGTATGAGGAGAGATTCTCAGATGCAAAGGTAGAGAATGGAGAACCATAAGACATTGAGGAGGAATGGAAAACTTTGGAATAACTACTGTGCTAAATGGAAGAGTGAATTAATTAGAATCAATTTGTGTATCTGATTCTCATAAAAATTTCCAACTTAATAAAACTTTTCCAGGGTAGCAACTAATTTTCAGTGGAATCGGCTTTGTTCAGAAAAGTTATGGGTCAGAACACTAATGTTGTTATTATTAAAGAATGTTATTACTAAAGCAGGTTAAATCATTCATTAATAAGCAAATACTGCTTAACACATGACTTCATTACAAATGGTATTAGTTTTTTTTCATTTTAGAGAATTAAGTAGAACATGAAAAGAATAAATAATTAGGTCTGGCATTTTTGTTGAGTTCATTCCTGTTATTCTTACTTTCAAACATAATTGTATTCATATTTGAAAATTTCATTTAATATGGTATCTTTAATGATAAAGCTTGATTTTCCTCTTTTTATTCATGAGAACTGGAATTCTAAATTATTGTAGATGCAGAGAGACAAAGAAGTCTGCCACTCATTTCTATGCTGCATAAACCAGTAGAGACATGTTTAATTGTAGAGTGATTTAACAAAGAAGTTCTTAACCTTTTTTGTGTGTTGTGGACCCTTTTGTATGTCTTATGAATAATGTTTCTGATAATTGAAGAAAATATTAAATTTCATTTAGAGGTTAGTGAAAATAAAGATGTAATTTTTTTCTTGTTCAACATCACAGATCCATACCCAGGTTAAGAATCCTTGATCTAATCCCTGATTTTACCACTACTTCTGTATCTGAGCTGACAAAACACTGAAAATAACATTGTTAGGAGGCGTTGAGATAGCCCCTTTGCTCTCTTTGAGGTATTGCAAAAGGTATTAGGGATGAAAAAGGTCTGCATACATCAAAAATCAGGCAGAAATCGGCCATACCTGAAATTTTGACTGCATCCCATTAGACCTAAACTTTTTGCTAATTTGCCCAAGGAACTTCTGCTACCAATGTTTTTCCTATTAGACATTCTCATGCTGTCATCAGTAGTCTCATTGCTATAAAGCTAGGGATAGTTGGAAGACTAAGGCTAAGTTTAAGGAGTTAGCAGATTTTTCTTTCTGTTGCATTTGGTAGTTAATATAATAGCAAGTTCCCATTATATGTGCTAATAACTTTTGTTTCCCTCTTATTTATACCCAGTTCCATACACCACATCTGTCATACTGAAATTGACTGAATGAAGAATTGGTCATTTTTCTTGGAAAGGTCTTCTTGAATTTACAGTTGTACTTCAGAGGCAGTGTGGTGTAATGGCTAGAGTTAGTCTCAGAGCCTTGATTTCAAGACCTCACTCTGATACCTATTGGCAGTGTGACACTGAGAAAAATCACTTAACTTCTCAGTGCCTGATGGCATCTCTCTAAGACTGTTTCAAAAATGCTAAACTGCATTAATAGAGGGAGTCCTCTCATTGGGAAACTCAACAATGAAATCTCAATGGCAATGATTATTCAGATTATTCAGAATTCACCTTTGGGAACCTAAAGGAAAATATGACAAAGTCTTCTTTTACAAGATCCATTAAAAAGTGGCAGTTAATGTCTTATCCATTATTATATTTCACATAGATTTTGTATTGACCCAGCACTACCACTACTAAGTACTTTCAAAGATGATCAGGGAAAAAAGCAAAGAAACTATATGTTCTAAAATATTTATAGCAACTCTCCTTATGGTGGCAAAGGACTGGAAATTGCGGGGATGCCCATCAAGTGGGAATTGGTTGAACAAGACATGGTATATGATCCTGACAGAATACCACTATGTTTATTTTTATAATGATCTCTAATAACCTGAAAAACTGGTCAAAACAATAGCAAAAAATCAGCAATAATCCAACAAATCCATGCACTACTATTCATTAAGTAGAATTTTCTTTCTGAACAATACCTCGCTATGTTACTAGTATAAAGATCGCTTTCAGCATTTTTACAAATACTCAGGTTTGGTTTGGTTTTTTAGAGACAGTTGCTGTACTCATATTGATTATTGCATTGATTTATACTCAAGGTTCCACGGAATGAATAGAGGACAGGGCGAATGATTTCCCCATCTTGGTAGACTCCCATTGACTTCCCCTTGTTGTCCTGACAAACTGATGACAGCAATCAACACTCCTTTTCTTTACAGAGATTATTTAGATTTAAATAGATGCTATCAGGCCAATATCTCCCTGGTAAATGTAAACATCCAGATGAGTTACATGCTCTAAACTGAACTAGAGCATGGGATGGTACACGTATTTTATCTAGCTAGGAAGAAAGCAAACATAGGAGATTTAAAAAGGAATTTAGTTTTGGACTTTTTTCTACATAAAATTCCTTTAGCTTCATTCATAATACAAACAAAGTAAAAATCACTTGAAAAGAATTTGTGTTTTAAGCAGTTTTCTTCCAAGTTCTTTTCTTAGGAAATTTTCACATTTTAGAGTCACATATTTACCTTTTGGTAATGTATGTTGTGTTTGGATGTTACACGGACATTGGGAAATGCTAAACCTCAGAGTTAGTGAATTGTTATTTTAAAGTTATGTCCACCTGGGTTTCTGTCAGTTTCATATTCATTGTATATCTGTTACTAGCTTAAAAATAGCTTTTTACCTATCTTTATCTCAGCTTTTAGAGATGTTCAAAGTATTTTACTAGCTGTATGATCCTGGGTGTTACTTAATCTTTCTAGGTCTCAATTTTCTCATCCATAAAATAAAGATAGTAATAGCACGTACCTCACTGGGTTATTGTGAGCATCAAAGGATGTAACGTATGTAAAACATTTTGTAAAGTTGAAAGCACTATATAAAGGTTAGTTATTCTTAGCTCTTATTTTTGTCTCAGTTGCTAGTCAGGCTGATTATAGGACAATGATTTACACATGGTGCTCCACAGGAAACATAGGGTGGGCGAATGGGGGTGGGGGGATGATTTCCTTATCTTAGTGGATTCAAGTTTATTATCCTTGGATGTTGTATAATACTGGCAATAGTGACACTGGCTGTTGCTGCTTTGTTGTTGTTGTACTACTCATGAGATTTGGTGGTTTCTAAAACACCAAATAACCAAACTTTTATCTACCATGCATTGCTACTTAAAGCAATATATTCATGTTAGACATTGTTCAATAAAATCTTGAAGGCAAAAGGAGAAAGGGACAGCAGTGGCTGAGATGGATGGATAGTGATATGAAATCAAGAACATGATCTTGGACAGACTTTGGGAGATAGCACAACTAAATGACTAACAAACAGCAAATTAAATCTATTTGGCTTCTTTAATCATGTGGATCTGGTCAGGCATTCTTAATTTGGGCTCCAGGAACATACAAAATTTTTAATAGTTGCATTTCAATATAATTGTTTTTCTTTGTAATCCCATGTATTTAATTTAGTGCATTTAAAACATTATGTTGCAAAGATGTCCATAGGCTTCAGCAGATGACTTAAACAATATTAGGAGCCCTTGATCTAGATATAAAATAGATTCAGATCTTAACTGAGTATGGAGATGGGGAAGGAACAGTACAGATAATTACCATTTTGAATAATCTTATTTCAGTCTCTCTCCCTTCCAACTCTCTATGCTACAAGATCTCATACCATCAAGTCCTCAAATGTTGTATGGTGCTTCTTCTGTTGTAGCCTAAGGAAGAAAAAAATATTTCATCTCTCGAGGAGCTATGCAGTCCCTGGACTCATGAAGGCTTCAGTCCCTTCTCTTGGCATATGTGTATGTATGTATATGCATGTATATGTGTATATATATATATATATATATATGTACATATCCATTACATACATAAATGTATAAATACATATATGATGCGCATGTATGCATACAAATATATAAATGTATGCATATATACTTATATTGCATCTGCACATGATGATAACTAACATTTGTATAACACTTTAAGATTTGCTAAATACTTTAAAAATTTTTCATTTTATCTCACCACAACCCTGGGATACAAGTGCTATTATTCCCATTTTGCAGATTGACAAACTGAGGCAAATCAAAGGTAAGTGACTTGCCCAGGGTCACACAGCTGATGTATCTGAGGCCAGGTTTGAACTCTAAGTCTAGTATTTTATCCACTTTGCCACCCAAATGCCTTCATATTTATCACTTTAAGCAAAACAGTATATCATTCAGACAGCTAAAGTGAAACATTCAAGAATTCTAAGAAGAGTAGACAAAAGTAGTATATATTTCTTGTACCAAAACTGAGGAAAAGAGTTTGAACGTTGTATTACTTGGCCCAAGTTTTTGGCTTTAAACATAGCAGTACTGAGAAGCGATTTCATGGTTAAATTCCTTCTTTAATTCTACCAATGGTCTGTTGATGCTTATATAATTCCTACTACATTTGATAAGTATCTGATTTGATAATTCATTACAGGTGATTTCTACAATCCTACTTGATGAGAGTATTAATTAGATCCAGAGATTCCTGTTCTAGTATATTTCCAAAATTTTTGCATTTTATATTGTTTAGAATTAAGAGAGTCATCTCCACAATTTGGGAAGAATTTTTAATTCCACTTAAAGCCAGTAATTAACTAACTTTAAGACTGCTGGTGGAGGAAAAAAGATTTTCCTGTGTGTGGGAAAGAGATGTGTATGCGTTCTCACACAGACAAATACACAGACTTTTTCTAATGTTTTCCAGGGCATGAAAAGCTTCCTAAATAAATGAGCCATTTTTAGAAGTTAAGAAAACCTTCGGGTCACTAGAAGGAAAAATAATGCAGGGCTAACCACTTACAAAATGTTATTAAGTGATTGGGAAGACTTCATTAAATTCTAGATAATTTCTGTAGAGATGCATGTATTTCATGTAAATCTGAGTTAGCATTTCATTTATTTTCATGACAGTGAAGGAGATGAAACAGCTACCATTCACTTGACCCACCTATTTACCTTTGTTGTATCACCATTTTCCAAGTTACCAGACACCTTTCTTGCTTCTATTTACTTCAGCAGTTTTCAAATTTTGTTAACTCTTCTTTTCCTTCCAAAATCTATTGTAACTGTCTCTTCTATTAGTTTTCACTACCAGGACCTTAATTTAGGTTCTTATCACCCATTTTCTAGCTGATAATCTCAACCCTTCCCAACTAAAAAAAAAGTTACTTTGGTCTCCAAGTCACCAGTTGTTTTCCAGTTCAGTCCATCCTTCATACTAACACCAAATTAGACTTACTATGTTTAGTATTGCTTTGTTCTTGAACTGTTTCAAGAGCTTTCAATGGTTCTGTAATACCACCATTCCCATCCCTTCACCTGCTTCTTCAAAATAGTCATTAACTACCTTTCTAATCTTATCTTCTGTGAATCTCCTACAAATTGTCTGTATTTTTACCAAATTGTACAGTATTTTTCATATATCACTCCCACACTCCATCCCTTGGATCTTTGTTCATACAATCCCTTTCACTTGGAATTTCTTTCCCACAGTCTCTCAAAATTCTACCCATCTTTTAAGGCCAAGTTTTAATAAAAACTCCTTCATGAAACCCTGATCACTCAAAGGAAGGAAATAATGTTTTCCCTTTTTTAAATCTCCTTTACCTCATTATTTGTACTATTTATATGTTATTTACCGTAGTGGTAGAAGGACCATTAAGCTTGGAGTCATAAAACCGGATTTGAATTCTGGCTTTGTTACTCAATTAGCTATGTTATTATGGTTAAGTTATTTAACCTTTCTTCACTTTAGCTTCTGAATTTATAAAATTTAAACAAGGAATGTGTCAGGTGATACTCCTTTCTAATGGGGACAATTATATTGATTGAGAGGAGAGCATAAACGAAGAGAATTGCTTTTGAAACATTGAAAGAGCAGCACAACAGAGAGGACACCAATTCATAAGAAGGAAGGAAAGAAGGAAGGAAGGAAGGAAGGAAGGAAGGAAGGAAGGAAGGAAGGAAGGAAGGAAGGAAGGAAGGAAGGAAGAAAACAAAGAAATAAACATTATTAATCACCTGCTCTGTGACAGACACTGCTATATGCTTCTACCAATATTGTCTTGATCATAAAGATGGCTGAAGTGTCTCCTTAGTAATGCATGAAATTAGAACTGACATTAGGACTTTGAGACTAAAGGCTGAGAACCTTGATACTTAGAATTGTACTGTGACTATGAGACAGCTATATACTGCCTAATTTTGGTCTGGTTGGCAGAAATGTGGATTTGGTCTTTTTTTAAAATCATAAGATAAAAGTGAGCCATAGCTGTTTCAGAGCAAAAGCTTAGGTCAAGACCAGACCTTCAAGGTTGAAGACCAGATCTTTGAGCAGATATGAGAAGAATCCTCAGAATTGGTTCTGAAGAAGACCTCAGAGTCTATACAGTTAACTGCTTCTTGGAAGAGCTGATTGGAGAAAAACCTTTGCCTTTTTGAAGAGTTGATTGTAAATAATGGTTCTCTACCTTTTCTGGCACTTCCATCTACTACTTGAGAGGTAGAGGCCAGTAAAAGGAGAAGTACTTATTGTTGTTATTGTTGCTGTGTTCATCCTTTGTTTTTGAAGAGTACTATGACATCAGAGAAATAATGACATGACTTGCACTTGACTTTGTTTTGAGTGAGGGAGGGCTGTGCAAGGTCACCAGCCTCACTTTCTCCTCCTGAGCCATCTAGATCCAGTGACCAGACACTCATCAGGATGACTGGAAATGACCCAGGATGCAATGGGAGATCTTGGCCTTTTAGGCAAAGACTTTTTCAGGTACTTACCGAAAGTGAGGTAATGCCCATTCAGTGAATAGGCCTCTTTAAGAAGTAGTCAGGGGATGGTCTCTTTAATAGAAAGGAAAAAATAAATAGGTAAATCGTTCTGGGAGGGGCAAGAGCCTCAGGGTTGTTGAGGTAGAGTCAAGAAGACCTGTGTTAAAATCTGGGCTAAGACTCTCAGTTGCTATGTGAATCTGGACAAGTCACTTAACATCTGTCTGCCTCAGTTTTCTTGCTATAAAACAGGGACAATAATCATATCTGCCTCCCCAGACTGTTTTGAGGATAAAAAGAAATTATATTTGTTAAGCACTGTGTAAGCCTGAAAGTACTATAGAAATCACATACGTATATACATATTATATTTGTAAATAAAACTTTTGGGAAGGTCCATATTTGTGATATAATCAATGTTGGGAATTCCCAACATGGAATCCCCCCTCCAACAATGTAGATGAGCAATGGAGACTCATTTGTAATTTAGAAAGTAGACTATGGAAATGAGAGATTAAATAAATAACATATCCATGCTTATCCAGCCAGAATGTGTCAGGGGCCAGGCTTGATCATAGGTCTGCCTGAATCTAAGACAAGCCCTCTATCTACTATTACACACTGCTTCTCTCTGTTACTATAATGATTAAATCATCCATACAAAAGTGTGAGAATTTTGCTTAGCAGAATTCATGAGGAAGAAATAAAAACTTATACCAAAGTTAAGGATGGATAGTGAAGATCAGAATCTAAATCTTAATATGTCCAAACAGTTAAGCATATCTCCAAATCATCTTTTATTGTTTCATGTAAGATCCAACAATACTTTTTTCAGAAAGCTGGAAAAAAATACATCATGAACAGCTGTTTCTCGGAATATTTTTGGATCCTAGTCTTGGGACAGGGCTTTTGTTAACAGAGTATAATGAAATGTCAGACCTGAGCCAAGGAAAAAGACCTGGAAAAGGTCTGCAGACCCCAGGCTTAAGGTCTCTCTTTCACAGAAGAAAAACTTAATATTTCCTCACAAACTCAAAAAAGGAATGGTCTACATGTAGCATCTAACAGAAAATTGACCCTGTCCAGCAAGAGATTGGAGAGTTCTGGAAAAAGAGCAGCTCTGTTTATGAGATAAGTTGCAGTTTAGATTGTCCTTGAGTGATACTGAAGATGAAGTTCCATAGTCCAGAGCTATGAATTGGTCCTAGAAACACAATCCCCTATTCATAATCCTCCATGTTATGCTTTTCAGTTTTTACCTTCTTTCCCCTGTGAATATGGTGCATTACTAGGAGAGTATGCCCTAAGATTATGGACAGAAAATTATATTTTAATTATTTTTGCTTCACCTTCTGTTTAATGAATATTTCTGTTTAAGAGATAATGTGTCACTTTGGCTGATTTTTTAAATAGGAAACAGTTGTAGGGGCTCAAGAGTGATAGTGTATGCTAGTAGACATATGTTCCCTTTTCAGTTTATGCTTTGGTCCATGAGAAAGTTAGTTGTAATAGTGTACTTCCTCTGGGATTCCCCCAACCTTCCAGAATTGGTGAAGATTGGGTGAACAAGCCAGCTTAGAGAAGAAAGAGAAAACTGGGTGTCAGGTCACATGCCACTATATTACACCAACTATTTATCAGACATAGTTATTATGAGCCAAGCACTCTATAAACTATATCACATTTTATGAATTATCACTATTATGTCTCATCTCTTTCTTGTACTACAGACTCCTTGTGCACTATTAGTATATGTTACTCATCTTTGAATTACTCATAGTTCCTACTATATTCTTGTACATAATAGGCACTTCTTCAAATTCATTCATTCCAAGCTATTTTAGTGTCTTGAACAAAACTAATGTTATCATGGGAGATAGTGTAAAGTTCTGATTTCTAGTCCAGAAATAAAGGATGATATCACAGCACAAATAAGAACTGGTGATATATCTCTGGTAAAACTGCTGTGCATAACTATAAAAAAAAACCTTTGAAAGTAAAGCTCTAGGCTAGTGATGAAATATATTTAGTATGTCAATTTAAAATCTGTAGTTATGAAGTGTAAAATCAGTCAAGCTTTATGAAATTATCTGACATGTATATATACATACATCATTAGAAACTATTTTAATGCCTCATCTTGAAAGATATCAAGCATTATTTCACACTATTTCACAGAAGTGCATTTATGAGAGAGAGGAAGGAAACCAGTATTAATTACTAGTTCACAAAATCTGTTTCCAAAGAAACTCAAACCACTATTTTTTTTACATTACTTTAAAAGATTTGCTGATTAAACCCTAAGGGAAATGGTCCAAGAAGGGGGATTTCTTTTGTCATTGCCAAATTAAAAGAAAACTAGAGTCTTTATCTAGAAAGAGTATAAGCATACAGAATAATGTAACAAAGAACAGGAAGGATATTTGAAATCTTTTGCTAACTAATCTGTAGGTTTCCAGACTTCATCAAGGAAACAAGTGAAATGTGGAGGAAAGGTTTAGGGAAGGAAGGGCACTGAATAATTGTTGATGATCAAAAGTATAGAGAAACTTCTTATTACTGAATGCTTTAGACTTGAAATAATAGTTTAATATTTTGTAAATGTTAAAGGGCTTTTAAAATTATAGTTGTTTTTTACTATTATTGTACCTAGAATGAAGAATTATGAATTGGGAAGCCTTTTGTCTCCAGTTTTTTTCCAGAATTGCTATGTGATTTAAAATAGTGCATAAACGCTTCATGCACATGTCCCCAGTTACCTTAAGCAGAATGTAGAAGCATTAAAATCTTTAGCTTAGTTTCATGTTGATGTTTTTGCCCTCATAGACCGAGCCTATATTTCATGGATTGATTACAACATAGGTTACCGCAGATGCAGGGTCTGGTCTTCAGCGATGGTATTGTTTCATTATTATTCAGGTATCCCCAGTATATTGGCACAATGCCTGGCATATCCAAGGCACATACTAATTGATTAGTTGATTCAGTTTTACCAGTTGTGAAATTCCATCTTATCAGCTGGCCACTGAATGATCAGGAAGTGGGGAAATGATTCATGTTAAGTAAACTTGGGAGACACAAATTTATAAACAAGAATGCCAGTTTATCATTTTATTTTTAATATTTTTTTGAGTTCCAAATTCTCTCCCATTTACCCTCCCCTCCCCTTTGAGATGGCAAGTTATACATACATATATATGTATATATATATATATATATTATACATGTGAAGTCATTAAAATATTTCCATGTTAGACATGCTGCAAAAAAAAAAAGTGAAAAAAAAGTGAAAAAATATGCTTCAATCTGCATTCAGAGTTCATCAGGTCTCTTTCTGGAGATGGATAGCATTTTTAATCATGGGACCTTTGGAATTGTCTTGGATAATTATATTGATCAGAGTAGCTAAGTCTTTCACAGTTAATCATCATTACAGTATTGCTGTTACTGTGTACAATGTTTTCTTGGTTCTACTCACATCAGTTTGCATCAGTTCACGTAACTCTTAGTTTTCTGAAACTATCTTGATCAACATTTCTTACAGTGCAATAGTATTCTATCACAATCATCATCATTTCCTTCCTTTTCTTTCCTTTCTTTTCCTTTCCCTTCCTTTCCTTTTCTTTCCTTTCGCTTCCTTACCTTTCCTTTCCTTTCCCTTCCTTTCCTTTCCTTTTTTTCTTTTCTTTCCCTTCCCTTCCTTTCCTTTCCCTTCCTTACCCTGCCTTTCCTTTCCTTTCTGTTTCTTTCCTTTCCTTTCCTTACCTTTCCTTTCCTTTCCTTTCCTTTCCTTTCCTTTCCTTTCCTTTCCTTTCCTTTCCTTTCCTTTCCTTTCCTTTCCTTTCCTTTCCTTTCCTTTCCTTTCCTTTCCTTTCCTTTCCTTTCCTTTCCTTTCCTTTCCTCTCCCAAAACCTTAAACTTACTGCACTCTGAAGCCCATAGTTTGTATCATACTAGACCCCTGCCCAAACTCCATTTAAGGACTGTTTTCTGGACCCTCCTGGTTTAAGAGTGATTATCAATAGTAACTATTGCTGTTTCCCTCCCAGCCTGATTTAGTTATTTTTCTTTGCCTCATTAAAGGGGTCTATTCACTGAATGGGCTTTACCTCACCTTAACTGAGTACAGAATAGGCCTTGGCCTAAAGGAGCCAAGGTCTTTCATTGCATCCAGGCCATCTCCAGTCATCCTGATGAATATCTGGTTACTGGACTCAGATGGCTCAGGAGGAGAAAGTGAGGTTGGTGACCTTGCACAGCCCTCCCTCACTCAAAACAAAGTCAAGTGCAAGTCACGTCATCATTTCTTTGACGGCATAGTCTTCTTTAGCATTGAAGGATGAACACAACAACCACAACACCACAATTTATTCAGCCATTCTCCAATTGATGGGCATCCCCTTAATTTCCAATTCTTTGCCACCACAAAAAAGAGCTGCTATAAATATTTTTGCATGTGTACCTATTTTTCTACATCCACTCCAACATTTGTCATTTTCCTTTCTGGTCATTTTAGTAAATCTGATAGGTGGGAGGTAGTACCTCAGTTATTTTAAAGGAGGAAATTACAAGTACAGTCCAAAAAGTCCCAAATTAATTATATTTGTCATCTTTTCCTTTTTTATTTTTGCAATAAACTATGGTTTTCACATTTGAATAGTAAAAGAGCCTATTTGGATTTCAGCCCCAAGTCCACCATTATCTCACAATTGATGTGACTGTGAATGAGTTGTTCAATCTCTCTTTACCTCAGTGTCTTCATATACAGTGACCTAAAAGTCTTAGTGCAGTTTTAAGCAGTTGAAACTTAAAATTGAATCAAGACTTTTGGAAGAGCCTTATGAAAGAAAGCTTAAAAATACCTGCCTTGCCAATCTCATGGGTGATTGTGAGAAAAGCTCTTTGCTTATGAAATAAGGGATTATTTTTAATGTTCTTTAAAACTCTTGACTCACTTACCCTAAGAGGATGCCAACTTTAAAAAAGTCAATTTCATCCAGCCCAGTTTTGTGTAGCATTTCCTAACATTATGATAGAGGAGTAAGCGACTAAAAACCAAGTTACTATCATGACCCTTTGTAAAAAAGGAAATTTCAGGATCCCTTCTGATTGTAGGTGCCTGTTTAGCTCTCTGTTTCTCACCATCTGTATTTGAAACCAAGTCAAATCAACAAGAGTTTATTTTCTACGACATGCCAGACACTGTGCTAAGTGCTGAGGTTACAAAGAAAGACAAAAATAGCCCCTGCCTTCAAGGAGTATACAGTTTAATGGGAAAGACAACATACTCACAGGATAAACTGGAGATAATCTCAAAACGAAGTCATTAGCATTTGGAAAGGCTTCCTGCAGAACAGATGGGATTTTAGTTGATACTTAAGAGAATTCAGGACATGGAAATGAGGAAGGAGAAGTTTCCAAGCTACAACTTATTGATGACAATGAGAAAACAGTCTGGGTACCTAACAGAAAGAAGGACTGAGTCACCAGAAAGAAAGTGACTTCTGAACTTGGGGTGCTCATTTCTGCTAAGGTGCTCAAGGTTTGATTCCAATAGGGAGATAAAAGTCCCTTCATGTGTACTATTGATACTCTCCACACCAGCCCCTAGTTGTGGAATCTTTACAAGCTTTCACAAGGAGATTTCACCAACATTTTCATATTCCAGATCCAAGTCATCCCCTGCATGATCTAACAAAATCATGTAATAGTAGGTGGAGGAAAGAAAAATATTTTTCCATTATCTATCTGATGAACCCACAAGGGTGACCTCACCCTAATTTGGAATCTGATGGATTTTACTAATGGAGTTAAATGGTGGTTCAGTTAAGTGGTGAACCTTCTGCCAAGTTGCCAGAGATTTTAATTAAAAGGGTGGAAATGAAAGGTGGTGATTGTCAGGCCTGGCAAAACTAAATATGGCTCCATTGATGATTTTAATTAAGGTGAAAAGGAAGGTATTGTTTTAACTCTTCCAAAATTTGCATAGGGTAGTTTTTAATATTCCAGATCCAAGTTTCTCTGTATTTTAAGAGAAACTTTCAATTGACACGCCAAAACTATCCTATAAATCATAGGTATTTCAGCTCTTAATTTCTGTGTGCAATGATGATAATATTTACTGCTTCGTAGATGTTAAGGGAGAAAGGAAGGAAGGAAGGAGTGAGGGAGGGAAGGAAAAGGTGATGGAGGAAAGGAAAGGAAAGGGAGGGAGGGAAAGAAAAAGTAAGGGAGAGAGAAAAGGAGGGAGGGAAGGGAAAGGGAGGGAACGAGGGAGGAAGTGGGAAAAAAGGAAGGAAGAATGGAAGAAGGAAAGAAGGAAGGAAGGAAATAAGCATTCATTAAGCATTACAAGGTACTGTGCTAAGTGCTTTACATATATGATCTTATTTGATCCTCATAACAATTCTGGAAGGCAGGGAAATAGAGAAGTAGTTTTCTGAAAATTTCCTCAGGAATTTATTCGTTAAATTATTCCTTCCTTCCTTTGTTCACTCATTTATCAAGAACTTATGTGTGGGGCATAATCATATGGTTTATTTTTGTAAAGTAGATGGTCAAGTTGTGTATTTAATAAGTAACCTCTTAGGTAAAGGCTTTGATTTTATTTAATCCATAAAACAAGGTGTTTCGACTAGAGGACCCATAAGTTCCATTTCAGCTCTAAATCTATGATCCTATGATTCTGAGGATCCCAGACCATGGACTGTGATTCACATTCCATCCAAACGTATGCTTCATCCATGTTTTTACCCTCTTCCCTGTCTTTGTTTTCTCTGGACTACTAGACCTCCTGAGACCCTTCAAAGTTTTGGAACTACCACCCTGGAGTTCTGCTCTTCTGATGAGTCAACCAAATACATATGATGTACTTTGTCTAATCAGCCTCAGGCCCCAGAAAATACTTCACAAATGTTGACCCCCAACCATTTCCTTGCAATCTACCCTGCTACAGGTGATATCCTATACCTCTTTGTTCTGGGGATGATAATGAAATTAATTTTACCACCACTTTTGGAAAGGGCATATAAATCACTGTCTCTGTGACTTCTCAAGCCAAATCATCCTCCCCTGGCCATTATTTTTTAAATGTGTTTTCTTCCCCCATAATTCCTTTGAATGGAGGGACCATCTTACTATTATTTTATGGCTTTAGATCTTAGAATAAGAAGTGTGTAATAAATGCTTTTTATTCATTCATTAAGTGACTTATCTAGCTAGTTAATGGCAGACTGGCACTTAGGACTCTTGTCTCTTGACTCTCTGAATAGTAAGAGTACAAGTACATACCCGTATTTCACAGTATGGATTTTGTATATATGAATGTATGTATATATCCAAAGAGAAAGAGAGAGATATGTAAGAAGTCCCAACCTGCTAAAATCTAGGCTTTATTCTTAAAGGCATTTCTGCCTCTAGTCCAGTGGTCTCCAACTCTTCCTCTGACGGGCCAGGGAATGACCCAGTGGAATTGCAAAGACCCCAAGGGTGGTATGATCAACCAACTAGACTATGAGAAGATAGATTACATCCTGCACTATTCATTAGTGAGGTCTGTCTCCAACACATCCTCACTAATCCTTCACCCATTATCCATCTGAAATTCCCCTACTCAGCCCTCTCTTATTGCTGTGCAAGGTCCTGACCTTGCCACTTCTGCTGAGGGTTGGCCCCTTAAGGCAATTATAATTTAATTACCATCTGCACAACCACAGCAGCATCTCTGTGCTCACTATGCCCACACCCTCCAACCCCCTAGATCACCTCAGGGCTGTGAAAAGGGCCCCTTGGGAAAGCTGTGCCTTTGAGACAGTGACTAGTGAATTAGATCTCTGCTGTCTCCATATTTTGTTTTGAGTGGGAAAGAATGTGTTACACTGGGTGAGCAGCCACAGATAGGTTGCAATTTGCACTGCAGAACTCATTACATTATCTCCGCCTCCCATCCCCACCCCACCCCCTAACCCACCCTGCTTGCATCCTTCCCTCTTTCTGTCCAGGGCATCACCATCCCACTCAAGTGGCAAGCTCCATATCATCCTTAATTCCTAACTTTTACTCACTCCACATATCCAAGCAGTTGCCAAATTCTCTCATTTCTACAATATTTCTCTCCTGTATACTCACATAGTCAGCATACTAGCCCAGGTATTCATCCCTTCTTGCCTGAATTATAGCAGGGGGCCCTGACTGGTCACCTTTCCTCAAGACCCTCCCTTCTCTAATCTGTCTGCTCTACTAGACCCACCTCAGGCAAGTCTGATCATGTCACCACTGTTCAATTAACTGTAGTGTGTCCTTATTGACTCTAGGATGAAATACAAATTCCTCTGCCATCTAAAGACCTTCACAACCTACCTTGTTAATCTCCCTATCCGTTTCTTTCTAGTTTTCTTGCACTCTATAGAGGAGCTAAACAGATGTTATGGAAATTCCTCACTTTGACACAAAAATACAATCAAAACATCCAAACATAAATAGGAAATTGAGGTATCCATTAAGCAGAACCATATAAAGAAAGGGAAATGGATTTATATTGAAAGCCTTCTGCTTAGTGAAAATCAGAGACAATTTATCTCTTCTCATTGTTTTTGCTTATATAGGAGGTGAATATCAACACATGTAGAAACAAAATATCTGATAAGCTTTTTTATGATCACTGACACTTGTAACCTATGGTTTTTTGTGGCTTTATTGCAGATTTGAGCAAACATTAAAATCTTTAAAGATGTAGCTGCTTGGCCAGCAACATCTGATAACATAATTACTAACAAACAACTGTTATTTACAAGTCTGGCCTTTTCTTCAGAACATGAGCCAGTTTTTAGAAAATAATGAATTATATATATATGTATATATACATATATGGATATATACATATATATGTATATATGTATATATATACATATATATGTATATATGTACATATATATCACATTGCTTTTACTAAAATATACATAAGCCACATTTTACTAAGAGCAAAATATCTTTTTGTTCCATTAATAAAAAGACAAATGTGTTTAAAATATTATTAACATTAATAAACTGGAGAGTATCTAGAGGAGAATAACAGGGATAGTGCCTGGCACATAATAGGTCCCTAATTAATTTACATTGATGATTGACTGACTTATTCAAGGACCTTGAGTCACCTTATTATGAAGAAATGAGCATGGTTGAAGGAACTAGGAATTTGCATGGGGAAAATAAGACTGAAGGGGAAACGTGATAACTCTCTTTGACGTGAAATTACTACATGAATGGGTGTCATGCAGATTAGACTCATTCTGTTTAGCCCACCATGGCAGAACCAGAAGCATTTAGTAGAAGATGCAAAGAAGCAAATTTAGACTTGATGTCAAGAAAGCTTCCTTACAACTGGAGCTGTCCCAAAGTGGAATTGGCTACCTCTACAAGGGGTATCTCATCCTTACTCCTGAGTGGAAAGCCTTCAAGGAGAACCTGGATGAGCAGTATGTGATATAAGCCCCTAATCACTATGATCAAACATGCTATGGTGGACACTCATTTCATATACAGAGTCGATTAAATGACCTCTCACATCCCTTCAAACTCTCAAATTCTATGCTTTCTATAATCTCAGTACTTTTTACTTCTACTGTCTATTATATATAATATTACAGATATAATATATAATATATCAAGAACAAAGAATGAACAACCATAACAAGATTAGTACAGTAGTACATATACGTATATTTAATTTGTAAATAAATGTAGAGTGTTTGAAAAAAAATTTGGTCCACTCTGTACATATGTTGGGAATGTCCGATTTTTTAAAATGACTGATAGGAGTGTACAATCAAAAATGTTTGGCAACCACCAAGAAATTAATTAATTCTCCTTCTATCCTTCCCTTTCACCCTTAACTTTTTCAGTTTTTAAGGGGTTTTAAAGGGAGGGTTTTTTTTTTTTCATTTTAAAACGTGGTAGCATCAAAAGTATATCCAGGATCCATTTTTTACTTTTGCACTTTTAGAGAAAACTATGTTTCCTTCAACAATTTCTTGACAATTCAGAGCTATATTTGTAAGAGTCTAGTATTGTACTGCACATCCCTTTGTGAAGATGTGTGGAGATGTTTGATCCTGAGAGGGTTGTGCTTTTTGGTTTTTCTGTTGGCTTCCCAATCAGTTTGCCACTGGCCACCTCTTTTTACTCTTAGTGGACCTGCTGTGACAACAGCCCTTCTCCTTATTGCTAATTTGCAGCTTCCTGTCTGCTATGGGTTTGACAAGAACCTTGCCTGCAATGTGAGGGATGGATAAAGGGCTAGGAACTCTGCATCAGGTGTTTCATTAAACAGTGAGTTGACTAAGTGACATCTATTTTAACTGATCAGAGATCTTTTTATCCCCTACTGATTTTGTGGATCTTGGTTCTATTGTCTTGATTGTGCCCTGAATATGTGGGCTGCGACTATACTGCATTACATAATTATATACCTGATTTCCATGCAAGAGTTACAAATGCTTTGTAACTGTTCAAAAGGTAGAGATACCCATGTATGGTAGACCAGAAAGAACATTGGATTTATGACCAGGAGTCCTGAGTTTAAATCCCAGATGTGCCACTTACTGGTACGTGAATTTAAGCAATTCAGTTCCCATTTGTAGAGCAACGTTTTACACCATATTAAATACATTAAATAAGATTTTTTTTTGTGAGAATCAAATGTAATCACGTATGCAATTTGTGGCTGTAAATAACTTGAAAATTATTTTATTTATGTGAAAGGTTTGGTTTTTGGGGGGGGGTTTGGTACAAATCTATGGTGTAGGGAACATCCTAGTGTGTAAATTCTACCCACAGATGCAAATCTATACCTGTCTGCAACTTACAACTTGGGAGCATGAAAGGGTGATATAGCCATTGGGTGTCAGAGACAGGATTTGAAAACCATCTTCTTAACTGAGAGACCAGCTCCCTATCCATTACACAGTGTAGCCTCTCATGGAAATTACTATTATTATTAATGTTAGGTGGTAATCAATATTTAGTATAAAGTCATTTCTGCTGCCCCATCCTAGTATACTCTAAAGTAAACTCCATTTATGTACCTAATGGGGATTGCATCCAACAGCTCTATAAACAGGCATAATCTCCTATCACTGATCATTGATTTAAAGCAGGAAGTTGTTCTGAAGTAGTCAATAGAATATTCCAGGAGCTATCTCTGTTTTGAATCTTATTAAAACTTTTGCATCATTTTAATGAAATGAGAAATGTATTTTTCATTCAATTTAATGTTCTAATTTCTAACTTAATGTTTTAAACTAAAATCTAATGTATTAATTTTTAATATAATTTTTAAATTAAATTTTAATATAGTAATATTTAATTTAGTGTATTTAATTTAAGTTTAATTTAATGTATTCAGTGCTCACTATTAGTAAAGCACTGCCCTTGCCACTAAGGGAAATTCACTGATATATAATGTAAAGATGGCCTTAACCTCATGGAGTTTGAAATAAAAAAGAAAGTAGATTTTTCATTCAGAACATATTTTAATTGAGTATCAGTACTGGAGAATATGCCCTTGGGGTTATTGTATCTTTTTTTCAAGTAAGGTTGTACTTTGGGGACACTATGTTTTTTTGTAAGTAAGATGGATGTGACAGGTGTTCTACACATCCAGTGACTTTATTTAGATCTACCCTATATGACCATGAATTTATGTACAACTATAAATGTTAACCCTATCTTATGTCAAGTTTCAAATTAAGATTTTGCAGTCAGCAATAGTTTTACTTTTAATTATCCATTTCTTTCCAAGATTAGAATATTCAAAGTCTAGTTCCTTATAGTAAGACTTTATACATGAAAATAAAGCAACTTTATGTATACCAGCCTTGGCTTTAATCTATTATCAATGAAGACAAAAGCAGAAACAACTGTCAGAACAAAATACTTTAGAGAACAGCCAATGTAGAAATGATGGATGAAGGGCCATTTGTCTTTTTTTTGTTTGTTTTGAAAAAATTCTTCATTAGGCCAAGTTGATTAGAAAGGGGAAAAGGGAGTAAAAAACTAATGGTTCAAGAATTCAAAGGCAAGCAAAAAAAGTGTTAAAACACATGGACCTTCCTAAATAAATAAATATCCTAGGGTCACTGATGCTTCATACTGATCCTGGATCTAGTTGAAAAAATGATTTAATTATATTTGTAAAGAATTTCCCAGGAATTTTTTCTTAGTTTCTATTGATATGTATCTTGTCCCAGAGCAGGTCATATAATTTCACAAGAAATTTCTTAATTATGTTATATTTGGGCCAGATCTGTGATTTCAAAGACATAAGAAACAAGCTGTGAGGGACTTTCTCTACTAATGCAGATCAGGCTCTTCTCTCCAAAAACAAAACAAAAAAAATAAGTAAGGGTCATCTAGATGGTTCAGTGGATAGAACACTGACCCTAGAGTCTGGAAGACCCGAGTCTGAGTTGCCTCAGACTCTTACTAGCTATGTGATTCTAGACAAGTCACTTAATCCCATCCCCAAACCCATGAAAACAATTTAGTCTGTAGAGAGTTGTTTGGAGGCATTGAAAAGAAGTGACATGTTGTGAGTCACACAGCCAGTACATGTTAGAGACTCTTAAACCTACATCTTTCTGATTCTCTGACTCCACTTTACCTACTACAACACACTGCCTCCCATCTCCAATAGGAGATGAGCTCAAATAATTTCTTTGTTCACAACTACACAGTAGAGGGTAATCCTTAAATAAGGTCTATCCAACCAGTGTTGTTTCACACTAAGATGAAATCTTAAGTAATGCACCCAATAATAATAAGCCATGGCTCTCTTGTCCTCCATCAGAAGGTACTTGTCTCCTGAAGCAGTCTAAATCTGTACTGTCTTCTCAGTAAAAAGAGCAATGGATGCTGTAAGTTCTCAAAAATTTTAGGGCATTTCCTTAGTAATGGTTCCAAGATACAACTTAAATAAATAAATGCATTTAACCTGGTAAAATCCCCCCTGCATTAGGCTCTTCCGTTAAAGCAGGGGTTCATAATTTGGGGTCCCATTTTAAAAAAATATACATTTTGATAACTTTCAATATTATTGGTTCCCTTTGTAATCATTTGTATTTCATTTCATGAATTTTAAAACATTATTTTAAGAAGGATACTGTAGATTTCACCCAGCAACCAAAGGAGTTGATGACATAAAACACTTTAAGAACCTCTGCCTTAAAGCTTTGCTCTTACCTTTACCTTTATTTCATGAAACCATATCTTTTGTCAGAGTTTAGTTTTGGAAAAGATCTTAAAAAAAAAAAAAAGAACGTCTTTTCATTGCCTTTCCAGTCACCTGCAATTGTTATTCTTCTGAGACTTTAGGGCACCAGGTTTTTGAAACTATATGGTGTCACTATGAGAATACTGGCATTAAAAAAGATGAGCGTTTGTGACAGGGAGCGATTAAAAATGCAAATTAAAAGCATTAAAGCCAGTGCTGTGCATTTCCTAAACAAGATGCATCCTCATTAACCGCTACTACTCAGTCCTGCGACCAGCTCAGAATTGCTTGTCTGCAGGCTCTAGGACATACACAAATTCACCTAGGTATCAAATACTTTTGATACACATAATACCATATAGATCTAGATAGATGGAGGTATAGATTTAGACAGAGATATAGCCATAGATGTTCACATAAATACAGCATATACATAGACAGATATAGATATACATATATAGAAATAGACAAAGGTATAGACAGATAAAGATATGGATGGAGACATAAATATAGAGAGATATCCTATCAGTATAGATAGATATAGACATAAGTATGGGTATAGAACATAGAGACAGACACAGATGTAGACGTTGACATAAAGTCAGGTGATATGCATTTTGCATCCACTTTAGGCAGCTAGGTTTGTTGTTGTTTTTGTGCTGTTTTGTTCTGTATTCTGTAATCTCAGTGAGAAAGCCCTGTAGTATACCAGAGCTCAGCATAATATAATAAACACACTTGTTTGTGAATAGGTAAATCGGGGGATCTCACTATACTTACATGAAATGTTCCTCTTCTCTTTGTATTTTGTGCTGGACGTAAGTGATTAGCTGCTTATTGTACGTGAGGGGAGTTCATTTTACTTCTTAGGATGTTTTGTATACTTTGTCTAGCACTTTTCAACTCTTATTTTAGAACGTACTCTGACATATAGACCCGAGGCTTCTGAGTAATGAAAATCCTTTGGTCTGTTTCATTTCTGCAGGAAGGGAAGGGAATATACATTTCTATAATATGCACTATGTGTCAGTTGCTTTGCAAATATTATTTCACTTGATCCTGACAACAACTTTAAGAAGTAATAACAGCAGGTGCTGCTATTATCCTCATTTTATAGTTGAGGAAACTGCAGCAAACGAAGGTTAAGTCATTTGGCCAGGGTTGCACAGCTGGGATGTATCTGAGGCTGGATTTGAACTGAAGTTTCTGACTCCAGGCCTAGTAATAAAGCCACTGCCCCACCTAACTGATTTCTAGATCACAAACCAACTCTGTAGCATTTTGCTAAAGTATGTGAACAATATAGCTAGAGAAATTCTTAGGATGACATCTCTTGTAACTTTTAGTGTGCTTATTTCCCATGGAAATGAAGTTGGTTTTTTCTATGAATTTTAGAAAATTAAAAACAAATAATTATGACAAGAACACTAAAATAGATTTTCTTACAAACTGTTCTTGTAAAATTACTGAGAAGTATATTAACCTGAGAATTCCAATAATTTATAAGAGACTAACAGATCAAATTACCTACACACGATAATGTGACAAATTGATTTTTATATTCTTCAGAGAACAATGTCTTATCTTATTTCTTTTAAATGCATATGAACATGGAATAAGAAGTATTCCTAGGCTAGAGTGAATTATCTTTCCAGCTCATCCAACGCATGCAGCTGTCTTCCATGTTCAATTCGAACAATAAACTGAATGGCCATTGTACAGGATTAACTAGACTTAAAAATTGGCAATAGAAGAAAGTCAAGCTAAGGAAACTGCTTCTTTGAATGAGCCATATTTGACACTGGTTCTTGGTGGTATAGACTTTCCCCTTGAGATGTGGCGTGTGCCATTTCAACCTTCAGAAGGATGAGATGTTTTCATGCCACCTCTTCTTAATTTTCACAAGCTGGTGGACTCCAAGAAATTGTGGAGAGAGCCTATATGTGAATGAAAAAATGGAACATTCCTTTTCCTGAGTCTACTAACTTCAAAGGCATTTAAAACAGGAATCATATAACTAGACCCTGTTGTTGTAAGTCTCAAATGACATAATGCATATAAAGCAGTCTGTAAACTTTAAAGTAACTGATGAGGATGATGACGTGATCATGACTCCCACACTACTCTACTCTAGTAGAACAAAGAATCTATGGTACAAAACTGGGGTAATTTTCACTTTTGTGAATTGCTTTCTAACTACCTTAGGAATTGCTTTTACCTGGGGGTACATGTCTACTTTCTTATTGAAGGAAGTGATTATTTGAGTTTTCTGGCTGTAAGTTGTACTAGATACTGAACCATGGCAGGGACAAATGGTCTGCTTCCAGAAGTAGTGAAGAAGTGGATTACCTCTCACTCAAAGTCTTCAAACAAAGGCTGAATGGCCACTTGCTGGGTATATTATAGTGCATGTTTTTGTTCAGGTGCAGGTTGACTAAGTTGACCTCTGAAGTACCTTCTAATTCTGAGGTTCTGAATGACTGTGAATTGTGCCCAGCCCACATTCTTTAGGAGTTCGTATTCTATGAGCAGAGCTAAGACATACATTCAATCTACAATACAAAGTTTTATATGGTAAAGGTCACAATGGTGGTGCAGAATACAATACAATTTGAGGGGAAGTAGAAATCACTTCTGCAAAGGTTCATGAGGACCTTCATGATGGTTTTCTTTCAGTTGGTTATTGAAACAAAGGTAAGATTTGAACAAGCAGAGAAGAGGAGTTTGAATCTGTTAGTTGATGGTCTTTTTTTTTATGCCACAAATTCCTTTGGCAATGTGGTGAACTTTCTTAGGAATAAGGGTTTTTACAGGCATCTAGATGGTGCAGTAAATAGAGTGCTGGATCTGGAGTCAGAAAGACCTGGTTTTAAATCTAGCCATAAACACTTATTAGCTGTGTGATGCTGGACAAGTCAACCTCTGTTTTCCTCAGTTTCTTTAGATGTACAATAGAGATAACAGCACCTACCTCCCAGGGTTGTGGTGAGGATCAAATGTGTAACATTTGAAAGTGCTTAGCACAGTGCTGTCACATAGTAGATGCTGTGTAACTGCTGGCTGTTATTACTAATTATTATTTTATTATTATTAAATACATAAGATTACAAAGTCTATTATATTAAAATACAGTTATCAAAATTTATTGTTGAAGTTCAAGTACTTTAGGTTAAGAACCCCTGCCCTAATTAGAGGAATAAGTACACAAGATGAGAAAATTCAAAGTCTGTTTGAAGAATGGTGAGAGGTCAACCAGAGTATGTGACAATTGTAGGGGAGCTGAAAGAGATAAGGTGGGGAAAGTAGTCTGGAGCCACATCATGAAGAATTTTGAATTCTATATTAAAGAGGTTGGATTTTGTTGGCTAAAGCAATGGAGAATGACCGAACATTTTTAAACAGTGTGGTAGTAGCATGATCAAAGTTTTACTCAGACTAATATATCAGTAGTGTATGTCAGGATGCACTAAGATGGGGGAGTGTCTGGAGGTTTGAAGAGGTAAAGATGAAGTAGAAGATTGGTGAGGATTTAGAGAAATGTTGAGATTGGGATAGAAGGTAAGGGAGCAGAAATATTTTGGGAAAGAAAGTTTAGGTTGTTCATATCACACATAGCCTCAGTTTTCTCAACAAGTAAGAAATGACTTCATCTTCTGAGAGGAAAGGAGACAGTAGCAAAGAAATGGTAGAGAAGAGGGAAGAGGGAGAAGTAGGGAAATGACTCAGTATTTTGAAAAATCTGGGAACATTGTTTTGGAGAGTCACATATAGAATCAACAAGATACCAGTGAAAGTATTTCCCAGAAACACTGAATATATCTCACATTGTAGTTAGATACAGTGGGCTGGTTATTTTCATTCATATCCAAAGAGGACCAAAATCACATCACTATGTTGGAGTCAAGGTACAGTATATCTGACTGTGGCTGATCAGATCAATTCAAGCTTGGAAGGCTCTACCACAAATCTATCACAGCTGGTCCATATAAAGTTAGATATAGTGAATTGTAGTGACCTAGAACTGTTTGCAGTGACACTGGGAAACTGGGGAATAGAAACAGAAAAATATGGTTGCAACCACAATTACAACCATCACCTCTACCATAAAAAAAAAAAATAAAACTCTATAGATGTACTAGGGGTGGGCATTGGCCAAAAAAAAAAAGGGTTAAGAATATAGTAGAATTAAGGATGTAACACAAGAGTAATCTTAGAATAAGAGTTGACAGTACAACCAAAATTAGACAAGATCATAGAGACATAAAAGAATGTCAAAAAGTCACATAAATACTAGGCAACACAACCAGAATCTAAGCTCAAAATTTTACTCTCCAAATTCAGTACTTATTCCATTGTACCACAGGACAATTTAGGAAGGCAAGTCAAGCCAGTAGAGGACTACTGTACTTTATTCTCACAATAAGAACTGTTGATAGAAAGCATGTGTTATAAGTGGACTTCAAAAGAGAAAGCTTTGTTATCATGGGGACAGAAGCAAATCATTCAAAACATATATGTCAACCAACCACTATGTGTGTGACAGAGAGAAATAAACCACGGTCTGAAAGAGGCATTGGGGAGCAGGATGTCTGTCTATTCCTTCTTTTCTCACAATGAGAAGGGTAAGACTACACACACACACACACACACACACACACACACACACACACAGACTCTAAGAACCATCAGGCATTGTCATTCACCTTGCAGTTAAACTCTACTATAAATGTTTTTTCTTGTGTTGAAATATGAGCTCACCAAGAGTAGAAATTGTCATTTTACTATTTCCATGCCCAGTACTATTTCACTTACTCATCATTCATTCATTCATTCATTCAGGGTAGGAGTAGTTGTCTCTGCTGAAATGAGCTATAGGATAAATAATATCCGGTGGGTAAATCCATGTTTGGGTTAAAGTGAAAATATGAAGGGAGTACTCATCAAAAAGATTAACTATAGAACAGCTTTCTACCTATAGAATGGAAGTCTAAGAGGCTGCAATGGAAATTCCTAGACCTAGATTGGACAGGGTGAACTGAGTGTAAAGAAGGAAACCTTGCCTGGATATGAATGAGAGTGAAGACAGGGAGAAAATGGCTTCAGAGGAGAAATACTAAGTAGGAAGACTTACTGAACAAATTTAGAGAATTGATCAACCTGTGTTCCCAAGTGGAATGTAGGTCAGATAGCTCCTTTGAAAATTTGCCCCCCCCCCCACCTAGATTGTGAAAAGACTCAGATGTTAAAGGTGAATGGCTGCTAAGCAAGAAGTCAAGGAGATTTTAACAGTCACCAGAGAGATAACAAAAGCAATATCTTGTCATCAATCATTGATGATAACTTTGGGGCATTTCTTGTGGTAGCCAGAGAAGACTTTCATAATAGGACTATGCTAAAATGGCAGCAGGGCTGGGTATTAAGGTTAAAGGGGGCAGACAAAGAGAGAAATCTGCAGTCCAGGTCAGCACCTCTCATGCTAAAGAAGAGATCGAGAGTATGTTCTTTAGAACTTTCAAGTCCCTGAAGACCCATGATCATGGTACCTGTTTCTCCTCCATACTGGTTCCTCTTTCATCCTTAAAATAGGATGCTTCCCACCTTGATTTGATACACAACAGCAGTCTGAAATTGACTCCCCAACAGATATCTAATTCCTTAGAGTTTCCCAAAGAAGGATGGAAGTGAAGGTAAGTGTAGGAGGTAGGGAGAGTGGTAGTAGTAGTAGCCCTCTGCATTATACAGTATTTCTTGCACTAATAAAAATAGAGGATTCTAAGAAGCTGTAATCCATGTTTATTTTCAGTGACTGATGTAACTAGAAGTTATAGAATAGCAGGTGGTGTTTTGTTTAATATAGGCAACTAATCCTTATGATTAAAGTCAAAGGAATTGTAAATCACATATGTTGTCATGCTTTCCAGTCCAGACTCTATTAGTTTTACTTAAGAAAAAATAGTTCTGAAAAGTTATTGAGTAAAATTTTAGTTCTTATTTTGTTCCAAGCATTATATGTTCCCTACAACTTGTGAAATGTCTTTCTGAAATTATGTTTAATGACCAATTAAAGGGAGAAATGACTCTCCTATTTCCTAACCCAGAAACAAGTGGAGAGGAAAGGAGGGGATGGGTCCAGGAGCCTAAATAAGCATTTGAGAAAGCCCAATAAATTGGTTGCATAAAATAAAGATAGTATAACAATGGCTTATGTAATGCACTAGATCTCCTTCAGTTTAATGTTATATGGTATTATGTATGGATCAATTTTCAAGAAGATAAATTAAGCAAGAGAGTGCTAGCTCCACAGAGGATCTCCTAAGTGCCAGAAATGCTTAGCCCACTGTTCTCTCATTTCCCTCACTTATTGAATATATTGAAGCCTTTTTGAGTTTGATTAAGAATTTCGCTTTAGAAGTTTGTGTTGTTGGTTTGCCTCCATTATTCGTAGAATGATATGCTTTGTATATATTGAAACTTTTGTTATTCTGGTGGGTGAAAGTGGAACAGATCCTCAAAACTGTTAGAAAAGTATTCACTTCTCTTTTCCCCTATAAAATCTTTTATAAAATTATTCACTATGCTATTGAGAATGAATGTTTTTCTTTTCTTTCTTCTTTTTTCTGAACCTAACAAAAGAGCACTTACATATCCAATATGGAAGCAGAAGAGGATTGTATGAGAGACCATAAATTTCTGTTATGTAGAGTTTGATTTTCTTTTTACGTATATAATAAATTCAGTGTGTAACTTTCAAAACTGTCCTGGTAGTGTGTAATTATTTTCTACTGTTCACTTGAAAGATTATTTTTCCTATCCCTAAAGTCCTTACAATTATTGACATATATTTTCCAGTAATGATCTTACTATTCTCTTGCTATTATTAGAATAAGTTTTCATCTATATGTACATTAAAACATGGAAGGAAGAAATAAAACAGGAAGAGGGGAGAGAAGTCCTGGGGAGAATTATGTGTGAGGGAAAGATGTGGATATGAAGGAATTTTTGTTTGTTGTGATTTACGAGATAAGTTCACTACCCACAGTCTATGTTTTGGGGCCAACTCGGGAAGATAGTAGAGTCCTCTAGACAGCAGGAACAGTCTGGATACATAGCGTCCATTGGTTGCTATCTGACTGCATATTCTTGTACATACTCCTATTATAGTTCTGTAGCTTGACTATCATGGGGTATAGGTTTGGACAAGCATAGAGAGAAAGATCTTACTCAGATTTAGGGGATGCATGCCTCTCTCAACCAGTGGATTCATTTAGAATTACTGAATACCAAAAACCTATAGACAAGATAGGTTTCAGAGGTGCTTTGTTAAAAGAGACACACAGGAGCAATTTGTTTGGGCATGCTTTTTCCAGTCCCAAATGACAGTTCTGAAAGGGTCAAAATAGCCTCCAGATACACCCTAAACACAACTGCTGCAGCTCTGCGTTTGTCTTAAGTTCCAGAGAACATTAGAAGGAAGTCACTGAAGTAGGTTAGGTAATTCTGACTGGTTGTCAGATTCCCTGTCTTCAGAATTTACATTCTTTAGTACACTTGCTTTTCCATTGTTCCCAAGTTCTGATGCATTCTATGTTCTTTCATTTGTTTAGGGTGATCATTTCAGGGAGGGGAGGAGTTTATTAAGCAAGATGGGTTCAGTCACAGAATAAAAGCAATTGAACTGAACCACCTTGCTTCTTTAGTGTCACCCATTATCAGTTTTCTTTCATCATTTGTTTAAGATGTAACATTTTCCATTCCTCTCATTTCTTTATTAAGTTTCCTTCCCTAATACCATGGAGGACGCTACCATCCTTCCAAGCACTCAGGCTCATAACCTCATTTCTTCATTTACACTAGCCCCATGTAACCACTATGTTGCTGAGTCCTGTTTGTACTACTTTCACAACAATTTATTATACATAGGCATACCTTGGAAATGTTGTGGGTAGTTCCAGACCACTGCAATAAAGGAAATATCACAATAAAGTGAGTCACGGGAATTCTATGGTTTCCCAGCACAAAATTGTGTTTATAGCATATTATAGTCTATTAATTGTGCAATAGTATCATGTGTATGTAAATCACACACACACACACACACACACACACCACACACACACACACACATATATATATATATATCTTAACTTAAAAAAATACTCTATTGCTAAAAAATGCTAGGCATCATCTGAGCCTTCAGTGAATCCTCATCTCTTTCTAGTGGAGGGTCTCACCTCAAGGCTGATGGCTGCCAACTGACCAGGGTGGTAGTTGCTGAAGGTTGGGATGACTGTGGCAGTTTCTTAAAATAAGACAACAATGAAGTTTGCCACATTGAGTGATCGATTCTTCTTTTCACTTAAACACTTAGAGGCCATTGTAGGGTTATTAACTGGCCTAATTTCAATATTATTGTGTCTCAGGGAATAGGGAGAGAAACAGGGAGGACAGCCAGTCAGTGGAGCAGTCAGAACACACACAACATTTGTCAATTAAGTTTGCTGTCTTATACGGGCACAATTCGTGATGTCCCCCCAAAATTATAATAATAACATCAATGATCACTGATCATAGATCACCATAACAGATATAATAGTAATGAAAAAGTTTGAAATATTGTGAGAATTACCAAAATGTGACACGGAGACACAATGTGAGCATGAGCTGTTGAAAAAATGGCACCAATAGACTTGCTCAATGTAGGGTTGCCACAAAACATCAATTTGTGAAAAATGCAGCATCTGTGAAGTACAATAAAATGAAGCACAATGAAGCAAGATACGCCTGTCCTCTTCTCTCCTTTGACCCTGCCACCACCCTAGTGCAGACAATCATTACCTCAAGCCCAGACTTATCACCGTAGCCTGCTGGTGGGACTCCCCTCCTCAAGTCTTTCCCAACTCCAACCCATCTTCTGCTCAGCTGCCAAGTCTCTTTCCTAAAGCGTTGGTCTGACCACATTACCTCCCTATCAGGATCAAATATAAAATCCTCTGTTTGGCATTGAAAGCCCTTCACAACCTAACCCTTACCTTTCCAGTCTTGTTATAATTTATTTATGCCATATAAATACATGTATGTATATGTGTATGTATATGCACATATATGTGTGTGTATGTGTGTAGATGGATACATAGATTGGATAGATAGAAAGATAGATAGATAGATAGATAGATAGATAGATAGATAGATAGATAGATAGATAGATAGATATTTGTAGGTTGTCTCCCCCATTAGAATGTAACTTCCTACAGGGCAGGAACTTTTATAGCCTTTCTCTGTATCCTCAGGATTTAGCTAGTACCAGGCACATAGCAGACATATAATGAAAACTTGTTGACAGATTGAAGTATATTATTAGTTTTATAGTATTTCCCACTTTTTTCTGGGGTAGGGGTGGAAATTGAAAAGGTGATATGATTATAAAATTACTTGCCCACAGTCAGACAAGGAGTAAGTAGCAGAAGTAGAATTCAAACTCAGAACTTTCCATTCTATCACAATGCTTTCCCTGTCCCATCCCTGCTACCACCCAACACAGTCTTTCCCGTGAGTTTTTGTTCTTTGCACAATATTCTTTTAAAGCAATCTTCTCTGCTATTTTTGTGGCATTCCTATTAATATTTCCAGTCCTTAATCAATTAAATAGGTTTCCTTTTGCATTTCCCCTTTTTTGTCCTCCCTTTTTCTCTCGTCCTTCTTTCAGAACTTCATTGTACTTTTTATAATGCTTCTTTAAGAACATCCAGAGGGCAAAAGGAGTTCCCAATACGTCCAACAGTAATGGATTATTCTAATGGTATCACATGCTTTCAAACATGATTCTACTACTTAGAAACTCTGGATTTCTTCCAGAAATTATGAGAAAAGCTGATGTCATTTATTCTTTAAAAGGGGAAAACTTTCCCATCTGTGGAATATTTTTATTATTACACTCCTATATGCAACTGGTAAGAAAAGAAAACTTTCTTCTGCATATCAGAAACTGTAAAGTTTTAATATTTCTTAACTGCCTTCCCATTCTCCATTGAGAATGTGTTTCTCAGCCTAGAAAACACACCGTTGAATTTTGCATGCCTGGAGCTCTATTATGAAGCTATATCTCTCTGGTAATGTGTATGTTTTTGAATATGGCTCATTAAAAGGTAGGTATTACCTGTTTTCTTTGATGGTTGTTTCTGATTATACCTGTTAAAGAGATAAGCACTCCTTTGTTAGTTGCATGCAGTTTATATTCTTAGCCGAAAAGTCTATGCATCAAAATAGTAATTAGGTGTAACATCACAGGAAGAAATTACACTGAACACTTTAAAAATTCTTTTTTGTACCCCTGAACATATGTGGCTGATTCCTAACATTTAAAATAGGATAGTGAAGATTCTTAAATGTTTCACTTTACTCAACACCAAAAACGGATATCTTATGGGTATGGTAATAACTCTGGGGAAACTGATTGGCTACACAATTTTCTCATCATATACAATGACCAGTCTAGGAAGCATTCAAACATCATACCTGAAACTTACTATCTGTATGACCTTGAATAAATCCTTTGAACTTGGTTCTCATCTTCTTAATCTATCAAATTAAACATTTGGACTAGATGGCTATGAGATCTTTTCTAGCTCTAGAGCTATCATCCATGGGGTATTGCTGTGTATGTAGGAGAGAAAAGGCAGGGAAGTCATTAAGTTTTGATGAAGGTAATGCACAATTTGTTATAGCTTGATTGCATTCCCGTCTCTCCTTTCTCCCTATCCTTTAGACTTCCATAACCCTATCTGTGGACGTCAGAGGGAACAGAATATAGGGGTCACCACTGGACACTATCAGCAGAATCTCCTCAGACCCAGCAACTGTAAATGGTAAAATAGGGAAGTAATTGGACTGAGGAGAGAGAAACAAGTTCAGAAGTGGGCATATGTAAAATTCATCCTACCTCTAACCATAATATTGTATATATTATATAAATATTATATATTTAAAGCATTATTTTCTCCATCTTTGCTCTGATTTTCTTTCATAGAAGGTCAGTTCTCAAACCATGAAAGATAATTTAAATGAAATGGCAGGATATTTTAACAAATTATTTTATTTAACTTGCAGGTCCTGGTTGGGGTCCTACATAACCATCTGCTTCAGATATGTGTCAGATAAGTGACTAGACCACAGATAAGAAGGAGAAATGGCCAAAGACTAGTTTTATGAAGCTCCTGATGAGTAAAGGGAATTTATAGGAAAATGTTTTGGGTCCCATCACTATTCTTCGTTATCCAAGAGTGATCTCTGTTTTTGAAAAGTTGGTTGAATATTAGTTTGCAATTTATACCATTTATTATTTCATACTCGGAAAGCTGATGGACTACGTAAAATTAGAATTTCCAGTTATTCTTTTCTTTAAAGCAAACAAAAAAAGATTGTGTTGTCTCCTACACAGACTTCCTATGTATATCACTATATTTCAACTGCTATCACCATCTTTATTTTCATTAGTGCCATTTTTTCTTCCTCATGCCAAATATCAGTTAATAAAAGTTCAAACTTGGTGGCTCCACTATCACTGGTAGAAAAAATAGTTGGATAGACATGTTTGTATGGATTGTCCCCATTTTTCATCTATTTGCTGACCTTTTTTTTTCTATTTCATTCTTAAATATTCTTAGAATGATTTGACTTAATTCTCTTTCCAGGCTTCTAATAACTTTTTTTTCCTCTATTTCTTCTTACTGTCTACTACTCACATTCTTCCACTACCCTCCTTTATAAGGGTTTTCAAATGAATTTATATTCTGAACCAGTGTTACCTTTGGTTTCCAAATCTCTCTATTTGGCAAGTAGATCACATTTGCTAGTTGAGGTCATTCTTTTCTCTTTGGCACAGTGGCAACTGATTCTACTACCATAGCATGCTTTTAATTGTGATATATAGAGGAGGTTGGTTAGGCAAGTGACTATTTACCAGAAAAGAATTGCAATATGGACAAGATCTTGATTTCATTGATTAATATAAGGAACTACTAGATTAGGAAATTCCCCCTACCGATGCAATGAGCACCTCTTCTGCAACTTAGTCTTAGAGAGTTGTCTAGAGTGCTGAGAAGCTAAGTCATTTATCTAGGGTTACATACCAATTATGTATTAGAAGAGGCACTTGAACCCAGGTTTTCTGTTTCCAAGGCTAGTTCTCTCTCTATCACTCCACATTGCTTCTTTTACTAAAGAACAAGTAGTTAATAACATTATATATTGCTTCTATTTCATTCTTATTTGTATATGCCTGAGATGTGTAAATCAGTATTTTAATTAGACAAAGAAATGGAAGACCAGGAAAATGAGAAGTAAAATAAAAGATGATTTGAAATATATTGTGGTGTATTTCAGTAAGAAATTGTGATTTGAACAATACTTGCACTGTCATGTGCTATTAGAACACTGCATTGCTTGAAATGAACTTGAACAAACATGAATTGCTAATGTAGTTTAATTGGAGCCAATAGGTAAACCTAATAATTGAGTTACTTTTTGCTTCTGTATTTATTATTGCTAGAACAAAAGCGACAAAGGGAATTACATTACCCTATTTGGAGTCATTATTTTCCACAAGGAAACAAAAGAACTATTCTATATTCTCCATGTTGATTATTTTATGGCTTATGTCAAGTTGATGAATTGAATCTCAAAACATGTACCTAATAGAGTGCCATGAACTCAGTAGGCGTCAATACATATTGATGATAATGAAAGGCTTTTGGTTGCAAATGAAAACACAATTATGAACATTTACTTTAAAAATGAGTCATTTGTTTTTCTTAATGGATATTCCAATATAGAGGCCAACAAGCTTTTATTCATAGCTTTGACTCACCCACTCTGGGAAGAGTGTATAGTAACAACCTTTGCTTTTGAGGGAGGAAGGGATGTAGTTTTGATTTGCCATGATTCCAATTTTTCCCCCCAGAATATGAGCTAAGTCAATTCTCTCTGTGAAAGGAACATGTACCACTGATACGCCCAAGGTATCCCACCCAGAGAGGGCACATGATAGAGACAAGTTGGAGAATAATTGTTGATAATGGCTAAACTATTAATACTAGGCTGTTCCACAGGGTATAAAGCCTTTAAGCACCTCTTGATATGACTAATGCCTTTATCTTATCACAGTGGCCATATTTTAAAAGGGCTGGCAGTTGCTGACTACCCTGATGTTTTCCCCTTCATTTGCTTCAAATCATATAAATAAATGTTTAGCGTATAATTACTGTGGACAGTGAACTGTGGAGAATACAAGACAAGTAAATTTACAGTTCTGAAAATGGGGAAAATTGTAAGACTTACCACCCAGTGCTGCTATAAAGACAAAATACCCTGTGCAAACCTTAAAGTGCTCTATAAATGCTAGCTATAATTAAATAAGACCAAGTCCCCAACCCAGATGAACTTATACTTTAATGGAGGATAAGATAAATAGAAAACAAAGTAAAATTTAAAAAACAGTATACAAGCTTTTCTTTGTGAGTTCAGAAGAGAAAGCAATACTATTCTGTTGTAAGATCAGGAAAGGTTCGATGGAAGAAGTAGCTCTTAAGAGATAGTGTTAAAGGATAGGCAGAGATGATGGGCAGGGAATTCATAGAAATTTAGACTGAAAGCTAGAATGGGCCTTAGAGGCCCTCTTTCTTATTTTACTTATTTTACAGTTGAGGAAATGGAGGCTCTAAGAGGTTAAGTGACTTATCCAAGTTCCTAAAGGTAGTAAATGTCAGAGTCAGAATTTAAATATAGGTCTTTAAGTTCAGCGCATTTCCCACTTCCATGGTGGCATAAAAGCACAGACCATGCTCAAGAAACACAGCACATCAAATTTGGCCATAATGTACGTCATGGACTTGAAAGCAGTAGCAGTGTTGCTATTATAAAGCCTGAGAGGAACCATGGATGATTTTAGTTTAAGACAATAAAATTATAAATCATTTTTTATTTATATCACATTATCTGAATTTCTTGAGTATTTTTAAGATAAAATTAAGCTGAGTATTCATTACATTTAATAGGCTGAGATAAACTTTAATGCCAACTGAATATGATGGAATGTTGCTAAGGCACATCATGTGGAGCCCTGTTCAGGAAAGATTCAAATTTATAAAACTGAGAATAATTATGCATTGTATCCTAGAGTTCTACTGAACTCTGACCTCTTCAAAACACACCTAATAATATGTTTGGTACAAGGGCAACATTTTAAGGAGGATATTCATAAGCTAAAGACCATCCAGGATAGAGTCATCAAAAGAGTGAAGGACTCTGAGATCGATCTCATGAGGATCATTTGAAGGAATTGAGACTATTTAACTTTGACAAAAAAGAAATTTATGGAAGGACATGATATTGTATTCAGCTATTTCAATGTCTATCAAGAGGGATTAGGCTTTTTTTTTCTACTTTACCCCAAAGAACAGAACTATGTACACAATAGAAAGAAATTGCAAATGAGCAAATTTAGCTTTGCTGATGGAAAATAAAAAGCAAACCCAAAAATTTTAAAAAGGACAAAAAGACAAAAAACATCCCTTCATAACAATGACAGCTGTTCAGAAGCAGAGTGAGCTACCTTAGGAAGCAGTGAGTCCTCCCTCATTGGAGATATTGGAACAAAGGTTAGATGACCACTTACAGGCATGTCACCGAGGGAATTCTGGTTCAGGATGGGCTGAATAGATGGTCTGTGAGATTCCTGCCAACTTTCAGATTTCTGCAGTTCTGAGAAATAACATACCACTGCA
This sequence comes from Notamacropus eugenii, assembly GCF_028372415.1. Lineage (NCBI taxonomy): Eukaryota > Metazoa > Chordata > Mammalia > Diprotodontia > Macropodidae > Notamacropus > Notamacropus eugenii. Next base: position 100,931,826 of record NC_092876.1, read on the forward strand.
ATAAAGGGCAAAGAGCCAGTATATGTTTAAATAAGAAGAAACTCTAACCTGAATGTATAAATTGTGTTGAAATTGAAGTACCCAGAGGACTGGGAAAAGCAACCTAAATTCATAGAGAAGCAAATGGTTTCGTGAACTTCAAGGAATTTAAGTGCTACACAAAAATAAACATATATGCTGAAATTATAATCAGTGGGTATGTTGAATATATCTAAATAATCTTGGACTATTTAAAACACTATTTAAAAATCACCTGATAGTTTGGATAAGGAGATGACATTCCTTTATATCTATTTGAAAGCATGCTTCTTTTCTGTAGAATTCTTTATTTAAGTTCCCTAAAAGATGGAAAACATTCAGTCAAAGAAAAAAAAAAGATTTGCGATAATGGAATATTTTAGTTTCATTTCTCCTGAGTAGAAGAAACTTCTATTTTCCTAAGTAGAAGAAATCTCTATTTTTTTCATAGAAATGCATGTATGTATATATATGTAAATGTAAATATATATACATTTATACTTAACTAAGACATAAAATGAAATTGTTCTTTTAGTTGAGTTTTTTAATCTCTTCTCTCCTAAGCAAGTCCCATGCTCTCTAAACTTCAGCTTTCTCATCTACAAAATGAGAGAGTTTAACTAGATGGCCATTGAGACCCCTTATAACCCTAATATTTTGAGTTGCACTTTTCTGTATTAAATTTCCAAACAAACCAAAATAGAATGATCATGAAAATATTGAAAAAATCTAAAATTTATAAAGAATTTTTTAAAGATTCCTGGTATTGGAAAAAAGCTCTTCAATCATTATGTAACTGTACTCCTCTGGCTTAAAAGAAATGACTGTACAAAACAAACAAAAACCAAGACAATTTTGTCAAGTGATGCTCAAAGCTTGGCATTTGTTAGGCTAAGGTGAATGTTGTACTTAAAGACTGAAGCCTGAATCCCATCATTATGGAAAGACTAATGCTGACTTTTCTTTGTTCCGCACTCCTACAGCACTCTTCTTATCTGTCAATCTGAGAATGTTTTGCTTCTTGCTCATGTGTCCTCATGACAATATCCCCAGGGCATCAGACTTTTGGAGCAGGTCGCCAAGTAGCTCCCCAAATGGAGGAGTCTCAAGTATAGTAGACGCTATTGTCAGTCTTGTATACTGCCTAGGCATGTTTTGTATGAATACAAGTTAGGTGGCTATCCAGTTCAGACCAGTGATTTCTTGTAATGCTTTGGGTCAAGAGGTCATCTACATTTGCAGAATCCAGCATCAAGATTGCAAATATTTACAGGCCACTGTGCCAGCCTAGCTTTCTTTCAAAGCAATGGCCTTTGTTTTTACAGAGCCATGTGAAATGCAAAGGTCTTGGGCAGAGAATTATGCTGAGTGGGTCAGATGGTATGTAGCAGTAATGCTCATTCCATGTATTTCATTCCTGGGCAAAATAGTTAAAGGAAAAACACAGAGATTCTCTCTCTCTCTCTCTCTCTCTCTGTCTGTCTCTCTCTCTCTCTGTCTCTCTCTCTCTCTGTCTCTCTCTCTCTCTCTGTTTCTCTCTCTCTCTCTCCCTCATCTCTCTCTCTCTCTCTCTCTCTCTCTCTCTCTCTCTCCCTCATCTCTCCCTCATCTCTCCCTCATCTCTCTTCTCTCTCTCTCTCTCTCTCTCTCTCTCTCTCTCTCTCTCTCTCTCTCTCTCTCTCTCTAGCTCATCTATATGTATCTCATACATTTATGAGAAAGAGAGAAGGAGTGAATATACTGACATTTACATTTATTGTCTATAAAGATCAAAACATTTATATTCAAACATATAGGTATGTATCTACATATGTTTATGCATACGTATATACATATGTATTCTGTGAGTCCAGTCTTGGGCATAATTCTAAAAGATCAGTATTTCTGCTTTTGGTTCATTGCCCTTCCAAGCTTAGCTCATATATAGGCCATATCTAGGTTTCTGCAAATATGGATAACAGAGTTTAAAATATTAAATGATAACATGAGAGGTGAATATCTAGGGGCAAAGAAAAGATGGAAGAAAAGGTACATGATACGGCAATGGAGTCACATGTTAATTACTCTCCAGTTTTGCCTAGAACCCTGGTTAAAACCAGTGTAATCATCAACATCTTCCTACTACTACTACTACTACTACTACTACTACTACTACTACTACTACTACTACTACTACTGCTGCTGCTCCTCTTTCTCCTCCTAATGACAGTTAGCAATGATATAGGACTTTAAAGTTTGCAAAGCACCTTACAAATGTTAACTCATTTTATCTTCACAATAACCTTGAGAGGTAAATATTATTTTTCCCCATTTAAAAAATGAGTAAACTGAGGCAAACAGAGGTCGTGACTTAAGTGTAATTTTAATATCTGCACTAGACTACTGAATTAACCTGTCAGAGTTATTTTGGGAGTTATGGATTTTATTTGCCTCCATAAGAGAGATTTTTCTTGAGCATGAAGTTAAAATATTACATTCAGTTAGATGTGAACTAATGACACATCGAAATTCTTGTGCCACCTGTATGCTTTAGTTAGTCAATAAGCATTTATTAAGCATCTACTCTGTGCTGGGCAGACGCAGATACAAAAAGAGGCAAAAGACAGTCTCTGCCCTCAAGGAGCTCACCATCCAGTAGGAGGAAACATGTGAACTAATACATACAAACAAGTTATATACAGGATAAATCAGAAATAATTAACAAAGGACGGCACTAAAATTAAGAGCAGTTAGGGAAGGCTTCTCAGTAAAATAAGGGGTTTTAATTGGGACTTCAAGGAAGCCAGAAGGTGGAACTGAGGAAGGAAAGCATTCCAGGAATGGGAGACAATCAGAGAAAATGTTCATAACTGAGAGATGGTGTGTCTTATTTGTGGAATGGCCAGGAGGCCAGCACTACTGGACCAAAGAGTACATGGAGAGGAGTAAGGTGTAGAAAGACTAGAAAGGTAGGGGAAGACTAGGTTATGGAAGGCTTTGAATGCCAAGCAGAACATTATTTTGTATTTGATCCTGAAGCCAATAGAAAATGAAAGGAGTTTATGATAGCGGGAGGGTGAGGGGGAGTGACATGATCAGACCTGTGCTTTAAGAAAATCTCTTTGGTAGTTGAATGGAAGATGGATTGGAGAGGGGAGAAAATTGAGGCAGGCAAACCCACCAGCAGATTGCAATAGTCTAGATATAATGTGATGAAGGCCTGTAGTAGAGTGGTGGCAGTGTCACAGGAAAGAAAGGGGGAATATTTGTAAGATGTTGCAAAGGTGGAATCAGCAGGTTTTGGTAACATAACAGATATGACAGTGAGGTGTTGAGAGATAGCGAAGGGTCCAGGATGACTCCTACTTTGCAAGCCTAAGAAACTGGGAGGATGGTGTTTCCCTTTACGGTGATAAAGAATGGTGGGGTTAGGGGATAGGGGAAAAGATGGTGAGTACTGACTTGTATATGTTGAATTTAAGATGTCCACTGGACCTCCAGTTTAAGATAGGCAGTTGAAGATGTAAGATTGGATGTCAGCAAAGCAATTGGGACAGGCTAAGAAGCTTTGAGATTTCTTAGCATAGAGATGATAATCAAATTCATGGGAGTTGATGAGACCACCAAGTGAAATAGTATAAAGGGAGAAGAGAAGAGGACTCTGAAAAAGAGGGACAGACCTGTAGGACATCTATGGTCAGAGACCATGATCTGCTAGTCTCGATATTATCTGGTCTTACAGACTTAAAGTAATGTTGTCCTCCTTATCCTCTATAACACACTGCCACAATATTTCTTAAATTCATACTTATTACTCACATTTTCACCACCATAATTCAGGATATGATTACCTCTGGACAATTGAAGTAGCCTTTTTAATTGATCGTGCTACTTGTAGTCTCTTCTCTTTGCCATTCATTATACATGGGCACCAAAATAATCTTTTTAATGAATATATCTAACTATACCACCATATATATGACTCAACTCTCCCAAGCTCATTCAGTGGCTATCCATTGCCTACTGAGTAAAAGGTAATCCCCTTAACTTGCTTTTAAGGATCTTCAAATTGCCTCATTTCATCCTAAATCTCTGTCTCTGAAATCTTTCCCTCCTTTATGGCCCCAGCTCCACTGCCACGTACTCCAAGAGGTCCAGTTGGAAATGATCTTTTCCCTCTTAAAATTTTTTCTCGCACTTGCCTAGACCTCTTTATTTATTCCTGTAAAGGTCAAATAGAAATATTCTACCTTGTATCATACCTTTTTTTGTATATGTATCCAGATAGTAAGCTGCTTGAAGGCAGAGACCATGTTGTTTTTAATCTTTGCACCCACAGTACCTAGAACACAGTGCTTTGTACAACAAAGTAGGTGCCTAATACAAATTGGTTGAATGAAATTGAATGTATTTTTTTTCCTACAATTCACACAGAGGAGCAGCTACTTCACTGGATAAAGGAGACAGACTAGAGGAATATGTTCTTTTATTTTCTTTTGTCTTTTAAAAACTTTTTGTTGAGTTTTAGGAAAGCTTATGCTGCATCACACCATTTCCTCCTTTTGGAGTTTCAATTTACTCTGCTTTTTCCATTGCCTGTTGTTCTATCTGCCTCGGAAACATTCTGCTAGGTAAGCCTTTAAGCCCCTTATCAGAGCTGGGATGATCAGAAGGTTCAGGTGTCTGCAGCGAGTAAGATAAAGAGGAAAATGGGAGGCCGACCTAGCTCATTGTACAGTGTCATTGATTTTGGCTCAGCACATTCTGTAACTCCCTGAAACTCTAATCTTTGTTGCTTTTGGAAGCTGATTCTGCCTTTGGCTGTGAGGAAGCTGCCTTAGAACACTAAGCTGTAAACAAGGGGATGCACGTGTCTCTAAGTATGAGCCTCGTCCCAATGAAATAAATGTAAAAGTCCTGTGTATGGGCCATGTTTTCTAGCAGTGACTCTCTTTTGGGGGTACTTCCCAAAGTTACATATTTCCCCTGAAGTTTGATTTAGGAAATTGCTTTGTTGTGAGTTGAGATTTTCATCACAGCTGCAAAATCCCTTAATTGTTTGCACCCAAATATTCATGATAATTTAGGTAATCATATTTAGTAATATATGTTAGACTACTTAATGCGTAACATAATTGATAACTAAAAACTGCCCAACCTATTTGCATTTTTATTTTATTTGTTGCCTTCTGATATTTGGTGAATGATAGAGTAAAAACATTTTTATTTTAACCAGAGATAGATGACAAGGTATGGTAGGAATAGTAGAGTTTGGAATCAAAAGACTTTGGTTCATATCTTGACTCTGATACTTATCTGTATGACCTTGGATGTCACTTTAATCTCAATGGACTTCAGTTTCTCTATCTTTAAAATGAAAGGGTTGGGCTAAGTGACTTCTAAGACCCTTCCCTTCTAGCTCTATGATCCTGCCATATGTGGTCACCACATTTCTTTTCTCTTGGCAACTTCATAGAGAACCCTTAAGAACTGTTCTTTCTTGAATTTGGGCTGTTACCATAAACATTGCACTCTGGCTTCAGGGTGTTTCTTTGAAGTCACATCTGCACCCTAGTAGACTCTGTATAGGTAAAGCTTTTATCATCAGTACTTTGTAGAACAGTTCATAGAACTTCAAGAACAAAAACTACTGCTGATTCACTTATATGCACTATAATACAAATGCCAAATCATTTTTTAGAACCATACTGGAGGATTTATTGAGATTTTTCTCATTATCTGTAAAATATCTTTTGATCTTCATTCCTGACTTACTCTGATGTTTAGCTATGGAATTGACTGGATAGAAGAAATATTTATCTAAAATTATATTCAGATAGAAGAAACTTTGAACATCAGCGAGTTTTCTAATATTTGAAATGGAGATAGGTATCTTGGGGTAGGAATTGAAGGCATGTTTAACATTTGAAAGCTTGGAATGTCAGCTTTCAAGAAGACTTAGAGTCTATAGGTCAAGGGTAAATAATGTGGCCTCTACAGACAGGGATGCTGTTTTGTGTTTGACTCATTGCAGGTAAGCTCTGAAAAAAATATTCCTTTCACCCATGAATTCTCTCCTATGACTACTTCCCACAGTCCAAAAATCCTTCCTTTGTTTCATATTAACTGAATGAAGGAAAATGTAGTTTGTCTTGGCTGAAAAGTGAATTTTTGTTATACCAGTTCTCATTTTTTATGAACATTAAAAGAAGCCCACAATCAGGGTAAAGGATAAAATACCCCATTCCAAAGATCCCAGTGTTATGAGATAAATCAAATAATGAGAAGCCAGACACATATCCAAGTACTGGCAAAGTCTTTCCCTTGCCCCAAGATTATTCGATTGCTTCTCAAGACAGAAGAGTCAAAGAATAACATTCATGCTTAAGGAGGAGTTTGGATGAAATGACCTCTGAAGTCCCCTTCAAGGCCAAGATTCTATGATTTTAGGAATCATATGACGCAAGAGATGAATTCTTAACAGATCTAGCTCCTCCCTCCAAGTCCAGTGATGGACTAAAACCCAATAAAACTGGAACAGACTACCACAAGATGGAACCCTGAGTCAAATCCTTAAAAGGCAGCTCTTTGACAAACTCATATTTGATAAGTTGCAAGAATATTTCAGGTAAATGCTTCCTCTACCTCAAGCAAACTCAGCCCTCACTTTGGTTGAAATTTCATCTACCCTTTCTCATTTCCAAATCTTAAGTCAGTCTACCTACCATGCCATTATTTGTGTTGATTTGATTCCCTTTCTGGTGCCTCTATTTTGCCTGCTCCAAGGAGCTGTTTCTTATTTAATTTTCCATATGTGCCTTTCTGATCCCAAGCTGTACCCACTTATTATTCAGTTTTGACATATGCTTAGGTAATTATGACCTAGGCTAGCTTTGAATTATAATGATCATTTGCTTTCAGTCTGACTTACCTGCTAAAGCCATCTGACATCCAGATTTGCTGGCCTTGACTTCTGTTTACATGACCAAATCATATCCCAACATTCCATTTCTAAATATTCAATCTCCACCCTCTGTCTAAACCATTCTAGGTCCACTCTCCCAGGGAAGTTCCTATCCCAGGTCATGAAATAGGCTTGAATCCTTGATTCAACCATCTTCTGTGAAGCATAATTGTCACTCTGTAAATTTTTTATTTTGAGTAACTAGATGCAAGCTCAAAGGTCCAGCGTGAAGCTAGTCATTTTTAAAGAATCTGTTAAAAATAAAAATGATCGTCCAGCTCAAATGCCCCCTAGATCGTGAAGCATTTCCTGACTCACCCTAATCTTTGCACCTTTTATAACACTTAGCTTGAATTTCTCTTCTGTATTTCCTTGTGCCTTTTTGCTTTATAGTCAAGTATCATATCCCCAAATTTTCTTATCATAAAAACTAATAATAATAATGTCTCATATTTACAAAGATGCTTATTTTGCAAAGTGCTTTATACACATTGTCTCATTTTATCTTCATAATCACCCTGGGAGATAAGGCCTATTATTATTATCAAGAAGGGGTTGTAATCTCCATGTAAGCAGAAACCACATTTTATTTAATTTCTCTAGAAGTTCTACCTGCAGTACTTAAAAAATTCAAAGTTTCTTTTTAATTTCATTGGCACACCTACTGCTTTTATTGATGCAAAATTCAAGCCCTCTATACCATGGAAGCATTTTTAAGAGCTGTGTTAGCCAAACATTCCATACTCTTATACCTTCCTAGATTATGAACTCCTCTGAATTTAGGAAGAGTAGTCCAGAAGCAACAGACCAGTTGGCCACCTTTCTTAATACTCAATACCCCAAGTTTGTTAGAACTTGCTAGAGCATACATTCCATTGCCATAATCTTCAATAGCCATAGGTCACCCCAATGTCACTAGGAAGGGCAGAGCAAGGCTTGACTGAAACACAGTCTAGGGTTTGATTACAAATTTATTGATATAGCTTAAGTTGAAATGAATTATTAGAGCATATCTCTACAAAATATTTTCCCAGAAACTAAGAAAAAAACCCAACATGATAGTAATAAAAACTTCGAGTTTAAATAGTACTTTCCTCCTGAACCTGAGTGACAAATAGGGCAAGCATAAATCTCCCCATTTTACAGGTGAGGTAAAAGAAATGAAGTGGTTTGCTCAATTCAAAGCAACCAAATAGGGATGTGAAGTCATGTCCTCTGCCTTAGCAATCCAAAGTATCTTGCAGGTTGACTAGGACAGAATTTAAAAAAAAAAAGTAAAAAAGTTCTGAGTTGTAGTCATTTGAACAAACGGCCTAATGTAACACTTCAATTAAATACACATAAGAAAGGTATAATCTATCATGGAAATATCCTGTTAAATCCTGTGATCCATCACCCCTTGGTTATTTGTAATTTTGATTTTTCCAAGGCTGCGGAACACTAAGATTCAGTTGTTGTTGTTCAGTCATTTTTTCATGACCCCAGCTGAAGGTTTTTCAGCAAAGATACTGGAGTGGTTTGCCATGTCTTTCTCCAGCTCATTTTACAGATGGAGAAACTGAGGCAAATAGGGTTGAGTGACTTGTCCAGGGTCACACAGGTAATAAGTTTCTGAGGCTCAATTTAAACTCAGGAAGATGAGTCTTCCTGACTCCAGGCCTGGCACCTCTTATCCATTGCACCAACCTAGCTCCACAATGCCCACTACCACCACAACAACATCTGATTCTTCCAAGGCTGTGGCACACTAAGATTCATAGTCATATAGAATCACCCAGAGATGATTTGTATTAAAGAAACATTTTGTAGGAGGGACCAGTGTGTCTGTCAAGGCACCGCTCACTTATTATCCCAAAGTGTACTTACAGGCATTATCTACTCCTACTCCATTCTGGGCTCAGATTATAACCCCCTCCCCTACCTCTTGCAGCACCAGGCCTGGCACATAGTAAGCACTTATTAAAGCTTGTTGATTGGTTCACTGGCTAACAATAGAATAGGTTCATAAAGAGTATAATGAAGGGCTAACTCAGACTGATGTTTTTTTCAACTCAGTTTCTAGGAAATGGGTGTTGCCTGCACCGCTCTTTTGTTTTTCCATCATGGTTGGTAAGACTGATTTCTTTAGAGTTGTTGTGGGATTTTTGGAGGAAATTTTGTAGAACACTGTAACACAAAGCAATTAGCATAATGTTATCCTTGAAGAGGAGCTGCTGGAAACTCTCACCACCATTTCATCATTACACAATCTTTTTTTTTTTTAACTTTGCTGAGAACATTTTCCATGATATTAGTAGATACTTTGGTTGAACATGTCTATTTTTTCCTCACTTGATATCAATACTCTAAAGATAATTTAGCAATTATTTCCCTGGCTACATCTGCAACATATCTGTATAACTTTGTGTGTTTGTCCTTTGTTTTAGAAAAAGACCATGACATCAGAAAAATGACATGACTTTCACTCGACTTTGTTTTGAGTGAGGGAGGGTTATAAAAAGTCATCAGCCTCGCTTTCTCCTCCTGAGCCATCTGGATCCAGTGACCAGATATTCATCAGGATAACTGGAGATGGTCCAGGATACAATGGAAGACCTGGGCCTTTTTTGGCAAAGGCTTATTCAAGAACTCACTTAGAGTGAGGTGATGCCCATTCAGTAAATAGGCCTCTTTAAGAAGTAATCAGAGAATGGTCCTTTCAATGAGCAAAAGAAAAAAATGTATAACTTTAATTATACACAAATATATAAATTTTATGTATGTATATATAAATTATGCATCACATGTCATATACAATTTACATACATATAAATTACATATTTATATGTAATTTAATTTTAGGTACACACAGAAGACACTTTGCAAAAGTGCCTTCAGAGCTACATTTTTTCTTTGACCAAATTAAAATAAGTAAAAAATAAAGTGTGATTGTTATGTTCACTATATACCTTTCAGTTAATCATATAATCATAAAGATATAACCTATTTAATGTGGTGGTTACCTTCTCATACTTTCATTGGAGACAGTTTCCTGAAGATATAATAGGAATGACAAAGTAGACATATGGATTGGTAAAGAATTATCACTTTTTAAAAAATACTATCTCTGATCTCCTCCATTATTTCTCAATCTCTTTAAAATAGCTTAAAAATTGATGCTTGAATGCTGTTAATTGTGTCCTCTATATACATTTGGGTCACTTATCTACTCTTCCAGACTTCATTTTCCTAAATGCCAATGCCCTCTTACATTATGTACTGAATTCAATTGAGCAATGATTCATCAAGTGCCTATGTCCCATGTACTTTGCTGAGGATACAAAGTCAAAAAGGACATTCAATCCAACCTGCCCTCAAAGTGCTTAAAGCCAATTAGGGAGAAGCAACATTTTGCAAGTAAATAAATACAAGATGTTTACAAAAAATGCAAAGGAATTTTGGTGGACCAAGAATATTGGGTGATCAAGAAAGACTTCACATGGGAGGTGGCATTTAAGCCTTTAATGGAGCTTGGGTTTCCCAGGAGATGAAAGGGAGAAGGGAGAGGATTCTATACCTGAAATACAGCCTGTGAGAAGCTATAGATTTAATGGCATGCATGGAGAAGAGCCCAAATATTATGGCTTCATTATTGTTAATGAAATATTTCATTATAAAAATTCTGGGGCATCATATCTTTATCTTGTCCTCTTTTCAGTTTTAGTCTGAATTTCCATATGATGGTTTGGTTTTAGCTAGAATTGACTTCTAATTCTGTGCTTGTTCATTTTCTGCTAAATTGCTTCAATGCTGTTTTGTGAAACAATACTGTTCATAGTCTTTCTTCATTCTCTGTGATATTTTTGTAAGTAGGCTTTTCTTCCTTGAATTATGCAGGGTTGATTTTCCTGAACTGTAAGGAGGTAAAGTGTCAAAAACATTTCTGGGTTATTTCTACTTTTTCATTATATCACGGTCTTCTTTCATCAACTGAATTCCTCTAAGAGAAATGGTTATATCCAGAGTCAATGCCTTTTATCCATTTCCCATTTTTAAGGATCGATAGTTTGTTTAAATAGATCAGAATGGAAGTGGCATAATTATATCATCTCTATCCTTTCTTCCAGTTGGTTTGCTTTCATCTCTTTTGCTTTAACTAGTTGATAATCTGACTAAACATACATAGCTGATTCCAAAATGATAGCTATTTTATTTTATTTTATTAAATAGCCACAACTATTTTCACTTTGTCAAGATATAGTCAATTTAATGTCAATTTCTGACTGTGTTCTTGAAGAAATGTAGGTGACAGGTTTCCAAGTACAAAAATCATTATCTAATCTTGTTCATTTCTTGACCCTGAATCATATTATTCAATATTCAGTTTTACTGATATCCCATATGTTTACTTTCTTATTGGAATGACTGATGAACAAAATACATATTGACATAATTTGGAGAATCTTGTCAAATTATTTGTAGACTTTATTTCTTCATCCTCTATAATGGATGTTTGCCTATAAGCTGTCATGCTAGTTTATTTGTTTAGGCCAAATGATCATGTACCTCATGAAATTGTGATTTTTGTTGCCTACAACTATTGATTGTTGTCCTTCGTTCTTGAAGAGGATGAAAACGTCATCATCATGATAAAGTGAAGTTTCAGTATGTCCAGCTGTGGCTGATCAGACCAATATGAGTTTGGAATGCTCTACCATAGGTCAGGCACAGATAGTGACTAGATACTCCAAATCTGTGTATCCTACATTACTTTGTGCTGTCTCAATTCTGCTTTGCTCATAGAGCACAGCACACTTTCTGCTGAGGGCACACTATGCTGAGCAATCCTGTGCCAGTGTCTCCCATATTTCACAGTCAAATTCAGAATTCTTGAGAGAGACCTTGAAAGTATCTTTGTATCGCTTCTTCTGACCACCACGTGATCACCTGCCCCATGTGAGTTCTCCCTAAAATAGTCTTTTTGGCAAGTGTACATTTTGTATTTGAACAACATGGCCAGCCCATCAGAGTTGCACTCGCTTGGCAGTTCAGCTTGAGCAAGGACTTCAGTGTCTGGTACCTTATCCTGCCAGGTGATCCTCAGAATCTTCCTAAGACAGTTCAAATGGAAGCAATTCAGTTTCCTGGCATGGCATTGGTAGACTATCAATGTTTCACAGGCGTCCAACAATGAGATCAGCACAACGGCTCTGTAGACCTTCAGTTTGGTAGTCAGTCTAATACCTCTTCCCTCCCAAACCTTTCTTCAGAGCCTCCCAAACACTGAGCTAGCTCTGGCAATGCATGCATCAACCTCATTGTCAATGTGTACATCCCTGGAAAGTACACTAGCAAGGTAAGTGAACTTACCCACAGCATTCAAAGCTTCTCCATTTGTTATAACCCATGGTTCCATGTGCGGGTAGTGTGGTGGTGGCTGATGGAGCACCTGTGTTTACTTGGTGTTAATTATTAGGCCAAAATTAGCACAGGCAGCAGAGAATTGATCCATACTTTGTTGCATCTCAGCTTCAGAGGCTGCATTGAGTGCATAATCATCCACAAATATAAAATCATGCACCAACACTGCCTCCACTTTGGTCTTGGCTTGTAGCCTTTTCAAATTGAAGAACTTACCATCAGTATGGTAGTTGACCTTGATGCCGTGTTCATCCTCACTGAAAGCATTTGACAACATGGCTGAAAACATCATGCTAAAAAGCATGGGAGCAAGCACACAGTCCTGTTTCACTCCATTGGTGACTGGGAAGACACAAGAGCATTGTTCACTAACCAGAACTTGGGCAAACATGCCATCATGAATTTGACATGCAATAGTGATGAACTTCTCTGGGCAATCAAATTTTGACAAAATTTTCTATAAGCCCTCACAACTAACATTGTCAAAAGCCTTGGTCAGATCTACAAACATTGTGTACAGACCTCTATTCTGCTCCTGGCATTTCTCCTGGAGTTGTCGGGCAATAAACACCATACTGACTGTTCCTCAGCCCTTTCTGAAGTCACACTGACTCTCAGATATATGACCACCTTCTTGTAGGATCAGTCTACAACTATACAATGGAACTAACCTGCTCACTTCTTTATTTGCCTGTCTGAGGAAAACAGTCTGTGCAATTTTATTGATAAGGTGATTTCATTAATAAAGAGTTCTTTGGTACGGATCCAAAGGACAAAGTTATAGCTATGTTTTATTCAACGTAGTTAGTTTGGAGTTCATAGTTTATGTTGGCTTGAATTGGAGAGCTAGTTTGCTTTTTATAACTAGATCAAAGGCAACAAAGTGTAGTAGAACAGTAACTTTTGGAGGCAGAGGACCTTGGACAACAAATTCTTGCTTGTGATACTTAGTGCCTATAGTAAGAGGAAACCATTGAACCTCTCTTGACCTCAGTTTCTTCATCTGCAAAATAAGGAAATTGGGTTATGTGGTCTCTAAAGCCCACTTCTGGCTCTGTATCTGTCATCACATTATTCTATAAAATTCACCATTTTCTAAAGGTGTATCTAAGAAATAAACTTATAGCTTTATTCCTATGGGATATTTATGTAGACATAAAATTTTACTTTCCCAGAAGAAAAATTGATTTTCTTGCCACATTTCAGTTTCTTTGCTTTCTGTAGCAAAATATCTAAACAAAGAGCTTTTATATAAGTCCAGAGCATTTAAATCACTAAAGTAGAATTGGGGGATGGAAGGTGGGGCTCTGTTTCTAACCCTGGCATAACTTTAAAGGCATCTGAGCAGTCACCAAAGAGTTTGTCCAATCAAATATTAAAAGTTAAACATAGATTACTTTGCAAAATTAATCTGAAATAAATGAAAAGAAAAAGCATAAAGCAAACATTTGTGGCATTTGTGCTAGTCTACTCAACCTATTTCTTTCATTTGTCATATCGCTTAAGCAGGACCAGAGGTAGGGTTAGAATTCTAGACAATGATTCCCTTTCTATAAGAAGTGTAATCTTTCAGACAGGAAAAACTGTATGTGGGGTGTGTGTGTGTGTGTGTGTGTGTGTGTGTGTGTGTGTGTGTGTGTGTGTGTGTGTGTGTGTGTGTGTGTGTGTGTGTTTGGGGTGAAAGGTGACTCACATTTTTTTTTAACAAGGGAAGTCAATTTCAGGGATGGGGTTGGTCATCCATCATAGGAACAGTGGCCAAGGGACCAGGTGTGATCCAATATATTTCTTTTTACTTTAAAGCCTAGAAATTTTAGACTTTCCAATCTTGATTTTGCTGTTGAAAACAAAGACCTTGGGTAAGATCATGTAACAAGCTTATGTGAAAGGAATAAAACCGAATCAAACTAACCCTTGAGCATCTCTCCAGGAAGTTCGCATCCATTCACAAGAAAAACACTCTTGATGGCTATCTGTCCCTCTGTTAAATTTACAGTCACAGTAGTAGCCAAAGAGATTAATGAAGGGAATAACTAAAACAGCAATTATTTTGTTTTGTTTTCTCTTACAGGTGACTTATAAAATAACTTTTAATGAAATCCCCAACCTTTGATTCCCCACCCACCCACCCCTTTCTCATCCCCTTGACTGTTTTCTGTGGTATTTTAGGGGGAATGAAGTAATTTCCAACAGCCCCAAATATGACCCAGACAGTAATTCAGGTTAATTGCTATGGATTTTGTATATAGTAACGTGTGGGGCACTATTTTACAAATAGGGATCAGAAAACAACCTCACATCACAGAGAATTAACCAAGTAAATGGTGCTAAACCGGTTACTCTGCGGTGGTGACTGAGAAGTGCAGCTTTCATTTCCAAGGGGAGTCTCCTTTTGGGGGGGAAGTTGTCTGGCGCCACAAAAGGAATTAGGCTATGATTGGAGCAAAGACCCGAAGGCTATTAAGTTTATTTTAAGAAAGTGTTGCCAGAGATCTAATAAATTTGTTTGTAGCTGCAGGCAGTGTATGCATGAAATCTTGCTGAGCCAGGTGGTGGGTTGTATATGCATGAATGTTCCTTGTTTTTTTTTTCCCCTGAAGTAGGCAGAGGGTGTGGATTTTTCGAATGAACTTAATTCAGTTCTAGGTAAAATAGGTATTATTTCAACAAACAATTTCCTCACAGTGTATTCTTTCACTTCTATTTTTAAATCTATTTGCATCTGCAAACTTTGGTGGGAATAAAATTATAAGAAAATACATGAGTAATATTAATGAAGGAAACAAAAACTATTCTATAAAATTGTGGGGGGGGGTTTCTTTAGTTTGTTTGTTTTTCCTCTGAAATCTTAGGGATACTCTGGGGAGGGGAAGCTGCCAGTAAATATCTTGAGAAGGGAAACAAGAAAGGGTTACTACCAACTATATTCTACTCTCCAACAGGAATTCCAACAATTCTAAGATAGAAACAAATACACAATTTTTTGTGCACACACTTTCAGCATTAGCCTTTATACATACACACACATGAAGATAATATATTGTCTATAATATATATGTACTACCTATATATCTGTACCACCTAGCTGCTATCTATTTATACATATATAATAGCTACTGAAAAATATTTTTTTAATTTTTAGCTAAGTAGTTTATATATGGATATATATATATAGCATTTATATAGCTTTTAAGGTTTGCAAAGTACTTCACAAATATACCATTTTATTCTCACAAGAACCCTAGGAGGTAGGTGCTATTATTACCCCAATTTTACAGATAACAAAACTTAAGCAGACAGAGGCCAAATGACTTACCCAGGGTCACACAACTAGAAAATGTCTGAGGCAGGAATTCTTGAATTCAGGTCTTCCTGAATTCAGGTCCAGTGCTCTCTATCCACTGAATCATCTAAATGTCATTTAATCCAAGTTTGTCATTTTTAGGTGAGAAAATTTTATATTCACTCTGCCGGTAGGATACATGCTATTTCACCTGTTCAGATATAAACTCTTTCAGGGCTGGAACTATTTCATTTTGTCTTTGTCTCCAATTAATTGGCACAGTTCCTGGCACATAACAATCTCTAAATAAATTCTAGATCGATTGATTGTTCTGGGCCATGAGCTGGTTAGTAAATGTGTGTGTGTGTGTGTGTGTGTGTGTGTGTGTGTGTGTGTGTTTCAGGGAGTCACTGATCCCAGATTCAGACCCATGTTCTCTGATTCCAGAAACAGGATTCTCTTTCCTGTACTACGCTGCCTAAATCAAATGTATCAGTTTTGAATATAGTAAGAATTAAATCACTTCCCCAGAAAAAAGAACATGTGCATAATACAATATGTGCTATAGATAATGCAGTATATAGTAACTCATATTTCTATAGCACTTTAGAGTTTATAAAATATGTTTCTCACAAAAACCTGGAAAGGAAGGTAATAAAAATACTATCATTTTCATTTTGCAAATGAGAAAAGTGAAATTTTGTGAGATGTTAAGTGACTTTCTCCAGGTAACAGCTAGTAAGTATGTGAGGGGGACTATGAATCCAGTTATCCTTACTTTCATTGTATCCTTCTGAAATGTGACACATTTCATGGGCACATGTGCACACACGTACACACACTTATTCAAAAAGATATTTGGGTATTTTTCTATCTCTAGAATAGTGCTGTGGAACCCCTGATACATGAAGTGACTGGATCTCATATGCTGTGGTTTTGAAAATGTAGCATTGACTTTATAAATCTTTAATGAAGCTGGCAACCATTTATTAAAGGCCTACTTTGTGCCAGACCCTTTGTTAAGTGCTAAAGACACAAAGAAAGGCAAAGATCATCTCCAACCAAAAAATGCTCACAGTTTTGTGGAGAGAAAACATGCAAACCACTATATCTAAACAAGATATACCCAGGATAAATTGGGGATCATCATCAGAGAGGAGGTACAAGCATTAAGAGGGATCAGAAAGGGTTTCTTGCAGAAGGTGGGATTTTAATTGAGACTTTTCCAGGCAAAGAAAATAACCAGTATAATTGCAGGGTTGGGAGATAGTGTCTTATCTCAAAGGACTATAGAAAGAGGAAAGTATTCTATCAATGTTATTCTTATTCTGGTGTTTATATGTCCACTCTTTTGTCTTTTTTCATCTCTGTATTTGTCTCAGCTTCTGTGGATGTATGGTTTGGGTGGCAGGGGAAATACTCTTACCAGCCCAGTGACAGAATATATCGTCTTTAGGCCTTAGTAGGGAGTTTTCATGAATTTCTATGGCTAAGACATGTATGAACTTACGGCCAACCTTCTAAGAAGCTTCTCCTACCAGAGTTGGGAAACCTGCAGCCTCAAGGCCACATATGGCCCTGAAGTTTGGAGAGAGTCAAAGGGCCACACTTGAGAACTTACAGGGCCACATGTGGCCTTGAGGCTGCAGGTTTCCCACCCCTGCCTGCCCAAAAGGATCATTAGATAGGGATCTCATGATCTCTCGCTGGTCCCAGTGTCTTTTCATCTTGGAATGAGCCACCACAGCCTGAACTACATTGTCTTAGTCTTGGAGAATTCCAGGATCACCTCCAAATAATTCATGAAGCATCAGAGTAGGACTTCAGTCAAGGCCATTTATATTAAGGGTAGCGTCAAGTTTAGTTTCTAGCTTTAACTTCATTCTGCACATTGACAAGCCCTAGATTTCCCACAATTTATTTTTTTGCTCAATTAGAGGGAACCAGGAACTTGTATATTTCAACTAGTTGTTAGTGACTGAAGGCCTGTTTTCTAGAAAGTCCCTTTTAGAAATTCAGTGGGCACCCTGGAATTACCCTCGATCAAGCACGAGCCAGAGTTGTCACACCAGTTTTGTGTTTAAAAAGCGTGCCTCATCTTCTGAGGAATCAGACAAGGCTGTGTTTTTAGGGAGGGTTAATTGGAGGTTGTGATTCTTTGTTGTTCTGAAAAGGTATTGAGTTCCCATGGCCTATAAGAAGAAGTCATTAGACCAGCTGGAAAAGTTCAAAAGAGGTCTTTTCATCAAAATTTCTGTAGCTTTTTAGTGCTAGTGTTTGGGGACAAAGCATTTGGGAGTGTGGTTTTCAGCTGTCGGGCACCTGTTGTGTGGATTTATGACATCGGTTAAGTACTTTAATTTGTTTCAAATGAGATTTGGTGAGTAGCTTACAATACATCACATTCTGTCCATTCTAGAAAGGCCTGCTATGGATCATATATCATTCAGAGTTAAATCTGCTTTTGTTTCTATCTGCTTAGATCAAACAGAGGAAAAATTTCTGAATGTTTATCAGTTGAAAAATTCTGCATTTTGAGGACTTTAAATCTCTACAATACAGTGAGGAACTTGCCGACAGGAAGGTTCCAAGGTTCAGCTCCAGACATTTCCTTGCTGTGGAATCACAGCCATGTTACTTTTCTGGGTTTCAGTTTCTTCATGTGTAAAATGGGAGTAACATCTATCTCACAGCATTGTTGTGAGGATCAAGTGAGATAATGCTACACGTTTTCACACCATAAAGCTCTGTATAAATGTTAGCTACAATTTATTAGCTGTTATGTTTTAAAATGTGTCTAGGTGTATCATATATATTACGTCACATATATTATATATACACGATATATATGTATATACACACAGAGTCTGCTGATAAATTAGAAATGTTGTCATAGTTAGTATACCACACCTCAAAGGAGAACAGTCATAGTAGATGAAAATAGAATTCTCAAAATTTACATGTCAAACCAATGTAGGTTTTGAGTAAATAATATTTTGTATAGATATCAGAGACAGTTTATATTTTCACTAGTATGTAATCAGAATTTAATTCCATGCAGAATTAAGTTCATATCCTAGATTTAAAAGATTGATGACTTCATCATTGTGGTTATTTCCTAAACAATTCAGTTACCTTGGTAGATGCTCTTTGTGAGTTACGTTGCTGGAAAACGTTCATCAGTTGTTGTCAGAGAACAGGTAATGAAACATACTTCCTTCTCCATGTCAGTGAGGTGATGGACAATTAGGACAGAATATTGTATCAGACATAGTCTTTGTATTAGATGTTCACAAAATCTTATTATGAAAGGATTCATTTGAGTGGGGTGTGAAAAAGCCTATGATTTAGAAACAAAAGGAACAGCTTTATCTCAAATTTTATATATAATAAACATATTATGTCATAATGTCACATAATGTATATATATATATTATAATGTGACCTGTAATACAATAATGCATAATAAATAATTACTATATTTACCACAATATATTATTACCATCACCAGGTATCCAACTCTTTAGTGATGCATCTCACAGAATTTTGTTAAGCTGTGATCAGGGAATATGTTTGTACCAAAAACCTTTCTGAATTGTATATATTTTGTATTTGATTATATGCATTCATGCTATTTGACCCCAAAGAATGGAAGTTCCTTTAGGGCAGAGACTTATTTTTACTCTTGTATTCCAAGCACAGTGTCTAGCACATAGTATGCAATTAATAAATACATCTTAATTGATTGATTAGTATAATTTATTTCTTAGCATCTATTAAGAGCTCTGAGAACAATTGAGCATCTCTATGACATGATATGGGGCACTAGAATAGGAATTTACTGGATGTCTAGTTAAATGCCATCAATTGATCTTGCGTATACCTTGGTTGGTCATAGTTGTTTGCATGTTGTCTCCCTATCCTCCACCCAATCGGACTACAAGTGCCTTTAAAGCTAGTAATGTTTTTTTTTAATCTTTCTTTGTATTCTTAGCACTTAGTACAGTGCTTGGCACATAGTAGACTCTTAATAAATATTGTTGACTGACTATAAAAGTTCCAGGTGTGACATTTGTACTAACTTTGCACAGTTATTACAATAGCCAATGATGGGACCTCAGTGAGTAGTATCACCGTCTGAAGTTTGCTTTTTTCTAGAGTGTGTCTTAGAATGTCATACTTTAAAACCCAAGCAGGCTGGTAACCAGTGTTTGGTATTTTATTTCATTGACTCAAAAGCCTCATTCTCTTATACGGTACAGTCCCACTGATCTGATAGACCCCCAGAACTCTCAATCTTCAAGAACACAGCCATGAATTTGGAACTGTGTCCAAAATAAGTAAAACTCTCACCAATTAAGAAAATGGCTGTTATAAAAGCCCAGGTACTATTTTTTTTTCACTAGGGAAAGAGTTAAGAGATTATTATCTAGCTTTCTCTGGAAATGTTCAGATCTCCATGGGTTGCTATGGACAGCTTGCCAGGACCATTAAAGAAGGATAATTGTGGAATCTGTTAGTCATAAAAAAACAACAGTATTGAGATGTACAGGTTAATAATAAGAAAAGACTCAGAAGAAAAAAAGTATTTGGTCCAGACTTGTGATTTTTTTGACGTAGAGAGCTGACAATCCAGAAAGTCCCTCTACTGTTACAGATAGATGACTTTTGTGTAATTTACAATCTCAGAAAACTGAGAGGTTAAGTGACATCAAGAGTCAGAAGGTCACAGAGTCACACAGCCATCATGGGTCAGAGATGGGACTTGAACATAGGACATCTTGACTCCAAGCAGATAGTAAACACTTAATAAATGTGCCTTCCTCTCTCGATTGGTGAGCTCATTTGCTCCCATGGGTGCAATTTTCATCTTCAAGCAGATGATATAAAAATCTACTATATGTGTCTGGTTTCAGTCTCTTTCCCAAGTTCCAATCCCACATTATCACCTACCTGTTGGACGTTTCAAACTGAATGTCTTGCAGCTATCTCTAACCCTACTCACTATATCACAGTGCCACTTCTGAAAATAAATTCCAGCTAGAAAATTAAAGTTTAGGGACCATTTAGATCAGAAACATGATTCATGCCAAGAACCTTGAAGACATTACTGTTTTATAACATAGCACATTAACTGATGCTCATAATCTTCCCACAGATTATCAATAGAAGACAAACTATGTTAAATTATTCAATATGTCTTGTTTGCTAAGACAAAAAGAACAATATAATAGAAAGACCTTGGAGACATTTTTCAATGAGATGCAGATACTAGGTTTTAAACTTTTTTTTTATCTTTACTACCAATCCTTTTATTTAATCTTCAGGTTACTTTGGGAGTTTCCTCTTCTCATATTTGTGTTACAGATACTCATCTAGGATGTTAACTAAGGAGGTCATTGATTTATGATCTCTGGAATATTTACATAACTGCAAGGGCTATGATTGAAACCTGAATGAAGGAAAAGCATCATGGGCAACACAAGTACATGTATTAATGTAAAGAAATTTTGTAAGAGTGCAATTGTCAGGGCTCGGTAAGTGCCTGAGCACTCTGGGAGGGAGAGCTCTGGAATGCCTACATCTGACCCATGTCATGTTAACAGGGCAGGCAGAATGTTGGGTATGCTCAATTTCACTTGTCTAAACCTCAGCTGAGTCCACTGTGCTCTGGGGCCGCCACTCTCCCCTCTCCATTACCAAGTGAAACAGCCCCTTGGACCTAGACCCCAAACCATGTGGGAGTTGAAAAGTGGGAGGTATGCTATCCTAGTGAAAAAAATGAGAATAAGGACACAGTGCCAGTATTTAGAAAGGCTGAGGGAAGTTGTAACCAAGAAAGAAAATAAAAATAAGGACTTTTACATAAGTTAACAAAGCATGACTGAAATACTTCCTATCTTCCTTATTCCTAACTTTCTGGACTTCAGAATCATCCCATCTCTACTGCTGGCTCATTCTGGAATTTATCTTAGGTTTTCTAACCCTGGAATAGCCTACCAGTACTGCTCAATATTTCTCCACAAGGTCTGCCCCTTTTTCCCTTTGGCAAATTTCTCCCAGAGCCTCATTTTGTGGAAGGGCCCAGGTCAGGCTGCCTTCTTTCTCCTTCTGATCCTGTGACCGAGGTTCTAGACCTTAAAACTAGTCCCTCAAACTAGATGCCCTCTGCCCCTTCCAATCCTTTTTGTGTGTTTTCTTCCCTGGTTAGAATAGAAGCTCCTTGAAGGCAAGAAATGACTTTCTTTTTGCTTATATATTTGTATCTCTAGTGCTTAGCATAATTTCTGACATGTGCAAAGTGCTTCATAAATGCTTTCTTCTTATTATAAGTATCATTTTTTCCCATTTTGCCCATGGTCATACCCCTAGTGTTAACAATGAGATTTGAATGCAGATCTCCCAACTCCAAATTTTGGGTGCTCAGCATTCTACCAAAAATATCCTGTGTGCTAGAGATAAGAAAGTTACAAAACATATTAGTGCCTTACAAAAAAAATCACTCATAACAACTCTTACCCCATTTTACAGATTAGGAAATTGAGAGTGAAAGAAGGAAACTTTTGCCCATAGTCACAGAGGTAATTTTAGAGTCAGGTTAATAGAATCACAGATTTAGAGTCAGAAGGGACCTTCAGAGTCATCTGCTTTATCCACCTTGTTTTATAGATGAGGAACATGAGACTCTGAGAGGTTGTGATTCTTCAAATCATAACAGGGAATAAGTGGGAAAGTCAGGATTTAAACTAAAACTCTCTGATGTCAAATCATTTTAAACCTGAAATCCAGGACTTTGAAATTAAAATTAAAAATAATGAAGTTACAAAGGAAAAAAAGCTTTGACACCTACAAGATTGGTTTGGTGTGGGGGATACTAATGTATTGGATGATTACACAGTAAAATGGAAAGAACGGTTGATTTAGAAACAGAGGACCTGGGTTTAAATCTTATTTCTGCCACGTCCTATCTATGTGACTCCTGGGAAGTCAATAACCTCTTTGGACCCTTTTCCTCATCTGTCAGATAAGAATATCAGACTAGATGAACTCTAAGGGTAAGGAAGTATGAAACAGCCTGACAGGTATGTTCAGTGAAGGGAAACCTCCTATTCTCAGTTTATCATTAAGGTTATTCAAATGTGTCCAACCCTTTGTGAATCTGTGGACCATACTATCCATGGAATTTTCTTGGCAAAGCTACTGGAGTGATTTGCCATTTCCTTTACGAGGGGATTAAGACTAACAGAAGTGTGACTTGCCAGGGTCAGGCAGCTAGTAGGTGTTTGAGGTCGAATTTGAAGCCAGGTCTTCCTAACTCCAGGTCCAGTGTTCTATCCACTGAGCCATCTAGCGACCTCTGTTCTTAGCCTCTATTTCTTAAAAAATCATGTTAATTCAGCACCCTCACATCCTCTCACCCTCCTCTTCTAAATCTTCTTCAGCCTAAATTCTGATCTCACCATTAAAATGAAGCTGTCCTCTCTAAAGTTACCAAATGATCGCTTACTTGTAAAATCTAAAGATCTTTTTCTCAATCCTTACCTCTCTTGACTTCTTTGCAGCACGACACTGCCATTGTTTCTTTCTTAACTATCCCCTACCCTCTAAGTTTTCAAAACTTTAATCTCTTCTTCCTAATTGTCTGAGGGCTCATTCTCAGTTTCCTTTGCTGAAACTTCACTCATGTCATGCTTTTAGAACTAAAGGTACTCCCAATGCTTTGACCGCTGCCCTTTTCTCATCTTTTTTTATTCTCTCATTTTGTGATCTCATTAGGTCCCATGGGTGCAGTCTTCATCTCTAGGCAGATGATGCAGAGATCTACTGTACATAACCAGTCGTAGTCTCTCACCCGAGTTTCAATTCTACATTATCAACTATTGGATATTTCATACTGCATGTCCTGTTGATATCTCTTAACTCTGTCTCTATGAGTAATGAAAGTCCCTCATCACCTCTGCCTCTTAGCATCCCTGGCTTCCTTCAAGACTTAGTTCAAACATCACTTCCTACAAGAAACTATTCTTGGTCCATTCAGTTACAGCTGCTTTCCCCTTTAAGACTATCTTCTATCTTCAGGACATGTATTTTATGTGTACCTATTTATGCAGGTTGTCTCCATCTCTACTACCTCTAGCACTCCCTTAGAAGGTTAACTTTCTGAAGGCAGGAACTGTTTTGGCTTATTTTTGTTTTTTGTGCTTCTTGGGTTTTTTTCCCAATCCAAAGTGCTTAGCCTATTGTCTGGCATTAATGCTTAATAAATGCTTGCTGAATGGATTGGAAGGGGAAAACAGGAGTTAAGGAGGAATAGGAAATGAAATTAAACAGATTTGGACCTCTTTGTCAGAAGCTTGAAAACCACAGATGACTAGACTTGATTTTATACATTAGGAGGGCACTGTTATAGGTTTTTAAGCAGAAAAAAGACAAGATGAAAACAGAGTTCAAGGAATATTGCTTGACAGTGGTGTGGAAAAGGCAATGGATGGAAGGAGGCTTGCTAGGGAACTCAGTTATTAATTCAGTCATAAGGGGATAAGGGTAATTAGAGCATAATTTTTACAAATTCAAATTCAATAGCTGTTAAAGTGGTTACTACGTGTAGAGCATTGTGCTATAGTAGATAGAGCACTGGTGCTGGAGGCAGCAAGACTCCAGGTTCAAATCCACCCTCAGACACTTGCTAGCTGTGTGACTCTGAGAAAGTCATTTAGCTGCAGACTGCCTCAGTTTCCCAAGAACATACAATGAGGATCATCATCTCAACTGCTCAGGGTTGTTGTGAGATAAAAGGAAATAGTATTTGTGAAGTATTTAGCACAGTGCCTAGCACATAGTAGGTGCTTAGCAAATGTTTTTACCCTCCTTGACTCCCCAAAGAGTATATGCTCTAGCTAGAGGTAAATACAAATCTAACACTAACTAATACAAAGTGGGGCACTATAAACAAATAAAGTGGGCACACAAAGAGGCATTTTGTTAGATAATAAACAAGGAAAAATTATTTCTGACTGATGGGAATTTAAAAAATTAGCTTTGGAATTGAACTTTGAAGGATGCATAATTTTTTTTTATTTTTACCCAGATTGCTTGTTTCTTTTGTTTCTTCTTTCATTGTCTTGTGTTTAGTTGTGAGGCAAGTTGATTATTTTTGTCCCATAAATATGATTTCATACCTAGAATGAACTAACTGTAGTTTTAGACCACAGGGACACTAGAAAGGAAGGAAGACTTGAAAACACTTCTCCCGACTGTGTCCATGTTTTAGCCCCATTTCAGAAAGAAATTACTTATCACAGCATTGTTCCTCCCCGCACTTACCTTTCTTAGAAACAGTTGGGAGACATCAAAGGAAGTCATAATAAGAAACACTGTGAGGGGAGTGCATTCATCTGATAACCATTTTTCCTTTCTTTTGCCAAGTATAGGAGCTTTCACATTAGAGATCACATATATTTTCTTTTCTTCTGTTAGATGGACAGCTCCATTTTGCTAGAAAGGTGGGGAAAGAAAGCTTTGTCTCCCCAGCACAGAAGACATTGGCATCTGTGTGCCCAAAGGAACAGGGTGGAAAGCATTCTGAGAAGAGACATTCTTAAGTTGCTATAATTAAAATGAACTAAAGTGCTCCCCAGAAGAGTTCAACTAACCCAAAACAATTTTTATTTTTTTTAAATCTTGCTTTTTTTTTAAGTCACAAATGTTCCCTTCAATCAGTAATAGAGCAAAACTTGCTCTGCAGCAGCCTCTTGTGGGGAATTAAGAATTCATAGCAATATGTGCCTTACTAGTATGCCACAGCCAAGGCTAAATTGTGGGTAAGGGTAAGTTAGGGGTGTCTGTTTTGTGGTTGTCATAGTAGAATTCTTCTGGTACTTACCTTCCTTGCTTCTCCCAATTCCCATTTCTCTCTCCGTCTTTCCCTCACTCTCTTTTCCCCTCTTTCCCTTTCTCCCTCCTTCTCTTTACTTATTTGTCCCTCCCTTCCTTTTAACATATATAGTTTAATAAATTCGGAAAAGAAAAGGAAAATAAACATGATCTCCTTTGGAAAAATAAAACAATGTGATTACAGTTCTACCGCTCTAGCATTTTATTATTGTTCAAATATGGTAAGGCACTTCTTCTGAGGGAAGGGGGCAGATATGTAATTTCTTCTATGCAGTGAACTACCTCTGATCAAATTCCCTCTACCAGCATAGATTAGTGACCATTCCTCAACTTAAGTGTTAGGGAGTTGTCTGGGACACAGATGTTAAGTAACCTACCAGGTTTCCAGAGTTCATATGTATCAGATGCATGACTTGAGTCTAGGTTTTATTAACTCTGAGAGCAGTTGTCTGGTAGTTACACCAGGGATGTGTTTACATGAGGAGTTCCCAGTTCCAGCCAGATGTCTCATGAATGTTCCTCATCAATTTGAAAGAACTTTGAAGGTCTTTATTTCTATAATATCTAAATGTTTGAGCACACACACATTTTGTTCACTTGTGTCCAACTCTTTGTGCCCCCATTGACTTTATTGTCCTTGAGGTTCTCTCAGCAAAGATACTGGAGTGGTTTGTCATCTCCTTGTCCAATGAATTAAGGCAAACAGAGGTTAAATGACTTGCCCAGAGTCACTCCAGGCTCAGCACTCTATATACATATACACATATATGTATTCAGATATATATGATGATATATATGGTGATTCTTAGTGTATGCTAATACACATATATGTATTCAGATATATGTATATGTATATATATATATATAAATATATATAAATTTCATTTTAAATAATTTAATGAAATACAGAAAGAAAAATTCCTATGAAATGAAAATATTTTATTTATATTTCCCATCTGATCAACAATTGGAGAGGCAACAAAAGAGCTAATTATTCCAAGGGACCAGAAGTTCTCTCCCTGCAGTTCCCCCCTCCCCCAAGAGATCCTAATTATATTCTTGGTGGTAACTGCATTTGTAGCAATGGAAATGTTAAGTATATGCTTTGATAATTATGTTGACTATAAACACAGTAGAGAAATATTAATACTTATTCATTTAATCTATAATTATTATTATAAAACTGGCTATGGAGTTGAAAAGTAAATAGCAGCATACTTGCATATGCCCTGATTGTATTTATTTCATTTCCGTCCTGCCCTGGGGCAATGGTGCCTTTAAGTGATACATACCCTAGGTAGCTAAAACTTTTTCCAATTCTATAAAAATGTGGAATGTACTCTTTTTTAAATTATTATTTTAAACTTAAATACTCAAACTTAAATACAAAATAGGAAAAGGAAAGAAGCATTTCCATGGCTACAGAAGAACGTAAGGGAGAATTCAAAGGATACAGCAATAAATTTCCATTTCAAGAAAGCCTATATAATAAGTACAGCACATTGCATTCAGAGCTGTTCATCTCTTCTTTGCTTCCTTGGGAGTTTTCTTTTGTTCTCTGTTGTGTATTTTTTACTTTGTTCCTTTTCCCCTTTTCTCCCTTCCTCCCCCAAAAAAGGCTACAATTAAGCATGGAAGTACATATCTATCTATATCTGTATAGATATAGATAGATTTGTATATGTATATGTGTATATAGATAACATCTTCCTTCATAAGTCCAAGTCTTTCCATGTTTTTCTAAGTTCACCAACTCATCATTTTCATTACAGCATATTCCAACCTTATACTGTCTAGTTATTTAAAATAATATTAACACTTATCAATATCACTGACATAGTGTAGTTTCCCTGTTTTCCTCTTTTTATTAAATCTGTTTTAGCTTTAACTTTGTCTAAGACCATGATTACTAGCCCTGCTTCTTTTTGGAATGCACTTCTGCATAAGGATACTTAGTTACACTGTTCTACGATCAAACCAAACAAAGCAAAGCATTAAAGAACTCAATAATTATTAATAACAAAACATAAAGATTGGTTCCTTACTCATCTGTCACTTAGCAGAATAGTTGCGCTACTAAATTGTTTCCACTACTTCAATATCTTTTATTGTCAAGTCATTTTTCTACTGATTTTCGTGAAAAATTAGCAATTTGTTCCACTGGAAATAAATGTTAGTCTCCAAATGTAAATAAAACCATATTGAAGAAAGCAGCAATTTCTTTTAAAATCAATAATACATATGTATATATTATACATATATTTGAGAGTAGTAATAACATTTAGAATATCAAGAGCAATTTCTAAGTATTATTTTTATTTCTATCTAAGGAAAAATGATAATGATTATTTCACTCTGCCAATCACACACATTGAAAAATGCCCCAGCTTCTCTCTTCCCCCTTTTTCTTATCAGAAGAACATGAAGTTCTGCCTGGTTTTTCACAAATGCTACCATTTTAGTATAATGTGTTAATCTGCTAGTTTTTTAAAAATGAACAGATAGAACTTGGATGAAGTGAGAGGAGATACAAAGATACAATAAAACAAGACCTGGCTTTGAGTTATCAAATAGCACATTTATTGACTCATCCAATGGTAAATGAAGTTATGGGGATTATATATACCAAAACTCATGACTCAGGGAACCAAAGAATTCTGTAAGGCAAGGTAGTTAGGAACTGGAGAGCAAGTTATTACAATGATTTTTACATTTTATAAGTTTAAAACTGTATTAAACTGCATTGTAAGAAGATATTAGATGTAATTTGTATCTTTCTTATGCCAAATTATGGTGATTCTTAGTGTATGCTAAATGTGTTTACTTGAAATCTAAGGAATATATAGAGAGAAAAAGGATACCATTTTGATTTTAATATTCTACCTTCCAGGGGGAAATAAGTTGACAAACCAACATTTTCATCTGAATTGGGCATGGATCTCCTTGGAAAAAGAGTACCATCTGGTGAATGAAGACTCCAAATTTCTGGATATTGTCCTCAAACGAAGAGGTTACTTGGGAGAAACGTCTTTTGTCAGTAAGTTCATTTGGTTCTTCCATTCTATTTCCTGTTGAAAATGTGTACTTTCTTTCCTAGCATGGGAATTTCAATGGAATTTCCTGGTTTATTTCTAAATCTTAGCAATGTATAATACCAGCTAAATTCTTAAACTGAGTATGTGACTACAGATTTATTCTAATGTTTAAATGCTATGGCTTATCTTGAAAAGTACTGCCCAATGGGACTTGTAATGAAGGCTCCAAGTCTCAAGGTCCTTCCTACTCTGGGTCTTTTTTGTAGTCAGGTGCTGTTTTCAGTGTGTAATCCTAGGGCAGGAACAAAAGACAAGGGATATCAGAAATCTGTTTCTAAAATACATCCTTCTTACAATACTCTGTCTTCAAGTGACCCTCAGAAATATACTTCCAAAATGGAAAGTTGTTTCTGCATACAGGCTTGAAAACAAAGCAAAATAAATGGCTCAAATATATTAGATGGTAGGGGTAATGTGCTTTCTCTATGTTTAACATCTAGAGAGCTTTAGGATGTAGCCATGTAATTAAACTGTTCAAGTAGTTGTATGAAATCTATGTGAACATTCCTTTGATAATGAACAAACAAAAAACCATTCAGTAGTAACTCATTAAGCATATAGGAGGAACTTCCTGTCATGGGTTGCACTTGAATGCTCAGGTGAGCCCTTACAAGTTCCAGAGGAACAAAGCTCACTAGACAAAGGAAATGTTCTGTGTGCTTTTAAAGTCATACTCATGGTGGTATTGTAGAGCATCGCATAGTTATCATGCTCTGCCTCCTACTCATCTCTTACATTAAAAAAAACACATAACAAAACCAATGCTAAATAGAAGAGATAACTCTTCTTCCATCAAATTGTGTTTCAGTGCATGCAACTATAAAAAGAAAAAAAAGGGCATGTTTATGGTTTTAGGTAGTAGTGTGATAGTCAACAGATCACAGGGTCATAACTTAAAAGATGGAACGGACTTTTTAGTTCATCCAGACCAAAGTTATCAAACACATGACTCATAGGCCCTTGAATTGGATTTTTAAAAATTGAAATATTTGACAAAATTAATAGAAATATAATAGAAAATAGATAATGTTAATATGTGGTTTGATAAGTGAGTTAGCAGCCCTCAGGGATCCTCTCGTGTAGTTTAGTGGCCCTGTTTATATTTAAGTTTGACACCACTGATCTAGTCCAAGCATCTCATTTTTCATATGGGGAAAGTAAAGAGAGAAAAATTAAGGGAATTACCCTTAGGCCACTCGAGTAATATAGCTATCATTTCCACCCTAGTAGGGAGAGGGTGTTAGGGGCATGGTGCCACCATTATCTGGAAAATCCATGTACATTTTTTTGGCCTTCTCTTAGGACCAGAGAAGAAGCCCAAATTGTTATGACATTAAAAGCTGAAATATGTTGATATTTTACAATACTATATATATATATATATATTTTACGTATTTCTTACTTGCTAAACTTTTTCTGCGTCTGCTGGTCTTCACCTGTCATCTGCAGCTTTTGTAAAACTCCCCCAAAATTACCATCTTATTTCATATACCAATCTGCAATATGTTGAAACCACAATCAGGGAAATTGTGATGTAGAAGGGATAACTGTAAGTGGAAAAAAATGGAATTCAATCAACAGTCACTCAACAAACATTCAGGTACATGTCCTCTAAGACAGTCGGTCAACAAATATTTAAGTACCTACAGCTCCTTTGCTGACTACACTGTTGCATGCCTGTGAAAAGTGAACAGTCTATCAGTGTCATGCCAGAAAATGGAATCCCTTTCCCTTGAATTATCTCAGGAAGATCCTGAAGAGCACTTAGAAAGATAAGGTACTAGGCAATTAGGTCCTCTCTTGAGCTAAACTGCCAAAAATTTAACTTTACTGTAGACAGCACAAATCCAGTGCCAAACTCATGCTTACCAAAAAGACTATTCTGTGGAAAACAGACAAGATAAGCCATCACGTCGTGGTCAAAAGAAGTGGTATAAGGACACTCTCAAGGCATCTGTGAAGAACTTTCATATTGACTGAGACATGGGAAACACTGGCACAGGGCTGTCCAGCATCACATGCCCTCATGAAAAAAGGTGCTGTACTCCATGATCAAGGCAGAATCACAGAAACACAAAGGAAACATGAGTTGTGCAAATCCAGAACCACTTTCCCTCTAAATGTTCTAATGGACCACTTGTGCCCAAGCTCTGTCAGTGCTTCCAAACTCCTATTGGGCCATCTATTGTCTTTTTCGAAAACAAAGGACAAACAACAACGTTAAGTACCTATTATATGCCAAGCACAGGGGTGTATAAAAGGATGATAAAAGACGATGCCCCCTTTCCGGGAGCAGTGGGAAAATTATTCATGTAACTATGTACAAACAAGCTATATGTAAGATAAATTGGAAATAATTAATAGAGGGAAGGCACTAGAATTAAAGGGAAGTGAAAAAGGTTTTCTTTATAAGATGGGAACTCTCACGCTGGAACTTGAAGAAAGTTAGGAAAATCAGGAGACAGATATGCTGCCTCCAAACCCATTTTGAATGGCAATAAAGGAATCGCAATAATATTCAAGAGTCCTTTCAGATTTCAAGTTATGATCCTACAATCAACTATAATTTGTCTTTGTACTCACATTGCATTGTATAGATATCTTCCAGGCCAGATGAATAAGAAGACCAGTTATATTAACGATACCTAGCTTACATTTTGGGACAGCTATGTGGTGCTGGACCAGAAGTCAGAAAGATTCATCTGAATTCAAATCTGGCCTCAGAGACTTATTAGCTGTCACTTAACCCTGTTTGCCTCAGTTTCCTCATCTATAAAATGAGCTAGAGAAGGAAATGGCAAACCACTCCAAGATTTTTGCCAAGAAAACTCTAAATGGGGTGAGAAGAGTCAATTATGACTAAATAACAACTGAACAATGACAACAAAAGCTCACGTTCACATATCATTTTTAAGTTTAGAAAATATATACATCATTTCGTTTGATTGCTCTCCACAACCCTGTGATATTGGTGTCATAATTATATCCATTTTATATATGAGGAAAATGAGGTGAGAAGAAGGTTATAGGGATATGCCAAGGTCACATAACTTTTAAGTGTCTGAGGCAGAATACTAACTCCAGTTTTCCTGATTGCAAGTCTAGATTCTATCCAGTAATTCATCTAACCTTTTATGTAGGAACTCTTAACCCAATTATCGAAAGTGGAGGAAAAACCAATAAGGTCAATTTCATTTGAGAGTAGACACCAGTGTCACAAGACTAGTAAGCAGTATTAATGATCTCCTGGATCCCAATGTCCTGGAATGTTTTCTGTTTTCTTTGAAGACAGTTAAAACACAATAAATAAATTCGTTCCCTCTTTAGGTTGGAATTTGTAGCTTAAAAAAATTACCTTTCCTTATATATCTTGCTTGCAGAGAGGTGTTTTCATTAGCTCTTTTTAGATGACAGTATAGTCACAAATGATTTTTGAATCTCTTTCCTGACTGTCATCGCAACCAAATGACGTAGTAATAACATATCAGGACAGTTCATTTTTCATACTTTGATACAGATTCAAGTTTGGGTTTTATTTGAACTTTGTGCCTGGAGAAGAAATGGAAGAGTGGTCTAAAAACAAATCTCTTTAGCATCACTTAGAATGTTTGCATCTGTTTACATTTTATGTGTTTTCTCAGAATGAACAGCTATCTTTACTTTATCAGTCACAACATGACCAGCTAATGATTAATCAATAAAGTCAACAGCTGCAGAATATTCTCAGTAAATGCTCTTTCAAGACATTGTCTTTGGTTCATTCTGACCTATTGGCTCCCTTTGGGTTGAATATTAAAACAATGAACAGTTTCATGCTTTATCTGGTGGCTTTATATTTGTTTTGTGTGATTATGTGGCTTTT
Source organism: Notamacropus eugenii (assembly GCF_028372415.1). Taxonomy (NCBI): domain Eukaryota; kingdom Metazoa; phylum Chordata; class Mammalia; order Diprotodontia; family Macropodidae; genus Notamacropus; species Notamacropus eugenii. The sequence continues at coordinate 100,964,321 of NC_092876.1, forward strand.
ATTTGGAACAAAGCATATTTTTTTCCCCACTAGACATGGATGTCATCAGCAGCAAAGATACAAGACTCTACCACTGTTAAGTGGTTAACCTCACAGAGTTACTAAATAACCTGAGGTGATATAAAATTGGAAACCTCCCTTTGGTGGCCCACACCTTGTCAGTCAGAGCAAACAGGAATAGGATTTAGCATGCCAGGGCCAGGAAGTAGAACTCAAACAGAAGAGTGGCCCTTTAGTCTTCAGAACCTCAAAGGGCTTCCTTTCTTTCCATGTGTGATTCATGTCCTTATGTGTGCCTGAAATATCATCTCCTTAATCAAAACTTTCTAGAAAAAACAAAATCAAAATGAAACCTTTTTCCTTTCACCAAGCCCTATGCAGCCCACTAATATACTCATGAATATTTGATGTCGCAGCTAATATCGGGGGAGAATAATTAGAAAATTCAAGAATTGTACTTGAGTTTATAGTTTTCTTCACAGTGGTAATTACAAAATTGCTTCATTCACAGGCCCCATTAGCAAAACAGAATGTGTATAAAACTTCACCTGCTTCACTAGCGAGCTAAAATATCCAAGGACCCACATTAAAGTACAGAGAAGCTCTTTCACACTTCCAAGTCCTAATGAGGGCCAAAGGATTTTGTTTAACAATTAATTATCTTTGGAAGAAAAGTATGAACTTTAGCACAACTCATGAATTACCCACCTGATTTTCCCTGTGCAGGTAATGTTTGGCAGAAATATTTCTGCTGTGTGTACATTTTACCATTTTAATGGATTTCTGAAAGAGGGGGCGAAATTCACAAGAGGCTAGTTTTTTTTTTTTTTTTTTCATTTAGCTTTGGACCTCATTACTTCTTGGAGAAGAAATAGAAAGAAGAAGATACAAACAAAGTTGTTTGGTTACTCTTTAGAGACTTGCATATATCCTCTCGTCCTAGAATTAATGAATATTTGACCAACCAATATAATTAAAGGTGGCAAATGAAAACCATTTAAAGTAGATGTGATAAGTAGAGTGCCTGACATATAGAAGGTTCTATATAAAAGCTGACTATTATTATCAGTATAGTCAATAAATGCATTGGTAAATCAATCAAATATATTGATATTGAGTACCTACTATGTTCACTTCCAAGTCACAGCATCCATTTCCTGATGTCATGGTCTTCTTCAATAACAAGGAACAACCAACAGCGTAAAAGTTACCTTCTAAATGCTATTTATGGGCCATCCAAGGAAACAAAGATATCTGTGAGGGCCCATATCAAAGTGGCCAGAGTGCCAGGCCAGGAAAGACCTAGGTCTAAATGCTGTTTTTGACAATTATGAATTGCATTATAATGAGTAAGTCATTTCACTTTTCATAGAAATATGTAAAATGAAGATTATACCTATACTTCCTACCTCCCAGGGTTTTACAAAACCCTGGCTCAAATTATGATATATACTTTTCAGTGTTTAAATTGCTTACATAAATGTCAACTCTGATTACCCCATTTTCAAGGAATATTCATCTGGGTCATAAAGTAATATTAATACCCCATATATGTTATTTTATATATCTTATAATTTTAATCAATAGAAGTATTTTCATCACATTTTATTTGCTTTATGTTCAAGAAAAAATCAAACTGATTATATATGTACATATTTATATATATGTATATGCACATGTATATATATGTATATGTGTGTATACATATTTTGTATATATATGAAATATACATACAAACACTTCTTTTAGCATGGAGTCCTATACTTACTCCTTATGTTGTGGCTTGACTACATGACCAAAAAGATCAGTAACAATTGAAGGGGAACTGAGAGGAGGCAGAGTAGGATCAAAGGGTGCAAGTATCCAGTCTGAGATCCATCATTTAGCCAGAAAACTTTTCAGAGGTCAAAGCCAGAAGTCAACTAAGTAGTTTATGCCAAGGATTAGGTAGAAGGTCATAAACTGAATAAGGGAACAAAAGATTCAAAACCAGAAGGAAATCTCCATGTAAAACATTGGGTGGATCAGAGGGCAGGGGGGACTCAGGGAAGAATGGAATGGAGAAAAGTATAAATTGTAAATGAAGGGCATTGCAAAATAAATTTTTTTATTTTTATGGCAACATGCTAGCCATATTCATCTGGGGTACAAGTAACTTTGGACCTGCCATATGGCAAGATTCAAAAATATCCACAGGTTTTATATAGTACTGCAAAATCTCATGAAAACTCACCAAGGAAATTTTTTTTCCTTTTTAGTAACTATTAATCTATGTCTGCAAGTTATCATAACTTATTTTCAGCAAGATGAAAGATAGTTCTCACTGGGGAAACAGATTTGTAGTTGGAAATATTGGACTTTAATTTTTTTAAATGTCATTTCCTTTCACTACCTTCTGATCTACAAAAATAAGAATATAATGTCATTTTTTTCAAAAATGGGCAGCACCTATCAAAAGATCAGTATTAACAAGCATCTTTTGCCAACACTGCCCCTGGGAATAGAGAAAAGATCCCATCAAACAGTGACCAGTATATATGCTAGAAATCTCAGAAATGACTCTCCCTTTTATCAGTCAGTGTTGGCCCCTAATTGAGGTTAATCCCAGAGGTGTTGAAAGCTATGCCAAGTGTATGAGGAGTCAGAGAACATAAAGGATGCTCCATAACATTCTACAGTACAGCATGCCTGTCTAATTATGGAACCTGTTTCTTCTCTCAAGTTACATAAATTTTAGTTTCTATCTTACCTTGAAGATAAAATTTTGGATTTTTCATAGTAAGATTTTTTTCCCAAGTAGCTCTGTCATCAACTATAAATAGTCTATAAGACTGGAAAATATATGTTAACTCACTTTTTTTTCTCAATACATGGAATTCAATTTCATTTTGTTTCTCAGGATTAAATGTACCTGCAAAAACTGAAGCATGTGGATTAAGTCAGAATTTTTATCATTGTTTAGTTAGAGTCAATTTCTTATTTGAAATCAAAACATTAATAAGCATTTATTGTGCACCTACTATATGCCAGGCATTGTGCTAAGCACTAGAGATACAAAGAAAGATAAAAACCAGTTCCTGTCCTTAAGGAACTCACAATCTAATAGAAGAACAGAAAGAAAAACATGTTTTTCAATTAAATGAGCAATCTAAGGAACAGAAATTTTACTTCTAATCTTTATCAATTATCAAAGTTATCAAACTAAATTTCCTCCTTAAAGGTTGTTCACTAATATCAATAGTCTCAAGATCAACATTAAAAGAAGCATTCCCAGAGAAGGATCTATAGACTAGTTTACTGCAGAGAGGAAAGGATTGAGAGGGAGAGAGGGAAAGATAGAAGGAGAGGAGAGAGGGAGAGAAAGAAGGGGGGGAGAGAGAGTGGAGAGAGAGAGAAAGAGAGAGAGAATTAATCAACTCTAAGTAGAAAAACCTGAGTAATTTGATTTCAAATGAAATTAAACAAAACTAATTCTGTGTTTCTTTGAAAGGTATTGGCACACAAGATGGTACAGCAAAAAAAGACAGAGATTTCAAAGGAAAGGCCCAGAAACAAGTGCAATTCAACCCAGGTCAAACCACAGCCACCTGGCGAGTGCGAATTCTGAGTGATGGTGAACACGAGCAGTCAGAAACCTTCCAGGTGGTGCTGTCAGAGCCCGTCATGGCTGCTCTAGAATTCCCTGCTGTGACAACAGTGGAGATTATTGACCCAGGAGACGGTAAGAGGATTTAATATTTTTTCCTGTTGTTTCCAAAATTCTATCTTTAAAATGAATTGCAGTCTGAACTTTCCATAGCAAGAACTTTCCAAAATAGCAGATCTGTAGTCAGTAAGCATTAGGAATAAAATTAGAAATTAAATGGAGTTAGATTCTTTAAAAAGTTATATGCACCACAAATATGGGTTAACTAATTTATTCTCTTTCCTTTGGCAATTCTTTCCATTTTGCCTTGTTTCCCTTAAATTCTTACTTAAGAGGTACATTGGCATGTAACATAGTAAAATCAGGCCAATTAATATTTCCGATTTGAAAATTAGGTCCCTTCTTATTATTTCTAACATCTTATCAGTTAGATTTTCAATTGTGACTTTGAGAAAATCAATGAACCTTCCAGGGGTCCAGTTGTTTTTTCCTTTATAAAATAAAAGGGCTGTACAAAATGTCCTCTGAAATCCCTTCCAACTCTAGGCGTAATACCTTATAAATCTACTAATTATTACCCCCAAAGGCAGTAGGGCATAATAACAACAATGTCTAACATTTATTTAATATTTACTCTGTCCCAGCCACTGTACTAAGGGCTTTACAGTTATTATCCCATTTGATCTTCACAACAACCCTGAAAGGTAGATGTCATTATCCCCATTTTACAAAATAAGAAATTGAGTCAGAGGTAAAATGACTTGTCCAAGGTCACACAGCATCTGAATAGCACTTCTGTCTAATTCCTGAAACTGTTTCTTCTCCAAGATTACAGAAATTGTAGTTTCTACACTTACTTTAAGAGAATATATTGCTTTGGATTTTTTCCAACTAGTACTTATAATCTTAGAGTTGCCTCTTTATTGAGGAATTAAGAGACTTGCCCAGAGTCACAAAAGTTGGCATGTGTTAGATTCAGGACTTGAATCTAGGTCTTCTTGACTCTAACATTAGACTTTTTTCTATTTATTCCAGTGGCATGGTGGATTGAGTTTGGTCCAAGAGGTAATGAAAGAAATGCCAAGTGAATGGAGAATGAGAGAGCAAAATGATGCTCTGTTACATTCTAAAATATAATTTATAAGAATAATAACAGCTGGCATTTGCATAGCACCTACTCTATGCCAGTGTTGGAGCTCCTTGGAATAAATCCTACTATGAAAAATACAAAACAATGTATTATCTTAAAGTTAGGCTAAAAACTAAAACGTATGTAACTGGAGAGAAAAAACAGGTTCAGGAATTAAACAGATATGCTACTCAGACACTTAATAGCTTTGTGATTTCAGGCAAGTCATTTAACTTCTGTTTGCCTCAGTTTCTTCATCTGTAAGATGAAGATACTAATAGCACCTTCCTCCCAGCATCATTGTGAAGACTAAATAAGATATTTGTAAAGTTATAAATGCTAGCTACTACCAGTAGGAGTAGTAGAGTAGTGGTAGTAGCAGTAGCAGTAGTCGTAGTAGTAGTAGCAGTAGTACTAGTAGTAGTAGTAGTAATCGTAGGCTGTAACAGAGCATCCTTTCTGCACTCTCATTCTTCATGCACTTGGCATAACTTTCAATGCCTTTGGAGCAACCTCAATCCACCATGCCACCTAGGAATAAATAGAGAAAAGACTAGCTCAAGAAGACCTAAATTCAAATCCCAAAACTAATACATGCTAACTTTTGTGACTGAACAAATCACTTGATCCTCAGTGCTGAGACAACGCTAAGGTTATGAGAATAGAGACAATCTGTATTGATAGGAGGGCTTTCTTCAATAAAACGCAGGTCCAGACTCATTCTATAACCCCATCTCCAAAATACTTGTTTTAATATTGACTAGATTTTGGACTTTCTTTGATATTGTTGGGGATGTTGGATAGCATATACAAAATGTATTCTGTTTCTCATTTTTTTTATGATTTTGTCTCCTCTGTCCTCTTGCTCTTCATGGCTTAAAGCTTTCTTTTAAGTTTCTTTGGACTTAAATTTTCTTATCTGTAAGCATGCTTAGGCCAATGGTGGTCAATATGGATGAACACTGCTGCTTCCCTCTGGCCCTTGTCCTTTCTCCCACTATTGTCACCGGCCCTCAGGGCTGCCTTTTTCTCAGTCCTAGATGAAAATGATGTCTGAACAGTTTTTTGAGGACCACCTTTTTTTTTTTAATGAAAACGTTTTAGAAGCTCTTCTGAAGTTAAAATCCCCTGAGCCAGAAACCATGGTTTGTTTTTAAATGGCCAGCTCACTTTGCTTTGTCAATCAAAGAGCTCTTAAAACTCTGCCAAGATAAAATCAACCTGAGTGCACTAACCAAAGGAGTCATGAGGAAACCTTGCTTTAGATGGTTGAGCACAGTTAAATGTAGAAAATAGAGACTCTATTGTTACAACTTTAATTTTTTTAAAACCCATCCTGCCTCTCATTTAGTTAAATGCACTGTTCAAATATATTCTAGAGTCCCATAAAAGGGCAATTAGCATTAAATTCGATTTGGTCAGCATGGTAGAAGGATAAACCAAGCTTTCATCTGGTCCTGAGAATTTGGTAAATGCCCATGTAACAAAGCTTCTCGATTTAAAAGCCTAATTTGTTCTTAATGTTCACTCATGTGTTAAAATTTTGTTTAAATTCACTTCTGAATACTTGGTTGCTAACCTACAAAGCTGAATTTCCTTGTATCAAGAAAGAAGAGATTTGGTTCAATTTTATTCTGCCCTGCTATTCATTAACTCCATCTGCCTTTTTTACGCCCCTAGTCATATGGAATTGAAGGGCTAGAAGTGAGCTAAAGAGGCTTTCCAATCTACAGTCTGTCTCCAATTCTATCCTGTATCCAAAAAGGACCTAACCTAAAACCATCTTAATTGTCTGTTGTGCTTCGAAATGTCCAAAGGAAATCTCTGCTTCTTTTCATAATGCAACCTCGTGTATGAAACCTAGATAATTAGCAAGTGCTGCTTAATACCTAGATTGTACTTCTCTTTTTCCAATTTAATCCATTTTTTCTTGTTCTTGTTTCAGTACAAATAGAGAAGAGCTATTCACCTTAGAGTTTCCATTCACATATAAATAAATCATGAAATCAACAATGGCCCATTCTTCATCAGATTAAATTACCCTTTGCACCATCCCACAGAGAACAAATTTCCCAAACCTTTAGTTTTTGTGATTACTTTAGTCCATATCTAAATTCTTCATATTTCATGAAAAGTTATAAGGCTTTGACTATACACCACACAAATATTGAGTGGAGAGAAAAACTCATGATTCTCATATTTTCCTTTTCCAGAACATGATTGCTTAGATTTTTTTCAGTTTTTTAATTGCTATACTACAAAAGGCAACTGCTGTGTTGAATAGAGAACTGACTTTGGAACTACCTGGGTTCAAATCCTGTTTCTGACACATCCTGGTTCTGTGACTTTAGGCAAGTCACAACCTCTTGAGCCCTAAACAGTTCCCTAAAAGCTCCAATTGTGAAGAAGTTATTGACCTGCATTGGTAGAGGAAGTTTCTCTCAAAGAGTCCCTACACCATAGAAATCACTAGTCCAATCCCAACACTAGTCTCCTTTCCAAGAGCATCCCTTTCTCTTCATAGCAAGCTGTGAATAAAACCAGTCAATCAAGTATTGATCAAGCATCTCTCTATGCCAAATTCTCTGTTAGATACCAAAAATACAAAGAGCAAAGTGAAATTGCATATTACCAGGAGAAATAATAAACAGATGTAAAACCAAAAAAAAAAGTCATTTTGCACAGAGATACTAGGGGGAATCAGGAAAAGCCCATGTCTTCCTCTCACTACCCAGAGATAAACTATCAGTCCTTCATTCCTTATTTATGTATAGCTACGTCTACCTCATTTTCCTCTTTACCCAAATTCTTGGAGAATCACAGGTTTTCATCAAATTGGATCCATTATTTTTTATAATTCAACAGGACATCCTCAATTAAAAATGCAATGTACTGTAAAATTCACATAACTAATTGTTGTAAAGACAAGAATTTTTTCATCTATAGAAAGTTTGAGCTTAGTCATCAAGCATACTTTGAACCTTTGTATACCTTAAGTAGAAGATATGAGACATTCAGCAGCACAAGATTCTAGAAACCCACCCCAGCCTGAGAATTCTTTATGACAGAATTTTGGTTAAAACAGATTCAAACTTCTAACCTTAGTGCAGATAGTTGTTCATCACTGGCACCTGGTCACTCTACACAAACAGTGACCCTTCACAGACAAAGAGGACCACCCAAATATGGATATGGTGCTCAAGAAGCTATGGAACTTGCTAAGCCTCAGTGATTCACTACCCATATCTTTAGGAGGAAAAATTGTTTTTTAATTGAAAATTTGGACAAGAAAAGCAGATGTTTACATGACAAAAGAAGGAGGCACACCATACTCACCTCTTGTAAATGTCGGTATCTTAATGGAAAAAATGGTTAATTCCCATGCCATGCCACATTTAGAGCCTGGTGTAAAAATGAAAGGTGAATGAAGAAAATCAATTTTATCTTATAGACTTACAGAAAATTTAACACATCTTGTCATTTTTCTTTTCTCTTTTCTGTCTGTTTCACTTTGGAGTCCTATTTTTCTTTTAGTCCACTAAAAGCTTTGTTTCCTTGTTTCTTTCTCTGTTTTATAGAGAATTATAGAATTTTAAAGCTGAAAGAGACAGCGCATCCCTCACTTTGGAGATCAGAGAATCAAGCCTCAGTAGATTTATTCCTTAGCTTAGAAAAGAAGCTAAACATTTTCAAACAGTATCATTTGATTGTTTTCATTAGCCTTGACTAACCCAAAAAGATTAGATTTTCCCTTAGAGATGAGATAATAGGAATTCTCTCCCTAAATTCACAGGATTAGAACATTACAAAAATTTAGAACTGAAAAAAGACCTTTGAGTACATAGAGTCCAACTCCATCTCATTCTGCAGATGAAGAAACTGAGGTACAGAGAAAGTCATTTGCTCAGGTTCACACAATTAGTAAGTGCCTGAAGTAAGATTAGTACCCAAGTCTTCTTGATTCGAAGTCCAGTGTTCTATCCACAGTGCCTCTGCAAGCAATAACCATCTCGCCTTACACTGATTATCTGCTGATTGGGTTGGAAAGTCCCACAAAACAAATCCCACTAATTCCTGGGATCACTGTATTGAATTCCTATGAGTGACCGGTCATGGTACTGCTTCCTTCTTGTTTCTTCCCCTTCTTACTTCCAATGCTTTAAAGTCTAGAAAGCATTCCCACCCACCAGAGAACAAATGGCAAATTGTCCATAGGGGTCCTACAACCATTTCAAATGACCTGAAAGGACTAATTTCTAGAACATACTTTAACAGTGCCCTTCACCAAACAGAACATAGTGTTTCACTTTGTTACTCAGAATAACCATTTTAAACACAACCACTTTGTGACTTAAAAGCTTCTCACCTCTCTGACTCTTACCACCCCATCGCCCCCCACCAACTACTACTGATAATGCAGTGTATCCTCAATTCTCAAAGAATCTGTGAGGTTTTATTAGTATTTTTTAAAGTAAACAAATATTCTTAGGGAAAAGCATGCAATGACAAATCCTTAATTCACAGACAATTTTTAAACACACATAGGCACAATTTGATTTTCTAGAAAAACATAGAAAAATATTTCTATCTTTATTTTCAAAATGAAGCTTTCTTCTCTTTTAAATTTTCATATTATCATATTTCTAAACACAGACTTCCAGGCTGTAACTTCATTGAACATATTGTAATTTAAAAATACTTCCTTATAAATTCAATCAATAATATTTTGTACTCATGAATGTAAGGTATAACAGATATTCATATTGAAAAACTTCCTTCTCTCTTTATGTCAGACCACTACTAATCAAAGCATAGGTTTTGTATGCATTAAAGAATATAACCTTATTGAGTCAACTCTACCAGGACTGGTCACCTAAAATATTTAAGTAATTCAACACTATTATTTAGATTGTAAGCTTGAAGTCTCTTCTAACCTCTTTATGGAAAGAACTAATTGAATTTTCTGTTTGGAAGAATGACAGCAAAACATAGACATATATGTGTGTACAAATGTAGTCTTGAACTAATGGATTAAATATTTGCACACTTTAAATACGTTTTCATTGGGACTGTATTAGTTTGACTAATTATTATTTAACAAAGAATAAACTTCATTCACCCAGAAAAGTGTGGAATTTTGCATGTCTCAAGAACTTTAATGTAATTGAATAAAAAGATGGCAACTTTAGTGCACCTTGTATGAACTCAAGTTCATGACATAGAATTCAGATGACTCAAGCATTTTTTCCCCAGACCTAAAATTAATTGTAATTTGTTGCGCTGTAGGGAATGTAGGATGAGGGAAAAACTGGGTAGCTGATTCATGTCCAGTGTTAAATGTGAGCGTTGAGGTGTCAAGAATTGATAAAATGACAGTTCATTCTAACTGAGGACAGAGAAGTGATAAAGAAAGGAGGCCAGCACATCATCCTGCCAAAATCAGGAATTTTACCTTTGAACTACATGCATGAATTCTCACTGCAGCCTGTGTGGGTCACAGCTTTATGTGATTAAGAAGTTTTAGGAAAAATGGGAGGTTATGACAATTTGTTAATCATACAATATTTATCTTCTAATAGACACAGAAAGGTACAAATGGAAAAGATTCTTCTAGGAAAAACCCTATTTAAAAAAAAAAACAAAACTAAAACTACACAAAATAAGTATAGGCTTTTACTGACATTAAATAGAATTTCTTAACAATCCAACATGAGAGAGAGAGAAGGGAGAAGAGAGGCAGAGAGACAGAGAGAGATACATACAGACAGAGAAAGAGAGAGACAATTCATTAAGCATATTAACACTGTGCTAGTGCAAAGGATACAAATATAAGGCTACAAAAAGACAGTCTCTGCCCACAAGGAGCTTATATTCTAATAAGAAAAGACAACATAAAAGGGGAACTGGAATGGGGGTTTATTGAAGTGAGAACTGAAGGGGAAAACATGGAAAGCAAGGTGGAACCGAGAGAGAAGACATTGTAAAATGCCTGTTTTTCATGCTGTGGTGCTGCCATACAGGAACTCATCAATCAGAGAAAGTTTTCATGTTTGTATAGTACCTGAAGAAAGTCTTCAGCCTCCATCCTATTCTTGAATTGCATATGTAATGCAATGCCAAACAGCTCTTAGGAGTGGCATGTTCTTGTCCATGATTTCTATTAGTGTTCCTATTTATTATACATTGGTGTTTCCACTGTGGTTGATAAATGTGATTGTCTCTCTTTTATAGAGGAGAAAAAAAATAAGGCATGGACAGGTTAATAAATTTTCCCAGGTTTAGCTTTCAAATATGTAAGAAATCCTGTATTCACCATCAGTTGTCCACAAATTTAAGGAACACAATATAAAAGTATTGTTATATTTACAGAAAGTTGTTTCAATGGACTACATTTAATACCAGTCATGAGACTATATTTTCTTTTCTTTCTTGTGTCTCAGTTTTTAAGAATTCACTTTCTCCTATTAAATTTTACAGAGCAGTAATAGTCTTTGCCTGTCTCTGTCTCTGATATAATAGTATTTGGTCAGCTTATAGAGCAAGGCGTTTTTTGTGTGTCATGCACCTCTTTATTTTTCTGGAGAAATCCACCAGTCCCTTCTCCAAATAATACTTTTAAATGTCCCAAGAGCATAAGATTACCAAGGAAATCATTTATATTGAAATATGATCATCAAAATTTGTTTTAGAAAATAAGTCCATGGACCCCAGATTAAGAACCCCTTCCACAGAGAAAAATGTTTCCTTCTCAGAGTGCTAACTACCTCTTTATTTTGGCTTATGAAAACCACTTGGAACTTTAACGTAACAAACAATGGCAGTGCCAGTAATCACAAATATTTTTCTGTTCAGATTATGTTCCAGTCATGCCTTCTGGCTCACAAAGAAAGCAATGGCTGTCAGTTTCAACTACCAAAGAACAGTAATATTGATAACATTGTTTCATCCTCTTATATTACTGAAACATTCATTCATTCACTTATTCCACTAACCAAGAGGTATTCAGCATTTTTATTTTTCATTTTCTATAACAGTGGCAGATCTTTTGGGCAACACTTATTTCTAAGCAGAGAAATCGCTCCCTGGGCACATGTTTTGTTGAGTTTTTTTCAGTTTTTTTCTTTCTGCTTCTCTTCCTGCTTTTCCAGAACCTAAATTCACCTTTGCAATTCTTTGTAATCTAATTTAAATTGGATTCTTTTTTCACTTGTCTTTGGTCTTTGACTCTCAAGGCATTGCTACTTTAAGATAAATTGATCATGCTATTGTAAAAAAATTTTTTACACCATCACTGAATTAGCCCAAAATGCTGTGTCCACTTGGAGCAAGCTGCACACATGAAATTATCAGCTTTCATGATAAAGTGAAGTAAAAAAGAGATCTACCAAAAAATACCACCAAATCAACCTCTCCTCCTCTACATCCCCCCCCACCACTTTCTCCCTCTACATATCCAGTCACATTTCCCATAGATAAAAAAAAAAGCCCATGGGAATAGATAAGCCTGGTACTGTGCCCTCAAGGTCAGCAAGCCCAGGACTTAGTCAAACCAAGTGGAGGAGTGAATTCCAGAGCTGAAGGCCCCCCACCAAGAACACCCTACTTTTCTCTCTTTCATAATTCAAGTCTACTGACAAATGGAAGGAGTGCTGCCCTGCCTTACTCTACAGGCTTAAGTGGTACAGGATAAGAAAGTGATATTCAAGACTCAAACCTCATGGGGCTTTAATAATTAAAATCCAACACATGGAATTTTTCAAGTAAATTTTATAAGTAACTGTCTGACTAGTATAGATGAGTTGAATATGTATTAATTATAATAAATACCACCCAGCAAATGGATTTTTCCATGCAAAGTATGACTTGAAGTTTCATGCAGGGTACAGTAAAATAAGTCCACTGGCAAACATTAAATTTCTTTTGATGATGGAATAATATTCCCTATATTCACCTGAAAGAAAACAACACTACCAAAATATTATACATATCAACTTTCTGTGATATGTTTTGCTTTTATTGTTGCAAAGTCTGATGAAACTCTCTACCTTGAGAAAGAACATTGTGGGTGTGTTTTTGGTTTAAAGGAATTAGAAATAATGAAATCCTAATTCATAACCATGTAGTTCATTCAAAGCTGAATTCTATTTCATAGTCTTATGTTTTTCAACTAAGAATAATATGGGATAAATTAGCTAGATTAAAAACAAGTGCTCTAAAACTAATTCAGATAATAAAACTGGAGGTTTTTAAAATTATATTTGTGAAATCTTAAGGTCACAGATTTTATCTAATGAGTATCTAAAAATTTTCCAGGAAGTATTATTTTCTCACCTGCAGTATTTCTAGCATTCTTTGATTGTCAGAGAGTCATGTGATACAGTGCTTCAAAGAGAACATGATGAATTGTTTTCAGTATTCTTTTTTATAAGGAAATTGTCAGCAAAACCTTTATGTAATGAGTTCTGAAGTAATTAGACCAAGCAGTCATTTCCTACATCGCTATATAGTAAATATCTTGGAAAATCATTTAAATCATCTGAACGAAATTTTTTATCTTTTTTTTTTTAATATATAGCCTTCTATCATTAAATAAAAAGTGAGAAATTTATACTTGTGTGACTATACTTGTACATATCACAGTTACTTTTCTAGGGAAAGAGTCCAAATAAATGCTTCTTTACCTCTGATGAATAGAGCCCTGAATTCCAAAGGAATTCTGCTTTCAAAAAAAAAAGTGTACATTATTCCCTCTAAGCATGCAGCATCCAAAATGAAAGAGATTAAATTAATTTGCTGAAGTTTCATTCTCTGCCAAGAGGCCAAAACTAGTTTCCAGGGAAGGTATGCCAGAAGCCCTTACTTAAGTGAGAAAAAGAGATTACAGAGGAGATGAAAGAGAAATCTTTTTTTTTATAATTCCCAAGGAGATGATGCTTTGGTTCTGAGTTTGTGTGTTTTAGATGTTATCTCCTTCCCCCCACCCCACCCCACGCACTTTCACACACACACACACACACACACACACACACACACACACACACACACCATTGTTCGTAGTACTTTGTGGAAGGAACGACAACAAACAAAAACAAACACTAGGAGAGGTTTTGAATATGTATGTGGTTGTTTCACAGGTGATGATCTCAGGAAGTACAGTAATGACTGTTTATTCTATGTTATCTCTGCAGAATCAACTGTCTTTATTCCTCAGTCTGTCTACACCATTGAAGAAGATGTTGGTGAATTGTTCATCCCCATCAAGAGAAGTGGAGATGTGAGCCAAGAATTAATGGTGATCTGCTACACTCAACAAGGTAGTACAAGTCAGGTTACATGTGAATGATGACTGAAGAAAAGGGAATCCTCTCAAACCAAAGACACAGATAGGTTTTACACTAAGAGCAGCTACCTCCCCTTTTATTTTTCGCAAACCACTAATTGGTAAAGAAGCTTCAGAGACATTCTTTACCAGGGATTGAAGACTAATGAAAAATGAATAAATAAGTTTACTTTGCCAAACAACCTTAAATGCCTCAGGTAGAAATACTCTGATTTAAAGGAATTTGAAGGTTCTACATGGTAGATCATTGATGATGAACTTTAGTGGGCAGGTGTCAAATAAGCTGTCCATGTGTACCACAACACTCCTGAGTGCAGCCAAATCCGATGAAAATGTAATTGGGAAACATTTAACAAAATACATAAAAATATAATACAACATAATTAATGTTAATTTGTGGCTTTCTAAGTCATTACTTGAGTTTGATGCCACTAACGTAGTTAGGAAGAGTGGTGCAGAGTATTGGAGTCAGGAAGATCTGAGTTCAAATCCAGCCTCAGACATTTACTAGCTGTGTGACCCTTATGTATAAAATGGAGTTAATTATAACACCTCCCTCTCAGGGTTATTGTGAGAGTCAAATGACATAATAATTATAAAGCATTTAGCACCATGTCTGGCACATAGTAAGCTCTACATAAATGTGTGCTCTTATTATACAGCTAGGTGGTTCAATGGATAGAGTGGTAAGCCTGGAATCAGAAAGACCTGAATTCAAATGAGACCTCAAGCACTTACTAGTTATATGACCCTGGATGTGCCACTTAACTGTGTTTGCCTCAGTTTCCTCGTCTGTAAAATGAGTTGGAAAAGGAGATGATAAGCCACTTCAGCATCTTTGCTAAGAAAACTTCAAATGGGGTCACAAAGAGTCAGACACAACTGAAATGACTGAACAACAAAAACAGTTATTATATCCTATACTTAAAACCTGGCCAATCATTTAACCATTCTGAGCCTCAGTTTCCCTATTTATAAATTGAGCAGTATTTTAACTATAATGCTTACTCCTCAGTTTATTGTTGTGTGGATCAAATAAGAGAATAGATATGTGTGTATATACACATATATAGTTATATATATGTATATATATGTGTATATATATATATACGTAAAATGCTTTGCATACCTTAACGAGACATATAAATGTCAGTAATTTGTAGCACCTGGATAGCTGTGTATTTTTTGGATTTTTTTTAATACTTGCAAGGTAATTTAAAATGACAAAATGCCTAACAGAAGAAAGAACATCTGAAATTTTATAGTTTAACTATACCAGACCCACATTTTGTTTTGTAACGACAAATACAATATCTTGCTGAGGCATTTATGTGTCTTTCTAGCTTAATTTATTAGAGCTTAAACTCAGGACTAACTCATACTGGATTTGTGGCTGACTTTTCCATAGGTCTAATCCATCATCCATTGACAGGTACTGATTTTCTTTAGCATTCTTGGGCTGTTTTGATCTTCTAGTAGAAGGAATAAACCAGTTTACCAAGGAGGATATCTTAGCAGGGTAAATCATTACAGTAAAATCACAGCAGCCAGAGGAAATAGTGTGTTCCACTGCACTGAGGCAAGATTTCAAGATCAACCACTTACTGGCCATCATATAGACAGCTAAAGATTATTGGAATTTACGCTAAATTCCACCTTAACCATCTGGGTGCCACTCACTCCTTACAACTCCATGACATATTCCTAGGAAAATCTTGTGGGTTACCCTAATTAGTTTAGATTCCTAAAACACACTGTATTAGTCTTCATTACTTAACCCAACACCTTTCCTGCTCCCTTAAAATATACCTTTGCCTCAGAAATAAATAATATCCTCTTTCTGAAGATAAAAAGTCATTCTGGTTGTTTGCATACATATGGTAGAATAAAGAATGACAGTTCAGATGCTTGAATATTAAATGTTAGTTACATCTTTCAAAATAATTTGCTTTTGCATGAGCAATACATATATATATAATCTGTAACAAAAATTTATGCTAAAAATGTTTCCTTCCCTTTTTATGTCAAATCATTTCTAACCAAAAAAAAATGGTTCAAAATAAATTGATTTTGTATGACACAAAATTATTCCTTAATTTGAATTATAATCTGAAGAACCTTACTAGGAATGAAATGTTTTTGCTTACCTGAAACATAAAAAACTTCTGTATAGCTTTTTAAAAGTTGTACTTAGGTGAAAACAGTCATCCACATCAGATCTCAGATCATATTGTTATAATTTCTAAGGCGGTCTTTAAATTGTACCTTTGATTTGGAACTCAAGATGAGGAAAAATGGGAGACCATAATATTTACTTTTAATTGGTTTGGAATAAGCTTAAAATCCTTATAAATGTCAATAATAACTAATGTAATGGGAAAGGGAAAGAAGTTATTGATAATTATGATAATTCATTGGGAATAACAAGGCAAAATTCTGAATATGAAAATTAGTATCTTTGCAAGCACCTTTGAGATATTTTTCCTCATGAAATTTTTAACTGCTCTCTCCTGCTAGGCACTGCAACAGGGACTGTCCCAACATCTGTGCTCTCCTATTCTGATTACATATCCAGGCCTGAGGATCATACCAGTGTTCTCCGATTTGACAAGGATGAACGGGAGAAAATGTGCCGGATTGTTATTATTGACGACTCTTTGTACGAAGAGGCTGAAACATTTCACGTTCTGCTGAGCATGCCCATGGGCGGAAGAATTGGTTCAGAATTCCCAGGGGCTCAGGTTACGATTATCCCTGACAAAGATGATGGTAAGAACTAATTTGTCATTCTAAATGTGTCTCTAGAAGAAGCAAAATGTGGCAAAGAGTGATAACATAATATGTGTTATCCTCCCGTTATATATCAATTTGGCGTTCTTTCCTTCTCTACCTGTTTCCTTCCTCAGTCAAGCCTAAAGTCAGTGAAATAGAAACCTTTGAAAAATTAAAATATTCACACTTATTTTAGAATTAATTATTCACAATCTGCTGCCTCTATGTCTCTGAATAATGTGATTTTGTCTGCATAACATGATTTTTAAGTGCTTAGAGAAAAAAGGCCATATATAAATGGGTTTCATTTTATACACTATGTAACCTGATATCAGGCAATATTAAGTGATTATTTTTTTTTAACGATGAGTGGGGAATTTAAGGAAAGAAATACAGGTAAACCCAGTTATTTTCTGCTTGTGCTAGTCTGGATGGATTTTGTAATTAAACTCTGTATCCAAAGTCATTCCTGATGGAACCTGCCAGGCAAGGATGTTAAATCAGTAACTAGAAAGCTTGTGAAAGAGAACAGGAGGATCTTGTTCCACCTTGCCCTCTTAAAGAGAAATTCCAAAGAAAAATCCCTTCCTCTGAAAGGAAGAATGACAGAGATGGAGAAACAGATAGAATGAAAGAGAAAGAAACAGACACAGGCAGAAATGATAGAAACTTTCCATGTAGAAAAGTGTGTTGTTGGGTTTAGTTTGGGGTTGTTGGTTTTTTGGTTTTTTTTTAAACAATCAGTGAAGAAAAAAAGTGAGACATGGATGGCAGTGTAGGGAGCCACAAAGAGACAAGGATGCATGATGTTTGTTTATTCTACAGTGCCAGACATTCCCTTAGGGTAACAAGGGGGCAGCTAGGTGGTGCAGTGGATAGAGCACCAGTGCAGGAGTCAGGAGGACCTGAGTTCAAATCTCACCTCAGACACTTGACACTCACTAGCTGTGTCACCTTGGGCAAGTCACTTAACCCAATTGCCTCATCCTGGGTCATCTCCACTCATCCTGATGAATATCTGGTCACTGGATTCAGATGGCTCTGGAGGAGAAGTGAGGCTGGTGACCTGCACAGCCCTCCTTCACTCAAAACAAAGTCAAGTGTAAGTCATGTCATTATTTCTCTGATGGCACGGTCTTCTTTGGCACTAAAGGATGAACACACACCCACACGCGTGTGCGCGCGCACGGTAACAAGAAAAGAATGCCAAAGCCAGAGTTTTTGCCTTGGGAAGAAAATCTGTTGGAGCTCTGACACCTAAACACCGCTGAAGTCTTATGAGTTGGGGACTACTGGGGACCAGGAAGGCCCTTTGACACACACTAAATGATCCTCAGATAACCATTTGAAAATGAGAGCAGGCAAAGTGAGGAAAAGGACAAGGAAAGATAATAATTGGGAGAGAGCTTTAAAAAATGATTAATTCTAACAGCATCTGCTTATTCTGAAAGTATTATTTCCTTTTGGTGTTTAGGTTTATTAAGAAGTTAACTTTTCGATATAAATAAGGTAAAAATCTATGGTGAAATCTGGATAAATAATAGGAACAGTGATTTCACTGGTAAAGGAAACTACTTGGTAAGGAAACTCCCTTTACCAATACAGACAGGTATCATATAATCTTAGAAAGTAGCATAGAATGAAGAAGTTAAACAAGTTCCCCAGAGTCACACAGCCTGTATGTGTCAAAAACAGAACTTGAATCTAGATTTTCCTAATTCAAAAACTGATTCTCTTTCCACTACCTCACACCACCTTTCAAGCTTGTACAATGTCAGTGCAGTTTCATTTTAAATGAAGTAGAAAGCCCTAAAGTTACATTATATATTTGGGCACACTACCACCATGCATGGCCACCTAAATTCAAGAATGATTCTTTCAAAGTTGAATAACATCCTTGGAAGTGGAAATTCCAAAGGAATTTCTTTTTGGGAAAAGTAATACGTTGTAGGAAAAAAAGATCATTTAAGGCCATCTAGTGGTTTTAAAATAACGTGCAATGTTAGATTTAAGAAACTGCCTTTCAGTTCTGTTAAAAATTTTCTTTTCAATATTTTTAAAGTCTTTTTTCTAAAAGAAAAAAGTCCTTTTGAAAATAAGATTGGCTGTCTATATCCAGAGTAACTTAATTCTCTATATTCTATTCAAATTTCCATAATGAGGGGAGAGGGGAAGTTTAGAGGGGAGAATGCAAAAGAAAATTTAAAAAAATTATCAAATAGCAATAGAATTCCCACTTCATTTGAAAAAGACCTTTGTGGATAGTGGAAGTGTTGATGGTTATGGCCATCATTGCTGGCTTCAAAAAGCCTCGTAGTATTAAACTGCCACATCATTTTTCACTCTCTTTTTCTTCTGGGCCATAAGGAGAGAAGAAGCAAGGGAAATGCAAAATGTAGTAGCTGTTTTTCCATAAGGAACAACAATTTTTAGCTTGAAGTTGAGTAGAAAAGGATGTTATGTTCCCCATGATAAAGCTAGGTGGCAGAGTGACTTGAATGCTGGACTTGGAGTCAGAAAGAGCAGAGTTCTAATCTTGCCTCAAACATGTTATTACAAGTCACATTACTTCTTTCAGCTTCAGTTTGTTCTTCTGTAAAATGGAGATGGGGTAGCTAGGTGGTGCAGTGAATAGAGTGTGAGGGGCCTAGGGTCAGGAAGACCTGAATTAAAATCAGGCCTTAAACACTTACTAGGTAGGTGCCCATGGTTAAGTCACTTCACCCTGTTTACCTCAGTTTCCTTATCTGTAAAATGAGCTAGAGAAGGAAATGGCAAACCACTCTAGTGTCTTTGAAAAGAAAATTCTAAGTGGAGTCATGAAGAGTTGGATACAACAACCAAATGGGGATAACAAGTATCTACTTCACAGAGTTGTTGTGAGGATCAAATGGGATAACAGATGTAAAGTGCTTTGCAAACTATATAGAACCTAGCTATTAGGAATAGAACCCTATGAGAAGCCTAGCTGCTTGGACCTTGAAAGTATACCTCAAACACCACCTACTGGCAACTTTTCTGGATTTCACTCATTGTTCCTGAGCCCTCTGAAATAGTAGTCTTCTAAACCTGCACCTTTAAAGGGAAATCAAATAGCAAAGAGTTCATATATGTAAAACCCAGGAATACACTTAAATAGTGTATGTGTCTGTGTGTGTGTGTGTGTGAGAGAGAGAGAAAGAGAGAGAGAGAGAAAGAGAGAGAGAGAGAATGAAAATCTACAAGAATATTTTTAAAATTCAATT
This sequence comes from Notamacropus eugenii, assembly GCF_028372415.1. Lineage (NCBI taxonomy): Eukaryota > Metazoa > Chordata > Mammalia > Diprotodontia > Macropodidae > Notamacropus > Notamacropus eugenii. The sequence goes on from NC_092876.1 coordinate 100,984,453, forward strand.
GTAATGAGTTTTAAGATATGATCTGATAAATTTAGAGATTTCTGATTTACCACATTTTCTGCTTGCTTTCTAAAGCAGGGTATTTACACATCTATGTACATGACTGCCACATCAGTAATTTCATCCCTGATCTCCATCCCAACTTCTATCCTATGTTCTCAGCTTTGTTGAATATTCCTTCTTGGACTTTCTACTCTCACCATATCTAAAACAGCATCCTCAAATACCAGTACTCTTTCTGACTTCCCTGTTTCTGTCAATAGTACTCTTATTCCCCCTGTCACAGAAACTCAGAACCTATATCCACAGGAAAACAGTCTCTTTAATGTTCCTACCATCTCTCTCTTCTTTACTTTTTTCACTGTTCCTGAGAAGCTTCCGGTCCTTATCATCACATGCCAAGATTATAGCAATAATTTCCCACCTGATCTCATTAGCTTGAACATTAAACCCAGATGAATCTTTCTAAAATAAGTATCAAAAACCTTTCATTTTTTCCATTTGCGTATCACATAATCTCTAGGTTGTTGTTGTTGTGTGTGTGTGTGTGTGTGTGTGTGTGTGTGTGTTAAGCATCCCTTCAGGAGATAGGTGAAGTTTATGGGTTCCTTTTAAGAATAATGTATTTAAATGATTGAAAGAGAAATGCTTAATTTTGTCTGGAGGCTGGTGAAAAAATTTTTCCCATCCAAGTTCATGGACCTCCTGAAATCTGTCTGACCTCAGGTTAGGAACCCCTGACTTAGAACAATAAGGGAAAGGGCTTCTTTTATATGAATTGATATGAATGATCTACAAAAAAATCAATCAAAGGAAGCAAAAGAATTTATTTTAGTTTGGTGGGTGATTTTTAGAATTAGCTTGAGATATTAAAAAGTTTAATTCACTTGATTTATATAGTAATAAAAGAATATGAAATTTTTTTATTAAGTATGACAAATATTTTGAAAATATGCTTAAATTATGCACTGTGCTCAATTTTATTTATTTTCCTGTGCAATGGGCTTTCTCTTGATTCTGAGTCTACCAGTTCAACATAGACCAACATTAAACCTGGATGAGTTATACTTTGCACTTTCTACATGACCAGCACATCTCCTTTTCCAATCATACATGTCCTGAATAATATCTGTATGGACAATAGTCTAACAGGGGTGAGGAACCTAAAGCCTCAAGGTCACATGTACTCTTCTACTCTTGGGTGCAGCCTTTTAACGGAGTCCAAGTTTTACAGAACAAATCCTTTTATTAAAGGGATTTATTTTGGGAAGTTATGTTCATTCTTCGTTTTCGAAGAAGACCATGACATACAAGAAATGATTACATGACTTGCACTTGACTTTGTTTTGAGTGAGGAAGAGCTGTGCAAAGTCACCAGCCTCAGTCAAAGGGCTGCATTTGAGGACCTAGAGGGCCAGATGCAGCCTGGAACCTGCAAGTTCCCCACCCTTGGAATCTTTCACCTAAGTTGCCAAACTTCTTGTCTCTCACTTCCATTCAAACAGTACATTCCATTAACCTTCTAGCCTTTCTATAAACTGAACATTCCATCTCCATGCCTTTGCACACATAGGCTGTCCCCTCACCTCTTGAATGCATTCATTTCTGACTTCTCCCTCGTAGAAGTCTTAACTCATTGGCTTCTTCCTCGTGCCCTGTCTGTGTGGCCTTCTGGCCTTCCTTCACCATGCTCCCAGTCCAAGTACCTTTATAACTGCCTTTTTCTTTCTCTTGTGTGCTGTCTTCCCCCATTAAAATGTAAACTCCTTGAGAACAGGAGCTATCTTTTTTTTCTGTTTGTATTTGAATTCCTAGCCCTCAGCACAGTGTCAGACACATTATAAACTTAACAAATATTTGTTGACCAACTCATTCTTGAAACTGCATTTTATTCAATGTGTCTTGAAAGCCATTAAAGCTTAAAACCACATGAAGACTTTTAGGACATCCTGCAACTCAATCAGTCAAAAAGCATTGGTTTTAGGTGCCTACAATAGGGCAGACACTATGCAATGTGTTATATTTGCCCTGATCTCCTCCCAAATCCAGCAGAATATTAGGTCCTTAAGGCCAAGAAGTGTTTTTCTGTCTTTGTATCTCCAGTCACCTTGGACACATTAGAATTAATAATATTTGTTGGATTGGAATATATTAATAATAGCAATACTAAATTCATGAAATATTAGTATTATAGTCAGAAAAAGGGGAAATGAAAGGAAAGCAGAAAGACACAAGCACATGTATAGCATCAAGAACCAAAGGAGATGATAAGTAATGATATGAACATTTTTATCCATTTTAATATGCCTCTCTACAACTTTTTTCATTGTTTCAAATTCTTTTCTCAAGGACCATACTGAAGTCTCCTCTCTTGTAAATATGAAGGCCTTTCATATATTTGAATACAGAAATTATGTCTCATTTTAATCTTTTCTTCCTTAGGCCATATCTCTAGGTGACCATATTACCCCCCCTATCCCACCCTCAATTCAATAAAGTCCAGTGGCTTCCTATTACCTCCAGGATTAAGTATAAAATCTTCTGTTTGGCTTTTAAAGCCCTTCACAAACTTGCCCCTTGCTACCTTTTTCAGTTTTCTTATAGTTTATTCCTGTCTAGTGTACACTGAGATCCAGTCAACCTGGCTTCCATGCTACTCTTAAGCCACTGGCCATTCCATCTTCAGGCTCTGAGTATTTTCACTGACTATTGTTCTCTAGGTGTGAAAATTTCTCACTCTTCTCTATTTCCTAACTTTCCCGGCTTTACTCTTAGGTATTTAGGTACTTCAGTAATTAGTTAGATAATTAGGTCCTTGGGATATCTGGGGTGTGAGGGTTTGCCTAGCCCTTTCCAGGGCTGCTCATCCATCTTTCACTCAACTCTAATCTGTAGTTCCTAGCTGTAGCACACGCACACGCGCGCGCGCGCGCGCACACACACACATCAATAAAACTGTGGCTACCACACCAGAGTAAAACTGCCTCAATAGACAGACCAAACCAGGTTGAAGGTTAATGGAATAGACCTCAAATCCATTGGTGAATTAAGGAGATATCTACCTCAAGCATGTGAATATTTCCCCCAGGGGAATGAGTGAATGAGAACAATTTGTTCCAAAGACTATGAATGTGGCTGAAGCAGGTACTGTGGAGTGATTAGAGTTTGGTTAGACACTGAAGACAACAAAGTCATCCACTGCATCCTGGGACACTGTCAGTGGTCCTGACTTTTGTCCTGCCACTGGACTTGAGGACTCTGGGAGAGTGAGGTTGAAGATTGTGCAACTCTGCCTCACTTAAATCCAATTCACACAGAAGTCAAAACCTCACCTGCTTACTTCTTCATGTTGGTGGTCCTCTTTGAAAACAAGGAAAAAGAACAACTTTAAGGACAGGGGTACTGAGGGACTTAAGCAATTATATATAAGTACTTTGGTAATAAGGTACTTAGTTATTTAGGTATTTAGACACTTAGATAATTAGACGAGGGTATTTTGGGCCGAAGGCACTTAAGTACTTAGGTGGATGTAGTTAGGTATTTAGTAATTAGGTGCTTAGGCACTTAGAGATTTAGGGTTATAATTAGGGTTAGGGTTCAATCCAGAAGCAGACTGAACTGGATTAAATCATTATTTTTACCTGTTTTGAGTGAATGGAACTGTTTTCAAGCAGTCTGAATTGGACTGAAACCGTTTAAACCCATTTAGGCCAGACTGAAATGTTTCAAATCAGATTGAAATGGTTTGAACAGTTTTAAACTGGATTTAACAGGTTTGAACCCATTTAAATTGTATTACACTCAAGTACTTAAGTATAAATTAGGTAATTAGGTACTTAAGTAATTGGGGACATAGATACTTTGTTACTTAGCCAATTAAGAAGCTAAGCACTTAGTCACTTAAAGTAATTTTGTGATTTGGTACTTAGGTACATAATTAGGTACTTTGGCAATCAGTTCATTGGTTACCTAGGTACTTACGGATATTGACACTTAGGTAAGTAGGTACTTAGAGGCACTGGCATTTATTTATTTAGGAATTTAGGATTAGAGTTAGGGTTAGGGTTCAAATCAGATTGAACAAGATTGAACCCATTTAAACTAGTTTGACCCTAAAGTCCCATTTTTACAAGAGGACTTTGCCTGTCCTTAATCTCAGTGCCTTCTCGCTATTATCTCCAATTTATCCTATTTGTACATAAGGTTTGTATGTTATCTTCCCCATTAGACTGTGGACTCCTTGAAACAAAGAACTGTTTTCCCCTTTCTTTGCATGCTCAACACTTACATGATGCAATATGGGTGCTTGTTTAATAAATTCTAATTGACTGACTGACTCCAGGCTCCACATCCTAAAGTTCTTTGGTTACCATAGTCCACATCATCTTCATGAGCACATAGCATGGTTGCTAGCTCACCCAGCATTTGAGGAACTGTTTCTACTACAACCAGTTGTCCTGGCTTTGAGCTAGTTCAAATTCTTGTGCTCATTTCCCATCCAGAGGGTTTTATGTACCCCTCCCATTTTCATGCCTGACCAAAATATAGGCTATAGATCCTTTTTCCCTTCTTCAAAGGGAAATGAATCAAGTCATAGAGCTAGGAATGTTGTTGTTTGCCCTAGTTCTCAAAGAAGACCATGACACCAGGAAGGTGATGCCCTGACTTGCAAGTGAATTGGATTTAAGTGAGGGAGGGCTGTGCAAAGTCACCAGCCTCACTTTCTCCTCTGGAGTCATCTGGGTCCAGTGGCCAGATATAGATCAGGATCACTACAAATGGCCCCCCAGAGCTAGGAAGACAGACAGTCAAAAAGGGAAAGAGAAAATAAATCTGGTGGAGGGAAGAGAGACAGAGATAAAAGGACCTGGAGAAGCAGCAGAGTAGAAGGTAGATAAGATTTAGCAGGTACTCCAAAATGTTTGGGTTTCCTATTTTGGACTCTTATCTCTTACCACAAAGCTTATCTCATCAAAGCTTTTGTGTTGCTAATTAGCTGATGAACCACTTTTCTCAGCTGCTAAATTGTTAAAAATTTTCTGAGTCTCAGCCACTAGTCCAACCAGTTGTGGTTATTTCCTGGGCTCTGGTCACCAGGACAATTTCACCTGCAGACCGGAGAAGACTAGCTTGAGGAGGTGTAACTCCACTACCCATACTTCTATTTGCATATGTAAAGAATACAACAGCATAACCTAGAAGCCTGTCCATCTAATATCTGCAGTAACCGTAAAACCTTTTTCCATGCAAACAGACATTAACTTACAACCACTGATTCCCCTTTGGGTGAGGCAGTGCCAATACTGAACCCTGAACAGCACCTCAGGTCTGAGCTCCCAGCTCAACTCCCTGCCCTCACTTCCCACTTCTTATCAGGGTCTTTGACCCTGATAAGAATCCCATAGGAACCCAGCAGAGTCATGACATTGAGTAACTCCCTCCAAGATCTAAGTAGAGTACCTGTGTGTGTCCATCCTCAGCCACTGCACCCCCCTCCACTGTAAAGTTTGCTTATTTAACTTTCTGCTCCATTTTGTATCTGCTCCAGTGTTAATGTCTCCCCTAACAAACCATTATTATCCCTTGAAGCCCTTTGACAGATCTGTGAGCAACGGTAACTTTTTTGACTTAAGAGAGTATTTGTTGAATGAATGAGTGAATGAACAAATAGCCCTGTGTTGCCTAGAAAGGGCTAATCTAGCCTCCAAAAGCACTATTTACTAAGAGACTGTCTGAGCAGGGCCCCTTATATTTGTCTGCCCTTGGGCAGATCTTATAAAGAAGGTATAAACATATACACACATCTGAGAGGAAAAAGTTGCAATAGCTTTGGTCTCTATTGGATTTTATTACAGATGATCTGATGCTAAAATTCATAAGCATTGTACTCCTAATGAGTCATGAATATCTAACCTAAAGGTATCTTATCAATTATATTGCAACTTCTTAGGCTTAGAGCACTCAATCTAAAGCAAATACTTAGGAGAAAGGGGACCGGATAGTGCAGGAGATTGACAAGGAATCTTCACTGAGCTTGAAGTTGATCCTGTCTGAAATGTGAAAATACTTCCACCCTCTAGAGACCAGTGCAAAAAAGCAATGAGTGGGCTGCCTTTGCACTTGAGATGGTTCACTTGTTTTGGCAAAGCCCACTTTTGCTAATTGGCAGCATCAGCAAAGAAACTGGAGAAGAAATGGATCACAGAAAATTAATCAATTTCTCGATATTGAAAGGATTTAGCCACATTAAGAAATCTACCAAAGAAGTGCCTCAATAGAAGAGAAATAGGACATTTCCATTTCCATCTTCCTAATTTGGAAATACAGATATTCAAATCTATTTTTTCAATTCTGAGAAAGAATTACAGAAAACTCACAGATTTGGTGATTTTGTGTTTTATTTATAAAATAAATTTAAACCCCCCAATAACTGCGTAAAAATAAATTTTGCTAAAATGAACTATATTTTAAAATTCTATCATAGGCTTTGAAGCTAACATACGTTAGTCATGTTAGTTCTCTTTAATCATGGGGAAGTGTTCGCTAATTCATATGAATAAGATAGAATAATCAAGTGTGTTTGTCCTTTGTTGCCGAAGAAGACCATGCCATCAGAGAAATAATGACATGATTTGCACTTGACTTTGTTTTGAGTGTGGGAGGACTGTGCAGGTCACCAGCCTCACTTCTCCTCCAGAGCCATCTGAATCCAGGGACCAGATATTCATCAGGATGACTGGAGATGACCCAGGATGAAGCAATTGGGATTAAGTGACTTGCCCAAGGTCACACAGCTAGTGAGTGTCAAGTGTCTGAGGTGAGATTTGAACTCAGGTCCTCCTGACTCCACTGGTGCTCTAGCCACTGCACGACCTAACTGTCCCTAGAATAGTTGACTAGTATATTGGAAAAGACATTGTGTCCAGACTCAGAAGACCTGTATGTGGCCTAGGGAAAAACACTAAGCCAAGTCTCAGTTTTCTTTTCTTTAAACTAAGAAATCAGACTAGATCATCTCAGTTTAAAAAAAAAAATGTCCTGAGTTTTTTGGGTTTCATTCTATGTTCTCCTCCTCTGTAGAACTCCCATTTTCTTGTTGGCTCGTTTCTTTCAGTATTCTTTACAAGAACTAGTGATATTTTTGAGGAGCAATATTTGTGATTTGAATTTGCCAGTGAAAGATTAAAGTCTAATCTGTCACATTTCTACAAAGGCTTTAAAAGTTTATAAAATAACTTCTTCATAATAACCTTTTTGCGAATATTATTTACATTTTCTAGATGAGGGAAAAATTGCTGTCAGTTTTACTATAATATTTGTTATGAAAATGCTCATTTGTTCCAACATGATTGATATTTTAGAGAACAATTTGAACATACCATGAATTCCCACCTTACCGAGCTGAACTGAGCTGTGTAAGGAAGGAACATAAAACTTCACGCACACGTATACCTCAAACATCTATCAGCAAGTTCATTTCACGACAAGTATTATCCTCCAAGGTTGTGGTTTTTTCTATTCTTTAACATTTGAGACCTTTTCTGTATAAAAAAAATGCTGGGTTTTGGAGTTATACTCTTCTGAAGCGACCCCTGATCCCCACGAGCAAAAACTCAGCTTCACTTAAGGTTTCTGAGGCTGCCAAAATTTATGATAATGTTTATGTATTTATTAATTATTTAACATGGATAAAACCATACTCTTTTTTTTTAAATTAGGTTCCTATCATTTTTTTCATTTATCACTGATAAGTTGTTTTGTGTATTGTGCTCCTATCTCCAATTTCCCCATGAGCCCTGTGATTTTTATTGCCCCATTTTCATAATATAGTGATTTTTAAGGAACTTTTATGTCACATTATGGCAGAACTGATTTACCCACAGTTGCGCAATAACATAGGCTGGACTTGCATCTTCTAAGAACCAGAATATGATTCTATATTCACTGAAAGCTAAAATTTTTATCATCTTCAGAAATGAATAAACAACTCTCCATCCTGGACATTTTAATCATCTGCCCACCTGAGAAAGAGGGGGCTAGGACAGATTCATTTATTTCAACATGCAAGTTTATAATATATTTATTGGGAACCAAGTACTGTGCTAGAAACTGGGTATACAGAAGAAAAAAATTTAAAAAGAGTCCATACCCTCAAGGAGCTTACATCTGACTAGAAGAGCATGAATATACATTAGTAAATATCGATCAACAAGTTCCAGGCACTGTTCTACTAGCTGCTGAGGATACATAAGAAAATAAAGCTGTCCAAAATATATGCAAAATGAATAAAGAATAATTTTGAGGTTGGGGAGAATAAACAATTGTGGAAGAAATAGCAAAAGCCTCTTGTAGGAAATGATACCTTGCTCCAAGATGTAAAAATGAGGAGTGAAAAACATCAAACAGATCAATCTGACTTGAGCAAGGAGTATGTACTCATCCCAAAGAATGGGTTGGAGCCAAATTGTGATGGACTTTAAATTTATACAAAGGAGTTTGTGATTTATCCTAGAGGTAATATAGAACCATGGGAAGCTTCTTGACTGGGTGGGTGACATGGTTAGAACTGCCTTAGGAAAATCAGATATTTAGCTGTGAAGAGATGGTTAGGAGATGAAAGAGGTTGTATGCTGGGAGACTAATTAGAAAGCTATTAGAATAATTGAAAGAGGTGATACAGGTCTGAAGTAGTCTGGTGACCACAGAAGTGGAGAGAAAATGTAGATGTGAGAGATGTTATATGGTAGAAGCAGCAAGTCTTGATATTGGATTAGACATGAGGCATCAGAGAGAGGGAAGCATCAGTTCAAACCTAGGTGATAAAACAAATGATAGTGATTTTGTGAATCTGAGATGTCCATGGGACATGCAGAGTGAGAGTTCTTAACCTTTTTTTGTGTCATGGACCCTTTTGGCAATCTGGTGAAGCCTATGGGTCTTTGTGAAAATAATATTTTTTTCTTTTTTAAAAATTTATTTTATTCTGAACTTAAGAAATAAAAGAAACATTTCCATAACATAGTAGAACAGGAAAAAAAGGATGATTGTACATGAAACTGCAAATCTCATAATAATATTCTAAATGCATAAAACAAATTATAAAATGTTTTAAAAATATAATGTAAATTATAAAGAAAACCAATGATATATTGTTTAATTATTAAAATAATAAAACTTTAAAAAAAACAAACTTATGGATGCCAGTTGAAGAATCTTTTATCTAGTTATTAATATGAGACCAGAGTTCAGGAGACAGATGAGGTCTTGATATGGAGCTTTGGGACTTTTCTGCATAGAGATGAGATCTGAACTCCTGGGAACTGAGAGGAGCAAAAGAGATTATAGAGAAAAGAAGAAAAGGTCTGTAGGATACCTAGAAATAAAAAGACAGGGCATAGATAAAGAATCTTCCTTAGAGACCTCAGGAGTAGGATTGGTCAGATAGATGGGAGGCAAGCCACAACAGTATCATAAAAAACTAGGGAGAAGGAGAGAGTAGTTTGAAGGTGGTCTACAACATCAAATACTGTAGGGAGTCTAAGAATGACGGAAAATGAGAAAATGCCACTGTTTAGAAATAGAGATCATTTCTGATGTTAGAGAGATCAGATTAAGTCAAATGGTAGTGGTAGGAGTGAGGAGAGGGGATAGAAGGGCAGGATTTGAGAATGCTAAGTTTCAGTAATGAAGTGTTAGGTGAGAAAACCTGATCAACCAGTGTAGATGGCATTTTTTCCTAAATCTGTCTGCAAAAGGGAGGATGAATATAGGATGACAGTTTGCGGGTCAAAGGCAGGAAGGTATCCATCAGGGAATTTTTGTAGACAGCAGGGAAGGAGCCAGTGGATAAAGAAAAGTTAGAGAGAATAGTAGGGAATAATGAAGAAGAAATAGCCCAAAGGAAACAAGAAGAGATGATAGCAGGAGCTCAAAGGGAAGGGGATGGTTTAGCAAAGAGAAGGAAAATTCTTCATCAAACAACGGAACAAAAGAGGAGAGAATGAATGTGAGGGATGAAACTGAGGGAATCTGAAGTATATAATTAGGGAAGAACAGAGAGCTAGTAAAGTTTTATATGAATGTTAGTTTTTAGTATACTAATTTTTCCAGTAAAATATTAGGATACCTCTTCTGCTAAGATAAATCAGAGAGAGGATTGTGTGGGAGGCTGAAGGAAAGTTTTAGAATATCCAATATGAGTCCAGTGAAAGAAATGTCTGGAAACAATAAAGGTCCAATTAAGAGCAGATAATGTTAATTTGTAGTGGACATAGCACAAGGCCTTGTGACTTCCCCCAGGGACATTCAGTAGCACCACTGGTGGGAGCAGAGAGGGTGTTTGATAAGAATACTACAGGAAAGCTGTTTGGAAAGGTGTAAGTAGTGAAAAAATAAGCTAGACAAGGGATTCAAGAATAAGAAAAAGTAAAAAGTTGAACTAATTACTATAGGGACAAGATTCTGAAACAAAGAAAGTAGCTAGAGTGGGGGTGATCATCTGGGAAATCAAGGAAGTGACTGATACTGTGGGAGTCCAGAAAAGATTAATGCATAGGAAAAGATGGAAGAGTAAGAGGGTATGGTCAATTAGTGAAATTATAAAGGTAGAATCCATATGGATGATGATGAGATCAAGTGTGTAACCAGGCTGTGTACAGCTGAGGTGACCTGTTAGGTCATGGTTAGAGATGGCACAGAAGAAGACATGAAGCCTGGATTGTCTAGGCCCTGGTCCTTATCCAGACCTAGTAGCATGGTGGCACCAGGTACAAGTCAGAGTTGAATGAGGTGAGCCCTGTATCTGGACTCTTGCTGGTTATAGGACTGGGACTTTACTCAAGATGATCCCTCATCTCCAGAAGTCTTTCTTTCTGGGCTTTAGAATGCTCTAAGAACATAGAATTCCTAATAAGCCTGATCTTTACCTTCAAAATTGTTTGTATTGTTTTATTTTCCTTTATCTGATACATGTTTCCATTGTACAGATTAATGGGTGGTTTGGAATTTTAGGGCTCTGAGTGGGGTATGTTCTCAGCACATAGGAAACCTATGTGCCTGTGCGATTCATCAATTCCTTGTGATTTGCCTTCCACCTCCTCCACAGACAGATCACAGAACAACCTTGTTGGCAAAGGAGACTGTGGAATGTGGGGCTCCCTCATTATGCCCCTAGGGGAGTGTGGTTGAATAAATGCCAAAGTGGCCTCACTCTTGGCATGGTTTTTGATACAATACTTGTTGCATTTAACTTCTTAGCTGTCAAGAGAACTGCATGAAATGTGACTCCCACTGGCTTCATCCAAAGAGGCCTCTCACACTGAAGAACAAGTATCTTGCTTCCTTTCCAGGGATCCATGCATCTTATTTCTCTAGTTATAAATTTTATTTACCTCTAAAAATCAAATGAAAATTAGAATTGTAGAGATGGTGTCAAAGTGAATGAGAGTTCTGATGGTTGCAGAGGTTAGACCTCACAAGCACTTTAGTACTTTAGTTGGGTTCCTTTGAGTACAGGATATGATCTTCATCTTTGCATGCTCAGAAACACAAATTTATCACTTCACCCAGGGGTTCTAAAATTTTAGTCCCACTAACCAAACACATAAGAGACAGAGAAGTCAGAAAGACAATTCAACTGACCAATTCAGTGATCCTCCATCTCCAGACTCCATGCATTTGCACTGGTTCTCCCCTGTGCCTGTAATGCAATGCCTCCTCCCCTCTGCCTCTTCTGCATTTTCTGACTTCCTTCATGGCTCAGCTCAAATTCCACCTTCAGAAGTCCCCACCCCAGTACTTTCCCTTTAATGTTATCTTGCGTCTATATTATGTATATCATGTATGACATAGTTATAGGTGTGTTGTCTCCCCAATTCCAATGCGAGCTCCTTAAGCAGAAACTGTCTTTTTGACTTTCTTTATATCCTTGGGAACATAAGCAAAATTAAAAAAAAAAACCAAAAACCATGGTTGCAGCCCGCAAGTTCACCTTCTAATTGGGAAGCCAACACGCAAATATTCATGGTGGTTGACTGACTAACTTACCTGCTCAGAACCTCTAGACAACTGTGTCAGATTAAAAGATGAAGAGCCAATTTTACCTTGCATCGATAGAGGGCATATTATCATTTAAAGTTCCCTATAATACTGAAATGAAAGGTCTGGTGAAAAAAAAAAAAAACCCTTTATATTACTTGTCTATCTGTGTATGTTTCATTATCCTCCCAGGAAATCTGTGTTCTTGAGCATAGGACTTGTCTCAGTTTTTTGTTGTTTGTGCCTTGCACATAATGGATGCTGAGTATATGTTTATTAAGTTGATTTGAATATACTTTTTCAAAGACCAGACTTCTATTTTACATACTCCCTGCCTGGTACTTGACCCACTACCAGACACTACGGCTCTGTCTTTCTTGGATAGTGTTGGATAAACACTGACAGATTCTCAACTCTTTGACTCACTTTTCCCCCTAAACTTCACATAGAACATCAGGCTTCCAATTGCATTTGCTACATGTCATAATTTCAAAGATTAAAGCTTATCTTACATTAGTTACATTTAGAGCAATGAGATTTCAGAAACAGCCTAGTTTCTTCAGAAGGAAGTTTACAAACCATCTCAGGGTGAATGAGTCACTTCTGTTGCTGGTTAATCTCATCTATTTTATGTTGACTTTTTTTAAACCTAATTTCATTTCATAAAGCAGCATTTTTTCTTAGTTCCCCAAATTCTATTAATCTACTTATTCGTAGTTTTAATTGCTCTAGATGCTTAGCTAAAGAACCTAAGAAATTGTTTCCTTAATTAAATCGGTGAAATTAGTGTCCTTTTTAAAATAAACATCTTCAATTTTACGAGATTCTTAAATTGACAACTGCAAATGCCTTTGTCCTGTATGAGTGAAAAATAAAAATTATGCATATCTAATGATAAATAACACATATATCATTTGCTATGTGTTAAGCATTTTACAATTATCTCATTTCATCCTAACAATAACTCTGGCAGGTTAGGTGCTGTTATTATATTCATTTTTACAAGTGGGGAAACTGAGACAAACAGTTTTAAGTTAAGTGACTTGCCTAGAGTCACAGAGATAGCCGTTGAAATTTTTCAGTACTTCCATCCTGTAGAGTAAAAGCTATCAGAAAATTAAGGAAAAAATTCTTAAGATAAAAAATAAGGCTTATTTCAACTTTGTGGGACTTAAAAACAATGTATCTAATTTATTGATCACCCCTGAAATAACAATCATCTACATATTTGAAATATTTCTAAGATTCTCCTCTCATTAAAGAGAATTGTGTCAGGGGAACATAGAAAACTATCTTGGCACTTTTAAAGCAACACTGATAATTACTGGAACAATTCAAGTGCCATTTTGCTAGTACAAAAATGACTTATAGTACAAGTATAAACTTATACTTACATCATTAACTCAGAGGGGTTTTTCCCAGGAGTGCTGATGGTATGTCAGTGTGATAGAAGTGTATCACATCTCTGCATTTGTCTTATTCCCTTTGGGACCACGGGCACTTATTTTGTGATACATCTAAATACAGCCTGTAAAAGAGTTTTGCTTTTTTTTTTTGTTGTTTGCTTTTGGGGATATTTTTTTCCTTGAAAAACAAACTAGTCCCAAAAGGATTCATTTGTACCAATGGCCCCATCGGTACCACACTCTTATCGGCTGAGATAACCTATTTCCATCTATCATAGCTTATCAAGTAAATGGAACATAGACACTCTTCAAGGATACAGTGGATCTTTCGTCTCATTAAAATGCCCTTTTTCTTAGTGTGTACCATAATCCAGCCCATGCCATCTCACTTTGTGAAACTCCTGGCCCTTTCTGTGAATTCCCCTTAGAATATTCACCTAATGTGGCCACAGCTTTCCTTTTGAGGATATTCAGTTCTTTTTAGTCATGTCTGACTCTTCGTGACCCCATTTAGTCACACAGCTAGTGAGTGTCTAAGGCCAGAACTGAACTCAGGTCTTCCTGACTCCAGGCCAGTCACTCTATCCACTGCACCACCCAGCAAGCATGAAATACACAAGCTCCATGGAATATATTCACACACAAATGCAAGCCCTCACACATATAAGCACATATATAGAGAGCAGAGGAGAAGATTCTATGAGTTATTCTACATTTTTTAAGTTCACACAGTTAAATTGATAGACAAGCATCTATTTAGGCAGGAGATAACTACAGGGAAATAACACTGTGAACAAGCATCTAAACCTTTGGCAAAGAATCTGACAAGACAGTGGAAGCTGGGTGTTGCCTGACAGCTAACTGCTCATTTATCAGAGAAATAAGCAAGAAATAGACATTAAAGAAAAGTGACAAAGGCAACAAGTTAAATATTAAAACAACAAATATAAAAAAGAAAAAACCCGAACTCTTCCTCCTTCCCTAATGGCACATTTATAAATACTGGGGTTTGCTTTAAGCATACAAAAGAAAACCTCTCCCTCATTTTCTAAGCCTTGCTTTTCTGCTTTGTTTGTCTGTCAGTCTCTCAGTCTCCCTTGTCTCTTCACTGTCTGTGCTGGAATTCTTTTGCCTCCATTTGTACTTTTGCCTCAAACTAAAAAGAGAGAGGAGAGGGGGAAGTGGGAGAGAGGGAGAAAATAAAGGAATGAGAGAATAAAAGAGGGAGGGAAGAGGAGAGACAAGAGACAGGGAGAGAGAGACAGAGAGGGAAAGAGAGACAGACAGAGAAAGACAGAGAGAGAAAAAGGAGGAGAAAGGAAAAGGAGGAGAGAGGAAAGGAAGGAGAGAGGAGAAAGAGCCGGAGAGACAAAGAGATACTGAAATATTTTTCTTGTTCTTGTGTCTGATCACTGCCTTCTAACTCACTTCCCTCACAGTAATTTTTTTTTTCAAATATATCTCCTAGGATGAAAGGGAAATATTTTCTCTACCAAGCCCTGGGGCCTAGGGGCTATGGGAATATCCCAGTAATTTTGCTTACTACATGCTTCCTCTGCTGCCTGTTTCCTTTTGGCATCCATTGGGGACCCTTTTTGTTTTTGTGCCAGGTCTACTCATTTCTCTTTCTGTATAGTATTTCTCTAAAATTAAACTCTCATGTAGACCACAAAGAAAAATAGATGAATATTTAATCCGTTAAAGGAGAGGTTTTCTTGAACATCCTTAATACGAAAGCGGGCTACTCTGTAGGTCCTTAGAGACAACCATCCTATCTGCATTAATGTGTGGATTTTGTTTTTGTTTTCTATCAGTCAACATTCACAGAGCACATACTATGTGACACTATGCTAGACCCCTAAGGAAGATATAAAAGAAACAGAAGAAGCAATCCCTGCTGTTAAGGAGTTTGCAATATGAAGATGATAGGTCAAATACAGACAACATATACTTATGAAAAATACATAAAAACCCATCAATTCAGTGCATCTAAGGCACCCAACAGTGCAGTTAACAATACATATACATATTTCTAAACCTTCTTGTTCTATATGTTCTACTTGGACCCCAGTGGGCAAACCTAGGAGCCATGGCTAGAAGTTGCAAATAGGTTGGATATAGTAAGAAAAAAACTTTCTAACCACTAGAGCTCTTCACAAATGGAATGGACTGCCTTGGGAGGTAAGCGAAGACTAGATGACCATCTGGCAGGCATATTGGTTCTTTCTCATGTTCCAGTTAGACTAGAGAGCTTCTAGGGAAAATTTAATTTGGGAGAGATCACTGTAAGCTAGGAACATTTGAGCAGGACATTAAATAAAGCAAAGATGCGTAATGAGTGAGTTCTAAAGCAGAGACAGAAGACTGCAAGAGTATGGATTTGACTGGCCATGAAAGGAAGTGACATGAAATAACAGCTAGAAAAGGCTAGAAGAGCCAACATTTAGAGGATACGAGTGCTAAATGAAGGAGTCTGAGTTTGGTCTTACAAGATCCTTTAGGGAGTACATAACTAGAAAGTATCTGATGCAGGAGTAAAACTGAGGTCTCTTCCTTACTCCTTCTGTCTAGGGCAGCTAGGTGGTGCAGTGGATAGAGCACCAGTGCAAGAGTCAGGAGGATCTGAGTTCAAATCTCACCTCAGACACTTGACACTACTAGCTGTGTGACCTTGGGCAAGTGACTTAACCCCAATTGCCTCATCCTGGGTCATCTCCAGTCATTCTGATGAATATCTGGTCACTGGATTCAGATGGCTCTGGATGAGAAGTGAGGCTGGTGACCTGCATAGCCCTCCCTTACTCAAAGTCAGGTCAAGTCATTTCTCTGATGACGTGGTCTTCTTTGGCAGTGAAGGACAAACACACAAACTCCTTCTGTCCTCTGCACTACAAAAAAGAATGAATGGTCTGCATGGAGACTAGAAAAACGAATGTTAAGAGTAAGAATTTGTTGATGTTTATTTGACACTATCCAAGAGGGAATTTTTTTTTCAAATCCTACATCAAATACTTTGTAGCTATGTGACCCTGGGCAAGTCACTTAACCTCTTTTAACCTCAGTTTCCTCATATGTAAAATGGAGATTATAATAATGCCTACCTTTCAGGCTTCTTACAAGGATCAAATGAGATAATATATGTAAAGTGTTTTGCAAACCATAAAGTGTTAAATACTATTGTTGCTAATGTTATCTGGCAGGCAGGAGTATTCCAGACACCAGAAAGTTATACTAAAGTGAAACAGGAATAATTAATTGCCTCTAGCCCCAGCCTATGTAAAATATCCCACAAGAGCATCTAACTCCCTTTGCTCTGATTCCAAACTCACCTTGAAACTTTCTAATTATTAACTAAATTTACTCAGTAAATTCCTATCAGGAAGGGAGTTGACTTGGACAAGTGTTGCACGTATCCCAGTCACTAAAAAGGTCTATGCCCTTGAGAAATTAATGAATTGAAACCATGGTCTACAAAGGAATCACTTCCCCAGAGCCCCATCACTCATGAATTTTTTTTAACCAGACCTGTGATTTCGTCAATTTAAGGAGTAAGGAACTTCATCTACCAGTGCAAATCGGCACTGTGTGAGTAACGTGTAGTCTTCAAGAGTTACTTGAGATCCTGAGAGGTTAAATAATTTACCCAGGGTTACACAGCCTGGATGTCAAAGGAAGGGCTTGACCCCAGGTTCTTCTGACTCCCGCACTAGTTCTGTTCACCAAGCCAAGTTGCCTCTCACTTCTACATGACTGGCTAAAATCAAGTTTCTGAAACTGCAAAGTCAAGGATCAAACCCAGGCCCACAGTGACCCTAGGATGGTGTAAACTCCTTGGTTGGAAACACCTTGATGAAACCTGTTTAAGCAGCTCTGTCTTTTTCCTCTTTTTACTGCAGCAAGGTTTGATAGGGAAACAATTTTCTATGAAAAAAATGGAAATGACTAGCTAACAAATTAAATTCTTGATCAAATTCCCATGGTTTCACATCTTTGACAGCTAAATTTCCCATTTTGTTCATCAAAAGGATTTTCATATAGACAACAAAATTCCTTTGAACAGTGTTGATACTATATGGCATTTACTTTCTAAGTTGTACGTGTGAATGAATTCTATAGATCACAGACGTTACACACCTCTGCATGTTAGCAGAGGTCAGGTTTAATAAGACTACCACATCAGAACCTTTATTTTTTTCAGGTGGAATAAAAGCCAATATTGGCTACATCGTGATTATCTTTACTGGTATTTACTTGCAGGTTAATTAGAAAATATTCAAGCCCAATACTTTGAATCTATTTTATCTCTTTGAGCCTAAACCAATAGTAGGTTTCAACTAACGTTTTGGCTTCCCAGTCAATCCTGGAAAATTCATCATGCTAGATCTAAGCCAAGAGTAAGTACAAAGCTACATGGTGGTCTCTTTGTTGAACTCAGTTCAAACCCATTCAAAAGCAGGCTGTCATCAGAAAGACTTTCTTGACAGCAGGGGTTATGAAGACAGAAAAAAAAACAGTTCTCAGAACACATGGAGGTTATAGTTGTGTGGGAGTAATTCATTTTTTTCATTTGTCCTGAATTAAAAGACATGGTCCCTGGCCTGTTTCTTCTTGGAACAAGTGCTTCATTTTAATAAAAGCTACAATTATATAACGGTGATTTAATCATCGCATTGAAGGGCTAGATACAATTGATGTAAGCTCTGGATTCAATGAAAGAATAAATCTTTATTTAGCCACCAAAGCAGCTGTATGTAGTTGTGTAAGCTTTAGTTAAAGCAATAGTAATTGTTGATGGAGAAATGTGATTCCTTCCTGTCACAGTAAGTAGGTTATTCATTTAATTGCTTCATTAGCACTTTGTCTAGGAGTGTTTTGGCTACTTCTTTACCAATCCACCCCGTTCTAGTCGCTAAGTGTTAAATAAAGAGATCAGAGTTTGGGAAAATTCAAAGTCCTTTCACTCTTTAGAGTATGTTGCAGTGTAATTTATCAACTCTATCAGTCCTGTCCCCATTACTTTCAAATAATCCTTACATGTAGCATGATTTCAAGCCCTTTGCTATGTTGGTTCCTCACCTCTGGCCATATGCTTGCTTTTCAAAATATTTTTTTCAGATTTGAAGCCCAGAACTGAACATAATACTGTGAAACATAATAGACTGTAAGGGCCATAAGAATCTGTCTTATCTAACTTTTGTATTTCTCCAAATACCTAACGCACTGCCCTGGACACAGTAGGTACTGAACAAATTTTGTGTGTGTGTGTGTGTGTGTGTGTGTGTGTGTGTGTGTGTGTGTGTGTGTGTTTAATGAATCAAATCAAAATGTAGTCAATCAAGATAGAATGAAGCAAGATAACCCATTTTGTTTTGGAGAGTACATTTATTATTTATGTAGCATAAGAGGGCATTAGATTTTTTTTGGCCATCGTGACAAACTGTTGACTCATTTTGAGCTGGAAACTCACTAAAATCCTCCGATATTTTCTAGCTCATTAAATTCAGCTCATTGTTCCAGTCTGTCAAGAACTATTTGCTTCCTATTTCTCTCATCAGTTTTATAAGCCAGAGGTGTCAAACTCACAAGGTCTGGCAAAGCTCCCCAGTGGCCTAAATCAGATTAAAATGTAATTGGGAAATGTTTAACGAAATAAATAAAAATACAATACAGCATAGATCATGTTAAATTATGGTTTTCTAAGTCAATATGTGAACTACAGGGATCCATTCCTATTTGAGTTTGACACCATTGATGTAAACTACGCCTTCCAGATTAATACCATTTGTAAATTTAATAAACATGCAATCTAAATCTTTAACAAGTTCACCATTACGAATGTGGCCCAGATTATGACCAAAGAAACATCTTTTAAGCATTCCACTAGAAACTTCCATTCAAAGTTGCTAAGAAGTTGCTAAGTTGTTACTCCTTGGCTCAGTCTATTCAATCAATTTAGAATAGTCTAACTGTAAAAATTATTCAGTCCATATTTTTCAATCATGTCCACATGGATTTTGTAAGAGACTTTGTCAAATGAATCCCAGAAAATCAGATTTGGAAAGGACTTCTGAGATAATTTGTCCCAACCCATAGCAAGTACTCATATAGCCTCTGACTACAGACCTCCAGCAATGAAATGAACTCCTGGGGTAGGCCCTTCTATTTTGAATAGCTCTAATTGTAAGCTGGACAGCTAGGTGGCTCAGGGGTTAGAGCCCTGGGCCTGGAGTCTGGTGACTTGAGTACAAATCTGGCCTCAGATACTTACTACCAGTGTGACCCTTGGGCAAGTCACTTCACCTCTGCCTTAATCCATTGAAAAAGGAAATGGCAACCACTCTAATATATTTCTACAAAAAACCTATGGACAGTATTGGCATGCTACGGTTCACAGGGTCATAAAGAGTTCGACATGACCAAACAACAAATTGTTAGGAAGCCCTCCACCCATTCTTCTGAAATCAATAAGCTTTTGATCATCAAACCCAATCTTTTCTCTGTGGCACTGGTAACTGTTGACCACCATCTTCCTATTTTAAACTGCTTTTTGCCTTGACTCACATTTTACTTCTCTGTATAGCTTCTTTGACCAGTCTTTCTTCTTCAGTGGGTTCTCTTCCTTCTCCTGTCTTCTAAATATGAACTTCTTCAGTGTCTAACCAAGCTCTAAGTGTTCTTCATCACCTGCTTCATCTACCTTCATGGCCACTGGAACAAATTGTTCTCATCTGCTCATTCCACCAAATAAAGTCTTCACATGCTTGGGGTAGACACCCCCCTAACTCACCAATGGGTTTGAGAACTCTTGGTTCTTGGTTACCTTCAACCTGGTTTGGCCCGTCTGCCAAAAAAAAGCCTCTGAAGCTGAGATACAACAAAGTATGGATCAATTCTCTGCTGCCTGTGCTAATTTTGGCCTAATAATCAACACCAAAAAAACACAAGTGCTCCACCAGCCACCACCACACCATTCATACGTGGAACTATCGGTTACAACAAATGGAGAAGTTTTGAATGCTGTGGATAAGTTCACTTACCTTGGTAGTGTACTTTCCAGGGATGTACACATTGACAATGAGGTTGATGCATGCATTGCCAGAGCTAGCTCAGTGTTTGGGAGGCTCTGAAGAAAGGTTTGGGAGACAAGAGGTAATAGACTGACTACCAAATTAAAGGTCTACAGAGCTGTTGGGCTGAACTCATTGTTATATGCTTGTGAAACATGGACAGTCTACTAGTGCCATGCCAGGAAACTGAATTGCTTCCATCTGAACTGTCTTAGGAAGATTCTGAGGATCATCTGGCAGGATAAGGTATCAGACACTGAAGTCCTTGCTCAGGCTGAACTGCCAAGTATTCAAACTATGCTTCAGAGAGTGCAACTCTGATGGGCTGGCCACTATTGTTTGAATGAAAAATGTTCGCTTACCAAAAAGACTATTTTATGGAAAACTTGCATGGGGCAGGCGATCACATGGTGGCCAGAAGAAACAATACAAGGACACTCTCAAGGTCTATCTCAAGAACGCTGAATTTGACTGTGCAACATGGGAGACACTGGTGCAGGATCAGTCAGCATGGCATGCCCACATCAGAAAGGGTGCTGTGCTCTATGAGCAAAGCAGAATTGAGATAGCACAAAGTAAACACAGGATGCGCAAATTTGGGATATCCACCCCAAATATTCATATGGACTCTCTATGTCCAAGCTATGGTAGAGCGTTCCAAGCTCATATTGGTCTGATCAGCCATAGACTGACACACTGAAATTTCACTATACAATGGTGATGTCATTTTGGTCTTCCTCGAAGATGAAGGACAACAACCAAATATGAACTTCTCCTAAGGTTCTATCCTTGTTTTTCTTTTATTTTCTATGCACTCGCTTCCTTAAGACATCCATTCTCAGTCCAACTACATCCTGAATGAGAATGATTTCCAACTTAATATCTCTAGCTATAACCTCTTTTCTGGTCTTCAGAACTACAAATAAAGCTGCCACTTAGATATTTTTATCTATTATACCCTGTCAGCATTCCACCTTCAAGATATTGAAAGTCAAATCCATCATTTCCCTTGCAGAAAACTAGTTCATCTACTTGTCTTTCTAGTATGGTAATGGGATACCATCCTCCCAGGAAATGAAACAAGCAACTTAGAGAGACATATTTTGCCTTATTTTTGCCTTATCTCCCACCACTTTTCTTCATACCTTCCACCAAACTAGACTTAGGGGTCAAAAAGTAATCCCAAACTTGAAATATGTTCACCTACCTCTGTGTGCTTGTATATGCTTGTCCCTTTGCCTGGACTGACCCTTCTCTCTTTTCCACATTTAAAGTCCTGCCCAGTCCTGCCCAGATCAAAAGCTACCTTTTCAATGAAACAATCTTTGTTCTTCCACAAAGAATGATATCCTAGAATCTCTTAAATCCCTATGCTTCTGTGATAATCATACTGAAATCTATTGTCCTAAGGCTTAAGGAAGTAAAACCTCAAATGCTGAGATTTCTTATAACCAGGAAAGCAAAAGGCTATTTAACTCTTGTCCTACAGTCCTAGAAGAATTTTTCAGTATGAAATCAAATTGGTCTGGTATTAAATCCAAGTACTGATCATATTAGAATTATATTGGCCAAGGATTTTTCCAACAAAGTCACTGATTTGGTAGTAAAAGTACTGCCTAATATTGTGTCACATTTTACTCTTTAAAAATGCTTTTTTTTAAAATGCTTTAAAATGGCTTATTTGGAAAGAGCAGATTCAACAAGAGTTAAAAAAAAAACAAAACTCATGGGTACTGCATGAAGATTAGAGCCATGGTGCAGAACTAAACCCAATAGCCCTTTTTCTATAGTAATATATAAAAAGCAGGAAATTGGCCCCCAACCGTGGAATTTCTCATTTCACTCAGCTGGAGAAACAAATTCTTATCTAAGTGTCTTCGTCATGTAGTCAAAACTGAAATAATTAGGAGGGAGAATAGAGATTTCTGAACCCCAAAAGAAAAATAGACAATGCAACCAAAATTTATATGAAGATCTGATTCATCTTTGCCATGTATGCAAAATACTCAGTGTATCTTCTATATGCAGAGATTATTATGTGCAAAAAGGTAGAAGACCAGCATGGATTAGCACAGTCTATCATTCTACACTTAGATTTGCTTACAATTGGTTTCCCTGAATTCCACTTTCGCAGTACTGACTTCTGCTACACACATTCACTGTGCAACTTGCACTGATGTATTCTTTGTTCCTTGATATATCCCCCACCAACTCAGGCTACAATCCCTCAAAGACATCTTTGAGAGCTCCCAAAGCCACTGTCTGCCCTTATATGAGACTTTGTGAATTTCGCCAGGCTGGTGCTTCAGTGACAGACACAGGTTTTGCTTCCAGATCTCATTTAATCCTCATAGTGTAAGGTTTCCATCCATTATCTTGATCTTGACTCATCTGTGTACACTCTCCCCAAAAGAATGTGACTTCCTCGAGGATAGAAACTGCTTTATTTTTTTAAAGACACATGGTATAGTACATTACTAACACATAGTTTTGTTATTTAGTGGTTTTTAATTGTATCCAAATCTTCATGACCCCATGGTGTTTTCATGGCAAAGATCTTGGAATGGTTTCTCATTTCCTTCTCCAGCTCATTTTACCACTGAGGAAACTGAGACAAACAGGGTTAAATGACTTCTCCAGGGTCACACAGCTAGTAAGGGACTGAAACTGGATTTGAATTCAGATCTTTCTGATTCCAGGCCTGGCACTCTATCCATGGTGCTACATAGCTGCCTACATAGTAGGCCCTGAATAAATGTTTTTTGAAGTCAAATAAACTAGAGGCCTCCCTCCAGATTGACAATAATAATCCCCATAATCATTACTCTTTAGATCTAGCCATTCAACCTGCAACAACTAGCTAGACATTCAACCATTCCAGTTTTCATCTTATCTCCAAGGAGATCTCAATTCTCTTTGCAGAATGTCTTGCTGATATCCAGGCATGCTAGCAGTATCACTTTGATCTGCCATTAGAGTAAGTCAAAAAACAAAAATGAGGTAATTCTGGCATAATTCATTCTTTTAAAAACATCATTGCATTACATGTAAAAAAATTTTAACGTTCATTTTTTAAAACTTTGAGTTCCAAATTCCTCCCCTCCCCTTTGCCCTCATTGAGAAGGCAAGCAATCTGATATAGATCATACATGTATAGGCATGCAAAGTATATTCCACTTTAGTCATGTTTTGAAAGAAAACACAGACCAAAAAAAACCCCAAAAAACAAAAATAAAGGTTAAAAAATAGTTGTATTGATGCTTTTTGTTTTTACTTCACACTTATTTCTAGATATGCCACTTTATATCCTCTTTTGTAGTAAATAAAAACAGTTAAGCAAAATCAACTGGCAGAGTTGTGCCAGTTGAGGTATAATTCATTATACACCCATAGTCCATGCCCCTCCCCATGCTGCCAAATACACCTCTCCAGCAAAAGAAGGAAGTTGCAACCCATCATTGGTCTTTGTAATTACTCTGGGTCCCGCATATTTCCCAGTTCATATGAGCCATAGGAACATGCTTTAAAGCTGACAAGGATCTCAAAAGGTATCTGGTTGAGCCTTCTTATTAAGATTCTCAAAATTTCTTATATTAATCTTTTTTTAAAGTACAATAATATTTCATTACATTCATATACCACATTTTTTTTCAGCCATTCCCAATTGATGAGTACTATGATTTATTCTTGAGAAACCCATAGTGGGTGTTGCCAATCACACTGTCCCTTTCTTAATGGTTATGACAATCTCATTTAATAAAGCATTCTAAACTCTTTTTTTTTAATCAATTTTTAACATTTATTTTCACACAATTTTGGGTTACAAATTTTCTCCCCTTTTATCCCCTCCCCCCCCCAAACCCGAGCTTTCTAATTGCCCCTGTGACCTATCTGCTCTCTCCTCTATCCTCCCTCCCTGCCCTTGTCTCCGTCTTCTTTTTTGTCCTGTAGGACCAGATAGCTTTCTTGACCCCTTAACCTGTATTTCTTGTTACCCAGTGGTAAGAACATTACATTTGGTCCTAACACTTTGAGTTCCAACCTCCTTAGCTCCCTCCCTCTCCACCCCTTCCCCTTGAAAGACAGGCAATTCAATATAGGCCATATCTGTTTAGTTTTGCAAATGATTTCCATACTAGTTGTGTTGTATAGGACTAACTATATTTCCCTCCATCCTATCCTGTCCCCCTTTACTTCTATTTTCTTATGGTCCTTTCCCTCCCCATGAGTGTCGACCTCATATTGCATTCTCCTCCCCATGCCCTCCCCTCCATCCTCCCCCCAACCCTGCTTGTGCCCCTGTCCCCCACTCTCCTGTATTATGAGATAGGTTTTCCTATCAATATGAGTGTGCATTATATTCTTTCCTTTAGTGGAATGTGATGAGAGTAGACCTCATGTTTTTCTCTTGCCTCCCCTCTTTATCCCACCACTAATAAGTCTTTTGCTTGCCTCTTTTATGAGAGATAATTTGCCCCATATAACTTCTCCCTTTCTCCTCTCAATATTTCTCTCTCACTGCTTGATTTCATTTTTTTTAATATATGATCCCATCCTCTTCAATTCACTCTGTGCACTCTGTCTCTATGTATGTGTGCGTGTGTGCATGTGTGTGTGTGTGTACTCCCACCCAGTGCCCAGATACTGAAATGTTTCAAGAGTTATAAATATTGTCTTTCCATGTAGGAATGTAAACAGTTCAACTTTAGTAAGTCCCTTATGATTTCTCTTTGCTGTTCGCCTTTTCATGGTTCTCTTCATTCTTGTGTTAGAAAGTCAAATTTTCTTTCCAGCTCTGGTCTTTTCATCAGGAAAATTTGAAAGTCTTCTATTTCATTGAAAGACCATTTTTTCTCCTGAAGTATTATACTCAGTTTTGCTGGGTAGGTGATTCTTGGCTTCAGTCCTAGTTCCTTTGACTTCTGGAATATCCTATTCCATTCCCTTCTATCCCTCAATGTAGAGGGTGCCAGATCTTGTGCTATCCTGATTGTATTTCCACAATACTTGAATTGTTTCTTTCTAGCTGCTTGCAATATTTTCTCTTTCACCTGGGAATTCTGGAATTTGGCCACAATGCTCCTAGGAGTTTCTCTTTTTGGATCTCTTTCATGCGGTGTTCTGCGGATTCCTTGAATATTTATTTTGCCTTCTGGTTCTAGAATCTCAGGGCAGTTTTCCTTGATAATTTCATGGAAGATGATGTCTAGGCTCTTCGTTTGATCATGGTTTTCAGGTAGTCCCAGAATTTTTACATTGTCTCTCCTGATTCTATTTTCCAGGTCAGTTGTTTTTCCAATAAGATATTTCACATTATCTTCCATTTTTCGAATCTGTGCGGTATGTTCTGAGAGATCTGTCTTTCTCGAAAAGTCCTTTGCATCCATCTGTACCATTCCAGTTTTGAAAGATCTATTTTCTTCAGTGAGCTTTTGAATCTCCTTTTCCATTTGGTTAATTCTGCTTTTGAAAGCATTCTTCTCCTCATTGGCCCCTTGCACCTCCCTTGCCAGCTGAGTTAGGCTAGTTCTCAAGGTGCCAATTTCTTCAAGATTTTTTTGGTTCTCCTTTAGCAGGGAGCTGATCTGCTTTTCATGCTTCTCCCTCATCCTTCTCATTTCCCTTCCCAGTCTTTCCTCCACCTCTCTAACTTGATTTTCAAAATTCCTCTTGAGCTCTTCCATGGCCCGAGCCCATTGGGTGGGCTGGGACACAGAATCCTCTATTTCTGTGTCTTTGCCTGATGGCAAGCATTGTTCCTCCCCATCAGAAAGGAAGGGAGGAAGTGTCTTTTCTCCGATAAAGTACCCTGCAATAGTTTTATTTCTTTTCCCTTTTCTTGGCATTTTCTCCAACCAGTGGCCTGACCTCTGAATGTTCTCCTCACACCCACCTCGCCTCCTGGTCCTCCCAGCCAGCGTTTGGGGACTGAGATTCAAATGCTGCTTCCCGCCTTAGGATTTTTGGCGGGGGCAGGGCTCCTATTCAGTGTGAGAATTAAGTTCAGGTGGTCAGGGGCAGGGCCGCCTCTCAGGCACAGTTCCCTCTGGGGGTTTATGCACAGACCTTCCACAATGGATCCAGGCTCCTGCCCATTTGGGGAGCCCCCGTCCGCAGCCGCCTCTCAGCCCCCACCTCCCGGGGAGGCCGAGCCATGGGGGCACCCCACTCCCCTCTCAATCCGCCAAAGAGACTCTCTCACCCACCCCCGTCAGTCACCTGTTGGTGGGGGGGGCCCGTGCCGCCGCTGAAGATCCCGTCCCCGTAGCCCTCTCGGATCTCCTCCCCTCAGTGTCGCGGCTGCGGCAGGGCCGCACTCCGCTCCCCGTCCCAGCGCCCAGTCCGCAGCACGAAGGACCCCCTGCGAGAGGTCCGCAGGTCTCTCTGGAGCAGAAATCTCCCTCGCTCCAATACTCCGTGGTCTCTGGGTGCAGAATTCGCCCTGGCTTGGTCCCCTCTAGCCGTTCTGTGGTTTGTGGGTTCAGAGCTATGTGTATGTGCGTCTTTCTACTTCGCCATCTTGGCTCCGCCCCCTCCAGCATTCTAAACTCTTGACAAGAATTAAAATCAAACTCATCAACCTATAGCCGGAAACAATTTTACAGACCACTTTTAAAACCTATAGTTTGAATAACTAATCTCTCCCAAAATTTATTTTTGTAACAGACATAACATAAGGTAGCAGAAAATTTTGGACTTGGAAGCCGGAAACAGTACAATAAGAAAGATGATTGCACACAAAACTGCAAATCTGCTATGCACAATTCGCTGTTCCTTTCAAATATGCAACAAAATTATCATGTAAATTTCTTTTCCTTTTTTTCTTCCCTTCCCCATCCCCACCCTAGACATGGCTACCATTAGATGTAAATATAGATATATAAGATAGATGGATGGATGGATGGATGGATGGATGGATGGATGGATGGATGGATGAATGGATGGATGGTTACATAGATAGATATAAATTATTCTATACATATTTCTATTTATCTGTTCTTTCTCTGGATGCAGTGTCTTTCTTCCTTTATGTCCTTTATACTTAATTTGAGCATTTGTAATAGTCAAAATAACTTAGACACTCAAAGTTGTTCTTAAAACAATATTGCTGTTACTGTATACAATGTCCTTACTCATCTCATACTTCATTGTTTTGTGCAAGTTTTTCCATATTGTTTCTAAAATCATTGAGCTTATCATTTTCCATCAGTGTCATATACCACAACTTGTTCACTCATTCCTCAGTTAATGGACATCTCTGCAATTTCCAGTTCTTTGCCACCATAAAGAGAGTTGCTATAAACATTTTAAGAGTCCATAGGTTCTTTTCCTTTTTCCCTAATCATCTTTAGAAATAGAATAAGTAGTGGTACTGCTGGGTCAAAGGATATAAGTAGTTTAATAACTCTTTGGGCATAATTCCAGATTGTTCTCTAAAATAGTTGGATCAGTTCACAATTCCACCAACAATGAATTAGTGTCCCAGTTTTTTCCACATCCCCTCCAACATTTGTCACTTCCCCCTTCTATCCTTTTAGTCAATCTGGGAGACATAAAATGATATCTCAAGGTTCTTTTAAGTTGCATTTCTCTTATCATTAATGATTTAAAGTCATTTTGAATATGACTATTTTAATATGACCATTCCTATTTTCAAATGAAATCTATCTTATATTAAAATGTTGCATATTTTGAACTGATATTGCCAAATGCAACTCAAAAATTCCATCTTATGGAGGCGGAGCCAAGATGGCGTAGTAGAAAGACGCACATACACATAGCTCCGAACCCACAACCCATAGAACAACTACAAAGAAGTAACTCACGGCGAATTCTGCACCCAGAGGCCACAGAACATTGGAGCGAGGGAGATTTCTGTTCCGGAGAGACCTGCAAACCTCTCGTAAAAGGTCCTTCGCGCTGCGGACTGGGCGCCGGGACTGGAAGCTGAGTACAGCCCTGCCGTGGCCGCGGCACCGAGAAGAACAGATCCGAGCGGGCTTCAGGGACGGGATCTCCAGTGGCCGCACAAGTCCCTCCACCCACAGGTGACGGGGGTCGGTGAGAGAGTCCCTTTGGCGGGTCGAGGGGGGAGTGGGGTGCCCCCATGGCTCGGGCCCCCTCGGGAGACAGAAGCTGAGGGGCAACGGCAGACCAGGGCTCCCCAAGCAGGCAGGAGCCTGGATCCATTGTTGAAGGTCTGTGCATAAACTCCCTGAGGGAACTGAGCCTGAGAGGCAGCCCTGCCCTCACCTGAGCATCTGAATTTAATCTCACACTGAATAGCAGCCCTGCCCCCGCCCAAAGCCCTGAGGCTGGAAGCAGCATTTGAATCTCAGACCCCAAACACTGGCTGGGAGGATCAGGAGGTGAGGTGGGTGTGAGGAAAATATTCAGAGGTCAAGTCACTGGCTGGGAAAATGCCCAGAAAAGGGAAAAGAAATAAGACTATAGAAGGTTACTTTCTTGGAGAACAGACATTTCCTCCCTTCCTTTCTGATGAGGAAGAACAATGCTTACCATCAGGCAAAGACACAGAAATCAAGGCTTCTGTGTCCCAGCCCACTCAATGGGCTCAGGCCATGGAAGAGCTCAAAAAGAATTTTGAAAATCAAGTTAGAGAGGTGGAGGAAAAGCTGGGAAGAGAAATGAGAGACATGAAGTCAAAGCATGAACAGCAAATCAGCTCCCTGCTAAAGGAGACCCAAAAAAATGTTGAAGAAAATAACACCTTGAAAACTAGCCTAACTCAATTGGCAAAAGAGGTTCAAAAAGCCAATGAGGAGAAGAATGCTTTCAAAAGCAGAATTAGCCAAATGGAAAAGGAGATTCAAAAGCTCACTGAAGAAAATAGTTCTTTCAAAATTAGAATGGCACAGATGGAGGCTAAGGACTTTATGAGAAAGCAAGAAATCACAGAACAAAGCCAGAGGAATAGAAAAATGGAAGATAATGTGAAATATCTCACTGGAAAAACAACTGACCTGGAAAATAGATCCAGGAGAGACAATTTAAAAATTATGGGACTACCTGAAAGCCATGATCAAAAGAAGAGCCTAGACATCATCTTTCATGAAATTATCAATGAAAACTGCCCTGAGATTCTAGAACCAGAGGGCAAAATAAATATTCAAGGAATCCACAGAACACCGCCTGAAAGAGATCCAAAAAGAGAAACTCCTAGGAACGTTGTGGCCAAATTCCAGAACTCCCAGGTGAAAGAGAAAATATTGCAAGCAGCTAGAAAGAAACAATTCAAGTATTGTGGAAATACAATCAGGATAACACAAGATCTAGCAGCTTCTACATTAAGGGATCGAAGGGCATGGAATAGGATATTCCAGAAGTCAAAGGAACTAGGACTAAAACCAAGAATCACCTACCCAGCAAAACTGAGTATAATACTTCAGGGGAAAAATTGGTCTTTCAATGAAATAGAGGATTTTCAAGCATTCTTGATGAAAAGACCAGAGCTGAAAAGAAAATTTGACTTCCAAACACAAGAATGAAGAGAACCATGAAAAGGTGAACAGCAAAGAGAAGTCATAAGGGACTTACTAAAGTTGAACTGTTTACATTCCTACATGGAAAGACAATATTTGTAACTCTTGAAACATTTCAGTATCTGGGTACTGGGTGGGATTACACACACACACATGCATACACGCACACACACATAGAGACAGAGTGCACAGAGTGAATTGAAGAGGATGGGATCATATCTTAAAAAAAATGAAATCAAGCAGTGAGAGAGAAAGATATTGGGAGGAGAAAGGGAGAATTGAATGGGGCAAATTATCTCTCATAAAAGAGGCAAGCAAAAGACTCATTAGTGGAGGGATAAAGAGGGGAGGTGAGAGAAAAACATGAAGTCTACTCTCATCACATTCCACTAAAGGAAAGAATAAAATGCCTACTCATTTTGGTATGAAAACCTATCTTACAACACAGGAAAGTGGAGGATAAGGGGATAAGCAGAGTGGGGGGGGATGATAGAGGGGAGGGCATGGGGAGGAGAGTGCAATTTGAGGTCAACACTCGTGGGGAGGGATAGGATCAAAAGAGAATAGAAGTAATGGGGGACAGGATAGGATGGAGGGAAATATAGTTAGTCCTATACAACACAACTATTATGGAAGTCATTTGCAAAACTACACAGATTTGGCCTATATTGAAATGCTTGCCTTCCAAAAGGAAGGGGTGGAGAGGGAGGGAGCTAAAGAAGTGGGAACTCAAAGTGTTAGGATCAACTGTAATGTTCTTACCACTAAGAAATAAGAAATACAGGTAAAGGGGTATAGAAAGCTATCTGGCCCTACAGGACAAAAGAGAAGATAGAGACAAGGGCAGAGAGGGATGATAGAAGAGAGAGCAGATTGGTCATAGGGGCAATTAGAATGCTTGGCGTTTGGGGGGGGAGGGGAGAAAAGGGGAGAAAATTTGTAACCCAAAATTTTGTGAAAATGAATGTTAAAAGCTAAATAAAAAAAAAATGTCAAAAAAAAAATTCCATCTTATTTGTCTCCATTTTTTAAAATTTTCAGTTGAATTTAAGAAGTTGTATGATATGGGGAATAAAATAAGGAAATATTTATATGGCTAAAAGTAGGCTTCTAAATAGCTGTATTTATTTTTAATGAGACTTTATCTCTTTTTGTGGGAGGGGGCAGGGGGAGTGGATAAGTGAGAACAGCACTAGCAGTGATAGTTGTAGAGATTCCAAGAAAGTAAAATGACTGCAAGGTCATATCCTGTTAGCTTTGAGGTTGAGCTGTTTGTTGGCAGCTGGAATACATATGACTATTTCCCAACAGTGGTTAATATCACCAAAAGAGCTAGCTACCCTGCTGACGAACAGCTCTCCTACTTCACTGGAACCATTGAAACACCATACAATTCACAGTAAGAAAGATGTTAAATATATTTGTTCCACTGTGCGCACACATGCACACGCATATATCTGCAGCTTCTTGAGACCTTCTTGTCATTCCCATCAGACAGCACCATTACAAAAAAAAAAAAAGAAAAAAAAGCAACGGTTAGGGTTGTTTCTATCTTTCTATCTATCATCTATCTATCTATCTATCTATCTATCTATCTATCTATCTAAGTTTTGCATATCTTATACTTCAGAATGACCTTATCATCACAGTGTATGAAATGACTAGTACCAGAAATAATCCCTTCTGTCTGTTGATTGAGTAGAATGAAGTTATTCAGTAATAATAAAGACTGCAGAAATAGGAATAGGCTCTAAAGATTATTAAATCCAGGGATTCCTAACTTTTTTGTGTGTGTCATGGACCCTGTTGGCAGTCTAATAAGCCTGTAGATTACTTCTCACAATAATATTTTGAAGTGAATAAAATCCATTGTATTATAAAGAAAACAACTACATCAAAATACTATTATTAAAATATTAAAAATAAACACTTCAGGTAAATATGAACCCTTCACTTTCCAGATGAAGAAACTGAACCATGAGAAAAGAAACAACTTTCCCAAAGTCACACTGTTAGCAAGCAATAGAGCTAGAATTTGAATAAAAGTCCTTTTAGTCTATGTCCAATGACTTTCCACCACAACATGCTGCCCTAGAAATAGAGGAACTACCACATATATATTTCGAAAGTCTCAGTGAACCCATTCATTTTAATTCTTCTGTGCAACATGACTAAGGTGAAAATGGGTATTTAATAGGAATGTATGTGTAGAACCTATATAAAATTGTATGCTGTCACAGGGAGGGAGGGGGGAGGGAAGGGAGAAGGAAGGAAAAAAATCTAAGTTATATGGTAGTGATTGTAGAACACTGAAAATAAATAAATAAAAATTTTTTAAAAAAAGTCTTGGTTCAGTTTTAAGTCAAGCTTAGGGTGTCCCAAAAGTCTTAGCGTCATTAGAAGCTTTATTTATTTTAATTATTTTACTTATGTTAAGTTTGACTTAAAACTGCACTAAGACTTTTGGGACACTATAATCAGGTTAGGTCTTTGGATGGGTTATTACTATTCAAGGGACTGAAGTAATGTAGCTCATGTGGTCACTTATCAGCGCTTCATTGACATCATGCATGGCAGATGTGTGCATGACGAATGAAAAACCCAAACAACAGAATTTCTGGGTAATTAATAATTTATTAATTAGACTAGCTAATAATCAAGAAATTGATGATCAGTATTTTCTTTTGGTAACCAAAGACAAAGACATGAAGAGACTGGAAGATTTAGCATATCTCTAGAAAAGGAGGTACCCCTGACAGGTGAAAATTAACCCTATCTGGTGAACGATTAATGTGGGGATGAGCTAAAAGTCTGCAGCTTCTCCTGCTGAGAATGTGGCTTGATCATGAGACTCAGCCACCTTTAGCAACCAAGACAAAGGAATTCATCTCCACCCAGACCACTCTGATGGGTTTTCTCCTTCATGAGCTGAGTCACCCTAAACTCCAATGAAGAGGTACAAGGACATGGGCTTATTCCTTCAGGACAAGAATTCTCCTAGATTAGATTCTGTTTACACTTCAAACAGAAGTAAGGACCCCTAGTTGAATAGGATCCTGCCCAAGATCAATGAGCATGCACCCCAAGAATTAGGGCAATTTCATCTATAAGCCTTTCTTAGAAAGTTTGTAGCCAGTAAAATTATTTGACTCTATAAATTTTATAAGGGTGGTAAAGTGATATAAAATTTTTATCTTTTATTCAATCTTTCTATTTGGCTGGAAAAGTTATTTGAAATGACATTTTAGCCAGATCTAGCCAAGCTAAAAAAACCAAAAAAAAACAGAGTGTATACTAGCACTTTGTTTTAAGAAGTTTCAGGTTGATTTGGACTGCCAAGTACTCAATTAGGAAGTAATAATCTATTCATCACGAAGACAGCTGAAGGATTTGGAATCAGTCCTCCCATTGACATTGTCCAACTCAGTGGTTGCCAATAGTTTCAACTTCAGTCTTGTGAAACTGATGAAAGGAATACTAGGGGTTCACTAGCTAGTAATACATAAATAATCTGAATGCAATAACTTTGGGAAAAGGAAACCTATCTTTTCACACCTGATTGACCCGAAATTTATCTCAGCTTAAATTTCCCCTCAAGTATGTATTAATCTATCTCACAGTCCATGGAAGTATGCTGATGAGCCAAATCTCCTCATTCAAAAAGCCTACTTGGAGTTCATACTTTTTTTCCAGGACAGAGTTATGCTTGATCTGAGGGATAATTTTCAATAATGTGATACTAGAAAAACATTACAAACCAAGGCTGTGATGCCACACATAGATACAATGGCACAATACAATCTTGCAGAAAGAACAAAAGATACTTATATGTTCAGAATCTGACTTCATATTTTCACCAGTACAATACACCTTCCAGATATCTAAAATATGACAGACCATACAGCTATTAACTGGATGTCAATGAAGTTAGGGAAGTTGAAAAGGATGGCATGGCAGAGATGGTCCAGTTGTAGGGGAAGCAGAGAGATTGTGTGTGTCAAAGTTGTTTGTAAACGTAGGTGTAAATACCAAAGGACCAGAAGCTTTCTTAACTAAGGAGGAATGAAAAAATGCCACTACAGATATAATATGCTAATGTAAGAGTGAGTAAAAAAAAAAGCATCAAGCACCCTGTTGACTACTGGTTATCTGTATGTGGTAGGAGGAAGCATGGTTCTGACAGATCCATTAGTGTGTGGAAAGGAATGCAGAGATTGTGGGGGAAAAAAGAGGTCAGTGTATTGGAAGGTACAAGTGAGAACAGTATGCAAAGGGAGTGATTGAAAGAAGGGTTCCCAGGATCACTAACTGGAGTGTGTTAATGAGTCTACGTGAATATGTTGTTACCTCTAAAGCGCTTAATTTCCATGTAGTATTGAAGTTTTCAGAAATAAG
Organism: Notamacropus eugenii; assembly: GCF_028372415.1. Taxonomy (NCBI): domain Eukaryota; kingdom Metazoa; phylum Chordata; class Mammalia; order Diprotodontia; family Macropodidae; genus Notamacropus; species Notamacropus eugenii. The sequence goes on from NC_092876.1 coordinate 101,018,860, forward strand.
TGTGATATCAGAGTGAGCACAGTAAGCTGGTAAACTAGTAAGAAGCAATCTCCAGCAAATGGTCCTTTAGACTATGACCTCCTTTGCCCTTTTTGTTGGGGGTGGCGCACTTACTGTGTCTGTCATGTAGAAGGGGCTTAATAAATGTTTGTTGACTAAGAAAGGGAGTAATTAGAGAGAGATGACAGTGTTTCTGTAGAATGATGGTACATTTTGAATGTGAAGCAACTCTTGAGACCTCCTCCTTCCAGTTGTCAAAGAGAACACAGACAGAAACATGCAATAGAAATATCTTCCATTGTCTTCCTCTCTCTTTATCCATAGATTTTCCCTGATTCCCAGGTAGGTGGTGCAATGGATAGAGTTCTAGGCGTGGAGTCAGGAAGACTTAAGTTTCCAAATGACCCTCAAACATTTATTAGCTGTGTGACAAGTCATTTGAGCAAGTCACTTATTTCTTGTTTGCCTCAATTTCCTCATCTGTAAAATAAGGATAATAATAGCACCTACCTCCCAGGGTTGTTGGGAAGATCAAATAATTGTAAAGTGCTTAGCACAGAACCTGATGCATAGTAAGCAATAAATGTATAGGCTACTATTATTAATTATCTTAACAAAATTCTAGAAAGTATTATTAAGGGAATGGTTTCTAAGCATTTTCCCCTCTCTTCAATTCCAAAAGTTGCTATTCCTGCTGATTGCTTTTGGCTCAATTACAAAAATTCCTAGCTCTCGCTCTGTGTCTTTCTTCCAATTTCATCTACAAATGCTCTCAGGATAACCTGACTTAACTGGATCTTATTCCATTCTCCCTGTAAGCTAATTTTCTCCTTAGCATGGTCTTTTTTCTGGATGTCTACTTGAAAACTTTCCATTTCAACGGAACTTTCCATGGCTTGTACTTTGATAGTGTAGCTTTTGAGAACCAAGGCAACAATTCTGTAACTAGCGAATGGAGACTTTTATGGAAGTATTTTTGGTTTTTTGTTAATAAAGTATAATAACTTTATGTCCTTTAAAAAACAAAAATTTGTTTAAATGAATTTCTCAGGTTTCTTCAAATTGTAGCAATCTGAATCTGCTAATCTATGAACTTTACTTTCCACTTGAAAAATAAGAAAAAATAACCATATAGAGTAAGTGTTAAACTTATACCATGTAAAAATATTTTTAAAGAAGGAAAAAATCAGCAAAACCAAAGAATACATTTTTAAAATCTGACAATATATGCATTGTTCCAATGCTCCCCCCCCGCCATGGACCCACGTCTTACTTCTGCAGAGTAGATAGAGGTGTTTTCTCTTAGCTCTTCTTTCAACCATGCTTGTTCTTTGAAATTTTACAATCTTAATTATGATTTTTTTGTAGTTATTCTGTCTATTAACATTTTTGTAGTCACTGAATATAGTGCATCCTGGCTGCACTTATTTTACTTTGCATCTGTTCATGTAAGTCTTTTCATATATCATATTCATCATTTCTTTCAGTTCAATGATATATTCACATACCAAAATTTGTTCAAATTTCCCTACATGAGACATCTATCTTGATATCTGATTCCAAAACACAGAGGTTCATCTGACCCATTTTTCTTCCCACTGATTGGAATACACAAGCATAATGTTTGGAGAGGAGGTACCCTGATGCAGCAGTGTAAGTGGGAATTGAATCCATATATATTTTCCCATCTCTTCTTTGGGATGAAGCTTGATTATAATAGCTTCACTGGAAAGAGATTTGATCATTTGATCATTTTTATTAGTTGCATGGTTGTAATGTACTGATTTACTGACTATGCTTTCTCGATTTTGCTTCACTTCATAAGTCTTCCCATACTTCTCTGCATTCTTTGTGATCACTTTTTTTTATGGCAAAGTAATGTTCCATTTCATTTATACTTGGCTTTTAATTTATTTTAAATGCTTATATGTCCTAAAAGCACCTTTAATAGGAGCTACTATGGATTCCCTTTCTTCCACTTTCCTAATGGCTCCAAATTCCTGAGAATGACTTTAGAGATCCCTAAACCTGTGTGATCTCAGCAGTGGCAAGACAGCCTTTGATTTGGAATAGAGTACAATGTCATTTCATTTATACTGATGTCTGAACCACTTCTAATTAATTGCAGAAACATTTGTTTCTTCTGTGGAAGTAATTATGATTTATATAAACTGAAGAAAAAAGTTCAAAGCATCTATAGCTGCTTTCCCAACTTTGAATAGAGGTACATGTAACAATTGATTGAGGAAGTTTTATTGAATTAATGTAAAGGGTTCCTTATGTACTGAATAAGTGAGCTAGGAGGCACAGTGGATAGGATGCCAGCCCTGTTGTCAGGAAGACTCCTCTTCCTTCAATCCAAATCCAGCCTCAGATACTCCCTAGTGTGACCCTGGACAACTCACTTAAACCTGCTTGCCTCAGTTTCCTCATCTTTAAAATGAAGTGGAGAAGGAAAGGGCAAACCTAGACTATAGAATCTCTGCCAAGAAAACCCCAAATGGGATCATGAAGAATTAAGTACTGCTGAACAATAGTAACATGTGCTGAACACTGGGTTAAGTATTGGGAATACAAATAAAAAGACAATTCCCACCCTCAAGGAGATTATATTCTAATGTGGAGACACAACAAAATGAAAAAGTCATAGATATAGTGGGGATTTTGATTTGGAAAGTTAGAGATGGTAAATGAAGCCAAAGAGTAGATTAATACACTCTTTTTTTAAAATTAGTTATATTTAGTTTTCAAAATTCACTTCCATAAGATTTTGAATTTTTAATTTTCTCTCCACCCCTCTCCTTCGTCCTTCCTAAGATGGCATCAATCTGATATAGACTACACACACACACACACACACACACACACACACACACACACACACACACATATATATATTCAAATTAAGCATATTTTCACATTAGTCATGTTGTAAAGAATTAGAACCAATTGGAGGAAACATAAGAAAGAAGAAACAAAACAAAACAACAAAAAAGAGAGAAAATAGTCTGCTTTGATCTGCATTCAAACTCCAAAGTTCTTTCTCTGGATGTGGATAGCATTTTCTGTTGGGAGTGTTTTGGAATTTATTAGATCCTTGCATTACTGAGAAAAAAGAAGTCTATCAAAGTTAGTCATTGTACAATGTGCCTGTTACTATGTACAATGTTCTTTCTCCTGATTCTGCTCACTTCACTCAGCATCAGTTCATATAAGTCTTTCCATGTTTTGCTTAAGTCCACCAGCTTATCATTTCTTATAGCACAAGACTATTGCATTATATTCATATGTCAAAACTTGTTCAGCCATTCCCCAACTGATGGGCATCCCCTCAATTTCCAATTCTTTGCCACCACACAAAGAGTTGCTATAATTATTTTTGTACATGTGGGTCCTTTTCTCATTTTTATAATCTGTTTGGAATATAACCCTAGAAGTGGTAGTGGTGAATCAAGGGATATGCAGTTTCATAATCCTTTGGGCATAGTTCCAAATTACTCTCCAGAATGGTTGGATCAGTTCACAACTCTAACAATGCATGTGTTTCAATTTTCCCATATCTTCTCCAACATTTGTCATTTTCCTGTTTTGTCATGTTAGTCAATGAGATAGGTGCAATGCAGTATCTCAGAATTGTTTTGATTTGCATCAATAGTGATTTAGAGCACTTTTTCATATGTCTATAGATAGCTTTAATTTCTTCATCTGAAAACTGCCTGTTCATATCCTTTGACCATTTATCAGTTAGGGAATGATTCATATTCTTATAAATTTGACTCAGTTCTCTATCTATTTTAGAAATGGGGACTTTATCAGAGACACTGGCTGTCAAAATTGTTTCCCACTTTTTGCTTCCCTCTAATCTTAGTTGCATTTGCTGTTTGTACAAAAACTTATCAATTTAATGTAATTGAACTTATACATTTTAAATTTCATAATATTCTGTATCTCTTGTTTGGTCATAAATTCTTCCCTTGTCCATAAATCTGACAGGTATCCATTTTGACTTTATCTTGGTATATGGTGTAAGAAACTATGCCTAGTTTCTGCCATACTGTGTTCCAGTTTTCCCATAAAACACCCTTTCAGGGAAAAATGACAGTATTGGTTTGATCATGGTTCCTAATCTGGTAAAATGAAGAGCAAAGTGGATTGGACAATACAAAATTTGTTAAGAAAGTAGACAAAAGATGGCCAGAGAGTAAATGAAGTATAGCTGGAGCCTGTTTAAATGTGGTAGACCACATAACAATGTGAAGTGTTTACTAACTTCTATGATAGGCTTCCACGGCATAAGTTGAAGATATGAAAGAATCAAGTCCTCCAGGAAATGGTGAATGGATCCCATCAAATGTTAGGAAGTTTCTTCTTGCAACAAGTCTAGCTGCTTCTTTGCAATTGATTCCCACTGCTCCTAGTTCTGCCCTCTGGATCAAGCAGAACAAGTCCAATCTCCTTCCACAGAATAGTTTCTTATTTAATTAAAGATAGATATCATGTTTTTCCTCCTTTGTAAATCATTTTTTATAAATTTTTTGTTTTATTTCTAATTTATGAAATAAAACAAGTATTTCCCTACCATAGTATAATAAAAAAAAGATGGTTGCACATGAAACTGCAAATCTATTATGTAAATTTGTTATTCCTTTTAAATATATAATAAAGTTATATGTGGATTTCTCTTTTTCCCTCTCCCCCAGCACCATAGATGACCACCATTAGACATAAATATGTGTGTATGTGTGTGTGTATATGTGTGTGTGTGTAAAGTTATTCTGTACATCTGCTTATTAGTTCTTTTTCTGGGTGCAGAGAGCGTCTTCTTTCATATGTCCTTTGCATTTAATTTAGATATTTGTAATAGTAAAAATTTTATCCAAGCTAAAAACAAAACAAAAAACAGTTTCTTCAACCAGCCTTCAAGATCCTTTGCCACCTGTGCTTTTCCTCATTTTAATCCTCTCTAGCTTATCAATTCTGCTACCTTGAAAACTGAAAAACAAGCACAAACCTAAAACTATACCCATGTAGCCCTCTTCAAATACTGCTGGGTTAGTCATGAATCCGGATAACCATGAAGTTTGGTTAAAGCTTGTGCATGAACTTATTTTGACCCTGAGAAAGGCCACATGATAGTTTTAGAAGTAGATTGACAATGCAGTCTCTGATAACATTACTTTTGAGGGAAAGGCATAAATCCCCAACTGAAATGTGTAGGAAAATATGGGCCTTAAGTTATCAGCACATTCTATAGGCACTAGCATTTCTTCATTCAAAGGAAAATATGATTTGTGGAGAAAGGAGTACATAAATGCATCTTTTTAATCTCCTGCATATAATAATTAAGAATTACCTCTTAAGTTTATAGTGTATACAAAATTAACTTCAACCAAAAATAGATATTTTGATAGTGTTTTGAATGGTTAATTATGACTCAGAACATAGGCATATGTAGTAGTAGTGAAGGGAGAAATGTATATGTGTTTAAATAATTCAAATAAATATAAAGTAGAGAAAACCTTAGAAAATATTCTTAACCGATTACCAGGTAAGTTCCTTTTCATGCAGGACATTGTTTTCCTTTTCAAAGTGAAGATTGCCTCTAGATACAAATAGAAGCTGAGCAGGATGACTCCTATACCTGAGACATCTAGTCTAGATGTGTTTTTCCAGTCTTGTTGAAAATCTGTGGCACCATCCAAGTTACAAGCTCTTGGCCCTAATATTACCTTACTACCCTCTACTTCCTAGAATCACAAAAAAATGAATTTATTTGCTACTAAACTATATAGGAAGCAATTGTCTTTTTTTTTCCTTCATCCTCTTTCTTTTCAGTACTGAGTAAAAAAGATTACAACACATTTTTTTTATTCTTAGATGTTGACTGTCTTATCATACAGTCCTATTTGTCATATACACAAATGAAAGTAGTAAGATGTAGCTTGAGATAACAATTAATACTGGTATATTTTCTTTTCATCTCATGAGATAAAATGTGATTATAAACATCAATCTAGACACCACAGACTTTAAAAAGAAAATTTAAGTTATTCTTTTTGCCCTCTGGGAGTGGGAGAATGGTTTTATTAGTTTCTCATTATCTCTGTTGCAGGTGTATTGTATAACATGCTAAGCCTTCTCATCACCCTCAGCATAAAGGAAATACACATGATCCTATCTGTGCCATGTGGAACAAAAGTTCTCACATCAGCCTTGATAAGTGTATTAATGTTTAATGAGATTATATAGACCTGTCTAAGGATGTGGCTTTAATCAGGGTCCTTCCCTCCTAATGCATCACAATCAAAGATAAAGAGAGTGAACTTTCATTACTCCAGTAAAGGCATACTGTATATCTCAGCCAATTTGAATGTCCCAAAGAATTAAATTATTAGGATCCTAGAACACCATAGAAAGGTAACATGAAGTAGCAGATAGCCAATAGTGGAGTCAGGAAGACCATAGTCCAACTCCAGTCTCTCACACATACTAGCTAAGGAATTAAAAGTTCGTTAGGCAATGCATTAAGACTATAAACTATTACTGAGTAGCCTACTGAAACAGTGGAAGGAATTTTGTTACCAGGGAGTTCCCAACACAGATAAAGTCACATATTTAGATATGAAAGAGAAGAAAGAGAGAAGAATGAGAAGCAGGAGGAGGAAAGGAAAAGGAAGAAGAAGAGGAGGGGAAAGGGAGAATTAAAGGAAGAAGAGAGAGGAAAGAATAAGAGGGGAGGGAGAGAAAACTGAAGGAATAGGGGAAGAGAGAAAGATCCTTTGTTCTTGCTTCCATAAAGGGTAGTGAGTGCATGGAACAAGACCAATAGTCTGGACTTCTTCCCATAATGGCCTTGGCCAAAAAATATCTCATTCTTTACTTAAGCCCATCCCTTCTCTGTCAGGAGGTAGGTGCCATATTTCATCATGAGTCCTCTTGAATCATACTTGGATATTATATTGATTAGAGTTCTTACCTTTCAGAGATGTTTATCTTTACAATATCAGTGTTTCTGAATAAATTGTTTTCCTGGTTTTGTTCATTTCACTCTTCTTCAGTTCGTACATGTCTTCCCAGGTTTCTCTGAAACTATTCCCTTCATCATTTCTTCAGCACATTGGCATAATTCTTCAGCCCTTTCCTAATTGATGGGCACCTTTTTATCTTCCAGTTTTAAACCAACAAACACAAAAAGAACTGCTATAAATATTTTTTGTACAAGTCCCTTTTTTTTTTCTTTCCCTTTGGAGTATAGACCTAGCACTGGCAGCACTATTTCGTTTAATTCACTGTTAGGCGCAATTCAGTAACTTCTTCCATTCTTTCAAAGGAAAGAATTCATTATTTCTAATAAAATGGAAGCTAGAGAAAAAAGAACACTGAGTATGAAGTCAGAAGAGTCTTGAGTTTGAATTGTATATCTGAGTCTTACTAGTTCTGTGACCATGGTTAAGTCAATCTCTTTGAGCCTTAGTTCCTTCTTCAGTAAAATGGGAGTAATGTATATATTTAGTACTTTCTAACATGGTTCTTATTAGTATCAAAATGAGATAATGTACAGAAAGTATAAAGAAAGCCTTATATCACTTCATAAATATCAGTTATTATTTTTCATCTCACCTGGTCTCCTCCTCTTATAGAAAACAATATTTAATCTTGAGTATACCAATAATAATAGTTGGAATTCACAAAATTCAAGGCTAAAAATACAACTTACTTATTTTAACTAATTTAATCTTCAAAATAACCTGGTGAGACTAGTACATCAGATATTATTATTCTCCTTTTTGTAGAGGAATAAACTGAAGCTTGGAAAGATTGTGACCTGCATATAGTTATACAATCAGTGACTGTTTGATTCAAACCAAGGTCTTTCCTGACAGCAGCTCAAACCCTCCACCCACTGCTATGTACTGTTTAACTAGTACTTGGCCATTGGCAGAAACAGAAACATAATAGACACTCAGTAATGAGGTGGTGTACTGGATAGAGTGTCAGCCCTGGAGACAGGAAGACTCATGTTCTTGAGTTCAAATCTGGCCTCAGATACCAGTTGTATGACCCTGGGAAAGTCACTGAACCCTGTTTGCCTCAGTTTCCTCATCTGTAAAATGAACTGGAGAAAGAACACACCAGTATCCTTGCCAAGAAAACCCTAAATGGGGCAACAAAGAGTTGGACACAACTGAAAAACCACTGATCAAGAAAAACTCACAGCTGGTTTCCCCGATGTTCTCTGTAGTGCAATTTCCTCAGTCTTCAATTATTCCTATTAGTAACTCTTAAGGTTAGCTATCATGACAGAAGTGCTTAGTTGCTGAGACCTCCTAAGCAGAGCTTTATTTATAATAGGACTTTCCCGTGTTTTTCTCATGATCCAGCACTAACTTGCCTTTGATTTGTCTGCCAAAGCCCTAATGGAGGCTGTTCTAGATGTTGTGAAGGCTTTGACCTAAATTCTGTCTTAAAGTTCCTTCTCACTTGTTCTATTCTTTTCTTCCTTCTCCCTGTTGATCAGATGGAAGATACTGATTCCTATCTTTCTGCCTCATTTTCCTTTATTTTGCTGGCTATTGAAAACCACCTTATGTAAGAGCTTTCATGTCTTTTTTTTTCATAGCATATTGCTAGCTTACCAGGCTGTCTTTGATCCATAATTAGCAGATTCCTGCCAAAGCTCTAATGAAAAAAAGGAATTGTGCTTAGCTGTTGCCTGTTGATATCTTAAGTGGATATTCAACTGCTGAACACATCTTGTTTCTTCTCTTATCTCCTGTGTACTCCTCACTGATCTGATTCCAGACACCTACATCATTTTATTACTTAATTATCTCAGGCAGCTAGAAGGTGCAGTGGATAGAGCGCCAGTGCAGGAGTCAAGAGGACCTGAGTTCAAATATCACTCAGACACTTGACACTCACTAGTTGTGTGACCTTGGGCAAGTCACTTAAACCCAGTTGTCTCATCCTGGGTCATCTCCAGTCATCCTGATGAATATCTGGTCACCGGATTCAGATGACTCTGGAGGAGAAGTGAGGCTGGTGACCTGCATAGACCTCCCTCCCTCAAAACAAACTCAAGTGCAAGTCATGTCATTATTTCTTTGATGGCATGGTCTTCTTCAGCAATGAAGGATGAACACACACTTAATTACCTTAGCATCTTCAATTCACAGGAATGACAATATGATAATAAGTTGAGGAGAGTAACAAAGTTGAAGAAAGGTTATAATGTGAATTTTTCTCTTAGTATTAGCTAGACTTGACTGAGCATGTTTGTAAATAGAAGGGACCCAGTTGACAGGGGGAAAAACGAAGACAGAAGAGTAAGGTTAATCACTGAAGTTAGATTTTAGAGGGGAAAGGAGAGGTTCAAAAGTATGATGTTAATCCTAGGCAAGAAAAAGAGACTTACTCATTTTTTTAAAGAGTACATCATTTTAAGTTTACAATTCACCTCAAAGCTAAAGAACATCCTTTAATTCAATCATACTACATAATATATTGTCAAAAAAGATATGCTTAAATACGCAATGCTCAAATTTTTTGAAAGGTAGGAAACTAGGGGTGTGAAACGCTGCCTATTCTGTCAGATATTGTTGCTTTGTCGGTTGGTTTTGCTTGACTGTGTTTGACACTGCAGAGGGGTGAAGGATTCAATGGGGAATATATATTAGAAATATATATCATGTGTCTACAGCTGGAGTTTTTAAAGAAATGAATATACTTATAAAAATGGATCAAATTTCAGAAGATTTCAGTAGACAATTGGGGCTTGATCTAAAATCAATTTATTGATTGGGGTAATATTTTGTTTCAGTTGTATATTAACTGTTCATCTTGGGCTAGCCTCTTTCTCAATATATGCCCTACTTTTCTGGACATGGATCACTTAAACATTTTTCTAGCGTTCACTAAATAGTAAAAGAATAAAAAAAAAGATCTCCAATATATTGTAGACATTCTTTATGAGGAGTTTATGGAAATACAAAGACAAAAATAATCTAGGAAAATAGGTCATAAATGGATTATAATTTTCACTTGGGAAGGGAGTTCTCATACTTTTAAGATTACAGATCCATTGAAATGTGGATGAACCATTCAAGAAGACCCAAAAACATTTTCATTCCTGTCCTAGGAAACTATCCATATAATAGTACAGTATCACAGCTGAAAGGGATCTTATTGTCACTATGATGGTTATGGTGGTATTAGTTATTTTCAAATCCAATCATACCTAAGCAGGAAATCCTTTTATAATATTAACAAGTGATCAGTCAGTCTCTGCTTGAGCACCTTCAGTAGCTGGATATTCCTTTCTTACTGGGGAAGCCCATTCCATTTTATAACAACTCTAAGCTTTTGGGGTTTTTTTCTTTATGTTAAGTTAATATCTGCCTGTTTAATAACCTTTACATGATACCCCTTCGAATACTTGTCCCCTCTAAGAATTCTCTTCTTCAGTCTAATTCTTCATTACTTCAACAATTTTCATATGGCATGGTCCCTAACTTTTCCCCATCCTGGTCACAGTGTTCTGGATATGCTCAAAATTATTGTAGCACTTCCCATAACATTCCTGACATAATTCTATCTCACCTTTCTCTGTCACCTCTTTCATTCTGGAAATTATGTTGTTTTTTTCAGTGTATTATAAAATCATATTAGCTTTTCTAGTTGCCATGTAATGTTGTCAGTTCATGTTAACTTGAAGTCCTCTGAATCTTCTAGGTATTTTTATATTAATTGCTATCTAGCTATATCTATCCTGTTCTACATTTGTGATGCCTATTATCCAAATCCATGTTGAATATTGTGAGTAGATGCTTAATTATCATATTCAGTCCCTTGTTGTAGATTGTAAAAGCATTTTATCTCAAATTTGCCATTCAATATATAACTTATAGCTTCCAACTTCATTCCATCCATAAATTTGACAAGCATGCCATCTATGTTGTCCTCCAGGTCATTGATAAATGGAGACCAAGTTGTGAAAGACTAACTATATTTCTCTTCATCCTATCCCACCCCCCAATTATTCTATTTTCTCATTTGACCCTGTCTTTTCAAAAGTGCTTGCTTCTGACTACCCCCTCCCCCAATCTGCCCTCCCTTCTACCATTCTACCCCCCACCTTATCCCTTTCCTGCCTACTAGCCTGTAGGTAAGATACCCAATTGAGTGTACATGTTATTCCCTCCATAAGCCAAAATCTGATGTGAGTAAGGTTCACTCATTCCATCTTACCTTCCCTTCTCCTCCCCCCCCCCATTGGGAAACCTTTTACTTTATGTGCTATAATTTACCCCATCCTATTTCTCTCTTTCTCCTTCTCTCAGTATATTCCTCTCTTACCCCTTAATTTTATTTGTTAGATATCATTCCTTCATATTCAACTCACTCTGTGTCCTCTATCTACCTATCTATCTGTCTGTCTGTCTGTCTGTCTATCTATTTCCTCCAAATACCCTAATACTGAGAAAGGTCTCATGAATTACAAATATCTCCTTTCCATGTAGGAATGTAAACAGTTCAACTTCAACTTTAATAAGTCTCTTATGATTTCTCTTTCCTGTTAACCTTTTCCTGCCTCTCTTGATTCTTGTATTTCAAAGTCAAATTTTCTGTTCAGCTCTGGTCTTTTCATCAAGAATGCTTGAAAGTCCTCTTTTTCAATGAATGTTCATTTCCTCAGAAGGATTATACTCAGTTTTGCTGGTTAGGTGATTCTTGGTTTTAATCCCAGCTTTTCTGACCTCCAGAATATCATATTCCAAGCCTTCTAGATCTTCCAAGATCTAGAAACTGCTAGATCTTGTGTTATCCTGATTGCATTTCCACAATACTCAAATTGTTTCTTTCTAGCTACTTACAATATTTTCTCCTTGATCTGGAATTCTGGAATTTGGCTATAATATTCCTAGGGATTTTCCTTTTAGGATCTCTTTCTAGAGCTATTCACACAGAGTTTTCCCGCTGACCTTTTAGGTGTATGTGAGTGGGAAGCTTCAACAGTTGCCAATGATTCAGTCCCCTGAGGCCTGCTCTGGCTCATGTGTGCCAGTACATCCCACACCAGACTGTACTTAACTCCCTGCGTGGTGTGATAGACCCTTCCTGTCAACTTTTCAGGTTTTCTTGGGCCAGGGATTTGTTTCACTCTGTCATTTTGTGAGTTCTGTAGTTCTAGAATTTGTTTAGAGTCATTTTTACAGGTATTTGGAGGGCTTTGGGGGAGAGGTCAGGGAAGTTTCAGCTTTTACTCCATCTTGCCTCTGCTTTTATTTTTCATTTTTTAAATGAGTAAGTGAATAAAAGTATGAATTATGCTCCTAAAAAAAGCAAAAAAATTAGTTGAAATTAAAGATGATCCTTTAGTTTGGAACACAGTACCTCCAGAGCTTAGCACAGTATCTGATACATAGTAGGTTCTTAATAAATGCTTATTGACGACTTTCAACCTAGTCTCATCTTGGAATTACCAACAGAGAATTCTGTGTTTAAAAATTAACAATCATCAACTATTAATAGAAAAAAGACTAGCATTAATAATATGTGTTCTTTGACTTGGTAAAGCCCAGATATGTTTCTTCATCATAATCAATTAGGTGTTGGTTTTGTTTTGTTTGTTCTTTGTAGTTATATGTTCCCAGTAGATTGTAATATAACCTGATGTCTTTTGGATGAGCTTCAAATGATTGTGATTGAATATTTTTTCCCCTTAAGATATTCTAATTTAATGATTTTGCATCTTATCTAACAACTTAAGGAAAACAAAAGACTGAATAAGACTAATTTTAAACATAATTGCTATATACAACTATAAAATGAAGAGCTTTTGGTCCATACTTGACTGAATGAACATAGACCCAAAAAGGAAAACTGAGATTTTAAACAAACTTCATGATTAATAATAAGATCTTCCTTCATTTAAGTTATTTTACCCTATTCACTTTCCCATTAATATAATGAAATGCAAGGCTGTGGGGTCAGGAAGAGATTTGGGAAATCATGAGGGAAAGGGAACTGATGAAGGCAGATATTACATTAATAAGTAGGATTTTTTCCACTATTGAAGCAAACTAGTTGGTCCCTTAATCCAAAAATCTAATTTATCCAATAATGTAGTTTGCAAAGACTATGAGGGGGAAAAGATTAGTGTGTTCCTTTATTCAACTCATTGGATCAAACTCAACATTTTTCCTCAAAAATGACTTCAGGAGCCTTTCAGAAAACCTCAGATATGCTATGGTGATGGAGCTGGTTAAAATGAGAACTCTCTGTGTTAGTTATACTTTCCAGTCTCTTTATCTTCACCTTTGTCTGCTTGCAATGAAGTGAGAAATGTCAGGAATTTATTGGCTTGCATTTAAAGTCTAACTTGACTAAGGTTAATAAGATAACACCTTCATCTATACACACACACTCACATGCCCTGGCATCCACAAGTGCAGAAACAGCTCAGGTTGAAAGGTCCAGAAGTAGGGAAATATGTTTCCAGGAGATTTATCACCCATTGGACTAAAATATGAAAACAAAATTCCCAAGTTTGGTTTCATATGCTATAAGAGTTCTCAAGAAAAACTATTTGCTAGTTATGCTGCACAAAACATGAACAAAATAAATTAGCTTTCTTTTATTCAGCTATTTATTTGGTCCAAATAAATAAAAGAAGGGAAGAAATGAAACTGCTTGTGAAGGAGTGCACAGAAAGGGTTCTGTGTGTCTGTTTCTCCTCATGAACCAATGGTGTTAGGGAATGAGCTTAAATTAAAATCATATCCTCTGAAGCATGAAAATCAGGCTCACAATGGTCTTGTGTTTTAAGGAGCAAAGGCTCAAGCTCCATGCCTATTTTGGCCTGGAGCCACCCTGGCTTTATTGGAAATCACAATTGATAAAGAGCAGCAAAATACAATAAGTCACTCAAATTTTCAACTCACAATATGTCTGTAGTCAACCACTTAGTCAATTGGCTAGAAGGTGAGCCTGAAGTAGCAAAAATCTCATCTTCTATCCCCCCAAATCATCTTTTTACTATGAATAAGATAGTGAAATGACTTTCAACAGAGGCCAACTTACGCCTCAAACTCTAGCTATCTGTTTCATAAATGTGTGTAGTTAGTCACAAAGTTGAAGAAAAGAGGCATAGATAGGTCAGTCAGTACAAATCTATCACTGCTACTGGGAAAAGTGGATATGAATTCTGTTCTCCCCGATTCTGACTGGCCCTCAGGAGCTCCAGTGAGACAAAGTCATTCCCATCTGTGAACCCAAATTTCATATAGAGGAAACAAGGCACCCCATAACCCCAGAGAAATCTCTGAACCAAGATTCCTGGATATAGTGACCCATCCAACTATGTTAATCTTAATGATTCATTCATAGCATTGGGGTTGATACAGAGTCCTCAGAATCAAGAATGAGACAGTGTCAGGTTTCAGGACAATATGATTAAACTTATGTAAGCCATGAGTTAAACAACTGGATCTGCCATCCAAAATAAAGTCCCATGCCAGAGGAAATAAACCAGAAAAATAAAAAATAAACACAGATCTTCAGCATCATGTAATGATATCATTTTTAGTATAACTCTAAGAAAAACTAGCTGGCCTGTAGGTAAATCAATGGAATTCTCTTTTAACTTTGGGGTTTGGGAAGAAGACTAATACTCATACTTTAGGCTAACCATCTTTTATGAGGCTTTTAGAAGTTGTTATGATTCAGGAAGTATGAAAGACAACTCAAAGTTCATGCACATCCATGTAATATGTCCTGTTCTGATGGGATTCTACTAAAGTAATAGAGGAAGAAAAAAATCATATAAGACTGATTAATGCTCTATGTACCCAGCATTCATAATTCAAGTCAATTTTCACTCTCTATAAAGATGAAGATTTGAAGAGAAAATAAAAATAACATGATTGGATTCTATTTCTTTCTCACTAGAGCCAACTTTTTACTTTGGTAATGTCAAGTACTCTGTTGATGAGAGTGCTGGATTTGTAGAAGTAAGCATCTGGAGAACTGGTACTGATCTCTCAAGGCTTTCTAGTGTTATGGTGAGATCTCGGAAAAGTGAGCCCCCTTCTGCTGATGGTGAGTCATTTCTTATACTAGTTGTCATTTATTTCTTGGCTTCTGATAAATCTAGGGCTTTCAATATGGTATTATTACATTTAATTCAAAAACTAACCCTAACTCTGTCACTTACTACTTATGTGACCTTGGTCAAATCATAATCTGTCTAGACCTATTTCCTCATCAGTAAAATAAAGTCATGGATGGACTAAATAAAATCTGAGATCATACAACTCTAAATTAATGATTCCATGATCCACAAAATGAATTCAATTCAACAAACAAGCTCACTTTTGCTCTTTATTAAAGATGTTTTCTAGGTAATGTAAAGATGAATATTATCTGTATTACTGAGTAGCAGTGTGAAGTAGAACTTCAAATGCTATATCAGTTTGAATAAAATTACAAAATGTTACAGTTGATATCCTTAAAAATATATTTTTGTCATTATTAAGTAAATATGAGACCTTTTGGAATTATAACAAATCATAATGCATTACATTAGACTAAGTTACAAACTAATAACTAAATAATCTTCTTCATCCAAGAATCAGAGATGTACAAATTAAGTTTTGTATTTATTATTTGGTTCTTTTTTTAATAGCAAAAAAAATCTGTTCATACTCTTTTTTTTTAGCATTTTTTTTTTAGCATTTTAGCATTTTTTAGCATTTAGCACATTCCATTTAATGAATGTACCTAAAGGTCTTTGTTGTTTCAATTACATATTATGACTAATTAAGGAAGCCAGATTTTCACAAGTTCATTGAATAGATAAGCATAATCACATGGCTTAAGCTTGTGAAAGATCAAGAGGGTCTCTCCAAAGTGGAATCCTGGCAAAGCTATCATGAATGATTCTGAGGAAAGGGTATTGAAATGATTCAATGTGGCTCAGCAGAAAGCTCTCTGATGAATTCACATTCAAAAAGAACTTTTACAAAAAGATGGAAGTGATGGATATAAAAAAGAGTGGCACATTCCTATGAGAAAATTTTCAGAAAGGCTAAAGTCTAGAGTGAGCTAAAGGTTGGAAAAAATGCAAAGGACAACAAAAAGCCCTTTTCAAGCTGTTTGTCAAAAAGAATAAGGAAGGGCGTATTCTTGGCTTGGGGAAGGGGATGTGATGTGATTTTTTTGTTGTTGTTCATTGATGCTTTATTAGAAACATAATGTTAAACATTCATGAAACCAACTGTCTTGTAGCTACTTAAAATTGAATAAATTAGTTTCAACATATAGAATGTCCGTAACAGCATGTCATTCATTCTCCAGTCTCCCTCAGCCTTCTTTGTCTCTCCATTAACTCCAGTTATCTTTTCCTTTCACATAGGAATAGTGTTCTGGTTTGGCTCTTGTGTGGGGGCAGGAAGTAAGGCTTTAATTCAATTTAATTCCATTTATTTTGGTAGGAATCCATTATGTGCCTACTTTGTGCTCTTCCTAGCATAAGGGCTATGTGACCCTGGGAGAGGCACTTCAACCTCACAATGCTTTAGACAACTCTCTAAGACAAAAAGTTAAAGAAAAGGTGTTATTTTGCTTTGGTTGAGGGTTTCCTTCCCTAAGAGTTCCCTATACCAGTGAAATCATAGGCACAGTCCCTATCCCTACCCCAACTATGGGTCAGGCACTGTGGTACATGCTAAGGACCCAAAGTCAGAAACCAAATAGTTTCTCTCCAAAGACCTTAGAATCTCTGGATTATTTCATAAAGATCCCTGAGGATTTCTTTTATATTCTAGTTCTTATCCATCTTAATTGTATTGGACTATCCAATGAACCACTGGAGTTTCTTAAGCAGGGAAGTAATATGGTCAGATCTCTTCTTTAGAAATATCCATTGGTGAGTTTTGTAGAAGAGAAAATGAAATGGGGAAAGACTGAATACTGGAAGAACCATAAGGTTATTTCAATACATTGGTACCTGACTGTAGACCAAGTGAAAAGTGATGAGAGCCTGAACTATGGTGTTAATTGGGGAAATGGGAAAAAAGAGATAGACGCAAGAAATATGGGGTCTGGGAGAGGGTGGAATTGATAAGATTTAGCAACCAAATAGATGTGAAAGGTGAGGGAGAAAAAGAGTTAAGAATCCTCCAAAGCTGTAACCCTGAGTGACTGGAAGGATGATAGTTTCTTTTGTCACTCTTTAATCAGTTAATCATTTATTTCCCTGATAGCTGGAACTGACTATGTGGGAATCAGTCGTAATTTAGATTTCCCACCTGGAGTTAACCTGCAAACTCTCCGCGTCATTATTCTGGATGATCGAGGACAACCGATATTAGAGGGAGTTGAGAAGTTTGAATTAGTATTACGTATGCCTATGAATGCTGCCCTTGGAGAACCCAACAAAGCCACAGTTTTTATTAACGATTCAACCTCTGATTGTAAGTGTCTATCATGTTCATGTTATTCATAATATTTAAAAGTGCCATAAGGCTATCTGACCATTTCTAAATTGACATTTCAAATGGGTTCATCTTTTCCATAGGTAGACCTCATAGAATTTGCATTCACTAAAGCTATTTTTAATCTTTGTCTCAAATGAGTAATTATAATGGAATTGGATACTAGTTGTTATGGTCTCTATTTTTCTGACAATTTGAAAAATTCAATTCAACATTTATCATGCTGCTTCCATGTGCAAGACATTATGTTTTTTATTGCATTGAATTCTCATGGTACTTTTTTTCTTTCTTTCAGTTGAAGCAATTCAAGTGCCATGTGAAGTAACACATAATCAGTTTTTGTTGGTTTTGCTTAATGAGATCACCATCCATGAGTGTGCAATGGCCACTCATGGGTGAATCGCTAAATTTTCTGTGTAAGCACTGAAACCTCAGAAATCAGCAAATATTACAAATCAGGGCTTGATTTATTCATTTGTTGATTTGTTCATTTTCCATTACTGGAAAACATTAATAATGAAATTAAATTTTAAAACGTTTTGAGCATAATTATTCTTTATCTAGGTAGCCAGTTGTTAAACATTTGCCAGTATACCTCTGACCATAACCTACATCAAACCTGTTGTGATGAAAATTCCTTGGAAAGAACTAATTATCCTTTTGAATACTATTAACTTTTTAAAAGCTTACTTTATTCACCTTTTATATTTTTACAAGTGAAAAGAATGATAAAATAGGTTACAATTAAATATATTCTGAGCAAATTCATCAAAAAATTCATTTTCAAAATATTCTGATTTTTGTTTCTCTTATTCATAGTGCCTAAAATGCAATTTAAAGAACGTATCTACAGTGGTAATGAAAATGATGGCCAGATCGTTGCCATGATTTATAGGAGTGGGGATATCCGACATAGGTCTTCAGTGAGATGCTACACTCGGCAAGGATCTGCACAAGTAATGATGGACTTTGAAGAACGCCCAAACACTGACAGTTCCATTATCACATTCCTTCCTGGTAAATTAAGACTTGGATTTTGGGTTGTAGAACACTGCATATAATGTCATTTTTTTTATGGATGTATTCCTTTGCTAATTTTTCCCTCCTCTTCTACTTTCTCTTTTAAAAAAAATATTATAAAGGACAGCTTTCTGGTAGAAAAGAAGGGACATAGGGGGATATCTACGTTATGTACAAATAAAAGGTAACAACAACAATCTATTTTTAAAATACATTAAAATGACAAGGAGTAATCACTGATTGTAATACTTTTACTAAGCAGGTTTTAATTTTCATGACACTTTTTTTTATGTGTTCAAGATCTAAGCACCATTGATTGTGGTTA
Source organism: Notamacropus eugenii (assembly GCF_028372415.1). Taxonomy (NCBI): domain Eukaryota; kingdom Metazoa; phylum Chordata; class Mammalia; order Diprotodontia; family Macropodidae; genus Notamacropus; species Notamacropus eugenii. Next base: position 101,037,700 of record NC_092876.1, read on the forward strand.
AGGTTGATTAATAACAAATTTATTCTTTCTAAAAAGGAAACACATTTAATTTTTTTTAATTTAAAATTTTTCTCAGTCCCATGTCTATGGCAATAGATATGCAATTACTTTTAATTCCTTCAATTTATTTTTCCTTTTTTTGATTCATGTACTATTTGAACTACTAATTGAGGATTTTATTCTTAAATAATAGTTTGCATATTTACAAAAACATGAAATTAAAGTACTAAAGAAAAAATATTAAATGAATAATCCCTGAATTCTCTTCAAGACTGAGGGAGGATCATGCTTGTAGTGCCTTACTGGACAGAAGAAAAACCTCCCTCAGTTTCTGTCCTCATTGGAAAGTGATGACAGTTACAGTAAACTAGTTTTACAGGGAATAGTATGAAATTCTTCCCTCCAGGATGTCAAAAGGATGGTGTTATGGTTATCAGAATAGCTGTAGACAAGCTCATCCTTCCTCTCTGTTGCCTTTGCCATGTCCCCTTCTCCCAAATGCTATTACCTTAACCCTAGTTCAGGCCCACCTCATTTATAATCTGGACAATTAATGCAATCGTTGCCTAATTGGCCTATCTGACTTCCATTACTCTCTTTTCCAATCTACTTTCCATATAAGTGTTAAAATAGTCTTCCTGAGCCCAATGTTTGACAGTCACTTTTAAAACGCACTCCTTAGTCTAATATTGAAAGTTTTTTTTCAAAATATAATTCATTAAATTAAATAGTTCCCAATTATATTTTCAGTTTCCTCAAATTTGTAATTAATATCTACTATAGCTTACAACTGAACATTTAGCAAGCCTCTAAAATCAGTAAGTTCTTGGGACACTTTAAAATTTTGCAAGTTGAAGGGCATAGCTTCATTTTAAAGTTCTGTTTACAAAAAGGAAAAACTTGGACCATAAATCAAAAAATTACAATAAGAAATCAATCCTGATTAACCTTTGTATGTCAGTATAGAAAACTGCCTATTGAACTAAAAACATGCAGTCACAAATGGAAAATCTCTACAAAATTTGGAAAATATATGCAGTTTTCTAAAAATACTTCATACAGTAATGATTACAAGTATAAGAAATTGCACCCTCTTCCACTATACATTTTTCTCTATGTAAATGTGCTCATGATTAGATGGTACATTGACATCAGTTTCTTGCATTCTCATTCCAGGTGAGACTGAGAAGCCCTGTATCCTTGTTCTGATGGATGATGTAATCTATGAGGAAGAAGAGGAATTACGTCTAGTTCTCGGTACTCCACGAAGTGAATCCCCTTTTGGAGCTTCAGTTGGTGAACAAAATGAAACTTTGATAAAGATCCGAGATGATGCTGACCGTAAGAAGATATTTCCTCCATTCTAAGATGAACTAAGCATGGAGATTATGACCAATATAATCACTTTGACTTTATCTTTCAAAATTTCAGGGACAATTATTAAGCTTGGAGAAACAAAATTTAGTGTCCGTGAACCAAAAGGACCAAATCAGTCAGTCATTGTGAAAATCCCTGTGCTTCGTCAAGGAGACACTTCCAAGGTTTCCATTGTGAGAGTGCACACAAAGGATGGCTCTGCTGTCTCAGGAGAAGACTACCACCCCGTGTCAGAAGGTAAGCAGGCTCCATACTTTAAGCTGATTTAGTGTTATCTTGATTCCTGTACTGGTCAATGCATTTGAAAAAGAAAAGAACTGTGCACATGAATATGTAGATATTTCCATTGTTGCAGTGGATGCCCATTAATTGGGGGATGACGGATGATGCAACAAATTGTGGTATGTTAATAGAATGGAATATTACCCTGCTGGACAAAACAAACAATGCATGTGGTTGAATAGAGAGAAGCATAGAAAGACTTAAATGAAGTGGCACAAACTAGATTAAGAAATCCAGGAAAGCAATATACACAAAGACTGCAAATGTGAAATTGAACAAACATCACCACCAACAACACAGCAATTAGAACAGAATGTGGGGAAGTTATGATGAAGTTTGATCCCAAAGACAAATTTGAAAAGCCTTCTCACTTTGCTTTTGTGTAGAGATGGAGTTCCATGCGTAACATTGCATATAATGACAGACTTTTTCACTATCTTGGTTAATTTTGCTGAACTATTTTTTCCTCTTTTTATTCTTTGTTAAAACGGATTGTTCTCTGGGAGAGAAAGGGAAGAGAGGGCAAAGTATGTAAGAAAAAAAGATTAAGCTGTTTCAAAGATGTAAAATATCATAAGAAATACATGTAACGATAGATGCGCAAACAAAATAAATGGAAAAAAGAAACTCTTAAATTTAACATTGTTGTATCCAGAAAGAACAAAATATTAAGATGCATTGACTAAATATTTAAAGAAAAAGTTTCCATTTCATGAAGTGCTATTTTTCAATAGTAAATTTGGGAGGGGGGGGAGGTGGACAGAAAAATATATGCATTAAGTCATCTACCCAAAGGCGTTATTCATTTTATCCTGATAATTGTCCTACTTTTTCAAAAGGCAAATACTAAATGCAATCATCTGTTTTTAATCAATATTCTATTTTTATCAACATACCATGCCATGTCTACCAGGACATGTCCAATAATGAATCTAAGCAAACTCAGCTACATTCCTATCTCTAGAAGAAGAAAAAATAAGCAATAAGGAAAAATATTTTTAAATACTTGTAGGATCATAGGGTCCAGAGCTAAAGTGTACCTTAAAAATCATCAATCCAATCTCCTAATTTTACAGATGAGGCAACTAAAACCCAGGGAGGCAAAGGTCATGCAACTAAGTAGTAAGCAGCAAAGTAAGACTCTAAACCAAGGTCTTTTGATTTCAAATCCAGTCTTCTTTCCATCATGGTCTACTATATCTAATCACTCAATTTTCCTACAGACAAAATGCAATTAAGCTAAAATATGAATTGAAATGAAAACAAAAACTAAAAACCCATTTAAAGTTTTTTCTCCCCCTAGAGGAAAAACACTCCCTGAACTAGTAACAAAAACAATTGGATGGATTCAATCAGTTTAATCTATACCTAGTCACATTAACTTGTACTTAATATTCTAGAGTAAAACAAGAGCCAGGTTTAAAACCAAAGGTTCTGGGTTCAAATTATACCTATAACACAATATCTATATGATTTTGGAGAGTTTATTTCACCTCTCTTGCCTCCTGTCTATAATGAGGAGGTTGAACTAGGAGCCCTCTCCAGCTCTAAATCTTGAGCTCTGATTTTATCATTCTGTGTTCCTAGCGTATGCCTGACACCAACTAGTGGCAGCCATGTAGTAAATGAGTAATGGGAATAGAAAATCCTGTTTACCTTTTTTCTTAAACCACAAAAACTGTTAATAACCTGTCCTATAGATTCCAGATTTAAATCTGTCTTTTTGCATTTGTAGAAATTGAATTTAAGGAGGGTGAAACCCAGCACACTGTTGAGATTGAAGTACTTTTTGATGGAGTCAGAGAGATGAGGGAGGCCTTCACTGTTCACCTGAGGCCCGATGAAAACATGGTAGCAGAGACACAGGTAAGTGAGCAGTGCTCGTGTGCAAGTATTCCAATGGTTGCCAGGTAACATAGGTTTATCCTAAATCTGCTACAAAATTCCTACATAGCTGGTAGATGTTTGAGGTAGGATTTGAGCCCACTTCAAGTCCTGTGCCCTGTCCACCTATGTAAGAGTCTACATTGCCTCTTACTGGACCCTGTGGCCTCAGAGCGCAGGCCCTGTTAGGTCTTATTAGACCAGAATGGACATATGGACCTGGAAACAGATTGCATCTGTACTTGCAGAATTTCCTAGCTAACTTCAGAAAGTCATCTTACAAGAAGTCTGGTCACCAGGAGATAAATGTTGTTGGCCACACCAGTGTATCAAACCATCTACTAAGATATAGAGAGACTGCATTCTGCATTAGTTCAAGGGGTATCTACGTAGATGAATCCACAGGTCTCATTTTGAACCAACAAAACAGATTCTTTGCTCACTCACTTTACTCACTTATCTCTCAGTCTAAGTTTCCTTATATGTAAAATGGGGATAATAATAGCACCTACCTCCCAGGCCACCATTAGGTTTAAGTGAGATAACATTTCTAAGATGCTTATTATAGTGTTTATTTAGTAGGACGTTAATAGTTGCTTATTTCCTTCTTTCATTTCTTTGTAAGGATAGAGACTAGATCTGTGTCTTCCTTGATATAGAAAACTCCCACGTGAGTAAATTCTCTCTAACCAATGCAAGTTGGCATCTTCTCTACCACTAGTTATTCTGTGACCTTGGTAAAGTCATTTAACCTCTATGTGCAGAAATTAATAATAGCACCTAATTCTCAGAACTGGCAAGAGGATAAAATGAAAAGATATTTATATGAAATATTTTTCAAATCTTAAAACTCTATATAAACACTAGCTATTCTTTTTATTAACTTAGAATCTTGAAGCATTGCCTAGAACACTGAGAAATTAAGTAACTTGTCCAAGGTCACAGCCTGTATTTCTGTGAGGTAGACCTTAAACATAGGTCTTCTTTTCTTGAAGGCCAGATCTCTGTCCACTACCACATGGATGGCCACTATACTTTTACTAGTCTAGCCTAAGACTACATTAGCTTTTTGGCTAGAACTTCCTATCTTATCTTTAAAATTATCATGAGAGCTTTACCAAATATCATGGTGAAATCCAGATATGCTGTCTATGATACTTCTCTGATCCACAAATCTAGTACCTAAATGGCAGGTAATTTGATAAGAATCACTGTTCTCCTTCTTAAGCTATATATTTATTATAAATGTAAATTCAAAACAGAAGTTTTCTCACTAAATTTCTTCTATTTTGTAGTGTTTCTCTGAAAAAAACACTTGTTTTTACTTGATGTTGTTTTTTAAATTCAAGAAGTAGAGACAGATCACTTTGATTTATAATTTCAGAAAGAAATCCTAATTACATCAAGAGCCAATTTGGATTAGTGTGTTTAGAGCAAAAAATATTATTAATAAATGAGATTTATTCTTTTTTTCTAGGTGACCAAAGCCATTGTGTACATAGAAGAAATGAACAGCATGGCAGATGTCACTTTCCCTTCTGTGCCTCAAGTTGTATCCCTTTTGATATATGACGATGCTTTCAGAATTAAAGACAGCCCTGGCCCAGTGCCTGGCTACCCTGTGGCTTGTATTACAGTAAGTGGGAAACTATGGAATACAGTTTGAAAATAACTGATTTTAAGAAGTTATAATAGATGATACAAACACCATGTTATACTAAGATTGAAATATAATATGCTGTAGAGAAGAAAGGAAAGTGAGAAGATAGAATAAATTTATGTTTATCTGGGTATGATTATCTTGAATTCCCAAAGGAAAATTTTAATGATATTTAATGAATGATTTATTTTTGTTCACACACTGATTTATTCATCCATTCCTTCATTCATTTGTTGAATACCAACTAGGAATAGGTATTTCTTAGGTGCCTTGGGAATAGGAAGACGAATTAAGATAAGATAATTATTTTCAAGAACATTGCAAACTATTAAGGATATTTTTAAAACATGCACAGACAACTACAATGACCTACCTATGTAATAAGAACAATATAAGGGTTTAAAAACAATAGGTATTAGTGGACAACATTCTATGACTTTTTTTATATCTTTCCAATGAGTAATAAGTTTTTATACATAATAGTCATTTAACAAATGATGGTTACTTTGGATTGAACTCATAGGAAATGGAGATAGGCACCATTTTATATATCCACAGAATGTTTCATGGAAGAGATAGACTTTGAATATGGACTTGAAGAACTGCTAGGATTATTGGATTGAGAGGGATGGGATGGAGAGTGGAGTAATTCTAAGCCAACGTATACAATCAAAGATATAGATGGATCAAAGAACAAATCATGTACAGAAAATGGCAAAAAATATCAAATGGAAGAACTAGTGCATTTGTATTATGTGTGCAATGTGTAAGGGACTATGTTTATCTCATTTATCAAATATGGACACTCTCCAGTTTTATGTCCTCACTAAATCATTGTGCCCAAAATGGAACACAATAGTCCAGATGAGTTCTGACAAGGTCAGAGTACAATGGGATTATCGCTTCCCTATTCCTGGAAACTATGCCCTTCCTCATATAACCACAATTGCATTAGCTTTTTGAACTGCAACGTTATACTGCTGACTCATACTGAGTTTAAAGTATAGTACAACCATAGATCCTTTTGCAGAACAACTGATATCTTTCCATGCCTTCCCCATTATATAAATCAAGCTGATTTTTTTGTGCCCAAATATAAGACTTTACATAAATCTCTACCAAATCTCATCTTATTGGAGTCATCCCAATGTTCTATCCTAGCAAGATCTTTTTGGATCCTGACTCTGCATCCACTGTAATAAAAAACTCATTTAAAGGATTGATATAAGCTAATTCCTACAATTTCCATGATATTCATGGATAAGTCTTTCTCCAGTACCAGAAGTAAGGTCTAAGAAAATGAGCTCATTATATTTATTGAATGAATTAATAAATCTACAAAAGTAGCTTGGGAATGCATGATGGAGGACTTCAGTGTGAATTTGGTTTACAGTGAGGGTTGGTGCTGTAGGAGTATTACTCTGGCAACAGTGTGCAGTATTGAATGAAAAGAGGACAGAATTCACAAATATCAATTAGGTGCCCATTATCCTATGTATGAACTATGTGTCTATAATAAAGTAATAGCAATGGAAAGACATATCAAAACAGAAGAATGGACTCCTGATTGGGGAAAACTTAGTGAACTAAAGAATCAAGAGTAACTCTAAAATTCAAAGATCAGGTAAGTGGGAAATATTGGTGCCATCAAGAAACATGGGAAAGTGAAGAAGAAAAATTGATATGTGAAGGGAGAGAATGAGTTTAAACTGTCTGATGATAGTGTGGCATTCCCATTCAAGATACTCATTAGAAGTCTGGCAATGTAGGACTAGGGCTAAGGAGAAAAGACAGGGCTAGACAGTAATCATCAAGGATCATAAAATCACTGAGAAAGTGCATAGAAAAAGAACTTGAGAAGAACAATTTCCACCTAATCATATGTGATTGCTACAGTAATGTTATGTCTGTTTTCTGTAGGCGTGCAACCCCAAATATTCTGACTATGAGAAGACAGGTTCTATATGCACGAGTGAGAGTATCAACGACACTTTGACTAGATACCGATGGCTTGTTAGTGCACCCACAGGTCCTGATGGTGTGACTAGCCCTATGAAAGAAGTGGATTTTGACACCTTTTTTACCTCCTCTAAGATGATCACTTTGGACTCCATTTACTTTCAAGCTGGTTCCAGGGTACAGTGTGCAGCTCGAGCTGTGAACACCGATGGAAATGAAGGGCTGGAGCTAATGAGCCCAATTGTCACAGTAAACAAAGAGGAAGGTAATTTCTGCCCCTATTCATTTAAAATTGAAGCTGTAGGCAAATTTACATAGTATCTATATAAAGAACAGTACTGGAAATTTCTCATCTCTAGAAATCATTTCTCTCAAGCAAGGATCAGTCAGAATCACCCTACAAACACATGCTTTTTGTAGTAAGGAAAAACATTTTGTTCATTCTAAAGATCATGATCCCCCAAATGCATTTAATTACGGTTGAATTTATACAAATTCAGTTCATGTGCACATTTTCAGGAACACATTAACTACATAAAATGAAGTATATTGCAGTCGTATGTCCAGTATCTTTTATTTAGTGATAATGTTTTTTCAGGCAAATGTGCCTCTTTCCTTAAAAAAGGCAACATGATAGTTTGCTTTGGAGCCAGGAAAACCTGGGTTCAAATCCCACCTCTGACAATTACTAACTGTGTGACCCTGGAAAATTCACTTAACCTCTCCATGTTATAGGAAACACTAAGGCTATAAGTTATGGAGGAAGTGATGACTCTCATCAGTGAAGGGAGTTCCCTGTAAGAATGAAATCACAGGTCCAGTCTCTGTCCCTTTGATTAATATCTATGGTTTTTAGTCTCTTAAGAGATCAGGCAATTGCTTTGGCAAGAATATTAAACACTGCCATTATACAAAGTGATCTGGGAATGAAATGGACTCTTTTAGTTGCTTCTCCCTTCTCCTTCCACTGTAATAGTGAACTGCCTGTGTACTGTTCTTTATTCTACCTGAACAGAAATGGATAAGAAATTTAGTAGTACCTTCTCATAACCCAAGAGTTTGATCCTTTCTGTTGAAAGGAAATCATACTATGCAAGCTTATGTTGAATAAAGGCAGAGAAGCAGATAGATGGTACAGTAGATAGAATGTTGGAATTAAAGATTAGGTCTGAGTTCAAATCCTTCCTCAGACACTTAGCTGTAAGATTGGAGGCAAGTCACATGACTTCTTTCAGCCTCAGTTTCCTCCCCTGTAAAACGGGAATAATAAGAACATATAACATAAAGTGCTTTCCAAACCTTAATGTGCCAAATAAATGCTAGCTATTGGCATTATTATTATACGAAAATTATGTCAGAATTAGTGGTGCTTTGTTCGTTTTAATTGTGCCCTGAGTCACTTTTACTTTTTTAAAATATGACTCAATATGAAGGGGAAAAAAAAAAACTACTTTATGTCTACTTTTTATTAAGTATAATGAGTTTAATTCATGAACCACAAAGTATTTACTTTGAACCCCTTTATATTCACACAAATGACAAAGTGTCTTAAAGATGAAAATGCTAATTCAGCATGATCAACCCATGTGACTTTTTTCTTATTCATGTCCTTTCCTTTTTGTGTAGATAGCCTTCCTAGCTGAACTTCATAAACAGCTGAAAAGAATTTTAGAGAACACAAAGTCTAACTCCCGTCATTTCCATATAAGGAATCATGACTTGCACTGTTACAATACTAACAAGTGTCTGAGATAGAATTCATATTCTTTGAATCAGATACTGCTGATTTAAACTGCTGTTTGAGTGTTGCTACAACCCTCTACCTACTAATCCCCCAGGTTCTGTTGCCATTAGGAAGGCTTCACGACCTCAGTCACAGTATTAAATTAGCTCAAATGTCCAAAGGTAATAGCCCCCTAATTCCCTTCCAAAAAACATCCTCTGGTGCCTTTAGTAGAGCACATAATATAGGTACGATTTTCCCAGAACTGTTTATTGGATTCTCTCTTTTATTTCTTGATGGCATGCCCTGATGATGTAACCTGTCATTCCATGTTTTTTCTTAAACTGATTTTAAGAGAAACTATCATTAAAAAAAATGTGAGCTCCGCAGTAAGTTATTCTTTCTCTCAACGACACATATAAGAACATTATTTATACTTTTCACAAAGGTCTTTGCCAACCCCGGGTGCCAGGTGTGGTCGGCGCAGAACCTTTCTCAGCCAAATTGCGTTATACGGGCTCTGAAGATGCAGACTACACAAATCTCATCAAGCTCACTGTCACAATGCCACACATTGATGGTAGGTAAAGCAATTTAGCCAAATTATGAAAATATTTTTGTAATTAGCATTTTTGCTTACTATCCCAAATAACCCAACTCATAATTTACAAACTCAAGTCTTTGGAGACCTTTAACTAGCATGTCCCAAGACGGTTGTTCTGCCGAGTTGTTTTTGTTGCTTTTTTTTTCTACAACAGCATTTTCTTCTCTGTACCTTTGAAATTTCTTTTCCTCCCTCTACCTTTGAAAATCAGCAAACAGGCTGCTTTGTTCAATGAAGCCACAGACAAATATTTGAATTCCCACCTTTATGAAATAGGAACACAGACAGTTGGCTCTTGCAGTACTCAGCAGCCTTGCCAAAGATTTAGCCAACAGGTCCATGGTGTTAATCATTCAGTTTAATCATTCACTTTAGTATTTGATGTAGCTATCTGAGCACTCCCTTTAAACAAGTGGTGGAGCTTTGTGTGTGTGTCTCTAAATATTTATAATAATAAAAACACTTTCTCAATTGGAACCCTGAATGAAAGATGGAAATAGCAGTCTAAAATTATTTCATTAATTTTGCTAATCATATTTTGTTATTCTCTTATGTTTGTGGATTAGAACTGAACCTGCCACTGAGACATGTTAGGAAATTTGAATATATTACCCTAAGTACAGAAGGTACTCCCAAATCTTGAGTCCAATCGATTATTTTACCTATTGTTGTAAATACCCCTGCTTTAATTTAAAAATTTTTAAGTTTCATTTTACGATACAGTACCTTGTCTCTTTATATATGTATGTGTATGTGTGTGTATATGTTGAGAGACAGAGAGATACACACATATAAGATGCAGCCAAAAGGGTCAGGAATAATGAGAGCAAAATCTGCCTGCCTCACTTAGGGTGAATATGGGTTGCATCCTACCACAAGATTATGAGGATTTCTGGGGAAGCAGAGATGATATGTAAGACTCCTTGTTGCCTCTCTTTACCCAGTAGCAGAATGATTCCATGATCTAGCTCTGTAAGGCCAATGCAATACCCATAGCAGCTGCTATGAATATATATACGTATTTCCAGGGTAGATTTACAAAACATAATAAACTCTCTTTCTCAAAGGCAAAACTAAAATATTTATTTAGAACATCACTATTAGGACACCAGGAGACAAGATTTAGCAGGGCACTCATCACCAATCCAGAGAGCCAACATCTTAAGCATTCTTTCTGTCAGGCCTCCCCACAAACAAGTTCCCCTAGGCAGAATGCTTCTCTCTCTCTATTTCAGTTAAAATTCTGTTGGGCAAGCCCCTCCCACAACGGGCTCCTTGTGACTCAGGTTGTATCATAGTTGTGAGCTGGGCCAGAGCTCAAAGCAGGTCACATAGTCCCACTAATGGATGGGAAAGATCTTCCTATTCCATTAACATTACAAGCTCTCAACCTATAAAGGTATCAACTGGATACAGGAGGGGCACAGAGATGAACCTCAGAAAGCAATTTGATCTAATAGAGAAAACCCCAGACTTGGAATCTAGAGACCAAGGTTGTAAGTCACAGTTCTGACTCTAAGTAGTTATAGGACCTTGAATAAGTTCCTTTGTTCCTCCTAGCTTTAGTTTCATCTGTAAAAATATGGATAAAAAGATACTTCCTCATGGAGCATTTAGTAAACATTAAAACATAGTCTGGTAAAGTGGAAAGAGTGTTAAATTTGGAATCAAGGATCCAGGATTCTAATTCTGGATCCACTACTTCCTGCCTATATGGCTTTAGCTAAGTCACTTCACTTCCTTCAGCTTCAGTTTATTCATCTATAGAATGAGAGACCATGCGGCATAGTAGATAGGCATGGATTAGAAGGCAGGAATGCCTAGGTTCAAATCCTACCTCACTTATTTACTACTTGTGTGACTCTATTATGTCAGTTCCCTCATCTTTCGAATGATAGGGCAGGAATTGATGGACTCCAAGTTTACTTTTAGTAACCTCTAGTAAGACTAGAACTTCTAGTTCTCAGTCTTTGACCTATGACTAGATCAGGGGTGGGGAACCTGCGGCCTCAAGGCCACATGTAGCCCTCTAGGTCCTTGACTAAATCATAGGGCTTCACTTGAGGACCTAGAGGGCCACATGTGGCATCGAGGCCACAGATTCTCCACCCCTGGACTAGGATAATCTCAAAGGGCCTTTCCATCTCAAAATCTGTGATGTTATACTCCTTAAAGTGCTATCTATATATTATATAGTCTATGCAAACCATTTTGTAAGATCTATCACCTAAACAACTTTGAAGGTAACCACCAGACATGACCAATAACAGTGATAATAATAAATTGTAGGCATGCTCCCCGTGATCTCCACTAGAGAGCTGTCCAACTTTGAACTGACCCTCAGTCCTGATGGCACAAGAGTTGGGAACCACAAATGCTCCAACCTTCTGGATTACACTGAAGTAAGGACTCATCATGGTTTCTTGACTGATGCTACCAGAAACTCAGAAGTGATTGGAGAGACATATCCTTACCAATACAGTGATGCCATCAGGGGTTCTGGTACCTTGCGGTTCTACCGCAACCTGAATCTGGAAGCCTGTTTATGGGAATTTGTCAGCTACTATGATATGTCTGAGCTCCTTACAGACTGTGGAGGCACCATTGGGACTGATGGGCAGGTAAGAGTTTGTAACATATGTTCTTTTGTCCCTAATGACCAAGGTCATGATATGTGTGTGTGTATGTGTGTGTATATATATATATATATACACACACATACACACACACATATGTATGTATGTATGTATATCTCTATGTAGAGGAGTTTTGCTTTCTGCTCTGGAAGCAGAATAAATCTCAACTCAAACTGACCATCTTAGTATATAAAGATATAGATATATAAAACATATGAATACATATAAATATATCTATGCATATATAGGTGTGTGTATATTTGTATTTGTGCCATTAGCCACAAGAGAAATAGATTATTAGGTATCAATGACTCAGTGAAAATCTATCATTAATACTGGAAGAAAAGACAAAATATATTTCCTATTGACAGTGAATCAATAGCGTTAGTTTTGTATATGAAGGATAGTACATCATTATTATTAGACACTAGCCTTTCCTAACATACTTTGTTTCCTTTACAAAAGTCCTTAGAAATTTCAGCCCTGATTTCTGTCACATGCATTTTTTGATTTACATGCATGTGCCCAGATATCGGATATGACACATCATAATGAAACAAATATGAGGTGGAAAACAAAAACACCAGTGACCAATCTAAGTGCTATCTCTCCTCTCTTCACTTTTTCTTCCTATTTTTTGTCCTCATTTTCTCCTTTATAATTTTTACTTTATACTTTCTGTCCTTTTGATTCCTTTCTCTCCCCTTTCTTCTGCCTCTTTTTTGTTAATGTGTTCTTGCTAAATGTCTATGTGTATCCCCCCCATCGCCACCCTCCCACCCCCACACACACACTTCAAATTACAAATGGGTAGGGAACAAAACTAGAAAGCACTGGCTTTAAAAAATGGGTAATCACCATACTTAGACACTTTGCTATTTTAATACAACAATACTAAAATGGAATCATGAGCCTAACAATATGGCTTCTTCCTCCAGTGATGTAGATTACAGTTTCCTCCTGCCTTCTTATCTTATGTGTTTTTTTTCCATGTCCATCCTTAAGATCTCCATAGGGAATTGACCCAATATGTACAGGATTTTCCTCTAGAATCTAATTCTACTGACAACTCATAAATACCAGTGGAGTTTGATGCTTTGGCTATTCATTATTCTCACCATATTATGCTGATTATCTCACTGTCTTCTTTTCTCATCAGACACCTCTATGATAATATGCTTAACACTGATTTTGATAACCATATGGAATTTAAAACATGAAGAATTTGTTAGTTTATTGACTCTTTGTTTTGAATATCAGCTAAGATCTTACTCACTGCGGTGATCTTGGGTTCCTACAGGCTAAATAAGCAAAATAAAATCTCCTGTAAATCTTAACCAATCCATTCTGTTCAATAACCAGCAGAACTAAGTCTGGAGAGGTTCAGCAGTAAGAATGGTTGCTGGGTGAGAATTGTCAGTAATTTTTTCAACCACAGACACTGGTAGAAACCATGTTTACCTGAGGTCTATGGATAGATTTTAGGAGGTACATGAACTTAGATAGGGAGAATAGATCTTTATTTTCACTAAGTTCACTATTAGAAGTTAGTGAAATTTATCATTCCTTCCACTGTTGAAAACCTTCAATCTGAGAAGTGATCCATAGGCTTTACCAGACTGGCAAAGGAGTCCAAGACACAAAAAACTTCAAGAACTCTTGTTCTAAGGCAGAGAGGAGCAGTGGTCTGCATCAATAAAAGGGATATGTACTTACACCATTGAGTTGCCATACCCTCAAAGTATTTGACCTAGGAGTAAGGCTTTATTTCCTGCCAAATCATGAGAACAGATCTTTCCTAAGAAAGCGAGCATCAGAACAAATTCTGTAGTAAAAGAGTTCTTAACCGTTTGTTTGTAATCGACATCTTTGGCAATCTTGTGAAGCATGTGGATGCCTTCTCATACTACTGTCTTAAATCTATGAAAGAAAATACATAGGATTATCAAGGAAAACAATTTTGTTGAAATATAGTTATCAATAAAAGATTAAAACAAAACAAGCTCATGGATGCCAGGTTAAGAAACTTTTCTGTAGAGGTGTTAGATAGAAGGCATGGTGTTACAAATTTGGCTAATGTCAAGAAATGACTTAGCTGCACTATTTTTATAGGGTGTTAAAATGTGGAAGAAGCGAAGTAATAGATAGCTCACTTTCAGTCTCATTAAGCTTCAAAGCTATGAAACTGACTTTGTTCAGCCTGTGTGGATGTGGGTAGATGTCAGCGATTTCTAGGGATTCTCCAGACAGTAAGACAGTGTATAAAACATACCTCTCTAGCGCCAAAAGAAATTGGTAATTGTACCTGCTAGTAAAAACTCAAACAAAAGAATCCTATAATTCTTACTTGTCACTCAAAACCATTTAAATCTATCTGTAGAAATAAAGGTTCAAGCTGGTAAGCCAAGACTTTCTTTATGTGTCGTAATTAGGTATTTTAGCTCCATGGGCACAAACTGTCACATTTTATAAAAGAACTTTTAAAACCTTTAATTCAGTAATGCTTAGTACAGGCTTTGCGTTTCTTAGCTGAGAACATTATATTTCTTAAAGTTTCCTAAAACAAAGGTGTTTTTATGAATAAAGCAGCATCCCCCCAAAAAGGCACTCAAAGTATTATAAGGAAATTGAGATTCAGGACACCTAGTTTGCTCCCAATTCTCCCATTCACTAGCCCTATAATTATGAAGCATTTATTAAGCACTTACTCTACGCTAGGCACCATGCTAAACTCTTGGGTTATAAAGAAAGGCAAAAAACTGTCCTTGTTCTCGAGGAGCTCACATTCTAATGGTGTGACAATATAAAAATAATTAGGTATGTAGAAGATATAAACAGAATAGATGGAAGATATTACTATATATTTATATTAATATATTGTTAATTTTTGTTATTATATTAATTAATAAACTATGTGAAATATTATGTCATGTTCTTCAGCGACCAAAGTGCTATCATTTAATTACAGCTAAAGGGACTATGGAAGTCATCTGGTCTAATCCTTTCATTTTATAGATTAGGAAACTGAGTCCCAAAGATGTTATATGATATGCCCAAGTTCACACGGGTAACAACAATACTCACATTTTACAAATGAGGAGACAGGAGTCCCAGAGATACTAAGTGACTTGCCCAAAGTCACAAGACGATAAATATCACATAAATTATCACATTTTATCCTCACAACCTTGATAAAGTAGGAGTAATTATCTCAATTTAACAGTTGAGAAATTAAGGCACAGAGTGGTTAAGTGATTTACCTGAGGTCATACTCTCTAGAACAGCCTAGAATGCAGATCTCCTAGCTGCCAGACCAGACATTCCTTCCGTCAGTGTAGAATACAGCCCCTCCATACTTTCTCATCCTATAGCATTCTTATCATAGAATGCCATTTATTGAGTTACCATTGCTAATTATTTCAGGGCAAAGAGAAAAAGCATTTGGTCTTTTCAAGCTCCCCCTTTTCACCTCTTCTTAGCTTGCCTGGTTTTTTTCAAGAGAGTTCAAATCTCATCTTCTGCAAAAGGATTTTCCCAGTCTCTCCTGCCCATTGCTAGTGCCTTCCTCTTGGAAAATGCATTCCATCTAGCCTGTTTGTATCTTGTATTACTTAGTTCTTTACATACTTCTTCCTTTTTTAGAATCTGAGCTCTTTAAAGACAGGAACAATGGTTTTTCACTTTCCCAGTACACAGGAAGTACGTAACAAATGCTTGGTCAACGACTTGCTGACATTAATATATTGAAGCTCTAGAACAGAGGAACTCTTGGACACATGATCCTGTCTTATAGAGAGGAAATCTAAGGCTGCCTTCCCCTAACAATGTTTCCCAATTTGTAGAATATCCCACATCTCCTCAAAGAGGGAAATTTTAAATATGTGTCAGAGAAAGTGCCTCCTGGTTCTAAGAACTAAATCAGCCATGTTTTCTCACTAATATGTAAGACACTAGTTTTAAGTGTCTTGGTTTTCAGAACTAAGAAACTTTCAAAATAATGTTTTACTGAAGAAAGTATTTTACGAATTTACTGAAGTACTATATGAAGCAACAGGTGCTTATAGAAAGTTGACCTTGAAATAGCAGAGTCCAAATCTAACCTTTGACACCTACTGGCTATGCCCCTGCACCCTCTCTGTGCTCTTTGAAATCTTAAAAAGTTGCAGATAAAGGGTTAGAATTCAGATCTAGCTGCCAGACCATTGGTCAAAGGGCTTTTCTCTTCTGGGAGTTTCTTGTGCCAATTAAAACCCAGATCCAGCCCCTATCCTTCACCTATTGAAGAACATTTCATTTCTTAAGATTATTTATGTTCTTGTTCCCTTTTCCTGCCTCCAGAAGAATTTTAGGATTTAAGGAGGTCTCAGGTCTTATTTTGAGGCAAGATTTGCAAAGTGTGTACCTTGGATTTAGGAAAGTCTTTGGGGTAATTCTGTGTTTTACACCACTTGTAGTCAGTAAATTTCTCTTAGTTACCTAACTATGATATTGTCCAGTAGTTGGTAATGTTTATCATGTTGTGCTAGGATTAATGGTTGGGATATAGTGAAAGAGCAGCTAACAAGAATGCTTCTTCTGTTCCAGGGCAGCTAGGTGACAACAGGAGATAGGGTGCAGTGCCTGGAGTCAGGACCTCCTGAGTTCAAATGTGTGCTCAGACATTTACTAGTTGTATGACTCTAGCCAAGTCATTTAACCTGTTTTCTTCAGTTCCCCATGTGTTGCCAGTCCTCTGCTTGGAAGCATTGGAGCTCCCTGATTCAAAAAACATTTAACAAGGATAATTCAAGAACCATGTTAGGCATTGGAAATAGAAAGGCAATGGTCATCAATTTCCCTTTTTAGAGTTTGGCACCTTTGCTCTAGGCTACTCTTTAAGAGCCTAAATTGCACAAAAGCTGTTAACTGGTCTTAGTAGACGGGTTTCCTCCCCTGAGAATTTCTTATATTAACAAAATCACAGGCTAAGTCCCTATCCTTCGTCCCTCTCAAAGATTCAGAGAACCCCCAAATTGGCATATAGTCCAAGAAAATTTTGGCCAGTGATTTTAAGGGGGGTTATTTTATAGACCAGTTTACCCAGTATCATGTTCCATTTGTGATCTTACTTGATAAACAGTTGGATTTTGACACAGATCAAACCTGGGTCTTGAATTCTGCCTTTGATGCATGTGAGCTATGTGACTGGACAAGCCACTTAATCTAGTTGAGTTTCAGTCCCCTCAACCATAAAATGGAGATAATGTATCTCATAGGACTATTGTGAGGATCATAAAAGAAAAGCTATGTGAAACACTTTATAAAATGTAAAATACTATGTAAAAGATAACTAGAATTTCATTGTACCCACAGTACAGTGAAAAGGATGCTAAATTTGGAGTCAGGGGATATAGGTTCACATCCCATTGCTGCCAATGTGTAACCCTTGTTCTATCATCAATCATGACTTGTGAAACCCCAGCCTTGGGTGATTCCTATAATCCACCACTTTTGCTTCTAATTACATGCTGCTGAATAGATGTAGATAAAGTTATGAAACTATATTGACTGTATCTGACACAAATGTATGTTATATAATCTCAACTTGGCTCTCATTTCATCAAGGCAGTTCTTATCCACCTCCATAATCAATTGAGTCTCTCATCACAGTTATTTCAAACTTTTCAATTCCTTCTCAAATTTTCCATAGCACCCCTTCACCTAATCTCTCAACTGAAGAAATTGTTTCATCCTTCACTTAAAATAGATAAATAAACGAACAAACAGATAAATAAATAAATGGATGAATAAATAAATAAATACATAGATAAAAGAATGAATGAATAAATGAACAAACGAATGAATGAATGAATAAAAGTGGAGGCCATTGCCTACAGGTCCCACTTTACCCTTTTTTACCTCATACCACTCCAATATTTTCCATCACTATTTTCTCTTTCATTTTTGTCAACTTTCTTCATGTACACCTGACACCATTCCATCCTGTCTTCTCTGGCGCATTGCCTCCTTTATCACCTCACCCTCTCACTAATTTTTAATATCTCCCTATCTACTGAACCTTTTCCTGCTTCCTATAAATGTGCCCATGTTTTCCCCATAATTAAAAGACCTTTATTTTATCTAGCAATCTCCACTAGCCCTCATGCTTCCCCTTGTAGCTAAATTCCTTGAGAAGGCCACCTGCAACTGAAACCTCTACTTCCTCTCCTTTGAATCTCTTCCACATTGTCTCAATCTGGCTTCCATCTTCATCAGTCAACAAGAACTGCTCTCTCTGAAGTTACTATTGATCTCATAATTATCAAACACAGTGACCTTTTCTCAATACTCATCCTTCTTGACCTCTTTGAAACTTCTTATATTGTTGTTCAATTTCTTCTCCTAGATACTCTCTGCTCCCAAGGTTCATGATCTTTCTTTCTCTTGGTTCCCCCTTTACCTGTCTAACCACTTCTCATTTTCTTTTGCTGGATCTTCATCTAGATAATTCCCATTAACCATGAGTATCCACCAAAGTTCTGTCCTGACCACTTCTCCCCTCCTTCTATGCTCTCTCACTTGATAATATCACCACATCCCAGGGGTTCAACTATTATATCTATACAGACAAATCTTAGATTTATATATACAGACCTAGACTTTCCCCTAGGGTCCAATTTCACATTACCAAGTACCTCTTAGATAGCTTGAACTGGACATTTCGCTGTCATCTCAAACTCAGCATGTCCAACACAGAACTCACTATCTTCTCCCTAAAAAAAAAATCTCTCCCCTCTTCCCATCTTTCCTTTTATTTCCATGGGTACTAATACATCCTAATCACCTAGACTTAAGTTATAGATTTTTCCTTCACTTTTCACTTGCCAGATCTTACCATTTCTACCTTCATAACATCTCTCATATGTACCCATTTCTCTCCACTTACTGTGCCAACACCCTACTGTAAGCCCTAATCACCATGATATTGCTACTGCAATAGGCTGCAGGTGAATCTGCCTCTGTCACAAACCTCTCCCCTCTCCAATCTGTCTTCAACTCAACTGCCAAAGTCATCTTTCGAAAGTGAAAATCTGACCATGTCACCTCCTCCACACACTCAATAAGCTGCAGGGGCTCCCTACTGCCTGTAGGATCAAATATAAAATCAGTCGAAGCCCTTCATAAACTAGCCCCCTCCTACCTTTCCAGTCTTCTTACTCTTAAATTTCCCTCTTTGGACTCTGATCCTGAAACATTGATTTCTTGCTGTTCAAATCACTTGATATTTGAGGACAGATAGGTGGCTCAGTGGATAGGGCACTGACTAGAGGTAGGAAGACCTGATTGCAAATCCGGCCTCAGGCACTTACTAGCTGTATGACCCTGGGCAAGTCACATAACCTCTGTTTGCCTCAGTTTCCTCATCTGTAAAGGGGAAAATAAAAACATCTACTTCCCAGAGTTCTTGTGAGTGTCAAGTGATATAATAAGTGTAAAGCATTTAATACAGTATCTGGCACATGGTAAGTGCTATATAAATGTTAATTATTTACTACTGGTAGTGTTATTGTTATTATTAACACTATCTGAAGATTCTGTGCCTTTTCACTCACTGTCTCCCATACCTGGAATTCTCTACCTTTTCACGTTGGCTTTTCTTAAAACTCAGCTCAGTTCTTACCTTCTACAGGAGGCCTTTCCAGTTCCCTTTCTCAGTATTCGTGCCTTCTCTCTGAGATTACTCTGTGCTCACACTGTACTTATCTTTTATAGACATAGCTATTTGCATGTTATCTCCATGATTACAACATGATCTCCTTGAGGGAAGGTACAGTTTTGCTATTTTTTTTCTTAATTCCCTAGCACTTAGCACAGCACCTGTTTTATTAGTAAGAGTTTAATCAATGCTTATCAAATGACTGATTACTCTCTGTGGGCCTCAGTTTCCTCATGTGCAAAGTGAGAGGGCTGAATCTGATGACCTCTAAGGTCCCATCCAGCTCTCATGTGATCTGTTATTATTGTGAAATGTTGTTACAATGGATTTTCCTGCCATATTTGAATATAGCAGGGATTCCTAACATTTTATTTATAGGATAAGCTTTTGTTTTTAGAATTAGAAAATTCAGCATGTGACCTTAGGCAAATTATTTAATTGTTACTGGCCTCAGTTTACTCATGTGTAAATTGAATTGGTAGGACCAGAGGACAACTAAGATCCCTTTGTTAGTGAATCACATTGCATTTTTACTGCTTAAGCTTCATCTCATTGATGTCTATCCATTTTTCTAACTTGTCAATGTCCATTTGAATGGTAATCTTACCGTCCAACACAGTAATTTTCTAAACAATGCTTTTATAAAATGCAGAGATGACTTATTCCAGGTAGAGAGATATTGTTTCAGTCAAATACTAACTCTATATTTTTATTCTCTTTTGCTCTGTTTAATTCTGAGTGTGTGTGTGTGTGTGTGTGTGTGTGTGTGTGTTATTCACACGACCAACACTGATTATCTCTCTGGTTGTCAACATTGTTTTTCCTCGCCAACAGTCCTACCCCATGGGGTGAAAGTTGGCAAATGCAGTCTTTTCTTGAGTTCAACATCCCCAGGAGATTTCTGGTACACAACACTATGAATGACAGATGATGAAACTGCAAAAAAATACGCTTTGAGAAATATACTGGCAACCACAAAAATAGTAAACAAGTTATAGACCACCAGAATGGGGAATGAAATGCTTCTCAAAAGATGCACTTTTTGTACATAGCAGAAAACAAATTTAATAATTTAACTGTAACCTCATCTATCAGCATTATATGTGGAGAGTAAAATTTTGCATACCACATAAAAATTTCAATATCTTGCCAAAAATAAAACTAAAATGCATCCTCATGAAATTCCATGATTTTTACCCATGATACATTCTTAAACTCTCAAAGGCAGCTACCTCCTTTCTCTCTTGTGCTCCTTTTATTATATTCCTTCTGACGTATAGCACTCTTTAAAAGAGAATTATCGATCTACAGCTGGAATGGCCTCAAAGTCTCCTGAATCCAAACCCCTTGTTTTATAGCTGGAGAAACTGAAGTCTAGAGAAGTTGTGACTTGCCTAAAATCACATAGTTAATGAAGATCAAACATGAGAATATAAACCTAGGTACTCTGACCTCATCATCAGGACTCTTTTTTTCTGTCACACTCTGCAAATGGCATTAATCCAGCCCTTCCATAGTTTCTCCTTTTCCTGAATCAAATTCAGGCCCCAGCAAAAAAGAGAGAACATTTATGTACCATTTTTACCTATGCCCTTTTAATGTACAGGAAGCAGAAATCATGAAAGCAAAATGCACTAATATCAGTATGGGGATAAATAAATAATACCTGGAGGAGTTTGCATTCTATCAAAGGAGACAATATATAAGAACCCACAAAATAAGGAAGAGGCAAGTTAGGAGTGGGGAGGGCAATAGCAGCTGGATGGGTTAGGGAAGTCCTAATGTAGGAAATGGTGTTTGAGCTGAGTTTTGAAGGAAATTAAATGATAAGAAATTGAGATCCAGAGATATAAAAGAACCCATTGTTGCTCAGTCATTTTCAGTCACGTCCAACTCTTTGTAATTCTATTTGGGGTTTTCTCAGCAAAGATACTAGAGTAATATGCCATTTCCTTCTCCAGCTCATTTTACAGATGAGGGGAACTGAGGCTAATCTTGTTTCAGTGACTTGCCCAGGATCACAAAGCCAGTATCCAAGTCCAGATTTGAATTCACAAAGATGAGTCTTCCTAATTCTAGGTCATCATTCTATGTACTGTGCCACTTAGCTGCCCACAAAGGAACTCAAGATCACACAAATATTAAGGAGAAATTCTAGGACTCAAACCCAGGTCCTCCAACTGCAAATCCAGTGCTCTCTCTACTAGACTATGCTAAAAATTTGCCCAGCTTTGAACTTTCTATAGAATTTAGATTATTTGTCAATAGATAAATGTACATCTGTCTACTTACATATCCTTTCTTTATATACTTACAAAGGAACCCATGGGCTAATTTTTCTGCTCTTACAGGCAATAAAGTCTGCATCCCCATCTTGCATCTGCATACTTCATGTAGACAAATATGGTATTCACAACTTCCATTCATTTCCTGCCAAGCACTTAGTGGAAATTACTTTCCCTCACATAATTCTTTACTTGAGTTGGTCCCACAGCTCAAGAAAATTATTCAAATTAATTTTACTAACCACTTCAAGTTAAGACAGAGAGCTTCTTGAGCAATTTTTTTGTGAATTACAGTAAATAGCTTGAATCTCATAACCAAATGAAGTTGTGTAACTTCTCTTCAACATTCAGGAAAGAGATCACATCTGGCTGTGGTCAGAAAAGGATATCTCTACATTCACCTACAAAAATTCTGACCATCTAATTTATAACATGAGGCAGCTAAGTGGCATAGTAAATAGAGCACTCGACCTGGAGTCAGGAAGACCTGGGTTCAAAAGTAGCCTCAGACACTTACTAGCTATGTGACCCTGGGCAAGTCACTTACCCATGCTTGCCTCAGTTTCCTCATCTGTAAAATGAGCAGGAGAAGGAAATGGCAAATCACTCCAGTATCTTTGCCAAGAAAACCTCAAATGGGGTCACAAAGAGTTGGACACAACTAAAATGTCTGAACAATAACAATTTATAACACAGATGTTGCACAGCCAGAAGAACCATATAAAATATCCTCTAGAACTACCATCTCCAAGTCATCAAGCAGCTGTAAGCATTGACTCCAGCTTTCCTCTGTTTTATCCTAGCTAATTTCAGTTGATTTGAATTTAGTGATTATGTTGAATTAATCCAATGAGTAAGTCATACGGTCTTAAAATCTTAATAAAACTGCCATCACACTATTAAACTGAGTTTACATCCCAAGTACACAAAAGTTGTTTTTCTTAAGATATTGATACTTTGGAAACTTTTTCAAAAAACAGTTTTTCAAAATAACAAATGAAGTCAGTTTAGGGAAAGTTCCCCAAATGTCTTATTATTAAGTAACAATATAGGAACAAGTACAAAAAGTAAGATTAAACATTGACATTTCAAGGCTGATTTGGGTTATTTTCATTTTCGTAAAGAAAAATAAGCCTGCTGTTCATTTTGCCTTCAAGTGATTTGGTCATCTGCCTTGCTAGGACAAATCTTAACTTTAATACCTTGTTAGGTGAACAGGCAACTGATAACATTTTTCAGTGGGCATGAATAGGTTACAGGATCATAACTCCTAATATAGATACAGTTCTAAACAATAAACTTGGTGTTTAACTTATGAGGTCTCCAGATCCCTAGGACTCAGTACAAAGACTTCAAAAGTAAATGAATAATTTGACTTAGCTGCTTAATCTGACTAATTTATCATCTGTAAGCTATGTGACATGTTTTCTTAATATTCTTAACTATCCCATGTTACAGTATCTTTAACTTATTTTTAGACCCTTTTTAGAAAAAAAAATTATGCCTAAAGTAAAATGAAACTAGATTAAATGAAATACAACAAAACAAAATAACTTTAAGGTTAAGTGAAATATGTTCCTTCATATATAGCCAAATTTACAACTTGGATAAATTTGTAGATGACTAATACTCTGGGGAAAAAAAGATGATCCACTAAAGAAGGAAATGGCAAACTGCTCCAGTATCTTTGGCAAAAAACCCCCATGGAAAAAATAATCCATGGGGTCACAAGAGTTGGATGCTACTGAACAACAATAGTCCCCAGTTACAAGATTTTTCCCTCCTTTGCCAATGTCAGCCAGTCTTTAGTTCTGGTTACCATAAGACTAAAGTTATAGGTAATTTCTATCATCAGAAAACTCTGTATAGGATGTCAAAGATACTTTAATAGTGGTAGGTAGGAAAGAGCACTGGACGAGGGGTCAGAAGAACTGTGTTCAAGTTATAACACAAGTTGTAATCCCTTCCATTCTTTTTCATCTGGTACAATGCCTTTTCGTGTCTTTGTGTAAATACCTTGTAGAGGATCTACTCAAGGCAGCATTGGCCTTCCTCTCATTCTTTCAATAATGTATGGATACATTGTGGCACTCCAGTTGTCAATCTGTTGTCCCTACACTACATGGCTGGCCAACCTACTTTCTCTGGTCATCTCTGTTCTGGAATGTCTATTATACCACTTCTTGGTATGTCATCCATAATACTTGCTGGTTTATTATCACCCTTTGAGGTATCTATGATTTTCATTCCTCTGAAATTATGATATCTCATTATTTGCTGCTGGGGGAAAATGAATTTTGTCAGCAGGGTACAATTTGGGCTTATTTGAGACATCGTACAATTGTCTGAATGTGATTCAGTCCCATCTGCTTCTATGTGATTCTAAACCCAACTCACTAGCTTCTTGCATTTGCTATGTGTCAAGCATGATGGTAAGTATTATTGGTTCAAGATATTTATTAATGTTCTGACTTAACCGGCTGTCCTTACAACTATAGGTGATAGACTGGATAATTGACATTCTTTATCTGCTTTTCTTTTCTTGGTGGGAATACCCAGGATGCCTGTTTTGAATGATCATGGTTTAGTCAATTTGGTATAGTCACTTTCATTTTTTGTGATCTTGTTCATCACTTTCTGACCCTCTCCAAAAGAAAATATTCACGTAATCTAGGCATAAGGACTCTACAAACGTTTTCTTTACCTCAAACCACATTTTCCAGAATAGTTTTCATGATCCCTCCTTTAGCTAGAGTCAGGGTGGTGCAGAAGAAAGTGAACTAGACTTAGAATCAGAAGACATTTGGGTTCAAATTCTTCCTCAACCACTGATGCAAACTTCTTGAGAGTAGGGATTGTCCCATTTTGAACATAGTAAGTATTTAATAAATGCTTTTTGCTTGATTTATTACAATGACAATCATGAGTATCATCCTAGAGTCTCAGTTTTCTTACCTGTAAAATGAAGAGAAGTATTTAATTGAAAGGCTTATTTTGAGCAAAATGCCCTACAAACATTCAAGTGTTATGTAAATATAAATTATCATTACCCACTTTTATTTTGAAGGGAAGGTAATAAAGCATTTATTAAGCATTTATTGTGCTAAGCCCTGTATTAAGCACTGGGGATATGAATACAAACAAAAAGGAAGACTTTCCCTGCCCTTAATGAATTCACACTCGTTTTGGGAAAGACAACGTACAAAAGGAAGATGAAAAGAAGGGGGCAGGGCAGAGGTACCTGTGTCAAAGGATCATGTGTCAAAATCCTCAAGATGAATGTTCTGGAAGGTACTCACCAATGTGAAAGAGGACCAGCATGGCACAAGGATGTGCCGAGGTGAGATGGTACCTGACGCTTAGAGGCAAAATCCAGAGAATCAGAAGCAGCACCAAGAGAGAAAAGTTCTAAATATCAAATTATGTATTGATTAGATTTAGACGATAATATTAAGTTCTTCATAGCATTTTCTCTACTTCATCCATCGCAATAGATACTGGAGTGTAAACTTCAGCCATCTTCATGGTGATCCATTCATTTCGGCTCATCTTCAGCACCAGGAAGCAACCTGATCCCTTGTCCAGGAAATGATGTTTCTTGTTGACTTTGGGAAATGATGAAACCAACTTGTCAAATCTTGTATTTACCTCTGTGTGGTGATCAAGACTTCCATTTATCTACGACATCTTTATGTTTTCAGGTTTTATTTATAGTGATTATATCAATGTGGATGTGGTTTATATCTTCCGAAAGCCAACCAAGAGTGAAAAAATGTATGAAAGAGCCTAATAATTATGTGGTTACTGGCACTGTCTGCTCCCTCTTCCACCAGGGATTCATTGTTTCCTCCACACACACACACACACACACACACACACACACACACACACAGTGAAATAGGTACTAAATTAGTTATTTTCTAATTCATTTAGCATATTATGAGGGTATTTAAAAATTAAAAGTAATTTATTAGGTAAATTCAATCAGAGAGAGGTGGAAGGACAACAACAACAAAAAAGAAACTTCCATAAACTTAATTCTGTCCTGACCATAAGACAAAATTGCCAGCAATTGGAAATAGATATCCTAGAGATTTCCTTTGCTTTCTCAATCATAAAGAGAATGAACTACGAGGGAGAGTTTTATTTAACACTCATGAATTCCCTGCTGGAATCCTTCAATTAAGTAAGCATTCTCAGTGTCTGTTTGTGTGCTTTCCTATGCTTTGCAATACCTCTGTGTCGTTCAGCCTCAATACTAAATAACCTCAACCTACGTCAGTACAACAAAGAATTAAGCCTATTCTTCTAAATGTCTATTGTCTATAAGAAATGAAATAAGTGGAGGGGAAAAATAGGGTTCACGCCAGTGCATTATTCTAAATGTCTGCACTGTGTCCAAGTTAATGATTGAGTACATCTGAAAATATGTGACTTGGTGTGCTTGAGAATTTGAAGTACAGCTATAAGATGTACCTGTCCTGCTGCAGCTCGATCTTTTGGCACAGCTGCTGCTATCACAGTCTTTGTTCGATCTGTCTGCCATCTCCACAAGCCACTAGACTAAGTAAAATATTAACACCTGGGAACTTTTCTGAGTATGGGCCTCAACACAGAAAAGAGGAGGAACAGAAAACTCGTTCTCCTGTCCATTTAAAAAAGTCCATTGATAATTCAAACAATAAATAAATATTTATCAAGTGCCAACTATGTGCCAGGCACTGTGCTAACTGCCGAGGATATGAGAAGAGGCGATAGACAGTCCCTGTCAGCAAGAAGCTTATAATCTAACAGAGGAGACAATAAGGAAATAAATAAAAACAAAGCAAGCTATATATAGGATAATAGAAGAGAGAGCAAAAGTATCAAGGCTTAAATTTAGCTTGTTTTAAGAATAAAATCTGTCTCAGTTATAGCTACATTAACATTTCTTTTTTGAGTTGATTGCTTGTATTTCATGTCTAAGTCATAAAGATTTAATTTTAATGACTCCCCTCATAACAAATATTACATATTTTTTATTTACTGTTGTATTTAGTAAACATTTTATATAAATTGTTTTCCAGTTATTCTTTCACAGTAGTGTGGCAAAGTTGACAGATTGAAGTAATAACCATTTAATTTGTATAACAATTTCATTTTCTGTTGTTTAATTTTATCAGTGAACATGGGAAGGAAGATATGAATTATGCCCATTTGTTGGGACCAGAAAAGAGATATAATAATGTTTCCTATTCCCAAAACTAAGCATTCCTTTCCTGATACTACTAATTGTCAGTTTTCTCTTCTTCTTGGATTTATTTTCTGCTTCCTTCTCTTTTTCTTTTATTGTCATCTTCTCAATAGAAGGTAAGTTCTTTAATGGAAGAAATTGGTTTTCCTTTTGTCCTTCTGTCTCACTTGAATAGCACAGGACTTTGCCCATAGCAGGCACTTTAGAAATATCTATGGATTAGATTTTATGTAACTTTCTCAAAATCTGAGAAATGAAGGTAGGGCTAAAACTTAGTTTTCTTTACCCCAAACTTAGTATTATTTCTGTTAAACCATTCTGCCCTTGCTTCATTTTCTCCATTTTACATATTATAAACTTGATGAACTACAAGGGAGAGTTCTGAATATTTTTAAGCAAAACTTGTGTTAAATTCACATAGAAAAATATCAATATGAATCTCAACTATAATATATGGATTAATCACTTTTCTTGTAGTAATAAAAAGGTACTTAAAGATCAATTACTAAATTGCAGTAATGACTTATGCCTGTTAATATGTTTTCTCAGATTACGTTTATGGATTTCACTAAGTAGCTGAAAAAAACTAATTGACTAGGAATCACATAGCTTGGTAATTGACCTTTCTATTTAATGTAGATTTGTTTATTTGGTGATTCTATGACTTAATTTCATGAAAAGGAGGCAAATTATTGTACATGTGCCAACTAAAGTTGCTCAACAATCCCTTGATTTCTGTTGCCAGCTCAATAATGGATGTACTTTTCCCTATTTAACTTCATCTCATTTAGGGCCAACAATTTCTTAAAGGCCTTAAGGTTTCCTTTAATTCTCTTCTGATAATACAAGTTATTGATAATGTCACCCAACCCATTGTCATACACAAATAAGTAATATGTAGTTTTCTAAGCAGTCATTTTCCCCAAGTACTTGATCAACTTCCAAGGCCAAACTTATTTTAGTAACAAAGGACTATAAAGAATTTGATTTGGATATATTGTCTCATCAGAGTGTGTCAGCCAGAACAATGATGTGAACTTACTGCTTTTAGGTTATTACTTACTCATCTAAACTATTTAATTTCTTTCTTCCCAGCCTGGCAAACCAACCAAAGAAATAAAAGTTAATCTGAGTGATTGAAACACGGTATTTGGTAATGGATAGTCATTCCTTTACGCTGAAATAAGTCTTCCCTAAATCATATCCCCACATTTCCCCCAACCCTTCAACAAAAATGTTTCAGTAAAAACATTTGCAATCTAGTGGGTGAAACACTGGCCTGGAAATCAGAGGATCTGAGTACTCATCCCAAGTAAGTTTCTTGCTTTCTGTGTGACCTGGGGCAAACAACTTAAATTTTTGGCACACTGGTTTTCTCACAAAATGAGGATAATAGCTAACCTGTCCTACCTACCTCCCAGCTCAAGGCTTAAAGGAGACCTTTTATAGAAAAGCTTTTGAAACTTAGAAAAGACCTATGAATATGATTATTAATAGATTTGTTCTGCAATATGGAGAGATTTCTAGGTAAGATATTTTTGCTACCATGTAGATTGCCAAAATAGCCTGTCAGCTTAAATTCAGTATTGAGTAACTCATACTTACATACTACATACACCATTATAACTCCCCCAAGTCAATTCTTCTTTACTCCCAACTCCCCTATTTCAGGGAAGCACAATGTTTTATGCCATGTTTCTATATTTATGCCCCCTTCTTTTGACTTGGACCCTTTGGAATTCTGGTGAAGCCAATGGATCCCTTCTCAGAAGAATGCTTTTTAGTCCCTAAAATGAAACAAATAGAATAACGTAGGAAACCAATTATACTGAAAAATATATATTTTTTCCTATCCAATTTCCCTCTAAAATTCAGAAGTTAGTATGCACCAGGTTAAGAACTCCTATTGTAAAGCAACTTACAAGTGCTTTATAGATATTCCCTATTTCCTCAGGAATGCTTATATTAGAGGTTCTGTGACTTTGATAGTCAATCAGTCAGCCAACAAGCATTTAGTAAGCATTAACTATCTGACAGGTACTGCTCTAAGTGCTGAAGATACAAAAACAAGAAAAAAAAAACATCCTCACACTCAAGGAACTTACATTCTAATGGGGAAGATAACATATAAAAGAAAGTTCAGAAGAGTGGGGGAAGGGGGAGAGAAAGGTAGCTGGCTGACCATGATGGAAAAGTCTGACCTGGGCACCCTCTTTAATGGAAGTTCCAGAAGGAGCTACCCGATCAGAGAGAACTGAGGAGCTGAGATATTTTCCAGGTAATACTATGGAAAGCATGCTACTTCCTCTCATTCACATAGACCTAGTAGAGAAGGAAAGGACAAACCGCTGCAATATCTTTGCCAAAAAAACTCCAAAGAGGATCACAGAGAGTCACAACAGAAACTACTCGACAACAACATAAACCTAGAGCAAAAGCTGGTGAGCAGCTGTAGAAACTGCAAGGGTCGGTAACTTGGTTATTTATCATACATGCATGCATGTATGTAGGTATGTGTGTATTGAGTTGATGAATGAATGAGAAACAATTTTTTAAGCTCTGTGTTAAACATTGGGAATCCAGCTAGAAAAATAAAGACAATACTTATTCTCATGGAGAACATATTCTAATTAAGGGAGGAAACACTGGTAGGAGGGTAAAGCTTCAGGACAGACAGAAGAGAGACAACACAAATGGAGTAGCAGGGGGACCAGGATCATCCCATATAAATGACTGGAGTAGTTCCAGCAGTGTTTCTGGCCATGTTGACTTGATGCTGCCCAATTCAATTCGATTCAGCTACCACGTGCCTAATATGGGCAAGGCATTGTACTAGATGTTGAGATGGCAAAATAAAAAATAAAAAAATAAAAGAAAAACATCCCTGTACCTACCTTCCAGGAGCAGTATAATAAGTCTTGACCTTCCCAGGTCAAAATGTATTAAGCAGTCATTCAACTAGTATTTCTTAAGTGCCTATTTATGCACCAGGCACTGTGTTAAAATCTAGAAGGAAAGCCAAAATAGGGTGTTCTTCTTCTAATACTTCACATTTTAATGGGGGAGGGGAGATGATAAGCAAATAATAATATACAAACAATTTAGACAGCAGAAAATGGGCTAATCTCAAAGAGAAAAGACATTAAGGTGAAGGAGAAATGCAAAAAAAAAGACTTCTTTGGAAAAGGTGTGCTTTGAGATGAAATTTGAAGAAAGCCAGGAAATCTCAAAGGTGGAGATAAGGAGTGAAAGAGTTTTAACACAAGAGACAGCCAGTGAAGATACTTGGAGTTGGGTGATGGAATGTTGTGTCTTAGTCCAAAAGATCCTGAACCTGGAAAGGATTATTTTTGTTTGGGGGACAGAGAAAGAGAGGTGGGAGTTTGTACCTTACATTGGAAAATTCATGGAACAAGAAACCTCCTGGGAAGCTATTAACCATTGAAAGCAGAGTGTCTGCACATTTGGGAGTAATCCCATTACAAGCAGGCTGTGCCTAGCAACATGGAAGGTAGATTTGGATAGTTTACATAAGAAAACTCTACGAACAGAAAACCATTTGAGGCTGGGAAAAGTGGTGCTGTTGGAACTTTATTAAGAAAAGATTACAAACAAAAATAAAGAAGGAAACAAAGAAAAAAAGAAGAAAAAGGGGAAGGAAGGAAGGAAGAAAAAATAAAAGAAAATGAACATTGTAATTATAATTACCAAATTCGACCCCCAGGAAAGAGTTGGGATTATGTGCTTCCCTCCCTTGGCAGAGGGAAGGGACTGCACGTAGGGAACATTACTTGTACCTTCGGGTGGGGTTTAAGTATTGACTGGTTTTCTGAACTGCTTTTGTTTTTTCTTTAAAAAAAAAACTTTGTGAAAAGAGTTGGTTTGCTTCGGGGGAAGGGGGTACATATATGAAAATATATATACATAGATATATGTATTTTAAAATGGAGTTGCTATAAAAGATAGCATTAAAATGAGATTTTAAAAAAGACTTACTTTGAACTGAAGAATATTATTTACCAAGGTCATTTGGATGTGTGGCAATGGGAGCCTTACCTGAAATGGCAATGAGGGCTCTGTGGAAGAAAAAAAATGTGGAATCAAAACACTTGGTTGGGAATCCTGGTTCTGCTGTTTGTCAGGTGTATAGCCTGAAGAAAATCCTCTCATTTCTACGGGTTCCAGGTTCCCATTCTGCAAAATGAGGGTTTGGACTAGCATGAGATAATCTATAAGGTCTGTTCCAGTTCCATAGCCTATGATATTATAAGTATATCTCATAATGGAACTATAAGTATAGAGATGACTCCTCTCTCTCTCTCCCTCCCTCCCTCCTCTCTCTCTCTCTCTCTCTCTCTCTCTCTCTCTCTCTCTCTCTCTCTCTCTCTCTCTCTCTCTCTCTGTCTTTCTTTGTCTCTGTCTCTGTCTGTCACACACACACACACACACACACACACACACAAGCAAATCTTTAGTTATCTCAACTATACTTTTAACATCTCAGAAAAATAGGCATGAAATCCAAATAAATCCCTCAGTTACCAATGTTCCTCAAGACACATGCCACTTTGGGGGCATCCCATGCAAAGTTATGGAGAGAGACACAAAATGTTTCCTTCTTTGCCTCATGAAGCCCAGATTTTTTTAATGGGTTGGGAGACTGGAGCAAAGAATGGTCCAAATAATGTGACTGTTAGCTTTGTATAGTTGTGAACTCAGATTTCAGACTAAAAATTCTTAGTTCCATATGAAAACAGTTCTATTAACAGGTCTTTAACTGACCCAGAATTGAATGGTATGGAACAAAAAAGTAGGTAAAATGTTTCAGTTTCAGTGATTCCTTGAAGCAATGATATTAAATGAAATAAAAAGAAGAAAGTTCACTCTGTGAAGTAAATTGACCTATGTCCAGGAGCCAGCTTTTTTTGTTGTATATTGTTTAGATGCAATAATGTTTGTGTTTAAATACAACTGATGAATACAATGATGTCATCCATCTATAGGTCCTGAATCTAGTGCAGTCCTATGTCACACTGCGAGTTCCACTCTATGTTTCCTATGTTTTCCATTCCCCTGTTGGAGTGGGAGGATGGCAGCATTTTGACCTGAAGTCTGAGCTTCGACTCACTTTTGTGTATGACACTGCCATCTTGTGGAATGATGGAATTGGCAGCCCACCAGAAGCAGAGCTGCAAGGTAGGTGCTAAGATTTCTAGGGCTTTAAATTATTTCTATTCAATATTTATAGAGATTTGTTTCCTTAATATTCATAAATATACATATGAAAAGCACCCCTTTGTCAGTCTGGCAGAACCTATGGATTCCTTCTCAGGATCATATATGGGTTGTTGTGTTGTTTTTTTAAATAATTCAAGGTAATAATTTCAATTAGAGAGATTAATGAAAATAAAGATGTATTTTTAGCTATATAATTTCACAGACCCTCTGGAATCTATCCTAGGACTCCTTGGGTCCATGGATGACCTAGAGATATATATAGCCTAAGGAATTTTCCCCCAGTTCTAAGTTCCAGAAGATTGAAAATAAATTTCAATATATATATTCAATTATTCTTTTTAAATAGCATCAGTTTTCATGGAAAACCCCTAGACTTACTTTCATAATTAAAGTACATTAAAAATTACATCACTTAAGACAATCAGAAATATTATGATATATAAACTTTATGACATGTCTGGGGAAATATTCTACCAAATAAAATAATTTGTGTATTGCAAAATAGCCCTATGACTCAATCAAGGCAACCTAGGAGCTGATTTCAGTTCCTGACAAGGAAGAGATACCTCTAGTAAGAGATACCTGATCAGAAAAGTTGCATAGGGTTTTATTTCTGAAAGTTAATATACAATAGAAACATTGTGAAACACTGTGAAATAAATATTAATCTGGACACTGGAGAACTATGGTGACAAATGTCAGTATAGGGATATATTTCATGTTTTCACTTTTCCTAGGTAATGATCTTTATATATTTTAAGGTTTTCAAAGAACTTTCTGTAACTATGGTGACAAGTATCACTACAGGGCTATGTTTCACATATTTTCACTTTTCCTAAGCAGTGATCTTTATATAACATGTTAAGGTTTACAAAGTACTTTCTGTATATTATCTCTTGACTTTAGATCCATCCCCATTCCAGAGTCATGATTCAAAGGCCAGAAATATGCAGTTAATTAGTCCCATTAATCAAACAGGGTACTGTTTACTTTCAAAAATACAGTGTTATCCTAGTTACATATCCAGTTGTGGCACAATGCCCATAACACCCTTTTTTAAAAAATAGAGAAAAGAAAAAAGAACTGACAGGACATTTCAAGTGTAAATTCATGGTCTTAACTGGATTATAGTTTTCTTAAGAGAGATGTCAAATGTCATGATATTATTGAGAAATGACCCACAGATCATCTTAAAACTGTTTTTTTTTATTTTACTTAAAAAAATATATTTTATGAGATACTTTTTATGCTTCTAGTCTCCAGCATAAGGGCATCACATCATTCTTGTAGCTCAAGCCAACTTCTATCAAACTGCTAGATTTCCTAGGGCAATTGTTTTCTGCAAGGCTATGAATTTTAATAGAATCTGCAGAATGCAGATACTTTTAAAGCCTTAACCTACAAAACTCTCTAATTCTGACAAGTTTGTGTGTTTTTCAGCTACCTCTTCATTTCTGTAGGATAACGCTTCAGGGGAACTTTCACAAGGCATAAGACTCCTAGTGGTTCTGCTTGACTCGCAGAGTTTGCAATGACTTAATCCACTTTCACCAGTTTTATTTCTTCTCATTCCCAGACATCTTCTTTTACCCTGGAATAGGAAGAAACCGAATGCTGCTGCCATTAACACATGTCTGTAGGATTCTCCTCTAATCTCTGATGAAAGCACCAAGAAAGTTTAACAACATGAAATAATTTTTAAAATACTTGAACTATTGTTCTTTAAAATTCTGACTTGGATTTCTTGTTCCTATATATTTTTTCACCTCTATTTGGTCTCTTGCCTGGTAGGTTCCCTTTATCCGACAAGCATGCGCATCAGCGAGGAAGGGCGTTTAGTGGTAAACTTCAAGACAGAAGCTCGATTCCATGGTTTGTTTGTGTTGTCTCATCCTGGTAAGAACTTGTTTTCCTGTTCCTATCATCTCTCAATAAGATAAACATATGTTTCTTCTGTTTGCAAATTTTTCAGTGCATTTGCCCAATTACAGAAATCCTCCTTTTAAAATACATCAGTTTTCTATAAAAAAAAAAATTGAATGTTGTTCACTGATAACCTGGATTATTATTAATCCAGCAGTTCTCAAAGGGAATGCCATGGCACACTACTCTTGCCAAATTCTATGGCATTTATTGTTGCAATATTATTGGTCTGAGCACTTTTCCCAGTAATTGTGTGGAACTTACACTTTCAACTGCATGAACATATACATACCCATATACACACTCTTCCGGGTCTTCCAATTTGAGTTGGTGTTACCAGTTCAAATGTTGAGTCTTTCATGATCCTTTTAGCAAAAGTAATACTAGACAATGAGCAAAAACATTTCAGAACCACTGACATAATATATAACATATTGCTTTTATCTAGAGCTAGACTGGACCCATGATTTCACTGGCATAGATGGGATGGCCTCAAGGTCATAGGTTTTCCACCCCTTATGCTCAAATGAGGAAATTCTTTCTACAATCCAAGTCACCACTTTCTCCATAATTTTGTCTTAAAGATTACCTACTGCACTCAGAGGTTAAACAGCTTACTTAAAGCCACTCAGTCAGTATCTGCCAGATGCAAGAATTAAACACAAGTCTTCACATCTTTAAAGCCTTTTCTCTATTCAATGAGGAGGAGAAGAAAAGGGAATAAACATTTACATAGTGGCTACTGTGTGCCAAGGCACTGGTCTAAGCATTTTATAATTATCTCATTTGATCCTCACAACAGCCCTGCAAGGTAGGTGTATTGGTATCCCCATTTTATTGTTGAGTAAACTGAGGCAAACAGAGGTTAAATGACTTGCCCAGGATCATACAGCTAGTGTCTCAGACTGGATTTGAACTCATATTTTCATGACTGTGTCACTTAGCTGCCACAAGGGTAGGTACTTCCTTTGCTTTAGTTTATTTCATTGAAACTGTAGGATAGTACAAAGGAGCTATCAGTAATATTTTCTTATATAATAATTTATTTTAATAATAATTACAATAATAATATTTTTCCTTATATAATAAAATTTTCTTATATAGAAATAAAAAAGTAGTCATACCTTCTGTTTGTACCATTAAGTATTATAATAGTAATTCTAATACCCCAGTGCCTAGCATTTTGTTCTGTATATAGTAGGTACTAATAGACTTATTGAATTGAGTTGAATGGAATTAAATCTTAATGGGAACTAGAATCAAAATAGCAATACATCCAGTAATGAAAATTATGTAAACAAAGGCAATATATTAAATGTCTACAAAATCAAATAAATTAAGAAGGTTAAAGTGGGTTCCAAATGGCAGAGGTCAAAACATACTTCCTTTCTAGTAAGAAGTTATCAATTTTCTTCGTGGGAAGTTCTATGTACATTCTTTTTTTAAATTTATTTATTTTAAGTTTTCAACATTTATTTCTACAAAATTTTGAGTTCCAAGTTTTCTCCAAATCTCTTCCCTCCCCCACCCCAAAACACTGAGCATTCTAATTACCCCTACCACCAATCTGCCCTCCCTTCTAACATCCTTCCCTTCCCTTCCCTTATCCCCATCTTCTCTTTGGTCCTGTAGGGCAAGATAAATTTCTATATCCCATTGTCTGTATTTCTTATTTCCCAGTTGTATGCAAGAACAGTTGTTCCTAAAACTTTGAGTCCCAACTTCTCTTACTTCCTTCCTCCCTACCCATCCCCACTGAGAAGGCAAGAAATTCAATATAGGCTATATATGTGTAGCTTTGCAAATGACTTCCACAATAGTCATGTTGTGTAAGACTGAATATATTTCCCTCTCTCCTATCCTGCCTCCCATTTCTTCTATTTCCTCTTCTGACCTTCTCCCTCCCCAAGAGTGTTGACTTCTAATTGCTCCCTCCTCCC
Organism: Notamacropus eugenii; assembly: GCF_028372415.1. Classification (NCBI taxonomy): domain Eukaryota; kingdom Metazoa; phylum Chordata; class Mammalia; order Diprotodontia; family Macropodidae; genus Notamacropus; species Notamacropus eugenii. The sequence continues at coordinate 101,074,140 of NC_092876.1, forward strand.
ATTGCCCTCCCTTCCATCCTCCCCCCCACCCTGCTTATCCCCTTCTCCCCCACTTTCTTGTATCATCAGATAGGGTTTCATACCAAAATGAGTGTGCATTTTATTCCTTCCTTGAGCCAAATATGATGAGAGTAAGCTTCACATTTTCCCTTTCACCTCTGCCCTTTTTCCCTCCATTGAAAAGTCTTTTTCTTGCCTCTTTTATGAGAGATAATTTGCCCCATTCCATTTCTCCCATTCTCCTCCCAATATATTCCTCTTTCATCCCTTAATTTTATTTTTTTAGATATGATCCCTTCCTATTCAACTCACCCTGTGCTTGCTCTCTCTCTCTCTCTCTCTCTCTGTGTGTGTGTGTGTGTGTGTGTGTGTCTGTGTGTCTGTGTCTGTGTATGTGTATGTGTGTGTGTATGCATGTGCATCATCCCACCAACTACCCAGATACTGAAAAAAGTTTCAAGAGTTACAAATATTGTCTTTCCATGTAGGAATGTAAACAGTTCAACTTTAGCAAGTCCCTTATGATTTTTCTTTCCTGTTTACCTTTTCATGCTTCTCTTGATTCTTGTGTTTGAAAGTCAACTTTTCTTTTCAGCTCTGGTCTTTTCATCAAGAATGCTTGAAAGTCCTCTCTTTCATTGAATGACCATTTTTCCCCTGAAGTATTATACTCAGTTTTGCTGGGTAGGTGATTCTTGGTTTTAATCCTAGTTCCTTTGACTTCTGAAATATCATATTCTAAGCCCTTCAACCCCCTAATGTAGAAGCTGCCAGATCTTGTGTTATCTTGATTGTATTTCCACAATCCTCAAATTGTTTCTTTCTAGCTGCTTACAATATTTTTTCCTTGACCTGGGAACTCTGGAATTTGGCCACAATATTCCTAGGAGTTTCTTTTTTTGGATCTCTTTCAGGAGGTGATCAGTGGATTCTTTCAATATTTATTTTGCCCTCTGGTTCTAGAATCTCAGGGCAGTTTTCCTTGATAATTTCATGAAAGATGATGTCTAGCCTCTTTTTTTGATCATGGCTTTCAGGTAGTCCCATAATTTTTAAATTGTCTCTCCTGGATCTATTTTCCAGGTCAGTTGTTTTTCCAATGAGATATTTCACATTATCTTCCATTTCTTTATTCTTTTGGTTTTGTTTTGTGATTCCTTGGTTTCTCATAAAGTCATTAGCCTCCATCTGTTCCATTCTAATTTTGAAAGAAGTATTTTCTTCAGTGAGCTTTTGAACTTCCTTTTACATTTGGCTAATTCTGCTTTTTAAAGAATTTTTCTCCTCATTGGCCTTTTGAACCTCTTTTGCCAATTGAGTTAGCCTATTTTTCAAGGTATTATTTTCTTCAGCATTTTTTTGGGTCTCCTTTAGCAAGGTGTTGATCTGCTTTTCATGCTTTTCTTGCATCTCTCTCATTTCTCTTCCCAATTTTTCCTCCACCTCTCTTATTTGATTTTCAAAATCCTTTTTGAGCTCTTCCATGGCCTGAGCCCATGGAAGCCCATTGAATATTTATTTTGGATGTTTGGGATACAGAAGCCTTGACTTTTATGTCTTTCCCTGATGGTAAGCATTGTTCTTCCTCATGCGAAAGGATGGAAGAAGATATCTGTTCACCAAGAAAGTAACATTCTATACTCTTATTTTTTTTTCCCCTTTTTTGGGCATTTTCCCAACCAGTTACTCAACTTTTGGGTTCTTTGTCAAGAATAGGGTATACTCTGAGAATCTGTGAGATCTCAGTTCCTTCAAAGTGGCACAATCAAGTCTATACACTGGTCTGGGAGCAACAAGAAACTTTTTTGCCCAGAATCTGTGAGTAGTAGAGTTTCCTCTCCACAACCACCTCACTTCCAGTTCCATCAAGCCAGTACCGGAGGCTGAGAGTCAGATGAGCTGCTCCATTCTCCCAGGGGCCTTAGGGTGGGGGCAGGGTCACCACACAAGGTTCAGTTTCCCCAGGGGTATTACCATGAGGTCTTCAACAATGGATGCAGGCTGCTGCCAGCCTTGGGAGCCCCTACCACTGCTGCCTCTGCTGCTGCCACCTGAGGTGGCCTGAGCTATGGGGACACCCTGCTCCCTTCTCGGCTAACTGAAAAAAACCCTCTCACTGACCTTTAGTGCTTGTGGGTTGAGGGATCTGTGCTGCCGCTGGAGATTCTGACCCTGAAGTCTGCTCAATCCTGCTCCTCCCAGTGCCACACAGCCAAGGCTAAGCTGGGCTCTGCTCTGCATCCAGTGCGACAGACCTTTCAGTTGGGTTAGAATCTGGGTTAGAAATCTCCTCCACTCCTTTGTTCTGTGGCTTCTACTGCTCTAGAATTTGTTGAGACTCTTTCTTTACAAGTATTTTATGGGCTGTGGGGGAAGAGTTAGTGTATGTGCATCTTTCTACTCCACCATCTTGGCTCCATCCCCCATGTACTTTCAATAACAATGGCTATATTAAATAGTTTTGCTTAATGTTTTTATTGCAGAGTTGGGGGAGGGACTATAATTGGAAAATGATTGATTGATATGCCAAATGAAAACGTATTACAAAAATGTGGAATTGTAAGAACAATGGAATTTAAACTTTATCCTCAAGATGAAGAACTGGCTTTTCTAATAGTGTTTTATGGATATTATCTGGGGAATCTCACTTGCAGTGCCACTCTGTGAGACACCCATCCTAAACTACAAGTTAACCGTAAAAAAGGAGTCAACAATTCTCCAAATGCTGAAAGAATCCTTATTTTTAAAAAATGTCTTTATGAAGATCTTTTCCTAAAATTATTTAGCTCTTTATTATACCAATTCCCACCATTCCAAAGTGTACATGTATCTGTCAGACCTCAAGGGGATCAGAACCTCATCCACATTCGTTTCTTCCCTTTTCCTGAATGTGTTCTGACAACAGAGAGAATGGACTTGCCATTCAGAGAATACGGGTTTCTCATTGTATCTTTAAAGAAATCAAAGTACAAGAAATAAAGAACCAATCAAAATAATTTTGTTTTCTTAGCCTTGACAATCTGTTGAAAAGCAGGAACTTTCTGACATAATTTACTAAGCTAAAGTGTTTTAAAGTTAATCTTAGCATGACATGGCCTCATATGAGTCTTTAAAAATAGATTCTGTACTTAAATTAGACTTGCCCAGCTGTATTGACTGTAACTGGTTATATTAAGTTCATCTCATAACATCTGTGCACTAGAAATGTGTGTAACTTCTAACTCACTTGAAAAGAGACCCTAAGCAGTTCAAGTCTTTCAGTGAACTATCTCATAATTAGAAAGGGCTTTAGTGATCTTCTTGTCCAAAACCCTCATTTTACAGTGAGAAACTTGAGACCCAGTGGGGTGAAAAGACCCAGGATCATACACAGAAACAGATCCGGAATTCAAACTATCTCTCGTGACTTCAAACCTAATGTACTTTCCACCATATAACACTGCCTATTGAGTGTATGGTACAATAGAGTGAAATGATCACAAAGAAGCAAAAGAATTGGTTGTCTAGCCCTGGTACTTCAACATGCAACCAATTTTAACACACACATATTATATGTATGTATATATATATACATATATATACACATATATATGTAGGTAGGTAGGTATATATGCATGTATATACATATATATACATACACACATTTTTAATATATATGTAATATATACAAGTTAATTTCTCTGATTTCATTTCCTCCTTTGCCTCTTGACTACAAAGAGTTGTATGCAACAAAGGAGATAATTCATATAAAAAAGTATTTTTAAAATGAAGCACTTTATAAATGCAAGGTGTTGTCATCACTATGATTGTTGATATTATTGCTGTTGTTGTCTGTATAGCATCTTCCATGACCTCTATGATCATCTCAGCTGATCATCCCGGCTTGACTTTTTCTCTCCGCCTCACAAGGAGTGAGCCAACATACAACCAGCCAGTCCAACAATGGAGCTTTGTTTCTGACTTTTCGGTAATTGATAAAGAATCTACCTTTATTTTCTTTTATTGATGCCTGGAAATCAGTGGATTTTAACTAGATGCTCATGAATTTGTAAAAACTTTTTTTATAAATGCATTTCAATATAATTCCTTCCCTTTGAAATCTTGCATATTTTATTTTGCACATTTAAAATGTTATTCTATGAAGGGGTCCATTGGCTTCATCAGCCTGCCAGAGGTGTTCATGATACTTAAAAGGTTAAAAACCCCTCCCTGACTCTTGTGCAGCTTTTTAACTAAGGGCTATATTTTCTCTTTACCCCTTCCAGGTCAGGGACTACTCAGGAACATATACTGTGAAACTGATACCATGCACAACCTCTCCACATCAGGAATACACCTTACCAGTGATTTGTAACCCCAGAGAGCCAATCACATTTGATCTGGACATTCGATTTCAGCAGGTAACTCTTAGAGAATTATTTCTTTGTTGTGTCACTTTACTGGAAGGTTTTCATAATAGTGGAGGTCACCTTTAACCAGTATCCGGCATGTCATATCCAAATTTTAAAAAAATTAATTATACCATTATTTTTTCCAATGAAAATGGTATTTGTAGTTGAAATCACATCATTTTTATTTAACTTACAGTTAAAATTAACTATCTTCTAAACATGTTAAAGTGACAAAACTTTATTCAAATTAAGATAAGAGCTTCTGAGATTTTGTATTATTGAATATGCAGTAATCCCTCTTATAGACAAAGTGTTGATATATTCAGTCATCTTTTCCATGTCATAAATAAGTTATAAATAAGTACTTAGCATAGCACATAGATGAGCTGGCACAAACTCACAAGCCAAGACCTGAAAAAAAAATAAGCAGGACCTAAAAAGTTAGCTCATGAACAAGTTAGAATTATAATAAAAATTGAAATACTTTTAATATCCTATGAACTATTCATCATTTCCCCCCAAATCTTCCAAACAATCCTATCACTGTTAAGGACACTATCATCCTTCCAGACACCCAGGCCTTTGATCTTCACTCTCAATTCTTTAGTCCCACTCTCCCTATATATCCAGTTGATTACCAAAACTTCCTTCACATATTTCATGTATTTACCCTGCTCTCCACTCACACAAACACAGCCTTAGTTCAAACCATCACCACCTCTTACCTGAACTACTTCAATAGTCTTCTAACTGGTTTCTTTACCGCATCTCTCCCCACTCCAATTTATTCTCCTATCAGCTACCAAAGCAATTTTTCTAACGTGAAAGTCTGGCTACATCTTCTCCTACCCCCTTCTAGGAGCTTCAGTGTTTCCCTCCCACCTCCAATATAAAATACTAACTCTCCTGTTGGACATTTAAAGCTCTTCAAAATCTGTCTCCTTCCTACCTTTCCAGCCATATTATGCCTTATTCCCTTTTGTAAGTGATACAGTCTAGCTACTCTAGTTTACTTGGAGTTCCTCCAAGAAGATACTCCACCTCTTACCTCCATTCTTTGAACTGGCTGTGTTCAATGTCCAGAATCCTTTACCCCCAATCTCTGTCTCTTAGTTTCTCTGGTTTCCTTCAAGGCTCAGCTCAAATCCTACCTTCTACAGGAGGTCCTACTTGGTCTTCCCAGATGCTAATGCATTCCTATTTCAGATTTTATTCATATATTCTGTTCTGTATATATCTTGTATTACCTATTCATATATAAGTATATATACATGCAAGTGTGTATGTGTATACATACATATATACATTATATATATATGTATATGTTGTCTGCTCCAATCAAATATAAGTTTCTTGAGAAATGGGACTATTTCTGTTTGTTTGTTTTTTAACCTTTTTTGTACCTCTGACACTTAGTACAATACCTGTCACATCCTGAGCACTTAATAAAGACTTGTTGCTTCATTTTTTACTGAAATGCCAGTCTGAAGCATCTGTTGGATCACTTGTGGGTACGTCATAAGATTTAGAGCCAGAGGGACTCTTAGAAATCACCTAGTACCACCTCATTTTGCAGATGAGAAAAGCAAAATCTTCAAAATGTTATGGGACTTAGTGCCACATAATAGCAAAACTGGCACTTGAACCCAGGATTTCTCACTCAGAATTCAGTATTCTTGTCAATTCTTCATGCTGGCCCTGCTGCTTAAACTGCAGGGTGCCCCTAGGAGCAGTTCTTTAAGGTAAGTCAATTTCACTACAGAAAGTAATGACATCTTAATGACTGTCTCTCCTGAATTGGACTCAGTAGACTTCTCTAGGCAGAAACTGCAACCTTGGGGATAATTCCCTGAAGTATACTTGTATGTTTCTACTGTGTTTTTTTCTTGATGTTTAAGGAGAATTTCAAATCTTACATTTGATGCTGGTCCAAGCTATGTAACATTGCTCTTCATAAAAGAGATAATATTGAGTGTTGGCTAATAGTGAGCTAACCACATACATTCCATAAAACAAACAAGTGGAAAGGATCTAGACTAGTAGTGTTTTTGTTTTTACCCCTCACAGACAGTTTGACTCATCATTTTACATGTAAGAAATAAATGACAAATTGGTATAGTAGTATGAGGCTCATAGTTTTAAAGACTGGGGTTCAAATTCTGTCAGTGAATGAATGAACGAAATTCACTGAATTTCAAGCAACAATCCTCTAAGATTCATCTCCTAAGTAATGAATCCTGTTCACTTTTCCTAAGCAAAGGAACAAAGAGCATATAGCTTTTCTCAGCTTTCTCTTACAATATCTCCTAAGAGTTGCTCTGTGATTCCCCAGGTAAAAAAGTCCATAGGAGTTTCATGGGTTCTGTGAAGCTCCCAAGCCAATACATAAGGCAATTCTTTTATACTCTCCCCAAGGTCTCACACTTGGGTTTCCAACCAATCCATCTGGTGGGATATTAATTCAAGTGGTACCAAGTCTGTTTTAAAGCATCATGGTCCACAACAGATGACTTGTCATTATCAGTGTCATCCACCAAAGAAATCACATTGTTATATAGATCTAATAGGTCCAAAAAGGGCAAACATAATCACAGCTTCTGGCATAGTATCAACATAGTGAATCAACAGCTAAATATATATGCTATGTTACAGTGAGGTTGTCCACAGCACACAGACAATATTGAAAGCTGCATTATCTTGGGCATATGAGAAAAAATTGTTTTTTGACATCTTCACAATGTTCAAAGGGAATATGTTAAAAGGTCTTTGTGATTCGTTTTAGGTCAGTGATCCTGTGGCAGCTGAGTTTAGTTTGAACACCCAGATGTTCCTCCTATCCAAGAAGAGTCTCTGGTTGTCTGATGGATCAATGGGATTTGGGCAGGAGAGTGATGTTGCATTTACAGAAGGTATGTTTACATGTAGAAAGTGGTCTGATCTAGTTGCTATCCAAGTATGTTTACAAGACTATTACTTTTGCAATTATTTTTGTATAGAATAAACCATCTCTTTGGGGGACCTTCAAAAATAATTTTTAAAATTCTTTTTCATACGGTCATTAGAATTGGGCATTTACTATTGGCCAATTGCTATCTGTGGTAAAAGTACCCTTCCCTGAATGATTTTTAATATACACATATTTGTAGATGCATTTTCATTTTACTTTGCATTAGAATTACAGGGATTTGACATATATATAAGCATGGAAGAAAATAAGAAAGAGGAACTTGTATGATGAAACAAATGAAAAAAGTGTATATATATATATATATGTATATATACATATATATATACATATATATATACAAAGTTATAAATTATTGTATCTCTGTGACTTCTACTTTTTCCAATTATTGAACTCATTCTAAAAGATATGTATAGTATACATATCAGTCTTGTTTTCATAATTATTTTTTCATATCTAAAATATGGATATGTTATTACTAGCAGCATTAGAGGCAGTATGGTTTAATAACTAGAGTTGTGAAAATCCTGGAAATCAGGAGGCTTGGAGTGAAGTGCCCTCCTCAGTATATGTTGGCTTTAGAACCCTGGGTCAATTATTTTACCTCTCAGCACTGGGAATGGTGAAGTTATTGTTCAACCTATTCCACTAATCCATTTTTCTATTTTTTCTTATCCATTATCTGATAGTTTTGATAATTTCTACTTTAGGGGATAATTGTGATGTGAGAATACTTCCATTCTCTTTTGTTTTACTTTTTGATGATCCCCTTGATATTTTGTTATGATTTTGTTATGATTTTGCCAAATTAGAAATATGGTGCAGAGGTCAGGGAGCTTGTCTTGAAGTCAGGAAGACTTCATTCATACTGTTCATGTGATCTTGAGCAAATCATTTAGCCATATGTGGCCTCAAGGCTACAGGTTCCTGACCCCTGATAGCCTTTCCAGCCTCCAGGTTACTTTCTAGGACTATGAGTTACAGGGAAGGAGGCAGAATGCATTGGGAATAGTAGATGTCTTCCTCTAATAAGTAGTACCTCTAGCTCTAGTAAAAAAGAAAAAATATGTATCTAGAGAGATATCTGTGTGATTGGTGTTTTAATCATCATAACATTAAATATATAAATTAAAATGGGAAGTATTTATTGAATATCTCTATTTAATTATTTTTGTTATTTATGTAAAAATTGTTTTATAGTTGACTTTCTGTGTCTAACATACATCATGGCATTGTGGTCTGGTGAAGAAAGTGCTGAGCTTGGAGTCAGGAAGTTCTAGGTTCTATTTCCAAATCTGAGACTGTGATATTTTATAAGTCATGCTTTAACTACCTATTTCAGTTAGTTTTCTAGGACTTCCCTACTAACATCACAAATCCTTAGCTATATTTTTGTATGTCTTGGTAGCTTAATTTCCAACTATATCAAAGATTTTGTCATTATTTTAAATGTTACTGCTCTGTAGATTTGAATGATCTTTAGAAACACTTATTGTGAGTTTTATCTAGAGCATTTCATTTTTTATGTCATCTTAATCTGGCACATCCTTCAGAAATAGCTTTAAGTTTTGCTTTCAGATGTTTTTTAAAGTAAAAAAAGACTAATTGATCTCTTTAAAGACACTATTTTTCAAGTATTAACTCACGGAGAGTGTTATTCTGTTATATTTTAAATTTATTTATGTAAAATGAATAAAATTATAATGGAATACTTCAAATATCAAATGATGGGCCAAGCTGTGAGGGGCATACCTGCCTTTGATCTAGTACTAACTACATTGAAAGAGCTACAATGCCTGCTGGGATGGACACGAAAAAAGAGCAGGTTTTCCTAGAAAAGCCTTGAAATAGACCTTTGGACAACCACTGAAGACCTTCTATACACCTAGAAACAGGCCAGAGATGGTTTTGTGCCAAAAAAGTCACCCCTTTGTCTCTCTCTCACAGGAGATTAACAGGGATAGTATATCCTCTCTCTTCTTCCAGGTGATATCATTTATGGTCGAGTCATGGTGGATCCTGTACAGAACCTGGGTGATTCCTTCTACTGCAGCATTGAGAAAGTGTTCCTATGTACTGGAGCTGATGGATATGTACCTAAATATAGTCCAAGTAATGCTGAATATGGCTGCTTAGCAGACTCCCCTTCTCTCCTGTATAGATTTAAAATTGTGGTAAGTCCCCATGATTTAAGGCACTGAGTAGGTTTCCAATTGGTCGGGTTCTGTATTACTAAAACTATCTAGTCTTCTTGAGCTTAGTCACATAGAGAAAATTTTGTTTTGCTCTTTATTTACAAGAAGGATGGAGGAGAGAGGGTGATGGAAGGGGAGAAAGCAAGAGAGAGAAGAAGAAAGGTAGGAAGGAGGGAGAGTAGAATGGAGGGAAAGTAGGAAGGAAGGGAGAAAGAAAGGAAGGCAAGAAGACAGGCAGGAGAAGAAGGAAGGAAGGAAGGAAGGAAGGAAGGAAGGAAGGAAGGAAGGAAGGAAGGAAGGAAGGAAGGAAGGAAGGAAGGAAGTTAGTTGCATCCTTGGCTTACAAAGTGTGGTGTTATCTTCAGCAGCCAGTCATTTCCTTTATCATTTAGGACAAAGCTCAACCAGAGACCCAAGCCACTAGCTTTGGAAATGTCCTGTTCAATGCCAAACTTGCTGCAGATGATCCTGAAGCAGTTCTTTTAGTTAAGCAGCCTGGATCTGATGGATTTAAAGTTGACTCAACACCACTATTTCAAGTGAGTAAAGAGTTAGTCTTTGGGATCTGGGAATCCTGGGCAAGTTATTCAACTTCTCAATGCCACAGGCAACTCTCTGAAACTGTACATTACAGAAAAGATGGCAACCTGCATTGGCACAGGAAGATTCCTCATAATGCAGGGAACATAGTAGGTGCTTAATAAATGCTTATTGATTGATTAATAAATAAGCGCTCAAATATCTTTTGAATGAATGAATATAACAAATTAAGTGAAATTAGCATCCTTTAAAACTTACCCTCTATTGACATCCTAAGACTTAGTTAACAAGACTGACCAAATAGTTTTAGTCTGATAATAACAAATTTATTTGTTTTCCAGGTTTCCCTTGGCAGGGAATGGTACATACACACAATCTATACAGTGAGATCAAAAGATAATACTAACCGAGGTATCGGCAAAAGGAGTGCAGAGTACCAGTACCACTCTCTCTCAAGTCCTGGGATACTTAAAACATCCACACAGAACAGAAAGAAAAGAGAGGCCAGAAATGCTCCCTCATTTGCCAAGGAAATTGGGGCTAAAAACAACAGGGGAACAAACATCCAGCATATAGCCCTGGACCGTACCAACAGGAGGCAGATCCCTGAAAGGGAAGTTCCTCTGGATGGAGTTCTTCCCAGGGAGTTAAACAACAGCAATCCCGAAGTAAACCTCATCACAGTTATCACAGGTGTGGCCACTGGCCTGCTTACCATCTGTCTAATTGCAGTTACTGTACTGTTGCTAAAGAGGAAACAGAGCTCCAAAGAGAAGGAAGCCCCAGCAGGATCAGGGAGCACTGAACCAATGATGCCCCAGAACAGGTACAATAGTGACAGCTCAGAGGTTTGATCTCAGGTGCTACCGTTCAACTTCAAAAAGGAACCCAGGGTTTTAAACTGTGAACAGACAGTTCTGGAGTCTCTAGGCATACTCACAGACTCTGATTTGAACTCTTTCTTCCCTTCTTGCAAACACAAGAACACTTCAGAACCAGTCTCTCATTCTGCCAAAAGCTCAATCTCATGTCTTCACAGCAGTGCCAGCCACTGAAAGGACAGAACTGAGACAGAATGACATTTCACTGTAGCAGTTTCTAAAGACTGTGAAGAAGAAACTATCCAAAGGTGCTAGTACATCTTATGGACAATAGAAGAGGAAGCCTGCTTTTTCGCTTTTTCACTATGTATGAACTTCAAAGGTGCAATTTTCATGTTGTTTATTCAGGATATACAGTTTGTTACTAGAAACTTCATTTTCATTAATCTGGCAGAATGGGAAGCATGTCACTTAACATGACAAGTTTTCCAAGAAATGAAGACAGCACAGAACCATAACTAAGGCTATCTCTTAATCCACAAGTTTGGGGTTTCTTAAACTATGTGGGAGAAGGAGAGAGAAGAGATCTAACCAGTAGTCTTTGATCTGATTCTCACCTTCCCCCAACCCACTTTGTTTTGTTTGCTTATTTAAATTTAAACCAAAGAATATGGTCTGTCTAGAAGAGAGCACATTTTATGGAAATGGGACATCTCTGTCCTGATATATAATGGGTTATCTAACTACTATATTGTAAATTATACTTGTTAACAATACCAACAGATATGGGAAAGGACATGGGCTTGGTAGCATGTTGGTCATCTAGAGAAGATGTAATGTTAAACAAGACACAAGACACAACTCTGAAAGAATTGAGTTTAGAAAAATCTGCAACTCCAAGTCCTATATTTATAGTTAGTTAGGACATTATAGAAAATGGATGTGAAGGAGCAGCACCTACTTCATTAGAATAAGTTGTATTTATTAATATAGTGATATCTAATGGTGATGTTTCTTGAAAGAACTATAAAGAATGACAGCTTCCTATCTCCTGGGATAAGGCCAGTCCTCAGTGTGCATAAGCAACATGGTCATTTGTGTATGTATGAGGATCAAATTAATGATGACACCCTTTAGGGATGTTCTAATTAGAAACTGATCTAGGTGCAGAGAACACTCTATAGCTTCCAAAAAGGCCCCACAAGATCTGAGAAAAAGTCCTCCTTAATCGAGAAAAACCTCTTTGCAAACCCCATGCTTATGAATTAGCCACAATTTTCTAGTGTAACATAATCTTTTAAAATTCATATATTTATACACATATACTCATATATCTATGTCTATACATATAAATATGTGTGTATATGTATGTATACACACAGAAAGGTACACACACAAAAAATTTAGTGAAAAAGTAACTCTCAGCAATGATGTATACCCTTAATCTTGGAAAATAAGTGTCTACAGTGGTTGGGAGAAAAGTGAAATGAATGTGATTATATAATATGGGTTTCCCTTCCCTTGGTCAGCTTGGCACCATTGCAGAAATCTTTGAGAAAAAAACGGAGTAGGCCAATTTCTTCACTCAACAAATGAGTTTACCATGGTTCAATTACATTTCAAGGGCCCCCAAGCAGCATCTCTTACCAAGCAGATCCATATAGTGCCTTGAATCCCAAGATTTCCCCTATAATTCAGTGGGAAGACTTCTGGAAGCATTCATACACAGTGTTCTGGTCAATAGGTACTATTTGGCTACCTCATAGTTTGCATGAATTGAACATTAGCTCTGTTGCTGCAAACAGTCTATGAACTGTATATACTATTTAGTGTTTGGACCAGTTTGTGCAGAGCATAGAATCTCACCTAACTTTAAACCATCAACAAAAAGGTGACACACAAACCAACCTCACTACAGGGCTACCCTTTAGGAGTGTACCCCAAGACTATGTTACAGCTGTGACCATTATAACCAGATCCTTCTGAGACTTCCAATAATCAATACCTTTACAAACCCATCTTAGGTCAGATTCCTTCTTATAGTGATGAGTGTTTTATTGATGCTTTTGTTGGATAGTTCATGGCATGTAGAATCCAATAAACACGCAACTTTCCCTGTTAAAGAACTAGAAATCTTTGCAATTCTCTCTTATTTTTCTTCCTCCTCTATTTTTAGAAAATATTATTTCATTTTGGTTTGGGGAGCAAAGAGGGAGTGTCTGAAAAATAGTTGAATTAAAATTGTGCAGTCTAACTTTCTTAAGTCTATAGGACTTAAAAGGGAGAAAATAGGAAGTTTCCTAATGAAATCCATTTTTATTTACTACAGTATGTAGAGTATCTTAACCTTCATCTGTAGATTATGCTCCCCAACCACAAAAAGAAATTGGCAACATATAGATTTTTTTAAACTATTTCATGGACTTTTTCGTTTCAACACATTATCATTTTGTGAAGAGTTTACAGCTTTGAAAACAAAATTCCTGTTGTCTAAAGCAGGAATGGAGCCAGTTCCCTAGAAGATAATCAAAAGTTATTGTTTGACCCTAAAGTAGAATGGCATTTACTGAAAATTCATAGTATTAAAAAAAAATGTCACTGATCTTTGTAAATCTTAGTATTGTGCTAAGGATCCACTCATTGGTGAATCTTTTTGTTTGTTTTTATTTTGCACATGTTAACAAGTAAATTGGACTTACATTTACTTAGTCTCAGTCAGTCCAAATTTATTGTGTCCAGCTTGCTCTACTAGCCACTGTAAGGAATTATAAAGAAAACAGAAGTCTTGGTTCCTTCTCTTTACAGTTCTTATTCTACTATAAAACTTTTCCTGAACCAAGAGTCATATCAGGGGCAGCATGGATTTGAGTTTAAATTCATTCTCTGCCATTTACTACTTGTTTGACCTTGGGCAACTCATTTAATTTTTCCTCATCTGTATAATGTAGGGGAGAGGCCCATGTATCTTTAACGTAACTTTCACCTCTAAAACTTTGATCCTGTTATCTCTACGGTATTTTGTAGCTCTAGAACTAATATGACACTGCATACCTAGAACAAAAAGTACTAATACTTGAAGGAACTGTGATTTCCTAAGCTCCCAGCTACTTTTCCTATTAGACTGTGAGTTCCTTAAAGGCCAGGACTGTCTTCTGTCTCTTTTTGTATCCCCAGTGCTTCTGACATAGGACTTAGTACCTAGTAGGTATTTCATAAATCTTCACTAACTGACTGACTCTGTGCCAGAGACATGATTTGAATCTAGACCTTCCTGACTGGGCTCTAAGTTCTGTGCTCCTTCTACTATGTTACTTCATCTCTTGAGTGCTAATATTTGTCATTAAAAAACAAAAACAAAACAAAAATGCTGTTCACCATTGTCACCACACGTCTGTGTTTATAAAATGTGAATGAAAATCCTGAAAAGCATTTTCATTTCACATAACTGTAAAACAACTTGTAACAATGCAGATTTGAACTCTTATCCAAATAGTAGCCTTATCTTATTAAAAGAATAGAACATGATATTTAATTTCAGGATGTCATCAGTAGTATTCTCCATATTGGTTTACTGAAATCTATGTCCTAACAGGTTTCTACTCTGTAAGAATTTGAATATTATAGATCCAAATATATTAAAATTCAATTTTTAAAAATTCACCAAACATTTATTGTGTCTACTATATTCAAGACACCATTTTTATCTCTGTAAACTGTTGCTATCTTAAGTATGATAATAACTTGTTATTATAAAGCAGCTCCATGTTGGACCTCACCCAATGGTGCTTAGTTAGTGAAGCACCCAAAGGGCCTCATTATAAGCCATTCTCACTCATAATTCCATCCCACAAAGTGGACTCTAGTTGCCAGGGTTAGAGAGAAGCAGACTCTCATTTTTTACAAAGGTACCTTGTCCATTCATAACTTTGGTGCTCAAAAAGTATTAAATGACCACGCTAAAGAGAAGATTTATCAATTAATTATTATGCCCTTGAACCAAAGGACCTTTTATTTTTAGAGCATGTAGTTACATTTCCTTTGTATTTTTAAAGAAGTTGGTTAAACATATCCCTGGGTCAGTTACATGGTTCAGATTCAAATTCTCTTTTGTTTTCAATAGTGTAACTGTTCATCAATCTCAACATTGTCATTTTTGTTTTCATTGTAATAAAAATACATCCTACGTGGATTGAAATTCCCTTCAGCGTTGAACTGACAAAAGAGAAGTAATCACAATTCACGTTTATATAATTGAGATTTACAAAATACTTCCCTTGTAATGTCGCTCTGAAGTATATAAAGTAAGTGTTATTATCCCAATTTATAGATGAGGAAAGTGAAGTTTGGAATGTTAAAGTGACAACTATCATTAAACAAGAAGAAGTTATCAAAGGCAGAGCTCAAACCCAGGTCTCCTGATTATATTCTTTCTACTATAACATGGTTCCTCTAATAGAAAACTAAAAAGTAAAACTGATAATAACAACTACTTTAACTCTTTGAAGTTTATAAAATGCCTTGCTCAGAAACAGTTGATTGATATATACACAAGAAAGGCTCCAGCAGTCAAATGAAGAAGAACCCCTAAACAACCAGTCTACCCAGTATGCTGGGCTTGGTTCAGGTAACCACGTCATTTGTCAGGAATGTAGAAATACCAGTTCCTCTATTTTTGTATTCTGGAAACAGCCCCATAGAAGTAAAAACAACCAATATTTTATCTCCAGGATAATGTGGCTCCAGTTATGTAGATCTGAACAAACTGGCCTCCAAAGGTCAAGAATTACCTTAGAGGGTCATGTTCCATGAATCCAATCTAATTTCTCCAAAATAGTTATTTTATCATTTCCAGCTGATTATGATTTTAAACATTTATTTCACATAACATACTTGTCATTTACTTTTACAGTCTCATTTCTTTAGCCACCTTGAGAAGTCAACTAAAACTCTTTTTCTTATTAGAATGAAACTCACAGAAAAGTTGATTGCATGGAATGGCATCATGATAAAGTAGAAAAGGACAGACTGGAATTAGAAGATGTAGGTTTGAATAATTACACTTGTCACTTCCTACATCTCCTGTATGGCCTTGGCTACGACCTCTCAGTGTCTCAATTCCTTCATCCTTGAAAAGACACCTTAGAATATATGATCTCTGAAGTCTATTTTAAATCTAAAACCCTATGTCCAGATTTTCCCAGCACAAGAGTGATAAGGATGAAGTTGAAATTCCTCATATTGTCGCTCTGTTCTAGAACTTCTCAGTTCACATATTCTCTTTGACGCAGGACTTTTTTATGAAACAAACAAAACAAAACCCAAAACTCAAATGAGAGCAAGCAACTAGCTTAAATCCTTTCCCTCCTTAGCATATTTCATTAAAAAGTAATTTCCTTGGGAATAATTCTAAAATGGCATGGTAACAACAATGAAACCAAGAGGAAACATACTTGCCTACACGTAGTAGCTGTTAAATGCTTGTAGATTGATTTATTGGTTGGTATAAAATCAAAGAAGCACATAGGTTAAGACTTTCATTTCTCAGTGCTTCCTTACTCTTTAACATCTCTTTAACTCTTTAACATCAACAAATTGCTCTAAGGTTCTACCAGTTGTTTTGATTTCTTTAGATTATAGCTAATCTCAAAATGGAAATGGAGACTATGTTTCAGAACATATAATTCAGAACAAAAATTACATTGGGGGCATTTAACATATAAAAAAATTAGCCCTCCCCTAACCTAAAGCTAATTAAGTAAAACAACTCAAAGGTGAGGCTTTTTCTATTGGTTTGCATTAGGATGTGACTTAAGGTATGTCTCATAAGGATATGTCTAACTTCTGAAACTTCCTTTTACATTTCCCTAAGTGCCTTGGTGCTTTGTTTTGTTTTGTTTCCATTTTCCCTTAAAATATTCAATTTCATAGGAAACCCTGCCAAAGTTAAACCATTTCCAGCAGTGAAATCCTACTGTGATACCAATAATTCAGCTTATGTTTCATTTCTAATTAAGCGATCGTGGGTCTCATTACTGTTCTCCTTCCCCTTTGGGTGCTATTACTGATGTTCCTAGATCAGAACTCTGCTCATCTGAGAGATGGGAGAAGTCGGCACAGCACCTGTCTATGGGGTGTCTCTTTTGTGTAGAGTCCTGCAACACTTTTACATGAAGGAACAGAAAAGAACTACCCCAAGGAAACATAAAAATCATCGAATATTTTAATGGATATATTTTCCCAGTTAGTTTCTAACCATTTGTTGATGGTTTTTCAACAATAATTTAATAGACAAAAAAGATCAAGTTCATACAATTGTCAATGATATGCAATCATTTCAAATACTATGCAAATTTATTTGAGTTTTAAGTGGGATAAAGCATGGAAATAAACTCCAATTGTAATGAAAATAAAGACAATGTATTATAGTGATTAAGTCAGCCTTGGAACTAAGAAGACCTCGATTTGAGTTCCTAACATGTTCTAGTGGTGACCATAGATAAATTAATTTTTCTGTATCCCCTGGCAGCATTTTAAGACCAATTTTGATTTTGTGAGGAATTAAAGATCTCGAGGAGGGAGTTTCCTCCCCTAATATTCTCCTTTTTGTTCAAATCACAGGTCTAAACTAAAAGGGAAAAACTGTGTCTAGTAAAATTACTTTTCAAACATGATCAATTTTAAATTTATATCTCTGCCCCCCCTTTTTTGAACAATTCCATTGAATCTGATGCTAATTGACTAAAGAAGCCAGTTTCTAATTTCATATTGAACTTTTAAATATGAGTAAAATAGTAAATGTGTTTTATGTAACATGTCTCTTGGTATAAGTATTTTATAGCAAAACACGAGAACTCTAATTGAAGGACAAATTGATGAGAAGGAAAATAAACCAAGATGAAAAAAGAGAATAATAAATTTACAAACAAAAGGCATCCATGAAGTAAAAATTAAATTACTGGTTTCAAAACTAAGTGACTGTAAAGCTTATGACTAAGTTAAGCATATTAAGATGAGGAAACAAACTATTCACATTCAAATGGAGAGGAAGTAGATGCAAGGTGAAGAATGAGAAGTATATCTCTGGCCATCGTTAATGTAGGCATTTGCTTTGCTTGATTATGTATATTTGTTACAAAGGTTTTATGTTTCATTCTTTTTTCAAAGGGTGGGGAGGTAGAAGTCAGAGGCAGAGAAAATATTTTGTTAATTGAAATAAAATTTAATATAAAAAGAAAAGTAGTAAAGATCTATACCAGTGTTCTCCATTGTAGCTTCAGGATGTTGAAATCTTTGGCAAAATATTTCAGGCCAATTTTCCTATTAAATGTATGTAGTAATTTTATTAAGTGCCTTCTTCTTCCCCAAAGTAACCTTCACATAACTAATGATTCGAAATTTATCTAGTCATACCATAAGATTATATATATATATATATATATGTATATATATATATATATATATACATATATATGTGTGTGTGTGTGTGTAATGAATGTATTTGCAAAGTTTTGTAGCCCGTGTAACTTTTTCTATCAGACTATTTATAATACCAGCAATGTGCAAATATTTCCTATTGTTATTACAAATGCTGAGATTTTTTTTATTACATGTGCATTTTCTTTCTGTTTTACATACCAATTATTTGTAACTATTTAATCTCAAGTCCATGCCTATAATAACAAGGTTTCTTTGCTGAAAAAAAAAACAAAACTGTAGCTATTTACTTTCTGGTTACATCTCTGTGTATGAGTACTAACAACAGATAGGAATTGAACAGTATATTGGTGCTTGTTGTAACTTGTTACTTAGACCAAAAGCACAAAATTGTTATGGTCTGCAATAAACCTCATTTGTTTTTACATCCATTTCATTTGTTTCCAGTTTTAAATATTTAGAAATCTATATCTGAACTGCTACCATGATGGTTGTAAGTGATAATGATTTTGTCATCCACTAAATTAGATGCTTAAACTCTGAAGGTTCTCATTTTCCCTAAAGTAAAAACTTGAATTTGTTTATCTAGTAAAAACAAAATTAATCAGCTAGATATATTTGTTGAGAATCTAATACATATGAACACTTTTCTAAGTGCTCTGGTCTCTATATTCAAGAGGTTCACAAGCTACTTGGGAAAAATAAGACCAAAACATGTGAAAAGTGAAATAACAATATATAAGGTAAATAATGGGTACACCCTGATTTACGTATGCCCAACTTACATGAACAGACATATCGAGCAGCTGAAAGTCAGACTGCCAAATATACTCCTCTCCCTAAGACAGTTCTTAGAGATTTCTCTCTCCTGTCACAAGGCAAAGCCCAGTGTTGTCCAAGACTACCGCCTCTCTATTCCCAACCCAATCACCTCAATCCAAGATTGCCTCTCCCCTTAGATCCTTTCTGAGTGGAAGTAAAAGTCAATCATTTCCAGACCATCATTATTCTCACCTATATGTTTTTACCTTTCTGTACAAAGTCTATTCAAAGAACAGAAAAGTTGAAGGAGGACAGCTACACAGGAGTTGTCCATGTTTCTTTCCCAGCTGCAAACAGTAAGGACTTATTGAAAAACTCATAAGAAGAGTCAAACAAAGTAAAGCACATGAGGGGCAAAGTGGAACAACAGAAGAGATAAAAATCTGAAGAGAAGCAGTTGACATGGGGCAAGAGGAGAGAGATGGCAATGAAAAAAGAACCTTACCCCTGGGATCCGAAGAAGTTAATGATGGCCCATAATATAATAAGATTTTTTTTTTTAAATTAGACTTTAATAAACAAGTCCCACTAGATAGTACAATGGATAGAGCACTGAACCTAGAGTCAGGAAGTCATCTTCCTAAATCCAAATCTGGCTTCAGGTACTTACTAGATGTGTGATCCTGGGCAGGTTACTTAACCCTATTTGTCTCAGTTTCCTCTTCTGTAAAATGAACTGGGGAAGGAAATAGCAAACCACTCTAGTACCTCTACCAAGAAAATCCCAAATGGGAATACAGAGAGTCAAACACGACTAAAACGACTGAACAACAATAATAATCCCTAGGTTTAGAGTGAGAGAATCGTATCCACCATAACTCCTCATCCCCTGAAACTTCCTTCCCTTGCTGATCCCTAGCAAGCCAGTCACAAAGTCAACTAGAATTTATCAAGTGCCTGTATGTGCCAACAGTAGGGATACAAAGAAAGGCAAAAGATATTCCCTGCTTTCAAAGAGTTCACAGTCTAATGAGAGAGATGTGACAAGTTTCAGGGTCCTTGTTAGCAACTGCCCAAACAAGCCAGCATAGTATGCAAACAGAAAGGTAAATAATTTATTTGTCCACTGCAGTGTGGATAAATCAGAAGGTGATGGATATACAAGACCTGTTAAAATAAGAAAAAGGGATGCTTAAATTGTTACAAGGAAAGAACATGTCCTTTTAGCACAATCATTTTTACACCAGACAACAGTATCTTTTGTATCAGTCAGTTAGTTAATTATCATTTGTTAAACTGCTTTTCTGCACTTTATTCCAAGAGATAAAGAAAAAGGGAAGAGTTTCTGGAACAAATGATATCCTATGAGTTTTCTTTTGTAATCCTAAAGTAATTAAGCAGAAAGGAGGTACAAAAAGGGACTTTCAGTGCCGTCAACAGGACATCCTAAAAAAGGGGAAAGAAAAATAATAGCAAATATAGAACAAAGTGGAGTCAGTTGCATATGCTCTATCAAATCCAAAAAAGTTGTTGTTTGTTCTTTGTTTTCTAAGAGGATTGATGACATGACAGGTGACATCTTGACTTGTGGGTGAATGGGATTTAAGTGAGGCAGAGTTCCACAAAATTGTCAGCCTCACTCTATCCCCCTAAAATAGATGAACTGCCTCTGCAGGTAGCAGTTTTCCCCAAAGGTAATAGCTTCACCCTCATCGGAGGTCTTCAAACCATGGATGTATAACCATTTTTCATACATGTTGTAGTGTGGACTCTTTGCCATGCAGATTGGACTAAATGGGCACGGAGGACTCGCCTACCTCTAATCTTTTGTCTAATTCCACCATACTTCAGATCCCCTCTGGCCTGTGCTGTCTGTCCTAAGAAAACATACATTATTCATCTCACTACTTCTCCAGGGAGGTACTCTGAGTTTCTGTAAACTATAAATGAACTTAGGAAAAAGAAGCCAGCCAATCACAAATCAAGTATTTTCTGCTTAAGCAATGCCCCAAAGCAATCAATGCACGACTGATTCCTAAAGGTATGGTACAAACAATAAGAATTTAAGAGTCAATGAGTCAGTGAGCTCTAGTGGTGTGAGAAGTCTTCAGGAGGAAACTAAATCGGGTCTTGAAAGAAGGGTGCAAATTTCACTTAGGCCTCCAATTCCCTCAGTCTATCAGTCTTTTAGGCAACTAAGAGGAGCAGTGATTAGAGCACTGGGCTTGGAATCAGGAATCTTCATGAGTGCAAATCCAGCCTCAGATACTTACCAGCTGTTTGACCCTGGATAAGTCATGCAACCTTCTTTGCCTCAGTTTCCTCATCTCTAAAATGAGCTTGAGAAGGAAATGGCAAACCACTTCAGTATTTTTGCCAAGAAAACCCCCAAAAGGATCATGACTCATCCACAACACTAAACAATTTAAACAGTCTGTTTGGCATACTTAAACAGCTAGCATTAGAGCAAATATGTCAAACCTATAGAAATATGTCCAGGTATGCCCAGAGATGGATGCCTTCATCAGTATGTTCAGGGAACATTCCCTGGTAATAACCATGCATCACAGTCTCTTATGTGTTCTACTAACCATCCAATATCTTATCCTCATTTTAACATCCTATGTCATGCCATCCATCAGCTTTTGAAGGCACACAGGTTGTCCTCTAGCTTTTCCCATTGTGTATTCAGTCACCTTATAATTCTGTCATGAAGAGACTTCAAATGATTCAGAAGTCTTATGGAAACTGGGAAGTTTTTATTGCCTTCGTCTAACTGAAGCATCAGTCATTTTTAATATCCCCAGGAGGGACATTCATCATGGTGCTGAAAATGAACTACTTCTCATTCTTCACCCATTTAAAGAGGGGTCCAATTCCCTCATTTAAAAATAAAATCACAACTGACAGTTAAGATTAGTTATTACCTTGTCCTTCACCCCAAGGGTATTCCAGAATATGTTGGTTTTGGCTAAAGATGGGATTAAAAAGTATGCCTTCGGAGATGGCTTGTTAGAGTACTTCTGAGATCTAATTTTTCTTTAATATCAAAATTTATTAAGCTATGGACATAGCTAAGATAGAAATATCAAAACAAAAACCACCCCCACCTTCTTTCATTTCAGTCCCTGTGGGCATAGGTATTCTCACTGCCCAGGCAGCCCCTAAGGTGGGCTGGAGGCATGGGTTTTCTGGAGCCAGCTCCAACAGGCTCTAGAGAGCTGGTTGCTAAATTTTCAATACAAGCATTTACACCTCAAATTCTACAAATCAAGGCATGATTTATTGTTTTATTGATCTTCTAGATTTAAGAAAGTAGTGGACAAAATGTCAATAAGACAGATTATACTTAAAGTGTGTTGTGTCCATTTTTTTTTCAGAGAATCAGTTGTTAAACATTTGCCAGCATTGCACTGGCTGGGAGTCCAGGAGAGGAGGTTCATTGCTAGCACAAATCTGAGCAGAGCTAGAAAAGTAGCCCCTCTGAAAAGCTTTACTTGAGAACTTAGAGTATATGATTATGACATCACACCAAAGTTTAGTGAAGATTTTTCTAACTTAGGAACCAAGCAGAATCAGGTGGTGTGTATAAAAGTAAAATCAGTGAACTTGGAAGTAGATAACCTGAGTTCTAGTTCTAATCATTCTCCTTAGCAGCCAGTGTTACTGTGACCAAGGCATTGAGTCTTGGGTTTGTTCCAGTAGAGAAAAGAGAATTGGGCAGAATGCTTTCTGCGGTTCCTTACTGTTCTAAATTCTATGACCCCTGCTATCTTTGGGATATCAAAGCCCCTTCCAGAACTGGATCCTTTGATTGTTCCAGATCAAGTCTGTGGTACATTTCTACCATTTGTTTCAGCCACAAGTCAGGCATGGAAAAGTGGACAAAGTGTGTTTGCATTGTTTCCTCTAACACTACATGCCCAGTACCCTTGGCCTCTAATCCCAGCTATGACCCTAGCTAGCTATGTGACCTGGGTAAATTATTTAAGCTTTTTGGGTCTAAGTTTCCTTGTATAAGAAAAGAGCTGTTACAATAATCTTTGAAGTCCCTTCTAAATCTAATATTCTACCACTCAAACAGTCTCTTGATTCAAATCCTACTCCAGTTCTTGTATAGTTAGGTAAATATTTTTAGTACTCTGAACCTCAGTTCATCTCTAAAATGTAATTCATTCTAACTGACATTCTTCTAAGTCTATTCTTACTCCAATTCATACTCCACACAGTTACTAGTGATTTTTTTTTTATAACCGAGGTCTGATCTCATCATTCCCCTAGTTGATAAACACCCTGCTCTTTTAAGGATCAATTATAAATTCCTTTGGCATGTGAACCCTTCCCAATCAGGCTCCAACCTAATTTCAAGACTTATGATATGTTTCTCACTTTTGTATATACTATAGTTCAGTCAAACTGGTCTGTTTACCATTCCTCATACAAAATACTCCAGCTCCCATCTCTGGGTATTTGCACTGGTTGCTGCCCATGCCTAAATTCACTTCCTTCTCATCACCTCTTACTATCCCTAGTTTCTCAGCTTAAGAACTACATGAAGACTTTTTGTATCTCCCTCCAATTACTAATATTCTCTCCACAAAAATGATCTTGTATATATTTTATATATACATATAGGAAATATGTTGTCTTGAAGTATATTATAAACTACTTAAAGGTGGGGAATATTTTATTTTTGTATTTATATCCCTGGTTCTTCTTGGTCCCAAGGGGAAAATGAGGAGCAGTGGGTCGTGGTTGTTGAAAAATAAATTGATTAATATAATGAAAAATTGCCTATAGATTTAAACGATCACAAAGTAGAATTGGCTGTCTTGGGAAATAGTAGGTCCCCTCTCAGTGGAAGGTTTAAGTAGGAGGCATGATGGTCAATTGTCTAGGATTTTGCATAGAGAGCTTTGTTCAAGCCTTGGTCAGATTAGGTGGCTTCAGACATCCCAACCATCTCTGAGATGAAGTGGGGTATGGAAATGTTCACTGAAAGAGACCACATTTGATATTCTGATCTCTTTCCCCTATTTTTCCCTTACAGACCTTGAAGCTTTACCATTCCATCTTCCCAGTGAAATAATTATGAAGTTTCCAAGAACAGAGAAGATCAAAGATGCTACTGCTGAGGAGAACTTGGTTTGAGTACTGACCATTTTGAACCAGCACAGCATGAGGTCTACAGTGTCTTTATCCCATGGAAGTCATATGTGGGTCACAAAGTTAGAAAACCAGTAAAGTTTTGCTCCTCTGTTGCCTATCTCTAGAGTTTCAGGCCTGGGTGGAACAGTGGATAGAGCACCAAGCCTGGAGTCAAGAAGACCTGAGTTCAAATCTAGTCTCAGCCACTTATTTGCTGTGGAACCCTAGGCAAGTCACTATACCTCTGTTTGGCTCAGTTTCCTCATCTTTAAAATGGTAATAATAATGGTACCTGTCTCATAATTAGCATAAAACCTGGCACATAGTAAGTGCTCTGTAAAAATTAGCTGTCATTATTATTGACAAGCTTCTAAGGACAGGGCTAATCCATCCTAATGGATAATAGGTTTCTTTTTATCTCTCCTTTGAAAGGTACCCCTGAAGACAAATCACAGAGAAGTCTGGATGCTTCACAAAATGTTAAAGGCAAGTCTGAAACTGCAAACAAAAGTATGCAATAAAAGATCTGGTGGGGTTGCCTCTGTTCCTGTGAATTCATGTGGGTTCAGGCCATTGATTTACTTTGCCCTTTTATTGAGTTTATGAAGGCACTAACATTTTGCTCCAGTGTGAAAATAATATATAAAACCTCTTAAAGCTGAGGTCTTTAAAATGTTTGCCCAGGAGCAATAAATTTGATTTTAAAAGTCTGTTAGCTGGCTGCTATTTACTACCTAAGGCAAATGCTTTAAACAACATTTTCGTACCTTTTTTTACTTCACTATATGAATGCGCCCCTGTGACTAAGATCGTTTTGGGCAATATGTTCACAATGAAATTTGGTAGCTTTCAGATGGTATTCATTTCTCAATCATTACACCATGAAATTTCCTGAAACAAATTTGTCAGTCCTGGCACATGCCAAGTCAAAGCCTATGTTAAGGCTCTAAAATGAGATGGGTAGAGGGTAATAATGCACAGTAGGTGATTATGATGAACAATTGGCCAAGATTAGATCCCATGGTGAATGTTTAGACAAAAACAGGCCTGCATATGAATGGAGGAAATATAGAAAACCAGCTACCCATAAGCATAGGTAGCTTTCAAGACATGAAGTATAACCACAAAGAAATGAATGTTTCATAGAGTTAAAAGTACTGTGGATCTTAAAAGCATACTATAAAGGAGTTTTTAACTATAGAGTAACAGTGACTCTCCGGTTTTCACTGCCTGATGGCCAGATGTGTTACACTTCACTGTGTTCCACTGAACTTCCCATACCCTAACAGCAGATTGTTGTGTCCATAAGGACAAATTACCTGAGAGACCGAGTGTTTTAAATGAAAGAACAGCTCTTTTACAAAGGATTATTTACTTTAAAGACACAGCAAGAACAAATTTACTAACATCTCAATACCTGAGGGGCATAATCTCCCTTTTAAACCACTACAGTCTCTGGGGAAGAAAGAGAGATGAGATTCACAGCTTAATTTCTACATAGCATAGTCCCACCCAGTTCCAAGTACAAAGTCCCTCTGGACTTGTGTCTCAGCACCCTGGACCTTCATGGCTTCCCTGATGGGCTAATAGTATCATCTGGCTTTGAATCCTGAGTCCTAGGTTACCATAGCTCATATTCTTGGGTTCAGGACTTCACTGACTTTACCTAGAACTGAAAAGGACAAACAAAACAGACTAAATATCAAACCCATTTCTTGGAGTGACATCGCCTAAAGGGAAAGGGAGAATGTAGTCGTTCCTCCACACTCGACTTAGCACATGGTATGCATATTTAGGGTAAAGGAGACCTTTAATCCCTGGAGGCCACTACAGAGACAGGAGTGAGACTGTCCCAATCAAGTAATTTCAAAGACATATCCCCTTCTGACCATATAGCCAAAGGAAAGAGCTGCTCCTAGTCACACAATAGGGGAGCATCATCACTGTAACAATATATAGCACTACTATGTTAAGCATTCTACAGTTATTATCTTGTTGATCCTTACAACAACCCTGGGAGGTAAGTGCTATCGTTATCCCCATTTTATAGATGAGGAAACTGAGACAAGTAGGGGTTAAGTGACTTGTCTAGGGTCACACACCTAGAAAGTATCTGAGGCTGCATTTGAACTCAGGTCTTCCTGACTCTAGGTGTCCTCTCCTTGCTCCCCAATCTTCAGTGTCCACAGACCTCTTTATCAATCTCTCTGAGATGCCCTGCACTAGAAATATGACTGACCTTTTTGTTTTCCTGATCAGAATTCAGTCGGGTATATTTGTTAAATCTTTGTTGAGAAGATAAGGAGAGAGCTAGATTCTAATGCTTCCTCCTATTCCACCATCTTGACTCTCCCTCCCAGCAGCAGTTCTCAGTGTTAGACATTCTCCTAATCAGCATCGGCCATTTTATGTGATTCACATACTAGAGCTCATTGACCCCAGCTGTGAGTGGGGCCTTGAAAGAAAGAGACAGAGAAGTGGAAAATTTTGAGGAGATGATAAAATTGAGGAAAAGAAAGAAAAAGCAGGTGATTCCAAGGCCCAGTAGAACACTACTGTGGGGTGCCCTTGGGAGCCAGGTAGCAGCAGCCACCACTGGGTGCCAAAAGGAAGGAAGAACTCTGAAGTGAAGAAAGTGAGCACCCAAGCCAATGTAGCCCACATCATACATTTTGCTCCCACCTTGGCAACAAGACCTCCAGGTATGAGTCACTCCTCTAAATTTCCCCATTTTTTGACATTTCATTACCTATATCAACTCTCAATTATACAAACAACTCTCACACTTCACAGAATCATCTTAGCTAATAGCTGTGTCTTCCTTCTCCAGCAAAAATTTACCAGTAATATGCCTTACAAGCAGAATTGGCAGTTTGAGTTTTCAATCAAAATTTAACTTCACCAACATAGCATTCTAGGGGTGGGGAGGAAGGCACCAGGTGATGCAACAGTTATACTTCCATACCATGGAGACAGGACCCCTCTCAATCTGTAATCTCACATATGGAGCTACTACTTTCCAGATTCAGAACAAGATTTATCCATGACTGTCCATCCTGTGTGACTCCTAATAACTATTATATAATAAAGTATTTTATAGACATCATCTCATTTGAGCCTAACCCTAATCTGGGAAAATAAGTACTTTTGTTAGTATTATACTCATTTTACCAAAAAAAAAAAAAAAAATAGGCCCAGAGAGGATAAGTGACTTGACCATGATTGATGGAGGTGATGCAAAACCCAAGGGTAGGGTACTCAAATTTTTGCAAGAGTTCACAGCTCATTCTGACTTAGCCAAATCTTGGTAGAAGTGATGCTAACCATGCCAGCTGCTCTACAGGAGCTAGTTACTCTATCTATATTTCATGGAAATCTGGGAATCTCTTGCTTTTCTGAGGCAGTATCCTCTGGTATTCTAGATATTTTTGTTTATCCTTCATTTTTCAAGAGGACCAATGACGTTACAAGGAGATATCTTGACTTGTCCATGAATTGAATTTAGATCTTCAGCCTCACTCTCTCTTCCAGAGTCATCAAAGTCCAGTGGCAAGACAAAAGTCAGGACACTTGGCAATGGCTAGGAGTCTCTGCTTCAGCCACCTTCATGGCCACTGGAACAAATTGTTCTCATCTGCTCATTCTGTCAGGAGGAAAATCTTCACATGTTTGGGTTAGACATCTCCCTTATTCATCCATGGGTTTGAGACCTGTCAATTAGCCTCAGCCTGATTTAGCCTGTCTGTTGACACTGTTTTGCTAGGGCATCTCTGCTATGCATGCTACAACTTCTTGGAGTGGCAGGTGGATACCAAAGGTAAATAAGCACCTCAGTAAGCCCTCTCACCATAGGGTCTAGTCCTCCCTGAATACCCCAACCCCAATTATATTCTAGATATATCTACATACATTTTCACCTGATCAGGAATGGTGTCTACATGACTGCGAAGCTGGGAGGGGCTGAAGTTGGATGAGAGGGTGCCCTTGAAGGAGGAGAAAAGAACTTGAAGAACTAGAGCTTTGAAGCTATGATGATGCTTTGCCATTTTTCATAGAACATAAAATGCTTTGGCTTCCATGCTGTGTTTTAGGCAAGGTGGGCGCCAAACCTCTGTGGGATTACAGAAGTGAACATCATTTGAAAGCCACTGGGGGTTGGAAAGAGATGGTTTTGATGGAAAATTTGAAGAAAGATTTGTTGCTCCAAGACAATGAATTTCACACCCCTAGACAACCTGACAGATAATCTCATCTAACTGAACAGCAGGAAAAATTATCAAGAGAAGGACTGTCAGTGAGACCCAAGGCCACTGGGTTGGGGAGAAGCTGATGAACAAGAAACATTTTCCTTAGTTCATGCAAATGGGGACTAGGTGCAAACAGCAGTCTTCTAAGGGTTGGTAGTAGAGTGATGTCTTTTGATTCATGCATAAATTGGATTTAAGTGAGACAGAGTTGCACAAAGTCATCAGACTTATTCTCTCCTCCAGAGTCATCATGGTCCAGTGGCAGGACAGAGTCAAGATGGCTGGCGATGGCTCAGGATACAGTGGATGACCTTGCCATCTTTGGTGTCTAACCAAGTTCTAAGCTCTCCTCATAGCCTGCTTCATCTGCCTTCATGACCATTGGAACAAATTGTCCTCATCCACCTATTCCACCAGATGAAGTCTTCACATGCTTGGGTTTGTGAACCTAACTCACCAATGGGTTTGAGAACCCTTGGTTACCCTCAACCTAGTTTGGCCTGTCTGCAGAAACAGTTTACTGGGATGTGGCCGCTACACATGCTTCAGCTTCTTGGAGCCACAGGTGAGAGTTAGGCAGAACAAGTGGACACCAAAGGTGGAAACAGCCCCAAAAAGGCCTCGGCAGCCATCACACCAAAGGTACTGGTCCTCCCTGAACACACCCTACACCCTGGTAGTACAGTACAATACAGTATGGTATCTAGCTCATTCTCATTGCTGACTCTGGGTTCTGGATGGGAAAAAAGAGGGACCCTGTTTGTGGGTAGGTAGTGAAGAAACACCCACTAGAGGCAAAGAAGAGACCTCAATTGTTTGAAGTATTTTCAATGTGATATACCCCTAGGACCAGTGCTAAGTAGTTATTTTTAAGCCTGGGACAAGAGGAAGAAAGAACAGAATAGAAGTGAATTTCAAAGATGCAGCTTCTAGATGAGGGGTATGAAGTGTTCAGAATCATCTGGTCATTCTGTTTTAGCTATCTAATCTTTGCTAAGTGATATTATGTTTAAGCTAGTAATGAAATGCAAGTGTTGGCTATAAATGTTTCAAGCTGGGTACCCTGGAACAAAGTTCCAGTCATCTGCTCTAGTTAGGTCTCTGTCTAGGGCATTTGGACCAAGAGTGCAGCCCTCCAAGGGAAACTGAGAAATGATCTTCCCTAAGAGGAGTATCAGAGATATGGGGCTCAGATCCTTCCCATGACACTACAATCACAAACCAGAGGCTAAAGTTACGAGAGAGCATTAACTGGAGCATAATAGGTACTCCTAAATGCCAGTTCATGACCTGACAGGTGAGATTCAGGAGTAGGAAAGAATATATCGATATCCTTCCAAGCCTGAGGAGAGAACTAGAGAATCTTTAAATGATTTTATTGTTACGTGTGTATGGAACATAACATGTACTTAAAAACTCTTGTTGATTGATTAACTGATTGACTGAGGAGCCTCTATGGACACAGCTTTTCTTTTACTCCTCCACCCCCAATCCCAGTGTTCACACAAGGGCAAGAACAGAGGACCATTTGGAGGAAAGAATTTAATATTTCATAATTATCATTATTATTGTTCAAGGATGCTTAACATACAACTAATTTGGAATTATTGAGAAGTGATTGGGTAGAAATATAGCATTCATATCATTTTATAAATTACCTGAACTATCTATCTACTATAGTTTAAGGGAACAAAGGTCTTAATGACAAAGGTGAGCCTCAGCTATTCTGAAAAGGCTCCTGCTGATGTTCATGGATTATGATGTTCATCAATTACCACACAGGAATGAAAATACTACATGTTCTTCATCATTCTTGCTACTCTCTGCACCCACCCACCCCAAATGCCACTTTAAAAGCACTCTACACTCTAAGCAATGTTTCCATGTTGTATCTATAACCAGCTGTGGAGTCCCCTATTACTTGAGTTTTAAAGGATCCTGACCAATTGCCTGTTTCTCTACTAAAACAGATCAGACCTCTCTGAGCAATAGGGCTAGGCCAAGGGGACTGACTGTCACTATCTCTCTATTTTTTTCTTATTGTCATCATAGCTGATGTTCCCTATGCCCTCTAGTATATTCATGGGCAGAGGGAAGACAATGGTGGAATTCTTCTCTGTGGCCACAGTAGCCAAAGTTTGCAGATAGCGCAGCTGAAGTGCTACAGGAGATTCAGACAGTACCAGAGAGGCTGACTTCAGTGATTTAGAAGCATTCATCTCTCCTTCTGCAGCTAGCACCTACAGTAACAAAGGAACAAAAAAACATCATTCACAACTGCATTTTATTCAGAATTTTCCAGCAGCCCATTCCTGGGTCACTTGGCAATCATCACATTCCACCCCTCGTGTTATTTTACAAAGAGATGACTGGAAGTTAGAGGCTTCTATTTCTTCCTTTGATCATTTATTCTAGGGAATGTTTTCTTCACCTTATTACTGGCACATCCCATTACAAGATCTAATTCAAATTCTGCTAAATTTCAATCATGAAGAGCAATGGGTACTTCTGATTCCTGAAGGATGATATCTTTGTCCTGAAAAGATGGGAGGGGGGTGGTAAAGATGGACCACAAGAGGGATCCTAGGTTATGTTTGGTGGATCTGGGGTAGTTGTGACCAGATAGTTTCTAAGAGGGACACAAACCTTAGGGTTATGTCTAGCAGGTCCCATGGTGGGGAGGAGCCCTGAATTGTGATGGTAAATCCTGGATAGGCTGGTGGCTAGGAGAGAGCCCCGAGTCATAATCCATGACTCTTATGAGGTTTACAATGAGGAGAGCCATGGTAAGGGTAAAGGGTAGGTCCCAGGAGATGTGATCTTGTAGTTTGGTTGGTGAGATCAAGTCAGGAGTCTAAG
Organism: Notamacropus eugenii; assembly: GCF_028372415.1. NCBI lineage: Eukaryota > Metazoa > Chordata > Mammalia > Diprotodontia > Macropodidae > Notamacropus > Notamacropus eugenii. The sequence goes on from NC_092876.1 coordinate 101,105,502, forward strand.
GGACCCTCAGTTATAGTCCATAAACCCTGTAATAGGATGTTAAGTTTCTTGGCAGTGGAAATGGTTTTCATCTTGCTTTCATATTCCCAGTGCCTAATAGAATATTTTGAACATAGTAGGCTTTGAAAACATACTTAAGGGTTGAACTGGATTATATACTAACAGTGGATCAAAATAATTCAATGAGGCTTAAATAGTATGGCTAAAAGTAGCATGTGGAAAGTCAGGGTGTTTTATTCCTTAACTTTCTGACTCCCACCCCTATTCTCTTATTTTATTTCTTTGCTTATTCTTTTTATTACTGTATATTTATTTTATCTTATTTTATTTTACAGGTAATGGCTCTCTAACTAGGGGAGAAGGGATACATGATGGTGATGTAAAAACAAATGTATAAATAAATATTTTTTAAATGAACAAGAATCCTTCAGGAAGTTGATCACTCTTTTCACCAAGCGCTTGTCATTACTACTGCACTAAACTGTTTTCCAAACTCAGTGCTTTGGAATGGCTGGGACCAAGCTAATAGCTAATCACACACCAGATGTGTGGTAAAGAAAGATTGCAGAAAGGTTTATTTCACAATAAAAGCATACAAAGAGCTACAGGGAGGGCTTCTAGTCTCTGTTAGTTCCTAGGAATACAGGAAACACACCCACACAAAAATAAAAGGTTTATTGGGGCCAGGATAGTTGTAGAACTGGAGGGACTTGAGTTCGCTCCCCATTTTCCAACCACACCAGCCTAGACTATTGCTGAGCCAAGAAGTTATGGAGCAGATATGGGGCAGATTGCTTTACTTTTGCCTTCAGGTGGATTGATCTAGAAGGACATAGAGTCATATCTAAGATGATAGCAATGAGGTCCTAAGATTTATTTTAGAAGATACCTTTGCTCATTGTTTTTAACCTCACCTGCTAACTTTTACTTGTTTTTATCTTTCTCTGAAAGGCTTTTTAACTGTCCTGGGAAGTGCCTGGAGAAGAGGAGGTAGTATAAGAATAGGTTTTATTAGATGTGTTGGTAATTTGAACCTTCACCCCCTGAATGACCAGGTATACCACATACAGAATTACTCCCTGGACAAAAGCAGAATAACTGGATATATCCAAGAAACTAGTCAGAACTCCACTTAGGTAATAGTATTAGAGTGTATTTTTATCTTTTCTTATACTATCTGTGTAACATTCCTTTAAATAGTGCCAGCGCTCATTTTCCCTAGGTCCAGAGGCAAATTCTTATTAAGAACCTTATTACTGAGAATAACAAAAATAGCTAACATTTATGGAGCACTTGAGGGTTCACAAATCAATTTCCATGTTATCTCATTTGGTCTTCATAGTAATAGTGGAAGGGTTACCCCCATTTCAGATGATAAAACTGAAGTGGAGTTAAGTGGCTTGCCTAGTGTCACCCAGCTAAACAGCAGGATTTTCTCAAGATTATCAACTGGTCTTATTTTCCCCATGATTCTCGGGTTGGAGATTGGCTCTTAAAAATGAATGGTCCTTACCTTGGCTCTGGCCTCTCGGGTGGCCTCTGCTTCTGCAGCCATAGACCTTTGCAACTGCAAAGGAATCCGGACATCTTTGATTTCCACTCGGGCCACCCGGATGCCCCACAACTCAGTAGCATCATCAAGTATTGTCTGTTTTAGAAACAAGAGAAAGAACCATACTGACCAAAAAATAGGTCACTAACTGGGAGTATCTTTCACGTGCTCTGTATTTACAAGGCTCATTCCCCTCCTTTTTTTTTCCTCCTTTATTATTTATTCCCCTTCTTTAGGCTTGGCAGTCCCTTGACTACTTGACAGGATTCAGTTTGATTGATGACTGGGCTGATTCCTGGAAGGATTAATCTAATCTAAATTTCTCCCGCAGGATAATGCTCACCATCCAGGTGTGAGGAGTTTTCACAAAGCAGGCCAGGGAGATCAAGCCACAGGGCAAGTGTTTCAAGGAGTTTCCTATGCTCCTCTTCCCCTAACCCATTCCAAACTTTCCTAACCACTTCCAAGTGGGCACTTGGCACTACTCAGGGTACTTCACATCTCTATAACAGCTTAAGCCTAAAATAACTCAATTCTTAAAGTTCTTCAGAAAAATAATAACTTATGTTTATAAAATACTTTAAGTTTTGCAAAGTACTTTAAAGATAAGAGGGTTTCCCCAATGAAGCTAAGGTCTCAGCCATAAACCTGATGTTCAGTGACTTGCCCAAGGTCACACAAGTAGTTAATGCCTGAGACAGGTTTGAAACTCAGATCTTTGTGATATCTGAGTCTGATACTCTATCCACTATGACATTTCACTGCCTCTTGGGTAGTCCTTACTTTATAATGTTTAAAGGAAACAAGACACTAAGGTCCAAAACATCACTGGAGCCCTCTATGTTCCCAGTCCTTCCCCAACAGACTTTATGATTCTGAAAGATGGCAAAAACTCCAGAATAAAGCCTATATCCTTGAAAGTCATTGATCTTATATATGAATAGATGGATGGATGGATGATAGAAAATAGATTGATTGGTTGATGATAAATAGATAGTAGATAGATAGATAGACAGACAGACAGATAGATAAAAGATCACTTCAAGCATGAAATGCAGATTGTTGATACTATATACCTGGATGCTATGGGCAATAACTTCTCTGCCAGCTAAGATCTGGGACAAAGTTTGTGTCCCCAAGACATTTCTCAAAGTGGTCTGGGCCAGTAGGAAAGTGGCTTGGTGAACATCATTGACATTAGCCACAGCAGAAACAGCGCTGTGGATTCGGTAGTAGACCACTCCATCCACTTGGGTAGTTACAGAATCTCTGGTGAGGATCTGTAGAAAAAGAAGAGAGAGGCTTCAAGCTGTTCTGGCTCTATATTCCTATAAAAGCTGTTGTGACCTTGGTACTTCATCTACATTTGTAGGTTAAGGAATCTGAATTTCAAGTTTCTATATGTCCTGACAGTTTTCTATCCCTTTTCTTCTCCCCTACCAATCCCTACATTGATCATCAATTTTAGCATGAAAAAGAAAAATTGAAATCTGTGCATCCATGCATGTGTGTGTCCTTGTAGAATTTTAGAATTGAAAGGGACTTTAGGCCTATTCTAACCTCATTTAACTAGTGAAGAAGCTGAGGTGCAGAGATTAATTGATTTGAGTCTAAGTTTGCACAACTAGCTAAAATTCAGACAACCTGGCTTCTAGCCTGATGCTCATTCCAGTGTCCTACATGGTGTACATGGTCTAGAGTTGGTGAATTTCACATCTTGGGGAACTTTATTTTCAAGGTATGGCATGTAATTCAAAACAACATTAAGAAGTCATAACTATATTATTTAACTTTTGTGGTTCCATTCAGAGGTAGAAAACAAGTTTCCCTGATTCCAGCATATAATACTTAATCGATCAATTGAAGGAACAATTTTGCTACTTCCAAAAGTGGATGCATTTAAAGTTGCTTATTAAGACCACTAGATGGCAGTAGAGACCATGCTGTATTTGGGGGCTAAAAGAAAAACTTAACTATGGCTCGCCCCACATTTATATTAGGTTTGGACTGAATTGACCCCATGTTCTGGTGTTGTGTAAATAAGATTGCTAGTGTGTAATAGTGAGGGAAAATTCTATCTCACAGAAGTAAAGACTTTTACAAAAGGTGAGAAAACATTTCAGTTTCAGTAGACAGTATTATTTTTTTAAGAGAATGAGGATCTTGATGCCCACTTGGGGAATGACATAGCAAAGGGGACAGACACCCCAGCCTGCCTTGGGGCAGCTTCTGTTGGCCTTATTCCCCTAGGAATCTACTTGAGCTTTTCTAATGTGGACTCAGGCATCTTTAGAACACTTCAGTTTTGCTTCTAGATCATCAATCTCAAAGCTAAATTCATTCAAAATGTCTTGAATTAGGAGTCAAGAAAGAAACTGCTGAAACTGCTCAAGATTGCTTGTTTACTACTCAGAGCAGATATTCTCTACATTTGAAAAAAATAAATTCAGAAGACTTCCTAAGGCAGTGGGGGGCTGGGGAAGACTGCTGTTGTTATTATTGCAAGTGTAAAGTTAAGGGAAAATCTTTAAACTGTTCTTTGAGAGAAAACTTAACTTCTACATTTTTATTCAATTCCTCTCAAAGTATATTTTAAGGCAGAAATTGGATTTCAATTGGGGAGGGTTCCCTCTTTACCAAATAGACTGTTAGCATTTCGAATGACAGACAACCCTCTAAATTTTATCCTTTTATACTTAATTTCTTCAAACCATCTGTAATTTGGTTGGTGTGCATACTCCCTCTGCTATCACAGAACTACCACCATCAGTGATTTATCATTGATTTTGATGGGTTACTGTGGTTAAAATGAAAAAAAAATCATTCTGAAACCAATCAGGTGATGAGAATGAAAATAACCTGGTTGGTCCTGGGACCACACACACGCACACATACATACATACGTACATACATACATACACACACACACACACACACACACACACACACACACACACATATATATACTGATTTTGAGGCTTTCCAGCTAGGTAGGACTTTCCAAAACTCGCCCTTCTTTGGCACAGCCTTGGAGAATTTTTTTTTCTATAAATAATACATGTATTTTGGTTTAGTGCTCCTGCCCTCAGGTTTGATGTTTACTTTTTCCAGTACTTTTTTGCTCCATGATCACCTTTTTGTTTCTCTCTCCCCTTTCTCACTTGTGCACGTGTGGAGATTTCTGCTGGCGAACTGGCCTTGCTTCACTGTGATTGGCGAAGATGTGAACCTTTTTTTAAAAAATACTTAAATTGTTTCTTTTGTTTCATGTTGTATATTTGAAATTTTAGTTATCCTCTGAAGCCTTGGAGAATTTAAGCTAATATGATCATAGACTCCATTAAAGGGAAAGGCTCAGAGCTTCCAGGAATAGAGAGCTGATAATCCCACGGTCCTTGGCTCTCATCTGCAATACTGAATTCAGGACTGGGCCCAAGGTTTAAGGATACTGATTTTAAAAAAGGGGGAGAAAAGGATAAACTGGAGAATGTCAGAGGAGAAAAACCAAAATGGGGAAGGACTTTGAGTCCATGTTAGAATCAAATGAAGGAATTGACCATGTTTAGCTTGGTGAAAAGAAGACTTGGAATAAGGATGGGGAGGGTTGAGAGACATCTTCAAATATTTAAAGGGATGCCATGTGGGAAAGGGATTAGATTTGTTCTGCTTTACTCCAGAGAAAGGAACCGGTCCTAAAGCAATGAGTGGAAGTTGTCAAGGTCAATTTAGGCTAGACATCAGGTAAAAATTCTAATAATTAGAGATATTCAAGTGGAATGAACTGCCTCAAAAGTAGGTCCTGGGTCCCCCTCATTGGAAGTCTCACAGCGGAGGCTGGACAATCATTTGTCAGGGATGCCTCTGAAGTCTGTTCTAGGTATAGATCAGGGATTCAATAATTCTATATTGTAGTGGGGATTCCTTTCATGTGTAGGTAGAACTAGATGACTACTGATGTCATTCAACTCTCAAATTCTGTGATTTTTGTGACTCCAGAATCACCTCCATGGACCAATCATCAGAGTAGAGTTGTAAGCAAACTCCACCCAGATAATGATAATTCACATTTCTATGGCACCTTAAGGCTCACAAAGTGCTTTCATTCCAAAATTCTGGGGAGGTAAATCACATAAGTAGCATTAGCTCCATTTGGCAGATGAGACAGACTTCAGTGACTATTTGCCACTAAAGTGTAAAAGGTGCCAGACTAGGTGTTGGCTTCATCTCTGGATCTCTTCTTAATGGGTTCTGTGACTTTGAACAAGTCACTTCATTTCCCTGGGCATCAGTTTTCTCACTTATAAAATTAGAAGACTGGATTAGATGATCCCTAAAATTCCTTCCAGCTCTAAAATTCTATGATTCTATGAAAAACCATTTGTTTGAGATGTTTTTGTTTAACTTTTTCCCCCGTATTTTAGTAGTTCTAATTATGGATTAACTCCTAATTTTTGTAAATTGTGTTTTATTCTTCCAATTTCAATTTCCGTGAAAATCTAGTGTCTCTCCTATATTAGTTTAACAAATGAGAAAGGAAACTACTCTGGGTGATAACCATTTATTTTTCTCTTTTTTCTGGTTATCTTTCTCTAGGGTCCCAGCATCTTTGAATTCCTATAGGTATTTGATTCTTTAGTTCCACTTTTTAATCTTATTGGATTTTTATATAAAAGGTCCTAGGACCCTGAACCCAAGAACCTTGGGAATAGTGATGTCTCTTCACCCATCTTTGACCCAGCATACAGTTCCATAGGTTCTGGAGCCATGGCTAATAAAGAAATCTTTGTGAAGAAGGGATTCAACTTCCTTACCACCACCAATATCAGCTGCTAAGTAACTTCCAGCAGCAGGCAAGTAAGCCCAACACAGCCCTGAAAGTAGTAATACCCTCTCTGACCCTTGGTCCTCCTCATCCTAGGAAACAATCAGCAGAGATGGTCACTTGACAATCATTTCTACAATTGCTGCAATTTGCAACAGCTATAGGTACAGAAAACCCAGAAAAGAAAGTTTTTGTTGCCAAAGTCCCTGGTACCATCAAATGGTTGATCAGAAATCCATGCTTTTATCAGTGGAAATGATATTAAAGACAATATGTTATCACCTGCTGTACACTGAGAACAATTAGATCTTTTCATCTGACTTACAGCCAAAACCTTGTATATGTATTGTTTCCCCCTAATAGAATGTGTGGTCCTTGAGAGCAAGAACTCTCTTACTTATATCCCCAGATTAGCACAGTGCTTTCCACAAAGCAAGCACTTAATATTTGTTTTTTTTATTTCCTTCATTCAAAGGAACAGGAAGAGCCTTTTGAAATTCACAAGACTATGGAAATCAGATGCTAAAGAAGTAATAATGGGTAGGAGCCACGTTGTATATATTAACATGTGACTAGTATATACTCAAGCAAACTTAAAAAGGCAATGCAAGGGTCCACAACTTTATGAAAGTAAAATCACCCAATCAAGTTAAAGAAGGCTACTTGAGATTTCAGTATACTAGAATAGTTTGGCTTTGTATTTCTAATGGAAATTGATCATGAATGATTGGTACCTCTTGTGGGGGGATGTTGCAGGTAACAGTTCGGAGATCAACTTTGACAAAAACATCTACACATGGTAGCACCAGGATCAGACCTACCAAAAAGAAGGCATATTTCAAAATATTTTCCTGGGTATTCAAAAATAGATAGATAGATAGATAGATAGATAGATAGATAGATAGATAGATAGATAGATAGATAGATAGATAGATAGATAGATAGATGGACGGACGGACGGACGGACGGACGGATGGACGGACGGATGGACGGATGGACGGACGGACGGACGGACGGATGGACGGACGGACGGATGGACGGATGGATGGACGGACGGATGGACGGACGGATGGATGGATTGATGGACGGATGGATGGATGGACGGACGGACGGATGGATGGATGGACGGACGGACGGATGGATGGACGGACGGACGGACAGACAGACAGACAGAAAAACAGATATTTAAACAAACAGCCACAACAACGCTTGAGGTTAAATTAGGGTTCCAAAAGCTCTTGTGACTTTGTTTATATTAACTGTTGTTTTCTTCTCTATAGCCACCAAAGATCCCTAACATTTATTTTGACATTTTCTTCCTGTTTGGGGGTTTCCGATCTCTAAAAATCCAGGATAATTTTAATGAGAGTTATCTGAGGAAACATTTCATTATAAATCCATATGAAAGGCATATCACCTGGCCTTGAATGTCATAGGCTGCTTCCTTGTGAAATTCTTTCCCAATCATCTCTGCATTATAATTCAATAAAAGAATATTACTGTGGGAATCTTCCTGATAGTCTACATTCTCTAAATCCCCATTGTATTACAGAATTGATGGTTCTTTCACTGTTGTCTTCTGATTCAAGTCTACCGGAGGGGAAATGATAATTGTAGATTCTCTGTCACTAAAATATGTTGGTCAAAAGAAGCAAAATAAGATTCTAGGTTAATGGTAGCTTATATTTACATAGCATTTTAAGATTTACAAAACACTTTCCTCACAAATCAGTGCAAAGTATATGGAGCACAATTTTGCTGCTGGCAGTAATGCAAGTGGAATGTTCCTAGCTCCACTCTGTTTCTCCAGGCTGGGCAAGTGAATTTCCTAGTATGTTTTGCCTGAACCTGGAAAGCAACAAAGTTTATGATAATAATTGAAAAGAATTTTCTCTCTACAACATAAACAGCAGACTTCATTCAAGGAGAAGAAGCTTCTTAAATAAGAATAAAGGAGTTAAAAAGAAAGCTTCTGCTAGCTTTGTGCTTACTAGCTGCATGTGGCTGTGGGTCTGATTCACAAAAAGAGTTGAAATAGCTATTAAGGCAATTGATTAAAGTTTGATTTGGGGGGCAGAGTATCAGACTTTGAAGACACTGGCAAATATTTTCTCCATTTTACATACTAGCTAACTAAAGCTTAGATAATTAAAGCAATTTGACCAATATTACACAGTTAATAAGAAACATGACTGGCAAATTTTGCACCTGAAACAAGTAGCAATGGCAAAATGTACCTGTGTGTCTTTTAGGAGGGAAAAGTGTACACCTTAGGATACCATGAGGTTCTTAGTTGGTAGAAGGAGAGGAAGCCTACTACAGGATGAAACTGCTGCTACCACTATGATGCTAGGGTCAGGTAGAGGAAGAAGTATGGCCTGATGGTCCTTCCTGGGACCCCTGAATGTCCTGTCCTGGTACTAAGTTCTAGTACCTAGTACCTAGCTCACAGCCCTAGTTATAGCTCTGCTAGTAAGGACCACAGTTTGAACCCACATCTTCTGATCTCCAAGTTCAATGCCTTTTCTACCACACTGCAGGGGTCCCTCATTATTGTATCCCTCCACAGTACAGCGCCCCTGCATAAGGATTTATTTTGTTCATGGTCAGTTGTTTCAGTCAGGTCTGACTCTTCCTGATCCCATTTGGAGTTTTCTTGGTAAAGATACTGGAGTGATTAGCCATTTCCTTCTCCAGTTCATTTTACAGATGAGGCAAACAGGGTTAAGTGACTTGCCCAGGATCACACAGCTAGTCAGTGTCTGAGGTCAGATTTGAACTCAGGAAGATGAGTCTTCCTGAGTTCATGTCAGACACTCTATTCACTGCACCACCTGGCTAGCCCTAGGATTTGTAAGGATTTCACAGAGTTGCTAAAGTGATGAGTTAATGCATCCCTGTCTTCAATTAATTGTTTATTCATTTGGAGGGAGAATTTTTAGAATGAATGAATTAAAAAAATTAGTATTGGCATTTTGGATGTGCCAATCTATTCTCATTCTCATTCATTATATAGATGATTATAGAAGCAAAATATGGGTTTTGATTCTAAGCTCCATATAAATGGCTAATAATACTGTAGAAGGGAAAGAAAAAAATACTACTGGGATGCTTTCTTCCCCCACAAAATCCTGATCTTTCAACCTTTGTTGTGACTTGTCTTTAGAATGACTGCTTTACGGTGACTTTCCCTGTTGGTGGTAGATAACAGATGGGATACAAAATGATGTTTAGCTTCAATTAGCAAAAGTGCGGAGTCTTTTCATTAACAGTTTGGATGACTTCCCACTGGTCCTTATGGCATTCTGAAGTAACTCATTAGAGACGTGTATGACGAGCGTAGTTAACCTGGGACATTTAGTACATGAAAACCCCTGGGAAATGGGTTCATTGGTAAAGGATGGTTTTTCCCTCCAGCATACTGTATGTTGGAACTACTCTATTATCCCCAGATCAAGATTTATTTTATTTTTCACTCTTACCCTGTCCAAGAGAGAATGATTCTGTTACCCTGTTCCAGAGTGATAACTACTGTATACACTTTAGTTGTGATGGTTCTATGTCTTGTCTTTTCTCAAGATCAGAAGCTCAATTCTTAAGCCTCTGGCCCAGAGGTTCTGAACATTTTTCATGTGATAGATCCTTTGTTGGTCTGGTAAAGACACTGGACTGAGAATAATATTTTTAAATGAATAAAATACATAGGATTACAAAGGAAACCAAATACACTGAAACACTGTTTATCACATAATTTTTAAAATACAAAACAAGTTTATGAACCCTAGATTTAATACTCTTGTGGGTTTTTCACAGTGTATTTTTAGAGGAGGGAGGGGATGTTAAAAGTATAATTCTTTTCCCTCTGATGATTCTAGCGTTAATCTGCCATGGCCATCCTCTTAATAAACTCCCATATATAAAAGTATCCTCCATTTGATGCCTAACAGATCTTTAGGTACAAGTCTTCATTAGGCTTCTAAGTGTTATTTTTTTCTAGATATTTGGCCTCTTGGGAAAATATCCTAAGGAGGTATTTCGATGGAGATGTAACTAAGCCAAGGTCAATATCCCAGGGGCCATATTTTACTATAACTTAAGTTTCATGATCTTCCATAGATTCCACACTATGTAATACCACCCTTGAAAGACATGCCCCTCTTCTGATGCCTGCCTACTACCCTGCCTCTCACCTATTGACTTCCTCCCTCCACCTCTTCCCAGGGTTTGAGAGATGGGGTTTGGAATTGTTGTACATGTGCCACCAGCAATGGTTCTAGATTCCTTGAGAGATGGGCCAGCCCCTCCCTTGGTACAATGACACATAACCACAGCAGTTTATCCTCTTTCTCATCCCATCACCCCAACACACATACATATGCCTTCAAATGAATTAGCCCTGAGTGCCAGGATTCATAGTTGGAGTCCTGATTGATTGATATCTTTCTTCTTTGAAACTCATTTGATTTGTCCTGTGAAGAGAGCACCTCTTACAGGAATACTCACCTTGTTCAAATAATATGGCCCAGATCATATCTTTATCAGTGCTCTGAATTGTAACCTAGTTACCCAAAAGCTTAAGAGAAGCAGTTTATCCCTCTAATTCTTGTATGTTCTAAAGGTGTCTGTCACATGGGAAGCAGGAGATGGCAAGAAAGATGGATTAAGTCCATGAGATTTACCCAGGTGGCCCAAAACCCACCTTGACTTGAATGAGACCACTTAGCAGCTCAGAAGGGCATTTAGAAATCAATTCTAAGTAAGTTCATATCACAGTGTTTCCATTTCAGTGCTTTTCATTCTCCAGGGAGTTCTACCTTTCGGTGGTATTGCCAAAACTGTCAACACAGCTTAATACTGGAAAACATTATTTCTTACCTGGCCCTTTTGCTTTGTTTGCTTGGATTCGTCCAAGTCGGAATACAACAGCCCGTTCATACTCCTTAACAATCTAAGAGAATAGTAGAGTGGGTTTAGTCTCAATGTTATCATTCTGCAGCTTTTAGGAGTAATTTATTATTTCCCCAGGGTGTTACCTTTAGGCACATCCATATGGAGAAAGGAAAGGTGATGATCATCAACAGGAAAGAAAGACAAACCAGGAACCAGCCACAAGCCCCAATGTTTTTATTGTGAGCATCTATTGAGTGAGTAGAAGGAGAGAGGTTACTGCTATTGTCCATTAACGAGCACTGATATCTTAAATGGCTGCCATCCAGTACAGATGGCATCCATGGAGGTGGATGGATTCACCTGATTCTGCTAAAGTGACATGTTTAGTCTAATCAAAATAAAAAGTTCACGTTTATGTAGGGCTTTATTGTCTATCAATGTACTTTTCTCACAATTATATAAAATTGGTGGATAGCATATCAACCAATTTGATTGATTTCAATTTTCAAAACACTTATTAAGTATCCTTTACGTAAGCAGCAGTGGGTTGAGGACAGGAAAGCAAAAAAGAGAAAACCCCTTCAGAAACTTACACTCCCCTGGGGGATATGACACATATTCAGATAAGTAAATACAAAGAGATTTAAAGAGAGATACAATTTGAAGAGGGAGTATCTGAATACAGGTACACTTTTACAATCTTTTCAGCATTTTAATACATTCCTCTGCTCACTCAGCACTAACAAACTGACCTTGTTTCTTACACATAATGTTACACCTCTCATTCTCCTGTCTTTGCACTGGTTAACCCTCCATGCCTCTGGTGCTCTACCTCTGCCTAGTCAATTTCCTGTCTTCCTTTAATATTCAAGACTCAGTTCATGTATCAACTCCACCACTGGCCTTTCTCAGTCCCACACCAACCCCAGATACTGGTGCCTTACCCTTCAAGACTGCCTTCCAGTTACTCTGGATTTAACTGGTAGATACCAGTTTATAAACACATTGTCTCCCCTCTTAGGATGGGAGCTCCTTTAGTATCTTGGTATCTTTGGCACAGGAGCAGCTAGGTGGTACATTGGATAGAGTTATCAGGCTTGGAGTCAAGAAGAATCATCTTTCTGAGTTCAAATCTGGCCTCAGACACTTAATAGTTGTATGATCCTGGGCAACTCACTTAACCCTATTTGCCTTAGTTTCCTCATCTGTAAAATGAACTGGAGAAGGAAATGGTAAATCACATCAAAATATTTGCCAAGAACCCCACAGAGAGTCAGACACAACTGAACAACAAGCAACATCTTTAATTCTTGGCCCACAGGAAATATATGATAAATTCCTATTGATTAAGACCCAAACAATGACTGTTAGATTGATCCCAAATAATTGAAGGTTTGAATACCTTACCTACAACTCTGGGTGAGCACCTCTGTTCAATAACCCCTCTCTAGGATTCCTATAAATGTTTTATAAACACTCAAGATTACTTTGCAATTTAAGAAATCTTTGCTTTGTCTTATGTAATTATCAAAGGAACAAAATATTTGGAAGACCCTACCTATCCTTTCCTTCCCATCTAGTAAAAGAAATAGGTATAGATGAAATGTTTTTATGAAGTTTTTTCATTTGCTTGGCAACCTTACTGGAAAAAAAAACCCATCCTTTATAAGTCTTTACCAAGAATATGCGGGCTTAGATTATAAAACAAATGACCAAAGGAAACTGGAAATTTGCAGATTTTAAGAGAGAGGTGAATGAAAGGATGTCTCTGGTATTAAACTATAACAGTGATTTGCTGTCTGACTCAGGGTAGCAGGAGATGATGTAAAACTGGCCAATTGAATTCCCTTTTCAAAGTGACTGTCTAGAGACCTACGTAACTTTCTTGGTTGAAAACAAGGGTTGGTATGAATAAAAGAAACTACCCTAATTAAGCTTATTGAAGCCCCCTTCTTGAATGAACCAGTGCTGTCCTTTTTGCTAGATCTCTGCTAGAACATTCCCCTACTTCTGGAAATGAACTCATCCCCATTCAATAACTTATTTTTGCCACCATTTTGTAGTTCTTGATGTCAAGATATTCCTGTGATTCAAACCCAGGCCATCTGTAGGCTACAGGACCATCTCAAGAGCAAAGCTACAATCAGTCAAAAGGCCAAAGAGTCCAAAGCAAAGGCTCAGAGGCAGGGACCACACATATCACCCCAGAAGAGGGAAGAGAAAGAACATAAAGGGACAGTTAAACCCATGTTTGCCCACAGATATGACAAGAACTTTACAAGTCTGAGAGATGTACTCCCAGGAGATCTTACCTACAGAGGCACCTTCATCTCACTCTTATGACCAGCTAGCTTTGGAACATAAACCCTTCCCCATATAACTGAATAATAACAGAATCAAGGCATGTGAAAAATTAATTGTAAATTAATTCAATTTATTATAAATAATATTTATATCATATATAAAATAAAAATAAATTAAAAATCCTTTTTTAAAAAGCACTGTATTTTTCCATTAAGCAGACCACAGTGGAAGAGACAGGCCTGGGGACTGCTATAGAAGAGACTCTTGACATTCCAAAGCAACTCACTTGGCCAAAAACTTCCAAGAGCTCCCTACTGCCTCCAGGGTTAACAAACAGTTAAGGGCCTCCATATTCTACAACTAATCTTTCCAGATTTATTTCCCATTAACTGCCTTTCATATACTCTATATTTCAGTCAGACTGGAGTACTAGCCATATTTTGGTCTGTCTAGAAGACTGAAATGCCATATAACTGGACTCCATTCCCTACTTATCTGTTGCAGTGCTCTTCAAGGTCAACTTTGGTTGTCACTTTGAAGCCTTCTCTGATACCAGCTGAAAGTAATACCTCCCTCCTCAAATTTTCTTCCATCTCTTGGTCTAGCTCTCTCCTTTACCTTTATCACATTCTACCTCCAATCTTACTTTTTTCTGTATCTATCATGACCCTTCTTTCCCTATCCCATGATATAGTAAGCTCCTTGAAGTCAAGAACTGAGTCCTTTTTTATCTTTGTATCTCCAGGTAGTAGCACAACGTCTTACACATGGTAGGAGCTTAATAAATGTTTATTGAATTTAATTTTATTGAATTATTCATCACAGACTATCAAGTACAACAAGACCAGGAAGTTCAAGAGCAGAGATTTCCTGAGATAACTGGGCAACTTCAAGGAAGTCTGCATTTAGTCAGAAGGAGTGATGCAACAGCTTAGTGATTTTTATCTTAAAAGTAGTAAAAGAAAAAAAAATCTTTGTGAACTTGGCCCACTTCAAGAGTGGAGAAAAAGTTTCAGTATCCTTACTGGACAGAAATAAAAAATGGAAGAAAGAAAACTGAGCATGGTAGGAACCTGGATTCAGATTTGACCCTGACACTGGTTTTCTGACTGAGGGTAAATCACTTTACCACCTCTGTGAGTTTCATCTTCATCAATTTATAAAGTGGGCATGAACATTTTAAAACACATGTCGCCCTCTCTTATGGAGTTATTGTGAGGGCAATGCTCTGTAGACATTAATGCAGTATAGAAATGTGAGCTCTTGTAACATGTGTCCTAATATGGATAGTGAATATAAAGGATGAAACAGTTACTGTTACTAGGTCATAAAATCTTTGAGAAGGACTATGTATTACTTAAACTTTGTTTCTCCCTCAGTCCTTAGTGCCCAATAAATATTCACTATGTATTTATATGTGCGCATTATTGTCTATCACAATGTTCTGCAATACAGTGGGTGCCAAATGTTTGCTATGTATTTATATGTGTGCACTAATGTCTAGAAAAATGCTCTGCACACAATGGATGCCTAATAAATGTTGAGAATGTATTATGTGTATGCATTATTGTCTAGTACAATACTCCACACAAAATAATATTTACTATATTATTATATAAGTATCATTGCATTTAGCCCTGAATTTAGGCTCTCTCATAGAGAAAATGAATGTTAACATGTTAGAGCTAGTTCTCCCTGTAGTATATTTTACTCATCATAAAAGTCACATCAACTTCTCTTCCCCATTACTTGAACAGGATGGGTAGAAGGCATGAGGCTTCAAGGGAGAAAACATCAAGCAGGAACCTCCAACTGGAGATGCTATGTGGGAAAGGACAGATACCTAGCACATACAACCAAAGCCAATCCAGAGAATGTTGGAACAAGGCCTGTGCAGGCTGGTGGTACAGAGAGATGTCTAGATGCTAGTGCAACAATGTGAACCAGACCAAAGTTGCTGCTTCTGTCATTTGGAAACTAGTGACTAACAGACGAAAGCTAAGGAAAAATACCCAACCTGTAGTACAATGGGGTTGCAATTCCATTTACCTATGCAGGGATTTCATTAATTCATGCACCGAGTTCTCTTATGCCATGAGTTCAACCTCTGGGGAGGTAAATGGAGCTCCCTAGGAGGGAACTCCCAAATTTCTTTACTAAGGACTATGGTCATTTCTTTGTTCCTTACTTCTTAAATGAACCTGTTCTATTTTTAATGCCTTTGTCAGCCTGGGAGCTTACAGAGGAACTAAAGGCCCTTTGAGAGATATGAGCAGATTCTGATGTTTCCAGGAAAGCTATTCTATTCAAGAATGAAACAGTGAATACAGGAGATATTGTGACCCAGTTAAAATACAGTGTCCCAAAAGTCGTAGAGTAGTTTTAAGCTTTTAATAACAGAAAACTGCACTAAGTTTTGGGAGGCACCCTATACATTCTGATAAATTAACAGTTTCACTAAAAACAGCACACACACAGGCTTAGGATTCAAGAGTGAAATACAACTGTGGCAAAGAGAGTATGAGGTTAACAATATATCAGATGGTTTTCCTTTAAGGACAAAGAAAGCTGGTGTAGCAGATACCAAATACATGAGATAGATGTGACTCAATAAATCATAAGCGTAATTTTCGGTCAGGAAAAAGAATGTTTTAGATGTGGAGATCACAGAAACACAGCAGTTCCTCTGATAAAAACGAAATTGTGTATGACCTTTGTGTTGAAAAAGGGCAGATCTTTTCAAACTGCCCAAGACTATGTCATAATTTTTATTATAGCACAGCTGGGTCAAATTCAAGGAAAAGCCCACAAAATGAAAGGAAAAAAGACTCCCCAGAGATTATAACAACTGCCCAGAGTAATGGAGGGAATTCTCCTGGGGAGAAAAGGAGAATGTAGAAGAGGAAAAGATTGGAGTCCAGGGAAGGGAGAAAAAAGTTGAGTCCAGATTTTTAAAAAAGTGGTATTTTGAATTGTGGTAAGAGAAGAAAATGCAGGAAAAGAGTTAGGGAAATATAATAGGTGCAGAAAGCAAATATTAGGAGGAAGGGAGCTCTCAAAGAGGGAAGAAGACAGGTAAGAAATTCAAGTCTCCAGAGCAGTCAAGGAGGGGGAGGGCAGAAGATCTGAAAGGAGGGAAGAGAGCACTCTAAAAGATTAATGGTAGAACAGATCAGTCAGAAAAAGAAGACTGCTGTAGATAGAACCCAGGTCTCTAAGAATAGAAGAGATAAGGAATCTGAAATATAGGGGAAGAGGTAAGACAAGAGAAGTTAAAGGATGGTCAAAGAAAGCCTTAACATATTATCTTTAAATTACACAAATAAGTAGAAAGCATGAATTTAAAATTAGTGTAACAAGAATTGGCATGTGTACAAAGTACCTCTGGTGGCATCTCCCCACATGAAGAGACTGAAGACCCAACTTCTGGGAGAGTGGTGATGATGCAAAATAGAAGTAAGTGCCTTGGAAAAGCATCACAGCAAGTGTAGACAATTTGTAATTGATTCCAGTTTGCTAACCACTTGCTTAGAACTGGGAGTGCCTTTAAAAGGGTTAGTAGTTAGAGTAAAAGTCTGTAACTCTTTTTACCCCAAGGAACAAGAAACTTTCAGGGCTCAGCCCAGGGGTTAACTGAGATGAGAACTTATCAGAGATCACTGGTTGAACTAATGCTAGAACTGAGCTATCTCTAAGTTCCCTCTTTCTGGAAACCAAAGTGGTAAAGAGGAGAGTGTGCCCTTAAGATATTGGGGGGAAATGTTTGTTCTTTTATTTTTGCTAAATTAGAAAAGAAAAAAAAGGAAAAGGAAAGAGAAGAAGGGGAAAGGGAAGGGGAGACCCAACAAATACTTGGTCTCTAAATGCATCACAGCAAAACATTTTGGAGTAAGTTAACCAAAGATCCTGGAAAATGAAAAATGGGCAAGCTATATTTACAAAGAAAAAGTTTGTGAGATCATATTAAAAGGAAGACTTGCAGATAAAGCCTATCCATGTTAACAAAAATGCAGAAACTTATAAATGTACAAAAGAGTTGAGAACTATCCAGAAAAAAGTTAACTAAGCAAAAGAAAACAAGGAAAATTTGAGAATACTGAATTTATAGGAAATGCACATAAAATCTACAAAAATATTGCAGCCTCTCACAATCTCTAACTTCCTTCATAGATGGAGCAAATGTTCCCTTCCACATAAACAACTAGCACTTCTACGCACCTCACATTACCTTGCATTTATTTCACATATGTTTATAAAGGTACATATCTTTCCTCTCATGGAATGTTGAAAACCAGAATTGTTTCATTTCTACCTGTGAACACCTACCCAGCATAGCACTTAGTAGGGTCTTAATACAAGCATGTTCACTGATTGATTAATAGGAAAGTGAGTTGTCTAATTACTTCTAAGTCGAATTTACTAGGTTATATCTCAGCTCTGCCATTTGCCATCTGTGCAGCCTTGATGGTCTCATGGAGTACCATTGGAAGGGAACCACAGAAGTGATCTAGTCCAACCCCATCATTTTACAGAAGGAGAAATTGAGGCTCAGAAGACATAATTTTAACTCAGATCTTATGACTTCAAATTCAGTGACCTCTCTGTTACACTACATTGCTTCTTTTGGGCAAAACATTTGACCTCTCTGGGCCTCTATTTCCTCATTTGTAACATGAGGGATTTTGGTCTAGAAGATCTCTAAGGGTTTCTTCCTCTGTAAGTCCTATTCTGCGGTGGCCTCTGAAACCACAGGTTCCATTCTGGGATGAGGGTTATAGAGGTATCACAAGTTTCAGTCCTACAGGCATCTCAGGATTTCTGGTAGCTCAGGAAGGACAGCATCAGTTAGATCAGCTTCCTCCTGACTCTAGGTTGGTGGCCAAACCCTGGACTTTTCTGAAAGAGCCACCATTTCGCCTCTGTACTTCGCATGCTTTATTTTTTATCTGAGGGAAAACAAAACAAAACAAAGACAAAAACAGCCTTGACCTGTCAGAGCATCCCCGGGGTCCCACCAAGCTCGTGCGTCATCAATCACCAAGCCTGGAGATCAGCTTCATTAGACACTAAACTTGCTACAAAGTGAATAAGGGAGAACACGGTTCATCTTGTGAGAATTACACCTGAGCATTACAAATACCCAGGCTGCCCCTGCTAGGAGAATTGGTGGTGCCCTCGCTTGTCATTAGCAGCAGATTAAAGAGAGAGGCTGCTGGGCTTTGATCTTCAGGGAGTCAGGGAGATCTATCCCTGGCCTGTGCCACACTCTCTACTGCCTGCAGAAGGGAAAGTATTGTCCCATCTTGCCTTTCTTACTTTGTGATAAAATCAGTGAGCAAGTAAGTAGAGATGTGAAGATTAAAATTATTCAGGGAAGGAAGCAACCTTGCTATTTCCCCACTACTCAATCTTCCTGACATGTTGCTATGTTATGTATGTTATGTATGCTATGCATTTCTGAGGCAAATCTCAAAGTCGAGCTATTATCATTCATCATGATGAGGCAGCAGTGAAGTGGGCACAGTGTGACCCTGGGCAAATCATTTTAACCTTTGTTGACTTCAGTGTCTTTACTTGTGAAATGGGGATAATAATAATAACTATCTCCCAGGATTATTGGGAGGATCAAATGAGATATTACATTTAAAGCACTCTGCAGACTTTATGATAAATAATAATAGTTAATATTTATATGTCATTTACTATGTGCCAGGCATTGTGCTATGGGCTTTACAATTATTATCTCATTTGACGTTCATGACTGGGACATAGATGACAGTATGATCCCCATGTTACAGATGATGAACCGAAGTAAGCAGAGACTAAGTGATTTGGCCAGGGTCACAAAGCTATCTGAGGTGGGATTTGAACTCGGATCTTCCTGACCACAAGTCCAGAGCTCTACTACAAATATAAGCAACATCAAAGATAAAAACAAACAAATACCTCAGCTGGGCTCTTACCCTTATTCAGCAATCATTTAATTCTATTCCTAATATAACAAGGAATAGCAGAGAGAGAACTCCAGTTGCAATCAGGAAGACTTGACTAGCTCTGGGACACAATCTCCCTGTGTCTTAGTTTCCTTGAGTAAATGAAAGGGCTGGATTTAATGGTTTCTAAGGTCCTTGTTGATTCTAATCTATGATTCTATGCACTTATATCATTCTTCATAAATAATGACCAGATCCTCTTTACTGGAGTCACCAAACCTTCACCTGCCCTTAAAGAAGTTGATAGAGTTTTCTATTTCAATAAGAATATCAAGGTCATTCAACTGTTAGTATCAGTAAGTATCTACCATGTGCCAAGTAGGTAGGATAGAATAGGGCAGAACTTAAATCAATAAAACTATCTTCATGAAATTGCATGAAGTCTGAGAAATTTCAGGAGGGATTTTTTGGTGTGCAACTTATTTTGAAAATTAAACAGCTAAGTTAGCTCACCCCACTACCTGGAGGAACTTATAGACAATAAGGGTCAGTTAAAAGTATATACTTCTTTTAGTGTGCAAACTGATTTATAGCTAAAACAAAAATTAATTGAGACAGCACTCTCAAAATAACATAGAGATTAACTTGGGGGGAGAGGGAGAAGGAACACCAAATATTTTTAGTTGAGATAGTCGTCATTTAAAGTTCTCATAAGAAAGTAGCAGCCTCAAATTTAAATTAAAAAAGAAAGAAAGAAAAAATAATCAACAACCATCAAATAAACAGATTTCCACCTTCCCAAAGCTGGCCAAATAGCCACAACTATCCTGAACCTACTGGATGAAAGACTGCCCTACACAAGTGGCGGCATGCCCAGCAGTTATAGTTGCTGGTGATCCCATTCAAATAACTCACAAAAGAAACCTGAATGTCTCCACCAATCAGACTTCAGTCAATATATGATGGAAATGAGTATCAATAGTTTCCAGGGGCTTATGTGACTAAACTGTAAGTCTCCTCTCTCCCTTCTTCCCCATTTTAGGTTTTGTCTTAGGGATGAGGGAGTTCATTAAAGAAAGGAAATATTTTAGTTTAACACATTCAACAAACATTTGTGGAGTGTCTACCAGGAAGAAGGAAGTAGACTGGGCTCTAAGGATCCCTAGAGAGATGTCAGATGGCATTTCTTTCATGGAGTTTAGATATTTAGTACTTTAGTGTTTGGAAAAATTCCTTCAAGTCTAAATTCATTTTTAAAATTTCCCCTAAATTGATATATAGACACCTGTTCCCTTTCCAGCCTCAAATAGTAATGAAGGCACCAAGGAACCATTTAAGGTGATAACATTTCACACTTGTCCAAAGAGAAAAGGATATAGTAAATAACAGTAAGAAGTTCAATAGTTATAATGTCATGATTTAGAAATCATTTGATCCAACTTCCTCTTGTTTATTTGTTTGTTTACAGAAGAGAAAACTTAGGTCCAGAGAGTTTAATTTAATTCAACAAACACTTACTAAGCATTTATTATATGAAGGTACTATGGTAAGCACTGAATATACAAAAACAAAAAAAAAAAAAGTCCCAACTTTGAGAAGGAACTCAGACTGAGATATTCACAAACTCCCTTTGCTCCTTTCTTTAGAGAAAACATAACAATGATGGAGGAAGGACAGAAGAAAGCGTGAGTGAAAATCTGTCAGAACAATTTTTCAGTGATGTAGAAAGATGCAAGAAATTATCCTCAAGAGAACTGTTTTCTTAACCCAAACAAGCTTCCCAGAGGATATAATTTTTCTCTTAGAATCTCTCCATTTACGAGAAATGTATCGGTCTTTCTGGTTTTTAACTTGGGTTCATTCTCAACATCTAGCGTACATCAACTAAGAGGGAGAGAGGGTATTCTCTTTCTCTCCTTTTTATCAGTCTTGACTTATAATTCATTTTTCCTTTCACTCATAAGAAAATCAGATGTATGTTAAAGATCGCAGAAACCAGACACTATCTAACCCTTCCATGTAATTAATGTAAAAGTTAAGTATTTTTATACAAGTGAAAAAATATAGCAAGTCACAAACTTTTCTCCCCTACTCAGGAAAATTAAAGAAGATCCAACCAGTCTTCTTTGGTCTAAATGAAAGTCCAACCGTCTCTATTTAGTTAAATACACTCCAAGATCATGTTACATGAAAAGTAGACCCTAATGAGATCATAGACTTGGGAGGAAATTTAGAAACTATGGAGTACAAGCCCACCATTTGTAGATGAGGACACTGAGAAATCAACTGATTTACCGAAGGCAGCATAGATATTAAATAGCAATGACTATGCTATTTACCTACCTACCTCCTTGGCCTCTAGGTCCTGGATTCTTTCCACTATACCACATTAACTGTCTGCAATGTTTACTATACCTATTCCATTATAAAATGAGGAAAGGAAAAGAACCTACCGACTAAATTCTGTTTATCCTGCTTTTCAGGGGAGGACACCCCAGAATCCATCACATCCTCAGAAAAGTTTTATTGCTGTGCAGTTCTGGAGGGACCAGTTATCAGAAAGCAGATGAGGTGTGACTGTGAGAGGGTGAGAAAAGAGAAAAGAATGAGTACATGAGAGATGCTTCTTCCCATTCAGGAGCACCCCAAGGGGTTAGTTACCCAGGTGAAGGGAATCTGTTTCCATAAACAAAAACCAAATACCCTTTGTTGGTTGAGTTTGCCTTCTATAGAAAGAGGACTTGAAAAATGTAACCTGCCAGTGAATAATACTATTTGAAGTAGTCTGGTTAAAAAAAAAAAAGCAGAGGCAGGGAGGAGAGATTTCTAGCTCATCTAGGAAGGGACTATTTACTTCCCATATTCATATGCTCTCAACAAGTATTCTATTTTCCTTATCTCTAAGTCAACAAGTCAACAATAATTAATTAAATGCTTACCACAGACCCTGCACCCAAACACTCTTCCACATAGTCTTGTCACTACAACCAAAGTCATTTCCATTTTGATTTGGTAATTTGCCCTTCCTACCCCTCCTCCCTTTGGTCTTATTTTCCTCAGGCTGGTCTAATTACTTCCCTTTCCACAAGTATTTACTAAGCACCTTCTTGATGCTAGCTGATAGAACAGGACCCTAATGATAAAAAGCAAAAATGAACAAGTCATTGTTCTTACATTCTGCCAGGGTATACAGGTTACATTCTACCAGGGTATACAGATTTATATGAAGTATTTATTTCTTTGCATCCCCAAAAAACCAAAACCTTAAAGTTCATTTGTTTTCAATTTAAATATCAGTATTACTGCTCAGTACTTTGGTAGCCTTGGGTACTTTTGCCTTAACCTTTCTGGGCCTCAAATTTCCTCCTTTATAAAATGATAGTGCTTGAATAGGTCCCTTCTAGCTCTAAATCTTATGATCCTTTGAGTGACATTTCTGACCCCCTGGCATTCAGTCCCTTTTCCCAAAAGTTCTCCAAAAGTACAGCTACAGGTGTCCTGGCTTTTTCTGCCAGGCATAAAATAGGGTGGGATATTAGATATTTGAGTTAAAGTGAAAGAAGAGGGGGCATGCAAATTTTTGAAAAAGCTTCCTGTGTTGGATTGATTTAAAAGGATTATTTCCTCTCCATTCTTATTAGTTATTTTTAGCTAAGGATGCTGTAGTATTTCTGCTACTCAACTATACATTTCCTGTCCATAACCAAACCTGTCATTTCCCATTGATTCAAGGATTTGGAAAAGTAGAACAGCGAAGTAACTGGGCTACACAAAGCCTTCCACCTCTTAGGTCTAGTTTAAGAAGGGTTTGTTGAATTGGGTGCCATCAAATGTTTATCTGGTCTAATTTCACTCTCCTGTCCCTTGCTTGGCCTGCTCCAGGCCACTGGGAATTTGAAAGCTATTACTGACTCTCTCCTCTGAATGTGCTTCTTCCCATTCAATATGAATAGATTACTAATCTCTTTATATCTTTCTACATTATTACTTGGTTACTTCCCTGATTCATAGAGATTCTTAGCCTAAAGAGGAATTAGGGAAGACTTTTGAGATCTGGGCAAAAAAATGACAAATTTTTGAATGCTACCACAAGAGGCTTGAAGTATTTGTCACTTGTGAACAACAAATATTTTTTGGACAAGATATTTCAAACAGCTATTTAATGACTGAAATATACTGTCATTTAGCCCACATGGCATTTAGCATATACTTTTTAAAAAAACTATTTATTTGTAATTTATAAAACAAGCATTTTCATAACGTAGTATAATTAAAAAGATTGCGCGTGGAATTGCAAATCTACACAAGTTGCCATTCCATTTGAATATATAATAAAGTTATATAAATTTATTTTTTCCTGTTTTTCTCCTCCCAATAGCTACCATTAGACACACACACACACACACACACACACACACACACACGTAAAATCATTCTATACAAATTTCTATTTATCAGTTCTTTCTCTGCATGTAGATAGCATCTTTCTTCATGTCCTTTCTAGTGAATTTGGGTATTTATAATAGTCACGATGACTTATTTGCTCAGTCATTCTTAAAACAATATTGCTGCTACTGTATACAATGTTCTCTTGGTTTCACTCATTTTGTTCTTCATTATTTTGTGGAAGTCTTTCCATATTCTTCTAGGATCATTGAGCTCATCATTTCTCTTAGCACAATAGTACTCCATCACAATCACATACCACAACTTGTTCAGCCAATCCCTAATTGATGGGCATTCCTGTAATTTCTAGTTCTTTGCCACCACAAATAGAGCTGCTATAAACATTTTAGAACATATATTCCCCAATCATCATTGGAAATAGATCTAGTAGTGGTATTGGGTCAAAGGGTATAGGCAGTTTAATAACTCTTTGAGCATAATTCCAGATTGCTCTCCAAAATGATTGAGTCACTTCATAAATCCACCAACAATGAATTAGTGTCCCAATTTTTCCACATTCCCTCCAACATTTGTCACATTCCCCTATCATATACTTGTACTG
This sequence comes from Notamacropus eugenii, assembly GCF_028372415.1. Taxonomy (NCBI): domain Eukaryota; kingdom Metazoa; phylum Chordata; class Mammalia; order Diprotodontia; family Macropodidae; genus Notamacropus; species Notamacropus eugenii. The sequence continues at coordinate 101,130,011 of NC_092876.1, forward strand.
CTATGTATTTTAAGGTGTGCATTTTTCATACTTTCCAAATGAAATTTTAAGTTCCTCAAGGGCAGGGAGTATATCTGAGATACACACACACACGCGCACACACACACACACACAACACAAACATTACACGTGTGTATGGATATGTCTATATATACATTTTACAAATTTGTGCATGTATATGACTATGAATTTATATTTGCATATGTTTATTGACCAGGCAGCTAGGTGGCATAGTAGATAGAGTGCTGGGCTTGGAGTCAGGAAGACCTGAGTTCAAATCCTCAAATACTAGCTGTTTGACCCTAAGCAAATCACTTAACCCTGTTTGCCTTGGTTTCTCATCTATAAAACAAGCTGCAGAAGGAAATGGCAAAGCACTCCAGTATCTTTGCCAAGAAAACCCTAAATGGGGTCATGAAGAGTTGGACATGATTAGAAATGATTAATCAATAATATTTACATACATACATACTTATCCCATGACAAACTAAAATGTATGAAGATGAAAGGCAGATGGTAACAGTTAATACATCTTCCAATTCTGAGATCTTTAGGGGAGGAAAACCTTAAATAATACTTGCCCTTCCCATCAAACAAACAAGGAAAAAAGGATATAAGGAGAATGTGGTAGAAAGAAGAAAAAAATTTGGGATATGGGAGTGGAAAAAAGAAAAAGGAAGGAGAAAATGTTCCTATTATATGATTCTATCTCTTGGACCTTCAAGTTAACCTGTGGACAAATACTTTGAAAAGTTTTGCACTACTTGTAGTGATACAGCTTTTTCTACTCCCAGGTTTAGGTGAAACAAATGACCTAGAATCTTCTGTCATTCCAAATCTCAAATACATATAGAACAGTTTACTGACCTACCTAGGACTCCATTTTCCTCACCTGAATCATACACGTGGGACACACAAACACACACACACACATAACCCACAAGACACACTTCCAATCTTTTCAGAATTACAGAATTTTAGAGGGGGAAGGAACTCATGTTTCAACTCTGTCATTTCTTTGGAAAAGGAAAGAGAACACTCAGTGATGCTATTTTGGTTGCAACGTAATTACGAGATTTTAAAAAAATGACTGTGAATAATTTTCATGTCATTAACAACATATTAGTTGCTGCCTATCACTTTAATACTTGGTAGAAAATAATAATAATAATTGTTCCCTAATGGCAGCAAAGCAGTACCCTAAGGTGAATGAATGCAAATATGTCCCCTTGGAAGATGACTAATCGACTGTTTTTCTGTTTTCAAAATGTTCCTCTTGTCCCACATTAAAAAAAAAAACAAACCAAGATTTATTTCAGCAAAGAGCGAACACTTAATGTGTCTTTACTAGCAGGTCAAGAATGTTAGGAAATTAAGATCAACAGAGAGACACAGACAGAGATAGAGAGACAGAAACAGAGAGACAGAGAGTATTCCTCTGTAAATACCAACTTGAAACAATGTTCAAGTCCTTTATAAAATATTTGTCTATCAGAATAGTTCCCCATTCTCACTGTCTGTGTTTCAAAATAGTAATGATGTAACTTCTTTCTACTGTGATGGAGACAAAAGAGATAAACATTGTAGCAAGAGGGAAATTTAAGTGTATATTTTGTTTCCTCCTCCTATTCCTTCTTTTCTTCCTCGGTCTCCCTCTCTCTCTGTCATCTGTGTCACACACACACACACACACACACACACACACACACACACACACATACAGCTCCTGTACTGTGGTAGAAAGACAACTGGCAACAGAGTCTAGAGAACATGGTTATTCTGACAGATCTAATACACATTAGTTTTGCCCTTAAGAAAAGTGACTTTACTTCTTTAAGACAGGATCTTTGCTTGCAGAAGGAAGGAAAGAAGGAAGGGAGGGAGGAAGGAAGGAAAGAAGGAAGGAAGTCTTTCATTGAATCATAGAATCTCTGAGTTGACAAGAACCTCAGAGGCCACCTAGTCTAAAAAATGCCTGAGCAAGTATTCTCTCTAAACCTCCTGAGCAAATGATTTTCCAAGTCACAGTCAAAAACTTATAGTGAGAAAAATCTAATACCTCCCACAGAATTCCATTATCCTTTTGTTAAAAAGTTTTTCCTCAGCTACTTTGATCATAACATCATGGATAGGGGTACTCCTGCCAATGAAGCCAGTCTGTATTTCATTTCATCTATAACTGCTTATCTTTTGCCTTTCAGTCAATTCTGTGACTGTTACAATGTGGTCTGATAAAGACTGTCACTCATGAAAACTTGCCTGTTCCCTTCTCCTATCTTCCACTGGGATTTCTTTTATGTGTGTAGATTACTTTCAAAGATTTTCTAGAGAAGGGGAAAGAAACATACGGATTGGTTTGTTGTTCAGTCATTTCAGTCTTATCCAACTCTTCACTTGGGGTTTTCTTGGTAAAGATAACGGAATGGTTTGCCATTTCCTTCTCCAGCTCATTTTACAGATGAGGAAACTGAGGCAAACAGGGTGAAGTGACTTGCACAGGGTCACATGGGTAGTATCTGTCTGAGGCTAGATTTGAACTCAGGAAGATGAGCCTTCCTGATTCCAAACCCAGTGCTCTTTCCACTACACTGCCTAGCTGACCCAGTGAATTGGTAGTAACTGATATTTCTTGATCAGGTCTTTTTTTGCTTTTGTTTTTGTTTGTTTCTGGCAGGAATAATCCCTGTGACTAAGTTTTTATTTTTCAGCTATTTTGTAAACAACTTTTTTTCAAGACCCTCAAAATAATGTGACTTGCAGCCTAGGCTTCCTTTCTGTCTGACTGGTCTTGTCCAACTCGCATTCCCCTCCTTTGTTTAATGCCATTTCTAATTTCTCACACAGCACATGGAAGGCTATCAATGAATTAACAAGCATTTGTTAAGTGCCTAAGTACCTACTAGGTGCCAGGCATTGTACCAGGCTATGGGGATTCAAATATAATAAATGAAACAATCTCTACTTGCAAAGAGATGCCATAGAGGAGAGAAGATGGACAAATGTGTATTATATGTATACCTCTCAGAATAAATACAATGAAAATAAATACAAAAGAAGCTAAATAAAGGATGTTTGAATGAGAGGACATGAGAAGTTGAAGGGATTCAGAAACATTTCACATCTTAGATAGTACTTCAACTGTTTTATCAGAAGAGTTCCTTCCCCCTCTAAGATTCTGTAAATCTGAAAAAATTGGAAGTGTTTTGGGTGTGGGTGTGTTTGTGTGTGTCCCACATATTTTATCTGACAAAAAAACCCCTTTTATCAGAAGGGTTTTATGAGGGAGGGGTCAGGAGATAGGATATTCCTGGGCTGGGGGAGAGTCAGTGCAAAGCCATGGAGACCCCAGATGAAGCGTTTGTTGTGTGAAGATAGGCCAGTCTGGATGATTCCTACTATGGTAGGGAGAATAAAATACAATGAGGCTAGAAAGAAAGGTTGGAAAAGTTGTAAAGGACTTTCGAAGCTGATGAGAGTCGTTTATATTTGATTCTAGAGGCCATAAAAGGCACTGGAGTTGACTGAGTAGGGTAGTAACATGGTCAGATCTCTGCTTAAGGAAAATCACTGACAGCGGAAAGGATGGATTGAAGTACGGACAAACTTGAGGCATGAGGATCAATTAGGAGTCTGTTGCAACAACCTAAAGGAGGGGTAATGAATTGAGACCTAAACTGAAGTTCCATGTGAGAGAAAATGGATTGGATGTGAGTGTACAGGTAGAAAAGTAAAAATTTGGCAAATGGTTGGATGCGTGAGGTGAGGGAGAATGAAGAGTGGAATGTAACAGTAAGATAATAAATCTGGGAGAATCGAAGGATGATGGTACCTTAACAGAAATATGGAAGTTCCTTCAATAGAAAAAGTGAAGTTTAGAAGTGATAGGTTTAAAGTAGGTGGAAAAAACGAATAGGCTCTATTTGGAGATGTGGAAATTGAGACATCCCTGAGACGTGAACTTTGAAAGGTCGGACACATAGATTATATCACATGTTGCCATGGTTATAGCAAGTTTTGTTATCAACCATCCTACTGCATGGAATGACAAACTTTGGGAGAGTACACTGTGTATAGGGGGGTTTCTCTTGTTTCTTACTGTTATTTACTTTGATATGCAATTTGTGTGTACTCTGGGGTGGTATAAAAAAATACTAGTGGGGGTTTGTGCACAAGTTTTGGGCAAATGCTGGCCCCAAAGGAGCTGAACTTGAGGTAGTCCAAGATTACATCTGCATATTACCAATTAGTTCATGGATGTTTGTACTGTTATTGTTAGGATGTCATAAGCATCTTGTGACTAGGAATTGTTTCATTTGCATTTGAATTTCTAGTATCTAGCACACAGCCTGGCATACAGTAGGTGCTTAATAAAATACTTTATTAAAACCTTTATTATTAAAAGTCTTGCTTTGTGTTTTAAAACTTCCAGATTTTAATCAATTTTCCCTTGTTAAAAACACAAATGGATGTTTTATGTATCAACTACTTAGACAATTTATTGCATGTGTTCAGTGATTTATTTTAAACTAATTAGTCGTTTTCTGTTAGCTATTTTGACCAGTTTCTGATGGTTTTCCACATCACTTGAATGCATATTTTGTGTAAGACACAAAGCAAAGCAAATGGACTTTGTACAGATACCTGCAGCTTACAACTTCTTTCACTTACCTTAAACACTGATTCCAGATAATCTTACCATGAAGTTCAGTGTTTTGCTCATACTGAGCTGTTTTAATTACTATCTTTTGGTTTTCTTCAATTGTCCTTTACACATCCATTTGCATTTCCTCATCAGCTGTGGTTTCTTTGGTGAGAATCACCAATGGAAATTCAGGTTTTCCTGTTCTGGCTGTGATACCCTCTGTGCAGGCCATAAGTTTTGCTCACATGATTCTTTTTCCTCCCTTGGAATACAGAGGAATATTTTGTTGTAGTTCCATGTTCTCCTGGGAATCTACAGGGTCCTCCGCTTCAGTAGATTCATTTTCTTCTGCCTTGTAATATTTATTCAGAGAAGTTTGGAGTCATTTAGATGTCCTGGGGGGAAAGGGAATATCCCATTCTTTTTAATATTTTCCTTCGTGGTTTATCTACTTGTGTTCAAGGTTAACAGAATTTTCTTCCTTTTGGGATGTCCAGCCATTTCAATTGTTTTTTCTTTTCCCTTTTATATTTCCCTATCTTAATTTGACTCCTCTTTCGATGGTAGTCTCCCAGAGGGCTAGACTTTAAAGGCATCCCAACCTCTTCTCATCCCACAGAATTCACTTTTCACTGGCCTGTCTCTGCCTCAAGTGACATGGGGGAGAAGAGGCTGAAGGTAGAACTGATGTCAGGTGGATGCCTATCCTCTTCCTTCTGGCCTGAAGGAGCCTCATTACACTTTGGTATGAGCCTTTCCCAGTTCCCTGGATGAGTATGGTAGCCAACCAGTGCAAGGTGAGCCGCTCTTCCCACTCATTCTCATGGCCCCCCCTTCCCAAGAAAAACGTTTCAGTTTTCCTCTGCCTCTACCTCTTCCTCACAAAAGAAGAGGTTAAGTTTTGTTTCCTGTAGAATAATGGATTGAAGGAAGGTGAAGGGTCCTGGCAGACTACAGGAGGGGAGCAAGGGAATTGCTAAGTTGATTCCCAGAAAACAAGCCTATAGATCTTTTTATGAAGGGGGTAGTGGGTAAGGGGGTTTCACTGGGGAGATGATAGACTGAATTTTGCTGTTTAGTTCATCAGATACCTCATTAGTGTCTTAAGTTTCTGGAAAAAATTACAATTGCTTTTATCTTTTGTGGAGAAGGTGGCACTGAAGCTGATCTTTAAAAGCCTTTTTTTCTTTTTTTAGACGATGCTGGGGAGGGAGTGTATTCTAGCCATGAGGGATAGATGGGTGAGCCTAGAAAAAAAGCTGGAGCTAATTTGCAAATGATGTTAAATGACTACTGGGAACTACTTGAACTTCTTGGTCAGTATTTCAGACCTAGGCTTAGGAATATCAATTTGGCAGCTGCCTTGGAGGATGGAATGGAGGATTGAAGCCAGGAGAGAAATTAGGTTATGGCTACAGTCTAAGTGAAAGGTGATGAGGGCCTTGTTAAGTGGAGAAATGAGGAAGGATTCCACATGTTATGGAGGCAGATTTGACAAAATTTGGCAACTGACAAGACACAAAGTATGCGGAAGAGGGAAGAGTTGAGGGTAAATAAAGTTGTAAACATAGGTCACTAGAAGGATGGTGGTAACCTCTACAGAAATAATGGACTGTTTTTGACAAGTAGATTTCAAAATGCCTATAGGATATTCTGGGAACTTCTGTCAGTCAGTTGGTGAGGAAGAACATAGGTGCAGCAACTAGGACTGATATACAGATTTGGAATCATCTGTAGAGAGAATTGAACTCACAGGAGCAGACAAGATTATCATGAAAGAATATAAAAGAGGGCCCAGACAGTGCTGTAAAACAGGGGGCAAGACTAAAATGATCCTACAAAGGAGACTAAGGAGCAGTCACAAAGGTGATGGAGGCAGCAGGGGCATGATGGAAGTAGATCTTTAAAGCTAATGAGGGAACACCTACAGCCAAGTTCCAAATGGTCCCTCTTATCCTCTGAGGCACACACACCTTACCCAATTCTTGTGGTTTCTCAGTAGAAGAGCTGGCAGAGGGCTTTAGAAAGGAAAAGCAAAATGACTAAGAAGCAAGTTTTCAGCAAGGAACCCACAGAAACTTCAGCATAGAAATAAATAAATATTCAAAGAAGAGAACTTCTCATAATGGACAAATTTTCCACACCTTCTGGGCCCAGGAAGCCTACTCCTAAACACCTCAAGTCAGTGAAAGAGGGAGAAATAATATAAACCAAGAAATATCTTCCAGACAGTAAGACTCTGGGTCAAACATATGCCAAAACAGGTTTACTTAGTTATGTGATTTTAGCCAAACCAAAACCTCTGTGTGCCTCAATTTCCAAAATTTATCAAATGGTTACAATACCTGTCTTGTCTACCTGTCAGGAGCATCTGAAAGATGACATTAAATAATTCTCTAAAATGCTGCATAAATCTATGTGCTACTATGAGCTTGGCAATATGAATTTTAAATGAAATAATTATAGAGCTAAAGTAACTGAGAAAAGATGGGATCCAAAAGATTTCTACCCTTACCCCAGTCCTGTTAAGTAGTTATATGACTATGGTTTCATATTACTGAGTCTAAAAGGTGAATAATTTCAGACATAAGCACACCCCTCTTTTAATTGTTCAAAATTTAATAATTTCATTTTTATACTTAAATGATTACTTAAATTTATGCTCAATAGTATGAACTTAAAAGTATTAATTCAATTCAGAAAGGTAATAACATAATTCAGAACATTATATGGTAATTTTTTATAGACCATCTAATATACAGCATAAAACAAAGTATATCACTTACCCAATCCATATAAGTGTCCAAACATTTATTCAAGTATTTTTAAACTAGAAAAAAAAGTAGTCACTAAAAACTTTGTGCCATGTCTGTAAACTTTATTTTAAAAATTGTGTTAAAAACTAATCATACAGGAATATTTTTATTAATAGGCTTAAAAAGTTTGTTCCCCCATTAAAGGAAAATACATTAGCAACATCTTCCATCAGAGACCATCTTTAAAAAAGTAAAACCTCTAGGTGCTGAAATGTTCTACAGTAGATTTTCTACAGTTCACACTTGTAAATCACAGGATTGGAGACCATTCTCTCTACTGTTTTTCTCTAAAATCCAGTAGAGATAGCTGTCTTAAACAAATAACTTTCAATCATGTGTTACACTACCACAGGTACTTAAAATAGAGTGCACACTGCATTTCACTAACAAAGGAAATCTTTTCTATATGTTGCCATACCATCTTTTTCAGTATTTAAGTATAATGTCTTTCAAAGAGAAATACTAAATCTCATGACTGTAAACATTCACCAAAGATTTCCAGTACAATGAACAACAGAGATGGCCTAGATGCCAGTCAATTGTTCCTATTTGTACAAATGCTGTCACCACTACTGTTAAGAAACATATCCTGAAGGCAAATTATTACAGATTCAGCTGTATTTCTGTAAGAAAGCATGCCTGGAAGTATTATTTTACTCAAAATACCTGAAATAGTCATTCTAATGACCAGAATAAGCACCATTTTTCTAGTTACTCCTTGCTGAAAATATATTTTTCAGTTTAGTTCAGCAGTATGTGCAAGACATTTCATATTAGTATTTGAAAACTATTGGGGGCAGGGGAAAGAATGGGGAGGGAAAGGTGTCAGGAAGGAGTCTCAAGTCCCCTTCATGTATACACTTGGAGTTCCTATTGATACTAATAGGAACTACTCATGCATACTAAAGGGCAAACCCTAAGGGCCACATGCAACCTTTAATCCCTAGGCACAACTATTACTGATGTCAAGAGAAATCACAGGCAGATTTAAGGCTGTATTCGGCTGTAAAGAATCCAATCTCCTCTTTACCATTCTTTCTGTATAGATCACACATACCAAAATTTCATAAGATGGGAGATAATAAATACAGAAAACTTTTGTAATATTGTTTCCCATATGGTGTGTCAGTCCTATTTACATGGGAAAATGTCCATGTTTAAAACTGCTATAACGAAAAACTGCAGCTACAATTTAACTCTGAGACACTAACATTTCCCCAGAGTAATTCTTATTCTCATTTTCTGACCTCCCCAACTTCTTTTTTTGCCAGGGTGTCTCACCACAGTCCTTAAACAATTTTGGTCTTGCTTCAAAGGAGGAAAAAACACTATATTCACTGCCACCCACTTTGGGAAAGTCCAGTCTGTAATGAAAATGGGGTTCCTGGCGCTGAGGGATAACTAGGAAATCCATCAGGCTGAGCTGGATAGCTCTCCAAAGCTGAAGCTGAATGTACCTAAAACAAAGAGTAAAAATTAATCTACGAAGTTCCAGATATAATTGTTAACAGAAGCAGGTTTTCACTTGTATTTAACAAACATACAAAAACTACAATATAGCGGGGGGGGGGACAGAAAAATGTTTACCTGAGTCAACTGTGAAACTGCTTAAAGTTTAAAGAACGAGTCAGCTCCACACAAAACAGAAATGCTACTTTATTGATCCAGATGTTCTTTGAAAAAATAGAGGAACCACAGAACAGGAAAAGTAATCGAGTTAGCAGAGCCAACTCCACTTTAAGGAGGGCAGTATGACTTGAAGGTCTGTGGTGTGAGCTCAGTTACCATTTAGGTAGAAGACCAGTGAGAATAAACACAGAACAAGTTCTTCCTGCCAAATGCTAGGACTTCACACTTGGCACTAAACGGTCACCACTCTGAAGTACTTACAGGTATGACTGGTTTACCTGCTGTAAGAGGGCTGACTGTGCAGCTGCATTGTGCTGCAGCTCCTGCAAGGAAGACTGCGAGGGGTTCTGCGAAAACCCGGGTATTCCTGGGAGCGACAAAAGTCCAGGAAAAACAGAATTTCCAGCCGCTTGAAGTCCAGATGACAATCTGTAACAAGTCCATTAGGGAAAGTTCATGAACAAGAGCAAATGTTTCCTACTTTTCCTACATTTGTCAAATATATTTCATATAAATATTAAACCTTATTATACTTTCTGATATTCCTGAATTCAACAAACCAAAACACTGAGATCTAATTACCAAGTTTACAAATGTGAAATTATATATGCACCTATTTTCCCCTACGTTTAGCATGCCAACATTGCTTCAAGAAGGCTGTTCAGAAAGCATTTCTGATTATAAATGGTACATTATGAGTTCACAAAAAATAAATGCCACTAAGTATCTGACTTTGACTTCCGCCCAACAGTTGACTGAAAATTAGTTTTTTAAGGGTACACAAGGTTAAAATGAAGGCTTTTATGCCATTTTAGAAGCAAAAACATACCCAGCTTGTGCAACAAGTGCAGAGTTGAAATTGGAACTAAATGCGGATGCAAATCCTGGCAAGACTGGAGCTGGTGATGGTGCTGTAGCAGCTGCTGGCAATGGTGCAACTGCTGGTACTGTAGATGATGCCTGGAATCCCGGGAAAGAAGGGAGTGCAGGAGTAACTGTTGGAGTGTTAGAGACAGGAAAGCCATGGTAGGATGGGTTTGAAGATGGTAAAGGTCCTTGAGGAACAGAGAAAAGGGACGGGATGGCAGTAGACAAGTTGAGGGGAAACGGTGCTGCTGAGACAGGGGCCGAGGCTGTAAGCCCTGAGATTACAGCTGCGGTAGAACTGGGATGAGGGACCGATGTGGAGGAAGCAGTTGTAGGAGTAGCTATTAATGACCCCGGAAGAGATACAGAAGGATTAAGTGCTGAGTTACCAGCTAGAGGAAAGTTATTGGTCAGAGAAGTGAAAGGAGGAAGAGCAGTAAACACAGGAGCAATTGGAGTGGAGGAACCATGAGGGGTCACGGAAAGAGGCGCAGAACCATTTAGGGGAGTACTCAAGGAGGAGAGACCTGATAATGTTGGATTAAGGCAAGTGGATAAACTAACTGGCACTGATGCTGCTGCTGAAGTAAATGCACGACCTAATGCTGCTGATAAGCCTAAAGTGCTATGAGACGGAGTAGCAGGATGGGGAGGGCCTTTGAAAGCTGAAGGTGTGGGGCTTGTAGGCTCAGTTTTTACCATGATAGGAATACTTGTAACAACAGGGGTAGCTGGAATCTGCAGTTCTGGATTGCCTGGGTGGGGGCCATGCAAAAGAGAGACTGAGGAACCACAGCTAACTGGCAGTGCTATCGATGATGATGCAGGAGTGGCTAAAGGAGATTGTGCTGGCAAAGAAGAGGGAGTGGAACTTGGATTGGCCACAGAAGGCGATGAAAGACCTGGGAACATAGCCATTCCTGGAGTGGCAGACCTTTGGGGTGTAGGTGTAGCCGATGGTGTATAGCATTTGTTAATGGATGAAGCAGGAGGATCGGAGTTTTGATTAGTGAGAGAAGATAATGAAGCCAAAGCAGAAGAGTTGATTGAAGTTGTATCATTTGATGTCAGAAATCCTTTCAAGACAGACAGAATAGGATTATTCAGCCCCGGAAGACTGGTAGCAGGACCACCAGCAATTACAGAGGAAGCTGGGCTAGATACCACTTGGGGAGTAGGTGTTAAGGACAAGGGAAGCCCTGCAAAAACTGATGATAATGGAGCAGGATTAAGGTTATTAGTAGAAACAGCTGTAGAAGTAGCAGGAAAAGGGAGGCTGTTAAAAGGGGCAGAGGTAGGAGCAGGAGCGGAAGCAAATGCTTCATTGGGAACAGGAGGAGCACAGGGTGCAGCAGAACCCTGTGGGGCAGGAGGAGGAGCAGCTGTAAGACCTGACATAGGAGTTAGACCAGAAAAAACTGTGGGGATAGGGGCTGAAGTTGTATTATGTACAGATGTAACAGGAATTGTTGCCAATGAAAGGGTTTTGATGACAGTTGATGTTGGGATTGATGACTGGGGCATATGGTTTGCTGAAGAGGCCTGCCCTGGGAACACAGGAAGGACAGGAGTGGAGGAGTTCATCCCAGAAATGACCGGAGTTGCTGGTGCTGATGGATGATTTACTGCCTTCACTGGAGATGGAGTAGGGACTGGAGTAGCAACAGGTGTTGAAGGATTAGAACAATGAGGAGAAAAAAGCTGACTGGAATGGGAGGAAAACGCTGTGAAAAATAAAGATGAGCATTAAGATCACAGTAAAATTTAAGATGCATTTTTTTAAAGACACAAATGACAACTTAAAATCTAGAACTGGTGGGATTTTTTTTGCATATGAACACAAAAATCACACACATACACACCCACACACACACTTTTTAATATATTGTGATCACAGAGAGGCAGCAAAATACAATTGGAAATACACTGGGGTCCTGGAGTAGGAACCCTTGACCTCAATTCACAGCTCTGACATCTGCTAGGCATGGGACCTTGCTGAAAATCATTTCATCTCCCTGAACACCTCAGATCAATGACTGTAAAAAAGAATACAGATAATTCCTGCACTACTTATTTCAAAGTTCTTCTGAGAAAAATACTTTGTAAATTTATTAATTTTTTTGGGGGGGAGGGCATTCTTGGATAGGAGTCCTGGGGCTGTGATTCCATTCAGGTAAGAAACTATGTGAGTAGAAACTACCTCCACTAATAAGATCAATAATTCTTCGGTCTTAGCATTGCTTGGGGGCACTAAGAGAATAAGTCATTTCCAATAGTCACATAGGTAGGCCCTGAAGTCAGGTCTTTCTATTTCAAGGATAGGGCTCTGGCCACTATATTATACTACTTCTCTTTAGTGTCAGTGAATAAAAATTAGCATGATGCACCAGGAAGAAACATAGTAGTTATCCTCTCAGTCAGTAAATCTGACACTTACTTGGATTTTGGGGTTTTGATGGATTAGAAAGTTCTTCATTTTCTGCAGGGAAAAAAAACAACATGATTTTAAGGTCCCACAGAACTGTTTTTCTTAATTGATTAGAGATGGGAGTCACATGAGTGTGTAAGGCCTATGGATTGTTCCTGATGGAAGTCATTTCACTATCTCATAGTAAGGGAACTTTAGATTCTCAGAGTAAGAAAAGGGGACAAGTGCCATCTAGTCTGTAGTGTTCACACTGCTGTTAAATTCACTATAACATATTCAGAGTTCTTCTCAATCTACAAAGGACCAGGCCCCTTCTTAGTCCACAGAGGAATACGTTTCAGGTAGTAATAACAAAATGGTTGAAACAGAATTATCATTTGGGATCCACTGTTCAACACCACATCTTTATTCTTCACTGCCAAAATCATAATACAGAGGCCTAAAAATCCAGATGGAAAGGACTTAAAGTTTGCTGGGACAGGCTAATTTCCTTGTAGCTCTCAATCTATGATCCTAATTTTTAGGAGCTTAGAGAGGCTCCCTCTCCCTGGCCCATTTCCTTTTCCTGATGCTGAGCCAGAGGAAGTTAACTTATGAAAACCAAAGATTCCTGTCACAAGTACCATTAATGTACATGTGCACATATTATCCACAATTGCTTTGCTGTTGCACTCTAAGGATCATGGGAACCTTCCATCTGACTGGCAGCTGATACCTTCCATATGACTTATCCCCCCTATAAGAATGTGAGTTCCTTACAGCAGGAACATGTATCCTTGGCACTTAATGCTTTACATATAATAAGCATTTAATGAATATATGCTTTTTCCATTCATACTTTCATCCACATCCACTTCAGAAACTTCCTAGCTGTGTTACAGTGGGCAAGTAACCAAACTCTTCACTGCCTTAAGCTTCCTTGTCTATAAAACAACAGGGCTGGACCATCTCTGGGACGTTTTGGGTTTCACTCCTGCCCAGTAGATGGCAATCGGGTTCAAGCTTCCTTAATGAGATTAGTTTGATCCAGATCTTAACCATTTGTTTGGTCTCAGTGACCCAGCACTGAGGAAAGGGCTTCAATGCTCTGGCTCCATGTGACTGCACCGTCTTATACCTGAGCATTTCTCAGCATTCATCCAGCTGCTGACCCTCAATGAATCTTCTAGTGATTGCTCCAATATAGTCCTCTGACTTTTACTGTGGTATTATGGAAAACGGGTTTTCTATGTCAGTATGCCATGAATTCACCTTATCTATGTTGTACTGTATTTTAAATTATGTTGTTCAAGACTTCTCCATGACATGTAAAGTTTTGCTGGTCAGGTCCCAGGCAATGAGTGTAACCCCTCTGCTCTATCCTCTGTCACAAGGACAGCATTAGAAGCTTCAGATGCTCTGGGGAAATCCTCAGCACACTCTCTCCAGAATTACTTATCCACTGGACTGACAGCCCTCCCCAATTTGGAAATTATATTAGTCTGGTATCAGCTGTTCTTGATAAAGCCATGCTGATACTTAGTGACCACCTTTCTATGTCACTTTTTTATTCTTCACATTATCTTCTAGCCTCGTATGTTTCCATCTTATCACTATTACATTTTCACTAGCCTCCTGACTCCTCAAAAGAATTATGGCGGGGGAATAAACTCTGCTTTAGAATTTCAGGTAGCTTGTTTTAAAGTATTTCAAATCATAAGGCTATAATATGCAACTGTGCATTATCAAAAATAATTTTCTGGATAAAAGAAATGATCTAATGTTAAGATCTATATAATAGGATTGTTACCTGTTGCCACAGCATTAGGAGTATATGGAGGTGGAGGTGGGACTCCTGGAGCTATGACATTGGCCAGTGGTACCAAACCTGCATTATTGTAAGCACCTAAAACATAAATACACAAGGAAATACATATTGTTCCAAAGTACATAACTTGGTGTTATTTAATTTCACTCACAATATTACCTGATTTACTTCCAATAGCATTCATTATTACAGCGACCAAATAGAGCTGATACAAGTTATTTTATATAATGGAAAAAATATGAATGTTCTAAAATACAAAACAATTGTTTCCACTTGGTATGATAAAATACAGTAGCTAATGCAAGAAAAATGCATTATGACACTTCTGGTAATTTTCAAGAGTACATACTAGATTTTCAATTTTTCCTAATTTTCAAGAGTACATACTTTCAGTAAACTTAGTAAATGAAATATTTAACAAATGAAACAGTATATGCACATAAGTCAAATCAGAATCCAATAACATCTTACTTGGTGCAATAGTTGCATGAGGTCGGCAGGGGGGTATAGGATACGGAACAGGTTTATGTGGATTGTATGTTGCAGGAGCCTGGATAGGGATAAAACAATTTCAGCAATAGTAATAGAAAATCAAATATGCACTACAGCAAAATATTTGTTCAAATAAACTGAGTCTCCCACTATGCACACTGGATCCCATAAGGCACTTTTCCCTATCCATCTATGTAGTGAGAGGGATGCCTATCCAGTACCAATGGTGTAAATTTCAGTTTTAATCCTAAATTTCAGTCACTTAATTCACACATCCTCAATAAGTCACTTAACTTAGTGATTCTTAAAATGTGAAATATCATGTGTCAACTTCCTAAACATTAAGTCACTGAAGATGTGGAGCTCCACAATGATTTTTATAGTTCCTTGAAAAAGTCCTATGACAGAACCAGAAAGGCAACATATACAACTGCAACATGGAAAGAGAAAGAAAAAGGAAAGAAGTGTAATTATACCGGTTAAACCTTTCCCTCCCACCAAAAGAGAAGATACATCTTTCACCTTTCTTTGCAGAGGAAGCTTTTGGTATGGAATATGGCACACACTGTTTGACTCAGTTGATGTGTTAGTGTAGATGAATGGATTTACCTGTTTCCATCCCCCCCTTTACATTAACTTCTAGAAGGAAACACTTTCTGAAGACAGGAAGAGGAGTGATGTATTTGGAAAGGAAGATGACAAAAAACAAATAAAAAAGAAATAAATGACAATCTAATACCCAGATGCAAAAAATGAAATTAGTGTCTGGCACTAATGACAGACTTTTCACAGCTAATAAATGAATTTTTGATAATAGTGTTCTTGTATCTCAAGATTCCTAAGACTATAACCATATTTTCTATTCCATACATACTGGTTTACATGGGCCAAGTATCCTTGCAGCTATTCCTTTGCCTTCGTTTGTACAATCTTCATTATCCTTTTTGATAGGGAAACCCTATAAAAAAAAATAGTAACTCAAGATTATAATATTCTACATACAGAAGATAGTATAGTAGTATAGTAAAAGAAAAATAATATGGGGCTGAGAGTCAAAAAATCTGAATTCAAGTCTTATCTCTGAGACTGAATTACAAATCCTAAGTCTGGTGTGATTATATACAAAGAATTTTCTTTGTGTGATCTACAAAGAATATTAGATTTAGAGTCAAGGGACTAGATCTGTCTCAGCACTCATGCTATGTGATCATCAGCAAGTCACCTTAAAGCTTTTAGGAGCTCACTTTTTTTTTAATAGAGTGAGGGTCACATATCCATTTTGTCAACTGTAAGATACTAGTTTCTGAATATAGCTTCAGTCAACAAAGAAGAATATTTTTTTTTCCTTAAATATGTGATCATCTCTGATTTAGTTGCAGATCTTCTTTCAATCAACAGACTATATACTGCTCCTCTAGGAAATGGTTTTCAACAACTGCTGTAGCAGAAAAATTCAATGCCCTGCAGCTAATGAGAGTTATCAACACTGTTCTGAGTTGTAACTAGTCCTTCATGGCTCCACTCAGATCTCACTTCCAACAAGCTTTCCCTAATTCCCCATTATTATCAGTGCTCTCTGCAACTTAAAATTACTTTATGTATCAGAAAATGGTGCCACCTGAAATACATTTTTTAAAAAAATACTACTAGTTATCTGGCCTCAGACTCTTAGTACCTGTGGGACTCTGGACAAGTCACTTAATTCTGTTTTCTCATCTGTGAAATGAGCTGGAGAAGGAAATGGCAAACCACTTTACTTGCCAAGGAAATCTCAAATGGGGGTCACAAAAACATGGACATGACTGAAATGACTTAACAACAACAATTAGTTTCTAAGACCTATGAAAAATAGGGGGTTGGGAGAAGAGAGTGGTAGGTAGGCAGAAGAAAACTAGTTAATTCCAGGTCTGAAATATCACGAATTCTAAACTACTAGGATGCACATTAATAATGAACTTGCAATTTCTGATGACATAACAGAATCTCCTTCATGTACGCATTTTTCCACCACAGATTTTCTTTACAAATTAAAATTATTTTAAACTTGTTCTTTATCCACAAGAGAGTCATATAATCATAGTTTGCTTACTGGGAAAGTTCCATTTATCTGACTGGGTTTCCCTTTAGGATATGGGTTGCCAGGAATCATTCCACAAGAAGATATCATGGCATGAGGAGCTTTACAACCTCCCTTTAAAGCCTGCAACAAAGCCAAAAGGAAAATAAAAATGAGACTCTTTGGAAACTCCCACCTTGTTATGAAACAATTAGTACCTGAATATGTGATAAACCAACATTTAGATAAATTCATTAATAAATGGCATAATAATCCAAGTTCCTAAAAGAAAGGAAGGAGATGAGATACTGATATCTCATAATTCGGAGAACAGAGCATCAAAGGTAAGCTGCATGATGACATATAGGATTCTGTTGTAGAAACATTTACTTATTTGATTATTAAATTTTTCTTCTCATAATCACTAAGAAATGACAAAATGACAGCGTTGTGACATTGGGGAGGTTCCTTCTTTGTGAGTTGAGACCTGTAAAATCAGGGGACTGGGAGACTTAGATGATTTCCCAGAACCCTTTTAGGCCTGAAATTTTAGGACCAATATATTGCTTCTTGGAACTCTAAAAAAATGTGTATTTGTTTAAATAAAAACCTCTATAAAATTACCTGCTCAAGAATTCTCCTACATCGCTTCTTTTCAGACATGTTGATCCTAAAAAGATCTTCAATAAGGCGATAATTCTGTGCATCAATAATGTTCCTACCAAGAAAATAAAATTACTGATTTTTTTTCCATTTTTTAATTTTTTTGTTGTTGTTATATGGGATGGTTTTCTGGATGAGAGGAGGGAGATAGGCACAGGGGAAAATCAGGCAACATAAAAACAAAAAATAACAATAAAAGTTTGTTTTTAAGAAGTACTGACAGGTGATGCAGATGCTTCATTTCCATCAATTCCTATCTCTTCTACAGTATTCAGTGACTTACAAAGTACTTTTCCTACATCTCAGCTTAAAAGAAATCTTAAAATTCTTGATTTCTCCAGTAAATACAAAGGAGCAGACCTAAAATTATCAAAAGTCTAGGTCCTCAAAGAAATCATAAATCCAAAAAACAAAGTTTTGCGTTCCTTGCTCTTTAACAGAAAACTTTATCTTTAAGAGGGCAAAATGAAATGGTCAAGACAAAGAGGGATCAGGGGTCAGGGGACCAAAGGTGGAATATTAACTCTGCAATGTACTACCTGAGAGACTTTGAGCAAGTCATTTAATTTTATGGACTTCAGTTTCTTCTTCTCTAAAATGAGGGGATTTCATCTATTATCCTATGAACTCAATATATGACAGAATAAAGCAGTCATATTCTTTTAGCACAGTGATCTGGAAAGCAGCAGGCACGCAGTCGTAAGAATTCCAAAGGAAAGACTAACTGATAAAATGTAGACAGGAACAACAGCAATTTCACAATCCAGCTCTGTGGTCTCAATTTAGGGATTTAATACAGAAAGAGTTCTACAAGAAGTACAATGGCTTTTCCTAGAAAGAAGTAAAATAAAAAGATTCTTTCCTACCAAACATAATTTAGCACTGTTTAAAATTCATGGTTATTAAAACAAACATTTACTAACTTCCTTCATAGCCTAACTGAAATCTTTTTATCTGAAACAAAAAAGGACACAAAGAATTACTCACGAAGCCAACAGTTCAAGAGCAACCAGCTTATCTTTGCTGAAGGTGAAGCAATTGAGGATGTTGACCACTTTCACTGCAGGAACAGCCACCATTTTCTAGTAGTAGAAGAAAATAGGTAATGGACAAGTCACAGCATTTATTCCCCTGTCTCCAGTCCCTTCAGAGTGGCACAGGTACTAATTGAGACCCTGGGCAAGTTATGTCTGCCTTTCAGAGTTTCAGTTTCTTCATCTATACAATAAGGGATTAGACTAGACAACTTCTAAACTTCTCTAGATTTTTGATCCTATGATGCCCCCTTACCATCCTATGCTGTTGCTTTTGTTATGGTTTAAGTCACTATCAACGTCATCAAAATGCCATTTCTGTAAAACAAACAAACAAAAAAAAACCAAACTTGCTTGGGAATTTCAATGTAACACCAGTAAGTCAAAATAAAGGTTTAAAAAAATCTAAAGATGCAAGTCTTTTATGTCAGAAGCTGAAGAGCTAAATCAGATTAACATAGAAACTTAAATTATGTGCATGATTCTTGTATTGGCTCTATTGTTGGTTCCCTATCTCCATTTTAACTGAATAATGTATCTAAATTTCATTCAGGGTTAAAAAGAAAGTCATACCTGGGTTTGCTCCAGGGACCCTAGCTTCTGGGACAGGAACTCATTGTTTGACAAAAACTGCTGGGAAAACTGGAAAACAGTGTGGCAGAAGCTGGGCATAGACCAATGCCTGACACCACAAGAATAAAGTCCAAATAGGTACATGATCTAAGTATAAAAAACTGATACTACAAACAAATTAGGGGAGCAAGGAATAGTTTATTTGGCAGATTTATGGAGTGGAGGAATTTATGACCAAACAAGAGACAGAGAACAGTATGAAGTGCAAAATGGATAATTTTGATTACATTAAACTGAAAAGTTTTTGCACAAACAAAGCCAATGCAACCAAGATTAGGAGGGAAGCAGAAACCTGGGAACGAATTTTTACAACTAGGGTCTATGATAAAGTCCTCATTTCTAAAATATACAGAGAACTGAGTCAAATTTACAAGAATACAAGTCATTCCCCAATTGATAAATGGTCAAAGAATACGAACAGACAGTTTTTAGAGGAAGAAATTAAAGCTATCTATAGTCATATGAAAAAATGCTCTAAATCACTATTGATTAGAGAGATCCAATCAAAACAACTCTGAGGTACCACATCACACCTATCAGATTAGCCAACATGACAAAACAGGAAAATGATAAATGTTGGAGAAGATGTGGGAGAGTTGGAATACTAATTCATTGCTGGTGGAGCTGTGAGCTGATCCAACCATTCTGGAAACTATGCCCAAAGGGCTATAAAAATGTGCATACCCTTTGACCTAACAATACTGCTTCTAGGGTTGTGTCCCAAAGAGATCATAAAATGGGAAAAGGACCCACATGTACAAAAATGTTTATAGCAGCTCTTTTTGAGGTGGCCAAAACCTGGAAATCAAGGGAATGCCCATCAGTTGGGGAATGGCTGAGCAAGTTATGATACATGAATGCAATGGAATACTATTGTGCTGTAAGAAATGATGAACAGGTGGACTTCAGAAAAACCTGGGAAGACTTATATGAATTGATGCTAAGGGAAGTGAGCAGAACCAGGAGAACATTAAGTAACAGTCATAGTGTGTAAGGATTGTTTTTGACAGACTTAGTCTTCCAGAGCAAGGCAAGGACCTAAAACATTTCCAAAGGACTCATGATGCAAAATGCCATCCACATCCAGAAAAAAACTATGGAGTCATAACACAGAATGAAACAGACTATTTTTTTCTTTTGTTATGTTTGGTTTTGTTTAGTTTTACTCATGCTTTCTCCCATTCATTTTAATTTTTCTATGAAACATTACTAATGTGAAAATGTGTTTAATAAGAATGTATGTATAGAACCCATACAAGATTGCATGCTGTTTTTGAAGGGAGGGGGAGAAAATTTGAGACTTATGGAAGTGATTGTTGAAAACTGAAAACAAATACATTTTTTGGGGGAAAAAGATATCGGGGTTTCCAGTGTCATTTTAACTATTTGTATGATAGCAAGCAAGTCCCTATTGAGGGACTCCCGTTTCTATATGCAATGAGAAAGGGTGTGGAGAAGGCAGTACAATACATCTTCTCTTTTAGTATATGAGCTTTTTGATCAACAAATTGTGTTATCTAGGAAAGCTATCTATTCCCTGGCAGTTTTTTAAACTTTCAAGTGAAAACGTTTGAATTCAATAATCCCTAGGATTTTCTGGAGCTTGAATATATAGTTCTATATATACACACCAGTGGAGGTTATCAAAGTTAAATATATTATTATAATTGTGTACAATAATTAATGCATTATCTTATATAACACTATATTTTATATATATACATATATATACACATTAATAAATATAAATTTAATAACTGAGTATCTCCACAGGCTTGCTTCATGATTGTTTAATGACAGGGGAAAACCAAAGAAAGAGCCCTACAGAAAGTTATTTGAGTCACTTTGCAAAGATTTATTTAGAGCAAGATTCTTAACCTAAGGTTCTCCAGTCTTATGGCACCTCTCTATTTTCTATGATCTTTCAAATATCATTGACAGTGGCTCAGCAATCGCTTCTGCTAGGTCTTTCAGGGTCTGAACAAATAGTTCACCTCGGTCAAGTGACTAACATTCATCAAGGGCAACAAAGTGTGCTTTTACTACCTCTTTACTTATCTTAGACATCAAATCACTGTTAGCCATTTTTGTTCTCTAATTTCCATTGTAAAAGACAATTCTTTGCAGAGAAAACTTAAACAAAATAGGAATTAGGAAGCTCTTCTATTTTTCTGTTATTTATCATCATCCCACCCACTCCAAGCAAAGATCCTATTCCTTCTTTGATCCTGCCTGTACTATCAATAATAACCCCAACACCTTTATGCGGTCCTCAGTTTCCTTGCCAGCCTCAGCTCATTTGGGGATAGACCATTCCTGATTCTTTTTATAGGCCCATACCATGCCTTATATTTATTTTTGACTTGGTTTTGTTTCCATCTTCTATATATTTATTTTCAAAATCTAAGTTGGTTGGTAACTTTCCCGTGCATTCACATAGGTCTCTTCAGATAAATCCTATTTTTATTCTTATTGGAATTGTCCATCTTGGAGCATTTTCATTCTTTCTTTATACATTTTATATCATCTTCATACATTTTAATGCAAAAGAATGCCATCTCTTTCCACAGAACACTTTTGATATCATAAACTGTAGATGGAATTTCTATCATTTCTACCCCAGTAAGTAAGAATCAGGTCCAGAATAGAATTTCTCTTTGTTGGGTCTATAACATTTTGAAGCATGACATTAACCCTAAGGTAAATCAAGACATTATTAACTGTTCTGCTTTTCATGGAGAATTCCAGAAGATGTCTAGAACTACTATTTCGTGCCTCAGGGCCAGGCTTATGATCCATTTCCTGAAGTCCTCATTTATTATCTTTCTGTCCAAGTGGTTCAGTGACTTGCCACTCCAATGGTCACATCATTTTGATATATCTCTGCTCTGATCTGCACCTTAATACTTTCCTTCATTTATCCCTCTCCCCCTCGTTTCAGAATTCTCACATGAATATTCCTTATTACTATACCATTCTACTACACCTACCAGTTCCTTTACCCATCCCATTTCTTTTCATGAGGTACCCCATATCCAGAACCACAGTTCAGTCAAAGGCCTCATGCCACCAAGATGCAATGATACCAGAGGCCAAACATATCCCCTGGCATTGGCTGTCCCCTTGCTTAATCTTGGGCTGGACAGGTTTTACCACTGGACAGGTTCCTGGTTTGGACTGGTTTTTCTTCTGGGCACTTCCGGGTATTTCAGCTGCTATTTTTCTCACTTCTTTGTGGTCCTCTCTCTAGTATACATCAGTGGGGGCACATATAGGCATTCTTCTCATGCCCTTGTTCTTTTCAATTTACGGCTCTTTTGAATAAATTAGCAACACACTTGTCACATATGCTCTGCTCAGCCTTCATAGGGGTGCTCCATTCTTTGCTAGAAATCTGTCAACCCCAGACCGTAAGCTGCAAGCCATTGACCCACTATGGGGTCAATACTGTCTCCAGTAGGCAGCTAAACAAGATAATGTTAAGGTTTCTTTCTGATTCTTGAGTGTGACATGATGGAAGGCAATGTTGGACTTGAAATCAGACGGTACAATTTATTTAAGTATAGGCTGTGTCACTGTTAGCTATGGAGTCTCAGAGAACTTAGTGTACTTTTTGGAGCTTTAGTTTCTTCATCTATATAACGAGGGTATTGGACAAGATGGCTATTAACATCCTTTTCAGGTCTAGTGACATTATTCTAAGACTTCATGTGGTTTATCATATGTAATTTGTATTGTTCTGAATAATCACCAGCTTTTCCAAAATGGAAACCAAACAAATTTAAAGTCATCTTGCCTGATACACAAGTTTTCAAACTGGTTGAAATTAAAAAAGCAATGGAATAACTAAATAATTAGACAAGACAGTATAGCAAAGAAGAAATTTGAGTCATATATTCTAAGAAAAGGAGGCAAAGTGCACACTTACATGTTGTAATGCTTTCACTGCCTTCAGCTGGGGTTCAGCCCAAGAAAAGTATCTCAGCAATTCAACTACCTGAAATAAAGGATAAATAATTTTACTCATATGGGTCTAAAGCAAAATCAACTATTTTTGAAAATATTTTGCGTGTTGATTTTATGACTAGTTCTACACCACCTCTACTGTTTGCCCCAGAGTCAGACTACAATCATGGTCAAACATCCCAAGTTCAATTAAGGCATAAATAAAGTACAGGATATATCAGAAAGTTTCTAATTCCAAAAGAAAAATGGTTATTTATTACTGAGATATAATATTAGTCATATGAATGTAAAGATATTTTAGTTGATAATGACTGAATGAGGAAACTGCATAAAAACATTAAATAAATACTAGTTAAAAAAAGTTTTAGTCAAAGACTAAAGACAATGAGACTTTGGAACAAAAGACATTTTGGAATCAATGGCCTGGTTCACAATTTGAGCTGGTGAAATAGAATGGAAAGCATTAATATCAAGGTATATTTCCTAAAAAGTACAATCAACAGATGTATTTCTCAACAAAAAGGAGAGGAGAAGCACCTCAGATTATGGGGTTTTTTTGGGGGGAGGGTCAAGGCAGGTATACCAGTTGGAGCAGGAAACGGGGGGAAAGCTCTTTGTGATATCAATGTTGAAAATGGGTTCATTATCAAATCAGGATAGTTTAAATACATTTAATCAAGAGAGAACAGTGCAATAGCATTACCATGATTGATGGTACAGGGGAGACTGAGTGCTAGAACTAGATCTGGAGTCAGAAAGACCTGAGGTCAAAAACAGCCTCACTCACTAGCCTATGTGACCCTGGGCAAGTTAATGAACTCTTATCTGCCTCAGTTTCCTCAATTGTAAGATAAGAATAATAAGAGCACCTGTCTCCCAGGGTTGTGTGATACCTATAAAGCACTAAGCACAGTGCCTTGCACAGCAGGTGCTCAATAAATGCTTGTTTGGTTCCCTGCCCCCATCACATTACCTGGTCCAGACTCCCCTTCACTTTTACCTCTTTCTTTTGCCTCAGAGTACCTTGATAATTAGTTCAATTGGAACAATGCAGAAACAGTAAAAAATCTGGGTCCTAATCTTAATTTGACAACTATATGCATGACTTTACAATACAATCTGGCTTCTCTGCATGTCATTTTCTTGTGCAGTATTATCCCATTCTTATCAGCCACTTGGGGAAAGAGCTTGAAGAAATCAAATTAGTGAAGCATTTTTTGCTCCTTGGAAGAAGGCACTTTATAAATGAGATCATAAATATGCATTCTTCTAGGTACTTGGAAAGAATGCATACATACACCTTTTAAAAAGGTCACATTGTGAGTACAGTAAAAGCCCTCATCTGGAACCTAACTAATCAGAACACTACATAACCTAGCATCTTAATAAAAATGTTCTATCTTGTAAACTAACTACTCAGCTAATGTTAGCACACTTTGAAAAAAGTCAGATAATATGCAATTGTCTTTGATGACAGTTAAACAGAATACATCTATAGGGAAAAATTGAGAACTTTTTCTTAAAACTCTACAGCTATAAAAAGTAGGAAGCTTTTCTGGAAAACTTAAAAATATAAAAGTTTGATTAGAAAAGAAAGAAGTTTGTAAAAGACTTTCTTCTAAGAAGAAACTGGACAACCTGTTAAAGCAATAAGGTTTGGTTATGAGATTGTAGAATTACCAATCTAAAGTTGCCCCAGAATTACTAAAAAAAAAAATAAACCCTGAAGATGAAATCAGTTCTTTTCCCCTAATTTCCCATACATCTCTGCCAAAAAAACCCCCACAAAACAACACACAAACCAAAACTCCCAAAATAAAGTTCACAGAGGTTTAAAGTTCAAAGGTAAGGAATAGAAAATATTAAAAATTCTTGAGAAATGCTAGATAAACAAGTTAAGTTCCAGCATTTGCTACTCCTGGAATACTTTTTCTTAACTCAACCTACACTTCTCTACTCCTTCCCAGAGATTTTCCTTTGTTAAGCAAATCAAAGGCTATTTCAGATTTGTATTTCTATTACTGGCCGAACTCTAGTTACTCTCACAAACATTTTGTAATTGACCAACATAATTTTTGCCAACTGCACACCTCTCTCAAGTAATAAACCTGATAACTGTGATTAAACTATGTTATTAGGCTTAAAAATATTATATTGTCTGGAAATTGATAGAAGTCATCTCTCTTATTGTGTCTATTCAAGGAGTCAGTTTCAATACCATAAATCATGCTGCTTCTATTATGGCATCTCACAAGATGGAAAGAATTTTAAAAGTCTTAAATAAACACAGCAGTAAATGAATCTGGGGCTCCAGAGATCTGAGGTATTAAGATTAATTACATGATAATATTGTCATGAAAATCGTTTCAGTGCTAAAAACAAAAAAACTGAACAGTACCTGTTCACTAGAGAAGTATCCGTGCACATATTCAATTGCTTTTAATTTGTATTCTGTCAAAACGGCCTAAAAAAAACAAACCAAAAAACAAACCATACACACAGTTCCGTTAAATGTGTAAATAGCAAAAACAATAATAAGCATCCATGAAAATTACCCTGCAAATTATCGAGTATTCTTTAGTATCACTGAGCAACAGGAACACACAGAAACTCTAGAGCTGGCAGTTCAGATAACAATAATAACAACAACTAGTGTTTATGTAGTTCTTTTAAAGTTCGCAAAGTATTTCAGAAATATTATCTCACTTAATCCTCACAATGACCACGCAAGGTAAGTATTATTGTTACCCCTATTTTAGAGTTGAGGAAACTTAGGCAAACAGTTATAAAATTACTTGCCAGGGCCACACAGCTAGAGAGTATAAGCGAAGGAAGGATTTGTGCTCAAATTTTCTTGATACCAGGTCCAGTGCCCTGCGTACCGCACCACCTGACTTGTACCCATACAGGAATCCCCCACCTACAACCATCCTAAGAAATGTGGTTCAACTAGCCTCAGTCTGAAAACCTTTAGTGGCATGGAACCCACCACTTCCTGCAGCAGTCCTTTTACTTTTTGATACCTGTGATAGGAAACATAATTATATCTAGCTGAAATCACCTTGTTGACACTTCTACCCACTTCTTATTCCATCACAAAAACTCCTTCCCTATTTCTACACCTATTCCCTAAGCTTGCCAGTGATGGCCCACTGTAACCCAGAATCCCAGGTTAAAGTTTCAAAGCTTTCTTCAGTAGAACCTCTCCCTCAAATTCTGATCATATGACCTTTACAAATCAAAGTAGAACAATTTGAGTTAATGCTTATTCTAAGAATTTGAATATATACAGGCTCTAGTTAACAATGAAGACCTGTAAAACATTTGTCTGAAACTTGGAATGCAAATTCCCACTTTAAAATGGTAGGTGGTGAGTTTATAGAGTTCACAGATTATTATAAATTATTATTTATTATTAAAAATTATTAGATTTATAGTTTATAGTTCATGGAGTTTAAAAATAGGCTTCTATTGGCTAGCTTAGGAAACCAGAAATCATGTTTTAAATGGTTATGGTAGAATGAATTTTGAATTAACAATCACTAACATGCCAAAATGTTTTGTTTGTAAGAGTGTTTTGTACCTTTTAGAAAACCAGTCTATCCTACCTCAGCAAAGAGAGCAAATACTATTAGTGAATACTCGTTTCTAATGACACACAACTGGATCATTAGACGTTTCCTAGAAATACACATGAAAGGTGTAGGAAAGGTCAGAATCAAAGACATAAATGGAGGTTTTAGCTTGGGCAAGAGATGGGTCACATATTCTCAGTCACCCAAGGGAAGCATTAAAAAGAATGGGGTGGGGGGATGTACTAGAGTAGTTCTGAGGATAACATAATTAAAATATTATCCTCTTCCATTCTTCAACATTGTCTTCAGTACCCTGTGAGTCAACAGTAGCATTCAAAACATCATCGATTTTTCTATACTGCACACTCATCCAAAAACACTCATACCAAACTACTACTTGGTCAGCTCCATTCCACTTTTTTATTCAACTCTGAAGTAAGTTTATTAATCAGGTGTGAAAGACAGCATCCATTACAATTTCAAGAATTTGTGTTAATGGCTTTTGGGGAAGGCCATTTTCCCTTTATCATTTTCACAGAACATTTCCCTCCCCTCAAAAAGCATAATATCACTTTTTAAAAAAGCCTTCCTTAATATATAACTTAGAATTATTCCACTCACAAACAACATTAAATACAGTATATATAATATTTTGTGATTTCAAAGTTCTGAACTGAGTATATGATGGATCAGTAAGTTATAGACAGGCATGCTATACAAAACACATTTAAACATGTACTTTTTAAAAATTACATACCATATTATGAAAAAAATCTTTTTTTTTTTAATGTAGGCTTAGGTTTTCATGTTTTAAGACAACATAGTAGAATAGAAATTAGAATGAGGTGACTGGGTTTGAATCCTAGCCTGTTACTTTTATTTGTGACCTATGATAAAATCAATCATATCACTAGTTTCTTTAGTTGTAAAACAAAGGCACTAGAGGAGGTTTTCTTTAATGTTTCTGCTCAGTGTCCAACAACCTAAAATATGGTGAGGAGTGGGAAAAAGAACTTGAAGACATCAGGTAGTAAAATTAAGAAAGCTGTTCTTTTCCTAGGAAGTAGGAGTCTGAATAAATTTTCTGGGATAATAATTTTATTAAGGTGGTTTCTTATAAGTAGAGCTATCAAGAAAGAGGAGCAGGAAATATAAACGACAAACTACATGCTATGAAAGATTGTAGAAACTGCATCAGGAATATGTAAAAGTCAGTTAAGATTTTCTAGGTGAGAGTAAAAGGTAGAGGTGATATGATTGTCACCGATAGCAAAAGTATTGGCTGAACCGAGACCTGAATCATTAACTAAAAAGACTGGTCCAAAATTAAAAAGAACTTAAATCATTAACCAAACAAGAACTATGATTACTTTGTTCCTAACATAAGTACAATTAGGAATTCGTTTCTTTTATATTATCTATGTTCCAATTCTAACATCCTGAGTCACATACAACAAAAAGGTAAATCGATTAGCTCCCTAAACATTTTAGACACAAAAACAAGAGATACTTTATTTCTCATGCCCTTGATCTAAAAGAGCTGGAAGAGATAATAAGATCACTTGGTGCAATCTGCACTTGAACAGGAGTCCCTCAAACATTTCTAACAAATGGTCATCCAGACTCTAATAAGGATAGGGAACTTATGACCTCCTAAAGCAGCTCATTTCAATTTCACAAACATTTATTTGGTGACTGTTAAGACTGTTTCACCAGCCCTCCCTAAAAAATGTGAAATATAGGCCAAATCATTATCTTCAAATAGCTTCCTTAAGACACGCTTATTAATAAAAGATTTAAACAGTTCTGATAAAAAAAAATTCACAAGACTATATAGCTTTCATTACCAAATGAATTTCAACAGGATAACTACTACTGGAGTTCAAAGAGCAAAATCTACAGAGGAACGCACAGCTAGTAAAGACAGTAATAGTGAGGAATGGGTAGGGTTTAGATGGATAAGAAAAACAGAAAGGTTAGAGGGGAAGAAAAATGAGAAAGAAAAAAGGACAAGAGAAACATGGTGGTAAAAAAGAACATAATTCTGCTAGACCCCAGCTATAAGATTTAATTTTTATTACTTTTCATGGAAGTTATCTTGGAGTTTCTCCCCTAGCCCTGACCACTCCCACCACTTGAAGGTTGTGAAATAGTTCTGAGCAATGGTAAGGGAGAATCAATATCAGAAGAGTCCACAGCAATATGTAGGCAGAAGATAACTTTACCCACTGAGTTATTACTGGAGATGGATATGTTCACCGGGCATTAACACCAAAGTATGACAGAACATGAGATATTGGTATTATTACCTTCTCTTAGAGGGAAGTGAAACAAATCTAGCTGGGTTCCAGTGCAAGCTTTGCCAGTTATTAACTGTGTAATCCTTAACTTCATTACATTCCAATTTCCTCTCAACTACAAAACGATGGAGTTGGAGTAGGCACTCAGGTCCCTTCCAGTTCTAAAATTCTATAGTTACTTTTGACTGAAATGTCCTTCATTGTTTGACCAGCTTAGCCTTTTTCTGAGGCTGCCTTTCCAAAAGAAACTGCAGTAATTCTAAGTCCTCATCTTTATTACATGCAGGTGGAATAATGTCCTGATGATGGACACTGAAAGACTTAATGCTTCTCAGAAGACATTTGATGTTTCCCATCAAAACCTAGGTACCTTAGAGTCTATTTTTGTCGAATCCTTCATTTTAGAGAAAAGTATCAGAACAGTAAAGTCACATATTTAGTGGCTGTCCAAGCCAATACTGCAATAGAAGTCTACAAATTTCTAGTCCAGTTTCTTTCTACTATCACTATTCCACACCTTTCTAAGAGCTAATTTTTCTAATTTCTCATATTTAAATGGAAATTCACTTAAAGTAGTACATTCAGATTTTGTATGGCAGAAGAATAATCTACATTGGAAAAACAACTAAAAATCTAATGCTCTACTGGTGAGGGGTATAGTTATGCAGACAGGAATTTTCACTTAAGCTCACATATCCTTAATATACTTCACAGTTAAAATATTTTAACTACAAAACACAAAGCATATAGTAATGCTAAGGTGGTTGAATCTGTGTCTCTCTCCTCCAAAGCATCACTGCCCAGTGAAGAGTTCAAAGGTACATTAGTAGTGAGGTTGGACAGGAAAGCAGAACAAGGTTTACATTCACTGTTGGAGGCCAAGAATGCTCTCTTCTTCCTCAAGTGAATTTTCCAAAGAGATCCTCTTCGGTTATTTAATTTCATGGTGAAGCTAAAAACACAATATATAATTACTAACTTGCCTCATTTAGAAAAAAATATAGGAACATCTCAATAGTGGGTAACAGGGAAAGGACATTTGGAATCAGCATATGCTCTAGGTCCAGGATTCACTAAGGCCACTTGATTTCACCTCCTTCTGAGCCCGTAGCATGAGTGCCTACATCATTTTGCAATTATGTAGTTGAAGGGTGGGGGATCTGTGGCCTTCTAGGTCCTGGGGTATGGCCTTTTGACTGAGTCCAAGTTTTACAGAACAAATCCTTTGATTAAGGAGATTTGTTCAGTAAAATTGGGATTCAAAGGGCCACACTTGATGACCTAGAGGGCCACATGTGCCCTCAAGGCTGCAGGTTCCTCACTCCTAATGTAGTGCTGCTACAGGGCGTCAAAGTGGAACAGTGGATAGAGCCCCAGGCCTAGTCTTCATGAGTTCAAATCTGGCCTCAGACATTTACTAGCTGTGTGACTCTGGACAAATTACTTAACCCTGTTTGCCTCAGTTAACTCAACTGTAAAATGAACTGGAGAAGGAAATGGCAAACCATTCTAGTATCTTTGCCAAGAAAACCCCAAATAGAATCATGGAGAGTTGGACACATTGAAAAAACGATTAAACCACAAAACTCCCTTTAAACTGACTTACTATAAGAAGTTTCTAATTGTTCCCCATATTCCTGAAGTTCTTGTGTAAAACATGAGTTTTAAACTTAAAGTTTTAAACTCACTTTTCCCACTGTACCAATGTTATATCAAAACAACAACTGACATTCACGGTATTAAATGGTTCAAAACTCTTTAAAGGCTTACAAAGTATTTTATATCCATTACCTCGTTTTTATCCCAACAACCCTATGAGGTATTACAATTCCCATTTAACAGATGAAGAAACTGAGGCTCCAGGGTGCTTAAGTGGAGCTCCAATATTCAGTTTGACGAGGTATCTGAAGCAAGACTCAAACTCAGGTCTTCATCTCATAATCTCAGACTTGTTTCACTATTTAACAATGTTAGTCTACCTTACAAAAGTCTATCAAAGCCCTGATGAAGTTGATGAAGTTGAGTACTAACAAAAGCACTAGTCTGACCTCTGGGACCTAGCAACAGGGAACATGGAAAACTTCTTTTATCTCCTTGACTATATACTTTCCACTGTTTCCCCAGGTCCCCAAAGACTTAAAAGATTTACAGATTTAGAGTTAGAACAGAACTCAAGAGACCATTTTACCCCAAACTCCTCATTTACAATGGAAACTGAGCTCCAAGATGGTAAACCAGCTTCTCCAAGTTCACACAGTGAGCTTCAGAAAAAGGATCTGAAAGTAGATCTTCTGACTCCACACTACTTCTAAGTCCCTCATGACTTAAATCCCTCATTCCACCACTATGATTCCCCATCGTGCTTTTCAAACTAAATATCCATAAACAAAACTCCCATTTTTCTTTAGATTCCCTTGAAGTCCTTAGCTGAGATCAGCTGTAAAATCTAACCAGTTTGACTATCTGATATTCTGTTTCTTCCTTTCATTTGCCAGACTGGTTCAAACTGAGAGCTCTATCACAAGTCCTATCTATCCCCTGTAAGACAGTAAGCACCCTGAGGACAGGGCCTATCACTTTTTTAGGTCTCAGCACCTACACTTGTCCTGAAGATGGTAGGTATATAATAAGTGTTTCTTGCACTGGATTTGCTGAATGTTACTTCTACTTTAAAAACCCGTATATTCTCTCTAAAAACCCAAAGATTTTCCTCCACAGTTCCAACTTCAGCAACAGTTAGGAACTTCAGCAACGAGAGGAGGGAAGAAAGAATAAGGGTAGATAAGAATTAAACTTTAACATACATAAATTATTTGTAAAACAACAAATGTGTACAGTGCTCTAGGATTTGCTAAGAGCTTATACCATCTAACTTGTGAAGTTACTATTCCTATTTTACAGATGAAAAAACCAAGTGGAGTTGTGTGACCCTGGGCAAATCACTTAGTCTCAAAATATCAAATCTATCCACCAGATGGATGCCTGCTCATACTTTAACTCCTGTGTTCCGTACGAACTGTGCATTTGTTAAAGTCACTCCTCTCCAGCCAGGTTAAACTCTTTGGGGGACCCTCTACCCACTAATATTTTCTAACCCCCCAAAACCTCAGGCATCCAAAAATATTTTGATTACAGAACATTTAAAAATAAGTACAATTCTTTCTTGAAAAAAGTTGGAACTTTCCAATACATAAACTAAAAGGTAGTCCAAACAAACATCCAATATCCATGCTTCAATGAATAAAACTGTTTGGTAATTAGCATATCAATTGTTCATAAAGGAGTACTTCCAAAGAACTTCTTAAGACAGTGAGTTCTAGTTAAGCATTTACTTAACCAAATTATTTGAATGACAAATTCTTTCTTCATGGACACTGAGAAAGAGGCAACCTCAGGTCTAATCAACATCAAAATTATCATGGATTCCACATCAGATGGAATTGAAATCAATAATATTTTTACTGTAAATTCATTTTAATTGGTTTCAAACAAAAATTTTAGCTTGCAAAACAATCTCCTACTCTGCAAATTTAATGTGACAGACTTGCATAAGAAATATATTTAAATTAGAAAAGAATTTGACATGAACATTGAAAACAAAAGACAGATCAAAGGAGCACAAGGGGTCAACATTTATAGGAGTCAAGGAGTTTAAAACCAAAACCAAACTTACTAAACAAACTCTATTCAAACAAACTTGAAATCTTTCAGGACCTTGTAAGCTACTTCAGGTCTTGTAAGCTACTTTAAGGAGGCAGCTAGCTGGAGCACGTCTGGTCCTATAGAATCTGGAAGTGCTGAGTTCAAATTCTCCCTCTAGCACTGAGTAGCTGTGTAATCCCCCCTACCCCCACACTCCCCCAGCCTAGTCACTGGAACTCTGTAAATAAGCCTTAGTTTCCTCATCTGTAAAATGGGGATAATAGCAACACTTCATTAAAGTTAGGCATACTTCTAAGAAGTCAACCTCAGCAAATTTACTTTGTACCAGCTATGAAAACATCACAGAAATTTTTTTTGATAACAAATTTCAATGAATTCATCTAACTTTTTTCTAAGGAGGAACTACTATATCATGTTGTGGAATTTTATCTTTAAATGTTGCTGCACAAAAAAAAAATCTTAGTTCCTTCTGGTTTCTGACAAATTATCAGGTAAAAAATGCCTTAGACAGAAGTAAATTTCTAGAATTTATAACCAATATTCCAATGCTTCTGTAAGCAAAAGTAAATATACTACTGAAGAAAGCATGTTCCAATAAGTTAACCTGGGGCACTTTTTCTATCAAAACAAGAAATAATTTTTTTTTTCTGTTTTAATAAAAAAACTTGGCATAATCTTGGAAATGGGAAAAAAGCTGCCTGGATGACAAATGGTATTAAATAGCTATGTTGCATGAGAACTTCGGACATCCTACATTGTTAGATAATTCCATGTAAGAACGGCTACTAGGCAACTATTACTTTTGGAGACATTTTCTCCCCAAAGTTTGGAGGGCCTCGCTGAAAATGAAACAAGTCGGACTCCTCAAACTTCAAAGAGCTATTAAACTTTAGGCGTCTGTACGGTACCGAGATCTTTGTTAAATGGGATGGTTCTTGGAGGGGGAGGGATACTGGGAAAAATTCTAGTGCTGTAAAATCAGAACATATCAATAACGTAGGATGTATATAGGTAAGTCTGTGTACATGCACACGTGTATATGTACACTTATTTGTGGGCACATATATGAACACACACACATATATCTCGTACACACGTTTACTTTTTTTTTTTTTCAAAGAACCGAAATCTATGAGAAGAACACTAGAACCCCCCTCCCTGACCCAGCAGTCCCAAATGCCTGGCACCGGAACATCCCATCTCCCGCTGGATCAAGACCTTTGCCCGATTACTTCAAAGCACGATCCATCCGAAACACTCGGTTTTCCGAGGCACTTCTCCGAGTCACCGGCTAACAACGTTTTTACCTTTCTGATTTCGTCCAGCACCGTTTCGAAGGACTTTTTATCCATCTTGATTGCAGTCCAGCCGTAGTTAGGTGTTCAACAAAAGCATTCGTCCCCGCCTGCTCAGTTCTGCTTTATTTAATTTAGAAAGTAGCTACGGTACAGGTAGCAGTAAACGACCCCGAAGGTTAAGGTAGAACGAGGGGATTAGCGAAAGAAACTCTTAAAAAAATAAGCCGGCCGAAAAAGCTGAAACTTGGGGGAAAGAACAAAACGACAATTCCCTGCAAAGTTTCCCCAGTTCCAGGGGCACGGCGGGGAAGGGCTTATGCACTCCCCGGTGAGTTACAAGCAGGGAGCGGGACTCCTACGGAAGAGAGAGGGGCGCCCGGGGCCCGCAGCGGGGGAGGGCCGAGCAGCAGCAGCGGCGGCAGCACCTGCGCCAGGGCTGCAGCCCGAGAGGAGGGAGGCGAGGCGCCCTGCACCTGTCCCCGCCTCCGCCGCCGCCGCTCCGGGAGCCGTCACGGCCAGCCCGGCCCCATGGCCGGCGCGCACCCCGCAGCGCTCGCTCGCTGGCTCACGTCCCCTCCCGGGCCGGCGCCCTCGGCTCCACACGCTCCGGGCCGCGACGGCAGCGGCGCTGGGGCTCTCTTTGTTACCAAAATCCGCGGCTTCCGGGAGCGGGCTAGGCAGCCGAGCGCCTGGAGAGCCGGATGGAGGGGGAAACCTTCTGGAGTAAGGGGGATCTCGAGGACCGAGGAGCGAGGCGGGGCGAGGCCGCCGGGGGCTCGGTGGCCGAAGCCCCACCTGCGGCCCCCACCCCAGGGGGGGAGGGGGTTGGTGGGGAGGGACCTTCAAAGCCGTGTGTCGCGGCCGAGAAACTCAACTCTCCGCGCCTTCGACACGCGAGGAACAAAACACAGCCCCCCCCCATACCCCCTTGTTGAGGCCCTCAGCTGGGGTGGGCCGTCTACTGAGAATGCCAGAATTCACAAAAATTTGGGGCGGGATTTTAATCTTTCCCTTGAGTCTGAATACATGAATTCTAGGTGTTGCCCACTTTATAGTCCAGATTTGCTAGGGATTCCTTGATTTTCCACTCCAAGCTGAGGCGTATAGGAAGAGAGCTCGGTGAGGGCAGGAGCCAAGGCACTCCCAGGTAGGACCCAGGGAAGGCCCGGCCCCGAACAGCCCCGAGGGGCGGAGCCTGGTAGTCACCTGACCCCACCACCTGCCGTGTCGCGTGATTTGTTTGTCTGGAACGTAGGTTGGAGTAGCGTTTTAGGGGAGCTGCTGGTTCTTTTTTTCCCTTGTGGCCCTTCCTTATTTTCAAAGATTTTTTTTCTCCGCTTCCTTCCTTTCTTCAAACTCTGTCACGGAGGAGCGAGGAGCGTCTCTCTCACGGGCCTGCTGAAGTCCGTTGGTGCCGCGTCCTGCCCTGCGGCCACCCTTCAGCCTAACCCCGTTCCTGTTGCTGTCGCCCCCATCCCCACCCCGGCTGCGCTCATGGCCCGCCTCTGGGTCTGTGTGGGGGCCGCCACCTCTTTTTTGGCCGTTTTGGTTTTCCATTGCCGCTTCTGCAGGTCGCCGGTGAGTCTGATGGGAAGGGAGGATTCGTCTTTAGGGACGGATGTGAGTGGGTGATCGGCTGGCACCTGTACAATAGGAACCTGCAGGGATTAGGTTCTCCTGACCCCCCGCTGTGCCGTTAGACGTCTGCCGCCAATAAAGGTCTGTTGTGCTAACATAGTTGTACTGCCCCCCAAGTTCCACACTCTTGTTCTCCAACTACGGGGTTTGTAATCTGATTTGTACGGCGGATGTTCCTGGAAGCCCCTCAGTAACGTTTTTTAATTCGTAAGACAAAATATGGAATTACAACCAGTTATAAAAGTATTAGAGAATAACGTGTGATACAGGGATTTCAAAGCGATGGTGAGGATAAGCTATATTTCTACTTTTGGCCTGGAGTCAGAAAGACATCTTACAGAGTTCAAATTTGACCTTAGACACTTACCCTGGACAAGTCACTTAACCCTGTTTGGCCTGAAACAAGGATGTCCGTTATCCCCACTGTTATTCAATACGGTATTAGAAACGTTAACTTTAGCAGTAAGAGAAGAAAAAGAAGTTGAAGGAATTAAATAGGGAAAGGAGAAACAAAGCCATCACTCTTTGCAGATGATTTGACAGTATACTTAGAGAATCAAGTAAAAAACTACTTGAAATAATGAACAACTTTAGTAAAGGTGCAATATATGAAATAAACCCACATACATCTTTGACATTTTTGTATATTATTATCAAAGCCCAGCAGCAAGAGATAGACAAATCCTACTTAAAGTTACGGTAGATGCTATAAAATACAAGGGAGTCTGCCTTCCAAAACAAACCCAGAAACTATATGAACAAAATTACAAAACACTTTTCACACAAATAAAGTCAGATCTAAAAACTGGAAAAATATCAGTTGCTCATGGGTAGGCTGAGCTACTATAATAGAAATGCCAATTCTACCTAAATTCACTTATTTATTCAGTGCCATTCCAATCAAACTGCCAAAAAATTATTTTCTAGAGGAAGAAAAATAATAACAAAATTCATCTGGAAGAACAAAAGGTCCAAAATATCAAAGGAATTAATGAAAAGAAAAGCAAAGGAATGTGACCCAGCTGTACCAGATCTTAAATCACATTATAAAGCAATAATCATCAAGACTACTTAGTACTGGATAAGAAAGAGTGGTAGATCGGTGGACTAGGATAGGCACAAGACACAGTAGTCAGTGACTATAGTAATCTGCTGTTGGTTAAACCCCAAAACACCAGCTTCTGGGATAAGACCTCACTGTTTAACAAAAGCTGCTGGGAAAACTGGAAAACAGTATGGCAGAAAGTAGGCATAGACCAACATCTTATACCATATATCAAGATAAAGTACAAATGGGTACATAATTTAGATATAAAGGCGGAGACTAGAAGAACAAGGAATAGGTTACCTGTCAGATTTATGGAGAAGGGAAGAATTTATGACCAAATGAGATGAAGAACATGAAATACAAAATGAATAATTTTGATTACATTAAATTGAAAAATTTTTGCACATAGTCAATGCAGCCAAGATTAGAAGGGAAGCGGAAAGCTGAGAAATAGTGTTTTCATCCAGTGTCTCTGATAAAGGTCTCATTTCTAAAATATATGGAGAACTGAGTCAAATTTATGAGAATACAAGTCATTCCTCAATTGATAGTCAAAGGATATGAACAGGTACTTTTCAGATGAAGAAATTAAACCTATCTACAGTCATATGAAAAAGTGCTCTAAATCTCTGTTGATAAGCGGAATGCAAATCAAAACAACTCTGAGGTACCACATCATATCTATCAAATTGACTAACATGACAAAACAGGAAAATGATAAATGTTGGAGATGTGGGAAAATGGGAACACTAATGCATTATTGGTAGAGTTGTGAACTGATCCAACCATTCTAGAGAGCAATTTGGAACTATGCCCCAAGGGCTATTAAAATGTGCATACCCTTTGACCCAGCAGTACCACTTCTAGGTCTATCCCAAAGAGATCATGAAAATGGGGAAAGGACCCACATGTACAAAAATATAGCAGCCCTCTTTGTGGTGGCCAGGAATTGAAAACTGAGGAGACTCCCATCAATTGGGGAATGGCTGAACAAGTTGTGCTAGATGAATGTAATAGAATACTATTGTGCTATAGGAAGTGATGAGCAGGCAGACTTCAGAAAAATCTGGAAAGACTTACTTGAACTTATGCTGCGTGAGGTGAGCAGAACCAGGAGAACACTGTACACAGTAACAGCGACAGTGTGTGATGACTTATTTTGATAGACTTAGTTCTCAGCAATGCAGGGATCTAAGACAGTTCCAAAAGACTCATGATGGAAAACGCCATCCTTATCCAGAGAAAGAACTGGAATCTGAATGCAGATGGAAGTATACTATTTGCTCTCCTTTTCTTCTGTTGTTTTGTTTCTTCTTTGTGTGATTCCTCCCATTGGTTCTAATTCTTTACAACTGATTAATGTGAAAATATGTTAGATATGAATATGTATATAGAACCTGTATCAGATTGCATGTCTTGGGATGGGGGAGGGGAAGAGGGGGAGAAAATTTAAGATTCAAAATCTTAAGGAAGTGAATGTTGAAAGCTAAAAATAAATTAATTTATAAAAAAAAAAAATGTTCCCTAGTCTGTTAAGAACAAGGGTTAAGAAGGTTAAGAACAACTGGTTTAACCTAATAAAATTATTGATTCCTTATAATTGACCAGCTGCTTTTCTAAATGAATGCCTGTAGAGAAAAATGAAGCTCTGTAAAACTTGAAGAATCTGAAGTTATTCTTAAAATGTTTTCTTTTACTTTACTATGGAATCAATTCTGTTTCTCTTATTTTTGTTTAAGGGCTTAGAGACTTTTGGTTTTTTTGTGTCTCGGAGAACAGAGAAACCTCTTTACCATTTGGATGTGAGCTGGCCTAAACATCCAGAGTACTTCACTGGCACAACATTTTGTGTTGCAGTAGACTCCCTTAAAGGATTGGTTTATGTAGCACAGGTAAGTAAAAATGGGATTTTTTCCCTCCTTAGGGAATAATATCATTCCTTTCTTTTTTACTGTCAATGCGTTTTTTTTTAAATTTATTTGTGTTTTCACCAGTATGGGGAACATGTTATGAAGAAACTTTCTTTATCTTTGAAAACTGATCATATCTTTATAACCTTTGAGGTTTGAGATTTCTTTTTTGTCAGTCTGTAAACATTTCAGTGTCCACTATGTATCAGGCTCTACACGAAGAGCTAGAAGTACAAAAAGAAGTTAAAGACGGTCCCTTGAGAAGCTCACGATCAAATATGGGAGATAATAAGCAAACAAATATGTTCATATAAACTACGTATAAGATAATTAGAAAATAACTAATGGGGAAGATACTAGAATGAAGAGGGGTTGGGAGAGTTCCTGTAGTAGATGGGATCTTAATTGGGATTTGAGGAAAGCTAGGAAGCAGAGATGAGTGAGAGTATTCAGAACCTGGAAAACAGCAAGAGAAAATGCTCAGATCTGAGAGCATGTCCTGTTATTGGAAAAATGCTGTACACATAGTAGTATTTAATAAATGTTCATTGATTGGAACAGTAAGAAGACGAGTATCTCCGAATCAAACAGTGTGTGGCAGGAAGTAAGATATGATAAACCTGGAAAGGGTTGCCTAAAGGAACTGAGATGCTAAGTGATATTCTCTTGGTTACACAACCAGTATATGTCAGTGGCAGAACTGGAACTCAGGTCTTTCTGCCTCTAAGACTATCTGTCCCTTTGTCTACAATGCCATGTCTTCTCTATAATTCTTAACCAGTACCACTTAGGATATGTTTGTAATGTTTCTTAAAGATCTCGTTGGAGTTTAAATGTTATATTGATTTAATTGCATTGCATTAAATCAGTCTGAAAGTGCCAAAGATTTTGTTTTGATTGTAGTTTACCAGTTAACAACCATGTTAGATTTAGGGGTGGCATTTCTTTAAGTTTATGTAAGTTTACATTTTATTTTACTTAAACCTGGTTTTGTCTAAACAGCTATTTTTGTATACCTTTAGAGAGGGGATAACATTCCAAAGGTATTAGTGTTCACAGAGGATGGATATTTTCTACGAGCCTGGAATGACACTGTTGACACACCTCATGGTATCTTTGCAACCAGTACCCAATATGAACAATCAGTCTGGATCACGGATGTAGGAAGTGGTATGTGTAGTAACATCTAATAAATTATGTTGGAAGAACTTAATATCTTCTCCCATAATTTTCTTTGTTGTGCTTCATTGTTTGAAAGCTGATTTCCTCAAATGATCAATTTCTCAATTCTAAGAAACTTAGAAATTTCTTTCGCCCTTAGAACTTCAGTCCAGGCAATAAGCCATGGCAACTGCTGTGGGCTCATTGATGATTCTTACCACACTGAAGCTAGCAATTACCCCATCATCCTCCATGGCCCACCAGTGAGAATCATTGAACTAGACTGGGTCAGTGATAACATTGACTTTGATGACTGAGTAGCCCAAAGACACCTAGGACCTATCTCCATTTTGGTCAGCACCATGGAAGAGATCTATTTAGGGTAGAAGGCCTAGTGCTCCTCTTCTGTAGGATATTTGAACTTTGGATTTGTCCCCATCATTTGCCTCCAGGAAGAGCTAGTGAATCATATTTGACTGTACTACAGCACCTCCAGATTGGTTAATTTTAATTGCTAGTCTGATTCCCAAGCTTGCTATTAATATGACAAAGAATTCTCTAAAACAAGCTAGAGAGGAAAAAGATAACTTTGTTGGGTTACATGTTTTATTCCCTACTTCACCTTTTTCAAACTATCACATCATTCTTTTGCATTGAATGCTAAATTGTTATTGTTTCAAAAGAAAATTCTTGTTACTAAATGTGTTCATAAATGTTTAAATTGTAATTTGCTTTTCTGTGTTGGGAAAAAAATATAGATAGATATAGGCATATCTCTCTATCTAGGCATATATATATACACATACACTGTAGGAATCTGGACCCCTTTATTAAGAAAGAATAGGAAACACAAATGAAATGTGACTTTTTTCCAAAATTGACCCCAAATAGCTATTTTTTCAAGACAATTGTCTTAAGACCTCCACTAGCAAAATTAAATTTTTTGTTAACAAGTAGATATCCTCTGAAAAGGATCTGTAGTATAGTAATTGGTGTAACTTGTTTCTACCAAGTATACCAACAAAATGGGAAAACCAAGGTATTTTAGCAACACATTTAGATTCACAGATAGAGAAGGGGCAAAAGACAGTTTGAACTTGTGACCCAGGACTTGAGGAATAGTGGTGACCTTGAGTTTATTAAAAACTTTACAAAGGTGATATATATTTGAGAGATGCATGGTTTTTCTGAGACAGAAATTCATAGACTAGTTTCCTCAACCTAGATTAAAATGAAATTGACAGTTTCTAGTCAGTATTGTAAATCCATCATCTAGATCCATTCTTGTAGGATGAATTAGGATTTTAGTTTGTTTGTACATATCACATCCCATTGAGTTTATTTGACATTTTTAAAGATAACAAATTTAAAATTCTCCTATTTTTGGTGGTCACATTTACCTGACTTATGACTTGTGAAGTTTTAATGCTTGAAAGTTTTAATAATGAATTTTTAAAGAGTTATTTATCAAATAAAATATTAAATGCTTTAGGAAAACTGAAGAAAATTACTTTTTTAAAAATGAATTCTTCCCTAACATCAGTTTGTAAATCTAGATTTTATTTTATACTAATAGAGTAAAATCCTTGTAGTATAATACTTTTTGGTGTATAATTTGAATCAGATTTTGCTCTCCACTTGACTGGATGCTAATATCAGTAACAACAACAGTAGTAATAATAGCATTTTGGAATCCTTCTTTAGGCCAGGCACTATGAGAAGCACTTTACAAATATTCACTATTCAGTCTTAACAACTCTCAGAGGCAGATGCTGTTATCCCCATTTTACCATTAAGGAAACTGAGGCAGAGGTTAAGTGACTTGCCTAGGGTCATACATGGCTAGTAAGTGTCTGATGCTAGGTTTGGACACATATCTTCCTGACTTCCAGGTTCAGCACTCTCCACATCCCTTCTTACCTCTTGCTTTAATGAGACACCTAGTTTGTGTGTCCTGTAATAAAAATGTCACTAATGAAAGGTTTTCAGATTTTTTTAGACCTAATGTTTTTAGAATTGATAAAACTTTAAAAATAGATCCCATATACAGTAAATATTGTTGCACCAAAAGATTTCAGAGCTTCAACTGATGACTCACTTTTTTTTTCTTTTGGACCATTTTTGCTATGACTGCATCCTAGGACAACTGTAAAACCTATGCTGTCTCTGAGTTAATTGTAGGGAGATTTGACATGATAGTCTTTTTCAGGCTCTCATTGTAAAGGACTTACACTTTCAACACAGTTCATCCTGTGATTCTGTTTTTATAACATTCCACTAAATCCCACACATTCAAACAAGATAAATTTTCTTTCTTCTTCCATTGTTTTTTTTCCCTAGCCACAGATGTGTTAAAAGTCTTTCCTAGTTGCCTCAACCTAAAAGAAAATCCATTCCAATAGTCAGAAAGTTGGCTATTAATAAGCATCATTTTATTTTTTTAAATGAAATTCTTTCCCTTTTTGCATTTCTTTATAATCAAATATGCTTTTTGCACCTTTCCAAACATCTTGTGGTTCAGCCTCTGGAATTATTCTTACTAATTAATCAAGACTCCAAACAGTAGGATCTGGAGGTGGAAGGGACGGACTTTTAGAGGCCAGCTGGTCCAACCTCCTCATGTTACAGGTTAGTGACTTGCCCAAAGCCACATACCCTTTTAGTGTTCGAGGCAGGATTTGTACTGACTTGAGAACCATGCACTTTCCACTCTACATACCGTGCTTAACTTTTAGTTATTTTTTAAAAAGACAACTGGAAATTGATTCAGATTAGTTTAAATTTGTATTATGCAATTTGTTACTTTTTTGACACTTCAAATTATAGATTTAGTTTTGAACCTCCACATTGATTTCCATTAGTTTTTATCTATGATAATTCTACAAAAGAAGTATGTTTCATGCTTTTGCTTGCAATAAAATCTACATGGAAATAACTGTCTAAGTAAAAAGTTAAGACACCGACAACTTTAGAACATTTATTCTTTAAAAAATAGTTGAATTATGAGTACCAAAAGAAAGATAGTATGTTTGTATTATAGAAATTATAGCCTTCAAGGGCCTACAAAAGCTGGACTGTTATACTAGAGAAGTAGAAGTTACAAACTAATAGTGTTTTCAAAGTTACCCCTCAGTACTTACATCTCTTAATTACAAATGTTATGCGATGTCAGAATAGGTCCAAAAGGTCACATTTGCTTGGTTCCAATGATTTAGTAATATTACTAACAGAAAACCCTTTTCTAAAATAATCAACATTGGTCAGATCAGTCTACAAGATTCAGTATAAGAAGAAATGTCATTTTTAAAAATGAAAGGACCCAAATCAACCTCAAACAATTGAGATTTTATGTAATAACGATTTAGA
This sequence comes from Notamacropus eugenii, assembly GCF_028372415.1. NCBI lineage: Eukaryota > Metazoa > Chordata > Mammalia > Diprotodontia > Macropodidae > Notamacropus > Notamacropus eugenii. The sequence continues at coordinate 101,173,003 of NC_092876.1, forward strand.
TAATAGTGCATGTGAGAATACAGTACCATATTATCTACCCCTTCCTAGTCTTTTCTGATTTTTTTCCCCTTAGTTGTTATTTTTTTCATTTAATGCACAATCTATTTAACCATTTGTCTAAGAGCTTTATTTGTGAAAAGTGCTTATTTTAAATGCAGGATCCTATGGACATACAGTGAAAAAATACAACTCCTTTGGTGACCTCATTCAAATTCTGGGTACTCCAGGCAAAAAAGGAACTGGTATAAACCCAATCCAGTTTGATAACCCAGCAGAGATATATGTGGAAAACACTGGAGAAATTTACCTTGTGGATGGAGATGGAGGACTGAATAACAGACTGTTTAAATTGACCCAAGGTATATAACCTCATTTTGGTGCTAGAATCATCTAGAAGAGTGGTCTTAATTTAGGGCTTATAACCAAGGAAACCATGACCAAAGGGTGACCAATTAGTTTATGGAAAGATGAATCCTAGACTACACTTGCTGTGCTAGCCAGGTGGTTTGTCTCCAACACTCCATTGTTCTCCCTTGTCCCTCATACCCACTAGTCTCCAGTGATTACACGAGTTTCCAAACTGGACCCTTATGCTCAGGGCATGAACTCCGCAGGACACATAACCTTCTTAGGACCACTGTACCAGCAACTACACAGAATTGGCAGAATTGACCCTTCTGGGCTTACCTGTGTTCTATACTACTCCCTACTCTCCCCTTGTCCTTGTGTTTGTGACAAAGTGCCCTCAGAGGGCTGGTGAATCCTATCCTTCTACCACCTTAATAGTTAATGGGACAGAGTGTGTTCCATAGGATGACTAGAGATGGATGGGCTGTGTTTCACATCACGTATCTTGTTGCATTATTTAACTCAAAAAATGTACCCCTTTTTCGAACTTCTCTATTTCTATCCATTTACCCAATTTCACAACTTAATGAATCATCTTCTATTCCTTACCCTCTTTGGCAGTCATCTCAATATCTCAAATATATCCCCTCCTCTCATACAGCTGTTGTCTTCAATTTGGGATCTCATCTCCTCTTGCCCATACTGCACCCATGTACAGCTGCCACACTGATGTTCCTGACCATGTCTCCCTCAATAAATTCCAGTGACTCCCTATTCATTTTAGAGACCTATATTATATCTTTACCTGAGCACAGTTACACACGCACATGCGCATGTGTGCACAAATAAGTAAATATTCATATTCATATATTAGGGTGCATGATCAAGAATCTTTACTGACAAAAGCATATTTTTTTATACATAAAAAAACTTTACTGATAAAAGCAAAAAGTTGGGAGACCACTTTTATTTTATTTTAGGGACAAGGGAGAACAACGGAATGTTGGAGACAAACCACCTGGCTAGCACAGCAAGTGTGGTCTATGATTCATCTTTCCATAAACTAATTGGTCACCCTTTGGTCATGGTTTCCTTGGTTATAAGCCCTAAATTAAGAAGGCTTTTATTTAATGTGATAGATGTCTTTTGCTGTTCATATAGCATTTGGATATATTGTATGGAAAAATGACTGGCACATGGTATGATTGTGTTAATGAGTCATTCCTTAACCTCAGAAGAGTAGGTCAATAAAGTGAAGTTTGTATAGGAGCCATAGTGACTGGGCTGAAAAAGTGACTGGGTGACCATAAGAAAAAAAATTAAGGAAAAAGAAGTTTAAATTTGAGTCTAAGAATTAATGATTTATTTGATTCTAATAGGAATAAACAATCATAATGCAGGTGAAAAGGTATAGCTAATAGAGAATTATTTAAGTGCTAAACTGTGGTACTGACTTAGGTAAGGCAGGGTGTTGCAAAAGTCTTAGTGCTTAAAGCTGTGCTAAAATTTTGGGATTATACTATATATATATGAGATTAAAGAAGAGAAATATTAGATTAAATGTTGGCAGATTCTGTAAGGAAGACTTCATAAAGTGGGACTGGAACTGAGCCTTGGTTTGGATAGGTGGTTGGTAGAAAGGAGGACATTCTGGGCTGCGGGAGAAGCAAAAAGGTGCTGAGGCAGGAAAAGGTATGGCATTTGATTTTTATCCTTAGTATCTTATAGACCCAATGAAAATTTTTGTGGAAAAAAATGTGCCATGAGAGCAGTGTTTTAGGAAGATAGAACCAAGTGCAAGGATAATTCGGTGTGGGGAAGATTTCAGTTAGACCGCAGCAAGGAGGGTATATATAGGCCATGAGATGATGAAAGCATGAACTAAATTGATGGAATGGGAATAGAAAATGAATCTAACAAATATTTCTTATGTAGAGAATGGCAAAAATGAAACCATCCTTGCCTTCAAGGAACTTGATTTCTATTGGGAATGGGAAGAGGGAGAGGCAGAAAGAGTACATGGACATGTGTGGGTACACACATGTAAATTTGTAGTATGTACAAGCTAATTAGGGAAGACACTAGTAGCTAAAGGAATTAGGAGCCACCTCATGTAGGAGATAGTAAAGGACTCCACTTTGAAGAAAGTTAGAGATTCTAAGACATGGAGGTGGAAAGAGAACACTTGCCAGGAAAGGAAGATGGTCCTCACAAAGGCAGGGGTGTTATGTGTGGGGCCTCTGTTATGTGAAAGTGAAGAATGTTTGGTCAGTCTGGAAAGGTAGACTAGAGTAAGATTGCAAAGAGCTTGAAGTGCCAAACCCAGGAATTTGTTTTATTGTAGAGATGATAGGAAGCCATGGAGCTTTTTGAATGGGACAGTAACATGGTCAGCCTTGTGTTTAGGAATATCACTTTGCCAGCTGGATGGATGATTGATTTGAGAAGAGAGGGGATAAAGGCAGAACCAGTTAGGCTAGTAACACCCAAAAGTGAGGTGATGAAGACCTGAAATAGTAAGAATGGAGAGAGAAGGAGAAGGGTGCGAGAGACATTATGAGGCATGGAATTGATAAAATTTGATAGATGATTAGATGCTGAGATGAGGGAGAGTAAACATTTGAGGATCTCTCTAAAATTGCCCATCTGAGTGACTAGCAGATTGAGGGAAATTAGCAAGAGGGATTGTTTGGGAGGAAAGTTTTTGAGTTGGTTTCCTACAGGATATCCAGTTAGAAATGTCCAGTGGGAGATGGTAATGTAGGATTGGAACACAGGCAAGAGACTTAAAGATGTTTCAAAGAGATGACCATTTAATCCACAACAGCATGAACACAAATCTAATATGAGAGCTAAGGAGAGAAGAGTGTTACAGATGACTTCAAAGCTAGCATGGCAGCCTAGAGAAGTGATGGTATTGGTGACCTCTCCTATAGACATTAGTCTAGCATTTAAGGCCTTTTGTTATCTGGCTCCCCCTACATTTATAGCTATATTTCATGAGCTCTGCATTTGAGCCAAGCTGGCCTAGTGATTGGTCTTCAAACTTACCTTGTGTACGTGTGTAAGTTATACCCCTTTCTTGGAATGAACTCCTTCCTCATCTTAGGTGTTCCCTGATCTGTGAAGTTTTCGCTGATTTCCCCCAATAGGTCGTCTCAATTTTCTGTGGAAAATTATGTGTTTACTTATCTTTTATGCCACCAGTATACCCTTCTTGAGGGAGGAAGGCTTGTTTGTGCCTTTTATTCCTTGTGCTGATATTTGGTACTTAATTGAAGAGGAAGTATAAGAAGAAAGATGGAAAAATTAAGTCAGCTTTTTTCTGGTGGTTGTGGGAGAGCAGATGATTTAGGAAAGGAAAAGGAGTTAAAGAGTTCCTCCAGATTTGAAGTTTTGACATAGTTTTTTGATTCTTAACTTTTTGGCTCAGCTGTGTAACCATATACTTTTTAAATGATATACCCTGTGTTGTGATTATTTGAAGGGATACCTCTTTCATTGTTCTATAAATTTGACAATACATGATTTAATATTTTCTTATATCTAGACTTTGTCATGCAATGGATTCGTGGGGAAAATGGAACAGGTCCAGGTCAATTCAACATTCCACATAGTATAACTGTTGATTCCACTGGTCGGGTAAAAACATTTTTCTCCCTATATCTAAGTACACATTTATTTGAAACATTGAATATGGAAGTACTTAAGAGATAAGAAAGTACCTCATTGTTTTAAAAAATCTTATTACCCATACTTTAAGTCCTTTAAAATGCAGGAGGAAAAGTTTTCAACAATTCAAAGTTTCATTCATTTTTGTAGCAGAAAAAAATGCTGGTTTTGGCATCATTTGAGACCTCTCTAATACTAGCTGTGCCACCATGGGCAAATCAGTTTCCCTTTGTGAATCTCAGTTTTCTCTTATGTAAAATATAACTAATCACTATCTCAGGATTGCTTTGAGGATCAGTTGAGATGTGTGTAAAGCAGTTGGCAAACTTAAAAGTGATGTTAAACCTTAGGTATCTGTAAGCTGTTAGGATTTTTGTCAGGAACAGAAATTTTAGGACTTGAAGAAAATGTGTTCTTTATTTAGATCCTCTCATGATTAAAGGGGATTGAGAGATGTCAAGCCTGAGCCTTAATGTCCTTCCTTTTTTAGTATGCAAAGGCTTTTTTTCTTATTTCTAAGCAAGATTGGTGATAGTTCACCCATCCAGCCCCCAGAAGCTCACTTGACTAAACAGGCTGAATCTCTTGACACAGGTATCGTCAGGGACTCATTTTAATACTAGATAGGTGAGCTCAGCCATTTGGCCATTCTCACCACCAGAATGGGTCCCAGCCCATCCATGGCTACTTTTTCTCTGAAAAATTCCCTTTCATTTTCTTCGACAAATCTCTGTGGAGGCTACTGGAAGTCAATGCAGCAATTGTGTTTTTTGGGGGAGTTTTCATATGTTAGCGTGCTCCCCCACATATTTGTTGCTGCCTTTTATGCCATTTTATAAAGATACCGTGGAGTTGGTAATATTCTGTGCCTATTTATGCTTACCATGTTTTTTGTTTTTTAAATATCTATTGACATTGAATAAATATGGATTTTCTTGTTATATCTTAAGTCAAATGAATCAGCCATAGTATATTCTCACAGTGCTACAATTAAAGTGACTTTCTTCTGGTTCTCTGCCACTTGTTCTTTTTAAGACTGGGCCACACTAGCTGATGAATTGTCATGGATTATAATCAGAATGATTTAGTTGCCAAGCATATAGAGTTATTTGTGAAGTAGTGGGTCCAATGCAGGGCTACTTGTCTCACTGAATTTTTTTATTGACTTTTAATAGAAAATGTACTACTTTTGTCTTTTCCTTTTTTATGTGAAATAGCTAATGTTTTATGTTATTATATAGTAGTTCGTTATATACAATAAGCCATGTGTTTGGAAAAAAATGTTTTCAATGTAGATCTTTACTAATAACCATTTAATTGATTCCTAGGTATGGGTTGCTGACCGAGGAAACAAAAGAATCCAAGTATTTGATAAAAATACAGGGGAGTGGTTGGGATCATGGAGTGCTTGTTTCAAAGAAGATGGTCCTTATTCTGTCAGGTAATATTTAAAGAGAGATTTTTAAAGTTATTAGATTTGTATCACCATTCCTCTGGAAGAACTTTGTACACTATTAAGAATTTGTTTAATGTTAAAATTTGCAAGCAAAGAAAAAAATGAAGACCATGAAAGATAAGAAAGAAAAACAGTCAGAGAACTGGTCATGGTGTGGCATATCCAACCCAAGACAAAGACAAGCATCAGGCTCCTGAATGTGCAGCCAGTAAACACTAGGTGTGTGAGAAGAGATGCCTTGTCAGCTTCCCTCAAGGTCACTGGTGGTGGGACCTGTAAGCTGAGATGTTCAGTCCACTGGCATACACCTTCAACTTCACTCACCTAAAAAGGACTCTTTTTCTAAGACTGTATCTATTGAGTATTGCAGAATTAGCTTTTCATTCTCTTATTTTAAATAGTAAATTAATCCACATATCTCCATGGAGTGTTTGGTATGTACTTGGCACTAGGTTGAGTGCTATAGGGATTACCAGTGTGTAAATAATCTTTGTTCTAAAAGAAGTTGTTAAAATAGTTGTCATATGTAGAACATTTCACATACATTTAAGAAGTATTTCTTGTATTTTTCTCTTGTAGGTTTACTCCTGATGAGAAATACCTCATTGTTGCCCAGTTGAATATCAACAGGCTCACTTTATTATCTGCCCCCCCTGTAGGGAACATTGGGGACTGTGTTGTGGTAAGCACAGTTCAGCTAGCCAGTCAAGTGTCACCACATCTTGTGGATGTTGATAGGAGGACTGGAGCGATCTATGTGGCAGAACTTGGGGCAGAGCAAGTTCAGAAATATATCCCTTTAAAATAAATAAATATCTTCCTTTACTTAGATATTCATAAATTTACTTTTCCCAAGGAATGACCATTATAGATGTTTCTGTGGAAAGCTTTTTTGATTTTCTCGTTAATGACTAAATATTCATGTAAAAATTTAGCATTCTGGCATATTCTTTAAAAAAAATGTTTCAGGAAGCTTTCTGTTTTTATTAATAATCATTGAATCCACATATTGGTACCATCACATCTTATGTATATTTTTTTTTGTTTTAGAATACAGGGCAATTTAAGGGAGAAAAAATTCCAAAGAATATTGGGATAAAAGGGTACATCATTTTGATGTTGAACCAAATAGCTTTCCCATGGAAGGTTGCCTTTGGAGTGGAGAGTAGTGATATAGATATGAGTTGAAGGATATTTTTAAATTCTTTTTTCAAAAACTAGCTGCATATCTCAAACTGATACGATCAATACAGGGAATAGTACGTGAGTGTTACGGATTTTAGGACATCAAAAGTATGCCATTGAATTAAGTTTGTTTCTATGGCTATGAACTATATCGTTTAATTTTTTAATTTAATAATATAGTAGTACCTATGCACTTTACCATGAAAGATTTAAAAAATAAAAGATTGTGAGCTTTTGCTTCTTAGGCCCTTATTAAATTTAGAAGGAATAAAGACTGTCTACCTCAGGAAGGGGTTGGAGAATTAATATGCTGGTGTTTGCCAAAAGTTTCAGTTGTTGAGATCAAAGGTTTTTTTTCTTTGTTTCTATTCCTGTACTATTCTTTCATGTGGTCTACCAGCGTAATTGTAACCAATTTTCAGTTTGTTCTTCTTTATTCCAGTACTTGATGCTACTCAGTAGGGTAGTTAGCATGTTCTTCAGCTAACCACCTTTTCCTGTCATTATTATGTACTTCCTATATCACTTGGCAGTGTTATCTGCCCTAAATTAGTTATAGCACATGTTTACTCTCAGGGTTTTTTCCCTCCTAAGTCATCACATACCCCAGCCAGCCCCCCTCTGAGACTCTATTAGTTTTTTAGAATTCTTGTTCATTTCAGTGTTGACCTAAGTCAGATATAATTTATAAATTCAGTCTCTCCACAAAAATCACATAATTCATTTGAAAGGCAAAGACATATGATTTTGTGATTATCCATGCAACTGTAGTAATCCTAAATTAAGAGTTTATGGGTCAGCATTTTGTTTGCTTTTTCCATACTTTGTTTTGGTATGTTCTTTGGAATGTAAGTTGTACAAAGCCAAGGACTGGATAATTTGGAAGCTCATTTCTGTTGTTTGACACTTGGTACAGTAGCTCTCTTTATAATTTATCTTATGACTTTGGTAGTTGAACTTTTGATAGTCATCAGCACCACTGGCACCATAATCATTTTTGTGCACAGGGCGTTTTTTTTCCTGTGGCATAAAATCGTGTAAGAGTTGGTTTTACTTCCAGTCAGCTTACGGGTATCCTGGATGCCACTGGGGTAGTTATATAGTTTTCTTGATTACCTCGGAATGTGTGTGTTCGTCCTTTGTTGCCGAAGAAGACCATGCCATCAGGGAAATAGTGACATGACTTGCACTTGACTTTGTTTTGAGTGAGGGAGGGCTGTGCAGTCACCAGCCTCACTTCTCGTCCAGAGTCATCTGAATCCATTGACTCGATATTCATCAGGATGACTGGAGGTGACCCAGGATGAGGCAGTTGGGGTTAAGTGACTTGCCAAGTCACACAGCTAGTGAATGTCAAGTATCTGAGGTAAGATTTGAACTCAGGTCCTCCTAACTCCTGCACTGGTGCTCTATCTGCTGTACTACCTAGCTGCCCCAGCCTAGGAATAATATCAATAAGTAGAAGTGATAACTGTATAATTTCTAGCTACCAGACTAAACTAGTACTTAATTTAACGATTTTGAATTTGCAGCTTCCCCACAATTTTGCAAATTCCTTTTCTGTATATGGAGATATATACCTAGATATACGTAGATATAGCTATATCTATACCTATCTATCTCTCTATATTTATGTATATAATATATCTATATTTACATATAGATATACGACAAGGTGAACCCATGGTGGCATACTAACTGTGACTAAAGGCACAGACTTACTCATAGTAGTTGTATGGCTATAAGGAATTCACTTACCTTTACTCTACTCAAGTTTCCTCATAAAAGAAAATGGAAACAATGATACTTTTACTAATTCACAGGGTTGTTGTGAATAAAGTGTTTTGTAAACCTTAAAATCATAGAAATTTCAGTGCATTATTCCTATTGACTCCATTTTTGTAGTACAGACACATGATTTTTGAGAGAGTAAATATGGGGTTGTTTTTTTTTTTTGTGAGTCGTCATGCTTTATTGCCACAGTCAAATTTAGAACTTTATAAGCACAAGACTTAGAAGAATTTAGGATCTGGATATCTAAATGTAGTCCTATCATTTTAACTAGCTTTTGTGACTTTGAACAAGTTACTTCTTTAAATCTCTTCTTCCTCTGTCAAATGAGTCATAGCATTGTGGCTTTCAAGCTGGAAGGGATGAAATAATATTTGCTCTCCTACTTTGGAAAAGTATGTTTTGGGCCAAAATGACACCATGTAGATAATAAAAGCACTTTGAAAAATTTTAAAGCACATATGCGCCTATGCAAACAAAAAAGATATTGTGAGTATGTGAGTAGATAACATTTATGCCATGGCACTGTATCTAGTAATTTATGAGTATTCATTTGCTTTTATCACTTTCATCAAAATCGAGCCCCTCTCTCAGCCTCAGAATCCTTATCTGTAAGCTAGTGATGATAATCATACCTTTAATATTCCTCTCACAGGGTTGTTGAGGATCAAATAAAATCATAAATGCCAGTTATCTCATTTTGAAATCTGTATACAGATAAATGATTTTAGAGGGGTTGGCTTGGACTCTTGTTGCAGGGGGAGGGTTTGGTTAATTACTCATTTTGTAATTCTCACATTTGATATTGTAAACCAGATTTGTGCAGATAACTTGCTAATAAAACTTTTTAAAATCGTCATTTTTGTAGGCGTATTATTTCACCTTTTATCTTCAGAGAATGAATGAATAAATAAATATAAACATTAAGACTTCCTGAAGCTGAGCAAAACACATAGAAACTAGAAAATCAACATTTAAAATAATGACACTCATTTTTTGTCCATTTGGATTCATCAGAGATAACTTAGTAACATGAAAAGACTTAAATGTGATTTTATGTTATTGTTCTCTTGTGCAACGTATCTAAACTGCAGAAAATTGCTAGTTTTTTTTTTTTTTTAAGATAAATGATTGAAATTGCCAGAATAAGATAAATCAGTGTGCTTTCTCTGTGAAAACAGAAGAGGGCAGTGGAGTTCTGTTCAAGATAAAAAGCATCTTAGTTACACTAAAAGTTAAAATTTTAAGGCCCCATTAAAGCACACTTTTAATTTTTTACCGTTTTCTCAGTCTAACAATGAAAGTCATTATTTTTGTAGATTCGGTATCTGTTTAAAGTATTGTTGGAAGTCATTTTCCCATTAGATCTCATGGTTGAAACAAAAATATGCCTTCAGTAATTTAGTCTGTTGGCCAGAGGCTGAAATCTTGGCATTAGCCAGATGTGTTAGTACAACTTGCTATTGTAAGTTTGGTATAGTAACAGTTTATTCAGATAATCACATACCTTTCCATTCCTCCACACTGGGTTTTATAGCAGTTCTGCCATTCAAAAAAGCAATACAATGCACTAGGAATGCCCAGTTTATTATGAACAGATAAAAAATGTGGGCCAGGTACAAAGGAGCCAAATGATTTCCTAGAAGTGGAAGCAAGAGTTCATCTTGACTTTTCAAAATCTCAGACTATTTTCTTAACAGAAGAAATAACATTTACTAACGAACTGAGAAGTTGTAGACTGATGTGAATGCTTCAGACATTCTGTATTTTGTATTGCTGCTATATACAACATCTTCAGTTTTCCAGACCAAGTTGGAGGATACCTGTGTGCTAAAGTGTATGTATTTTATCTTTAGGAGGGACTAATAAACACAATTTAGAACTTAGCATACTACACAGTAAAAAACACCTTTGTTTTGGGTATCTGTGAGAATAATTTATATGTGATCACATGTGTCATGAACTTTTTTGATAATCAGTGCCTTTAGTCTGTTGAGCTACATGTTTCTAGGGTTCCTTTGTCCATTTAGTGTCCGTGGTGGGTAATACAATAGCATGACCCAGATTCTCAGTTTTGCAAATAAAATTGATTTTCATATTATGACCTTTGTTCAGATCCTGCCTTGAACGCTTACTAGTTGTGTGACTGGGTAAATCACCTCTTTTTGCCTCAGTTTCTTCCTATATAAAACTAACTTAACAATAGCACCTACCTCCCAATATTGTTGTGAGGATAAAATGAGATATCTGTAAAGCATTTTACAAAGAACAAGGTAGAACGTATTCGACCATGAATGAACCTGTTGATATCTTCTTTATGGAAATGCCTTGTTAAGTCCAGCAAGTTTCATCATTAGGTAAGGACAAAGTGATTAAAATTTTCAGTCACAAAAGTTAAAGGCATTAACATTAACAAAAACAGTTAAGTGTAAACAACATTTTGGGAAGGAGCTAAATTATTTTATTATTGACATTTCTAATGCTTCACGTATATAGATCAGTCCTATGATTCCACTGGTAAGAGAAATTCTAAGAGAGAAATCTCCATCTAGCAAGCTATATTAGATCTTCAACTTTCAGATCTTAGAGAATTGTGTGGTAATAGTGAGAGATGAATGACTTGTCTGAAGTCATATATGTGCCATTATGTGTCAAAAGATGGACACAGGTCTTCCTGACTTTGAGACCTGCTTTCTAGCCACCGCACCACGTTGTCTCTTCCCGCTTGTGCTTAGTAGATACTAAATGCATGCTTGCTAACGAATACATTGGTGAACACCAAATAAAATCACAAAATACGAAATTGTATCTTAATAGTCAGGAAAGGACTAATGCTGAATTAAGTGGTTTGTGCAGACAATGAAAAGTTAAGAGTACTGATTCCCAACATCATTTGTTCCTTGAATCCCTTTCAGTAACAACAAAAATTGTGTTGTGAATCCCCAAGGTAATTTAATATGCTACTCAATATTCTTTTAGATTTATTCATTAGCTGCTTAAAATAACTGCAAAAATTATTTTTGTCTTCCCAAAGCTCCAATTTAAATTTATATAATTATGCAATTTTATTTTGTCCATAATTATAAAAACAATATAAAATTATAATTATAAAAAGTTGCAAATTTTGTCTGGGACATTCTTTTAAGAATTGAAGTAATCCAGCAAGACTTCATATTAAATTTATTTCACCAATTTTATTCAATATAAAAACATTTTTATGGAAAAAGTTACAACTTGGAAGGTGTTTAACAACATAATGAATTTAATTTCAATGTTGGAATTTTATTTGAAAAAATTGTGCAATATTTGACAACACCAGAAGTACAGTCTTACGTGTTTAAATAGAGTAAGTATACTCACAAATATATGGTAGGAAAAATTTACAAGTTTTTTTTTCATCTTGTGGAATACAATCTCTTTCATCTGAAAGATGGAAATTCATCTTAAAAATATTTTAGCCACCTAACCAATTGGTGAAAATGAATAATTGTGAGTTTAAAAATATTTTTCTACTGGCTAATGAAAAATGCATTATTAAATGATAAGCATATCTAAAAGCCAATTGCATATATTGATTCATTTCTAATAAATTTTACATATAAAGTAATCTGTAAAGAAGAACCTCTTTAGATTGACTTCTGCCACTGGTACACCAGCAACCCCCTCAGAGAAACCCTACTGAATGACTGACCAATGTTGTCTACCAATTCATTTGAAAATCTGCCAGAGAAAATAATAGTAACATAAGTGGAAGGTAAGTTTAAGTTGCAAAGCAGCCCTAATACTGCAGTGAGAAGTAATAAAAGGTTTGTTTCTATAGAACATTTGTAATGAACCATGAAAGTTTTAAGATGACTTGTAATACTCATGCCTAGCAGTTGTGGCTTTCAAACAGCCTGGCATTTGTACTTCAAGAATGCACACATCTGTTAACATCTTGCTCACATGATTATATAGCTGCTGAGACAGGATTAGAGGGTAATGGAATGAGGGAGCTACTTTGGTGCAGTATACAGAATGCATATATGCATATACATCTGATCATCCATATGGAATAGATTTGCTTTCAAATGTGGAACCCTATTGAAGGTTTGGAAACAATTTGATGACAGGTTAAAAAACTGCTATATGTTGCAACTAGTCAGAAGCAATCCAAGTTTGATGTAATCAATGTATGAACACCAAAATTGTGCACATGATCATGATGTTTTTAAATTGTAGGAAAAAAGTCGTATAATGTTTCAGACATGCACATACATGTTTTCACAGGGGAAAAATAAATTTGTAACATAGTTGTGTGATTATTGCTTAAGGCACTTTAAAGACTTTTTAGTATGAGCCCCTTGCACCATTCACAAACCATTAAGTAAATGGAAACCACTGAATTAGAGCAAAGGTTAAAGTCAACATCACATTAGAATACAAGATAAGAAAGAACAGAAAATGAATACAATAACTTTAACCTGATGTATTCCAATGAACCATCGTTACAAAAAAGGGAAAACTGAAAAAAGGCAAAGGTATAACAGACGAAGCAGCCCTGAGGAGGCCAAAAAAGCCAAAGATGGCTTCAGACAGCAAGTGATTGACCAAATCCAAGGGGTGGGAGCCAAGGGCAACATTTCATTTAGGATATAAATACATTCGCTTCTTTCTTTTTATAATTACTGTCAGTAAAATCAAATAATATAAAATTGGGAGCAAAAGAGGATACTCAGCATCAAATAAAGTGGGACCAAATGATAAATGACAAAAGCTAATGAAATGCTTTTTATTTCTGTCCCCTTCTAGGTAAGTCTGAAGTGTTGGGAGGGAAAGAAAGAATTGTCAGTTGCAGAAGAGCATTATAAATCTGGAAAAGCAGTCCTGGGAAAGGTGGCGCTCACCAGAGGGGTGAGTTTCTTGACTCCCTTGCTCCAAGTTATTTTCTCATTCTGAAGCCCCACCACTGTCTTCTCGATCCTGTTTTGACAAGATTCTCTTGTGCATTCACCATTTTCATTTGTCAGCTTTATCCTTTTAAAAGGCAAGCTTGTCACTGAACAGTCTGTGAAGCAATATCAGTCTCCTTAAGTCACTCCCTAGCTCCCTTCTTTCCTTGTTTACAATTGAAAAGTCAATTTTGTTCCTGAGTATTTTTTCCCTGAGGATTGTTTTGTCATTGCAATTGTTAAGGTTTTCCTGCTACATATCTTGGAGTTAGAAAAGCAGGTTGTTTTCCCCCCCAATCAATGTATTTTTTCAAACAGTGCTTTGTTCTCTATATTCAGAAATTCTGGACAGTTTTCTTCATTATTTAGTCTATTGTGATAGTGGGTTTTTTTGTTTATTTGTTTGCTTTGCCTTAAGTTATACCTGTGCATTCTGTTATTAAGGTCAGCCTCTGGTTTGCATAGAATTCATGTGTTCTTTTAATGTTGCTTTTGGCTTCTCTTGTGCCGGAATATCCTTCACTTCAGGATTTTCATGTTCTGAATCTGTTAATCATAGCTTTGACAATATTATCCATCATGGAGTCAAAAATTCCCTACTTTGTTCATTCATTCAAATCAACAGTCATTTATTAAGTACCTACTGTGTGCTAGCCACTGTACTGAGCTCTGGGGATGCAAAAGCAAAAAAGAGCTCTGTTCTCAAGAAACTCACAGTGGTAAACAGAGGAGAGAAAATACAAAATGCAAGTATTTACAAACTATTATATCATTGTACTTCCTGTAAAACATCAACATATAGAAAAACAATATATAGAAAACTTAGAAAAAACATGTGAAGAAATTGAGGAAAATGACTAGACAGCCATGAAATATGGTAATTGTCCTTCACACTTGAAGAGGACCAAAATGGCATCGCTAGATCAGGGTCAGCGTACAGTGTGTCTGACCAGACCAATACAAGCATGGTCATAAGCCAAGGACAATAGTCTGTATGAAAATCTGGACTAGAGATGTCTCAAAATTTGCACATCCTATATTTCTTTTGAGTCACTGCAATTCTGCTTCATTCATAGAGCACAGTACCTTCTTGATACAGGCACACCACACTGGGTGGTCTTGTTCCAGTGTCATGTCCCACAATTCTGCAGTTCTTTAGAGACCTTGAGAGTGTCCTTGTATCATTTCTTCTGAGCTCCATGTGAGTGCTTGCCTTGTGTGAGTGCTCCATAAAATAGCCTTTAGGCAAACGTACATTTGGAATTTGGGGCAGCTAGGTGGTTCAGTGGATAGAGCACCAGTACAGGAGTCAGGAGAATCTGAGTTCAAATCTCACCTCAGACACTTGACACTCACTAGCTGTGTGACCTTGGACAAGTCACTTAACCCCAATTGCCTCACCCTGGGTCATCTCCAGTCATCCTGATGAATATCTGGTCACTGGATTCAGATGTCTCTGGATGAGAAATGAGGCTGGTGACCTGCACCAGCCCTCCCTCACTCAAAAACAAAGTCAAGTGCAAGTCATGTCATCATTTCTCTTATGGCATGGTCTTCTTTAGCAACGAAGGACGAACACACACATTTGGAATTTGAACAGCATGGCCAGCCCATCAGGGTTGTACTCTACAGTAGAGTTTGAATGCTTGACAGTTCAACTCAAGAAAGCAATCTCAGTGGCCAGTATCTTATCTTGCCAGGTGATCTCAGAATCTTCCTAAGATGATTCAAATGGAAGCAGTTCAATTTTCTGGCACAGTGCAAGCTGTATTTCACAAGCATATAACATTGAGGTCAATTCAACAGCCTCTGTAGACCTTTAGTTTGGTAGATGGCCTAATACCTCTTCTCTCCCATACTTTACTTCAGATCCTCCCAAATACTGAATTAGTTCATATGCAACATTTCTTCTCCACCTTATCTGGTGGCCAGAACCCTGAGCCTAGGCTACCAGACTGCCTCACCCTTCCAGCAGAATTGATGCTCTGTGCTCTGTATTCTCTGTAAAGGGAAGAAAAAAAAGGATTTCTGTGCAGCTGTGAGGGTCAAATAGAGATTACATATGCTGGCTTCTTACCAAGGTTTGTTACTGAGAAGAATGCTAATATTAAATCAGAGATTTTGTGGCTGACAGGTGTTCACAATAAAGTTAGGAATTTCCAAAAAAAAAAAATCCTTAGACCATTTAACCTATGTATTAGTTTCTCTTGATTCCTTTCCCCACACTGATTTTTATTGCAACTCGAAGTGTTATAGGGACTACCAACTCAAAGCAATTGCTTTGGAATTTTTTAAGGGTGGGTCTCCGAAATCATTAAGGCAGGTTGGTGGTGCAATAAATAGAGAATGGGCCTAGAGTCAAGAAGATTTCTCTTCCTGAGTTCAGTTCTGGCTTCAGACACTTACTAGCGGTGTGACCCTATTTGCCTTAGTTTCCTCATCTGTAAAATGAGCTGGAGAACAAAACAACAAACCACTCCAGTATTTTTGCAAAAAAAAAACTCCAAATGGTATCACAGAGAGTAAGATCCAGCTGAAATGACTGAACAATAACCTTTAATTACTTTAAGTACTGACTGATCTTTTTGCTGTCCAAGGGACTCTCAGAAGTCTCTAGCACCACAATTTGAAAGTGTGGATTCTTCAGTGCTTGGCTTTCCTCATATTCCAACTCTCACAGCCATACATTGCTACTGGAAAAACCATAGCTTTGACTATATGGACCTTTGTTGGCAAGGTGACGTCTCTGCTTTTTTAGGATGGTGTCCAGAGTTGCCATAGCTTTCCTTTCAAGGAACAAGCATTTTTTAATTTCATGGCTGCAGTCACCATCTGCAGTGATCTTCTAGCCCAGGAATATAAAATCTGATGCTGCTTCCATTTTTTTCTCCCTCTATTCGCCAGGTAGTGATGGACCCAGTTGCCAAGACTGTATGCGTGTATGTGTGTGTGTGTGTGTGTGTGTTAATGTCAAGCTTCAATCCAGTCTTAACACTATCAACTTTCACTCTCAAGAGGCTTCTTAATTCTTTTTCACTTTATGTTGTCAGATTGCTATCATCTACATGTCTGAGAGTGTTGATATTTCTCCTGGCAACCTTAATTCCAGTTTTTGATTCATCCAGCCTGGCATTTTATATAATGTACTGTGGATGTAAGTTAAATAACTAAGGTGACAACATATAGCTTTGTCATGCTTTTTTTCCAATCTTAAACCAATCAGTTGTGCCATGGTCAATTCTAACTACTGCTTCTTGAACCACATACAGGCTCCCCAAGAGTCAAGTAAGATTGAGGATTATGGCAAGAAGACTTGCCACATTTTGTAGTGATCCACACAGTCAAAGACTTTATGTAGTCAATGAAGGAGAAGTCAGTGTTTTTTTCTGGAACTTCCTTGCTTTCTCCATAATCCAACAAATGTTGGCAATTTGGTCTCTAGTTCCTCTGTCTCCTTGAAAATGAGCCTGCTCTTCTGGTCGTTCTTGGTTCACGTATTGCTGAAGCCTACCTTGCGGAATCTTAAACATAACCTTGCTGGCATATGACATGAGTGTAATTGTTTAGTAATTTGAGCATTCCTTGCCATTGTCCTTCTTTGGATTGGTACATTAACTGATCTGTTTCAATCTAGTTGCCACTGTTGTGCTTTCCAAATTTGCTGGCATATTGAGTACCACATTTTAACAGCATATTTTAGGATTTTAAATAGCTTAGCTGGAATTCCATCACTTCCACTAGCCTTATTGTTAGCAGTGCTTCCTAAGGCCCACTTGATTTCATTCTCCAGGATGTCTGGCTGTAGATCAGTAACTGCCATTGTGGTTATCAGTCATGTTAAGATCTTTTTTTTTTTTTTTTTTGCATAGTTCTTTTGTGTATTCTGGCCATTTCTTCTTCATCTCTTCTGCTTCTGTTAAGTCCCTACCACTTTTGTCATTTAACATGCTCATTTTATACATGAAAGTTCTCTTGATACCTGTAGCAAAGGGGCAGCTTCCCAGCAGCTACATACTAGAAGATACTATTAGAGGGCAACATCTTACTGAAAAAGCTGAAGAACTAAGACCAACAGAAGATAGAGGAACTTGGCTATTACTACTAATACTACTATGACTTCTACAACAATTACTACTACAACTACTACTCCTCCAATGCAATAAACATTTATTAGTGCCAGACACTGTGCTAAGTACTGTGGATACAATTAGTAAAAAAAAAAAAAATCCCTGTCCTCAAGGAGCTTATAATTTAATGGGGGTGGGGTGGGAGAAAGGAGGCAAGAAAGGGAGGGGAGACTTGTTCCTTGGAGTTGAAATCAGGCAGAGTAGCAGGTGCAGAGTAGAGTGAACCCCAAAAGTTTAGTTTCTGTCCTCTAAAAAAAGGCATTGAGAAGAGTTTGGCACTCCACTCCACTCTCCAGCCCTACTATTACTACTACCAGCACCATTGACCCACCACCACTATTACTAATCAGTCAATAAATATTTAGGTACTTACCACAAGCCAGTCACTGTGTTAAATGCTGGGGATACAAAAAAAGCTAAAAGACAATCCTTACCATAAAGAAGCTCACAGTCTAATGGGAGAGAGCATATGTATGAAGCAAACTATATACAGGACAAACAGAAAATAATTAATAAAGGGAAGGTGCTAGAATTAAGGGTATGGGGAGGATTTCTAGTAAAAGAAGGGATTTTAGTTGGATTTAAAAGGGAGTTAGGGAGGTACTACTAGCTAGCATTTTCATTGTGTGTGTGTGTGTGTGTGTTTGATGTGATCCTCACAAGAATGTGCGAGGTAGGTACTATTCTTATTCCCATTTTACAAATCAGGAAGCTGAGATTAATAAGTAATTTGCCCAAGGTCACATGTCTCAGAATTCAGAATATAAGATTTCAACTCAGGTCTTTTAAAATTTTTAAGTGGAAAATGATAACTCAGTGCTCAGAAAATGAAGGAATGCCTAGTCCAGACCAGAGTCTCCCCTTCCAAAAGCAACATGATACTAAGTTGTAAGTGTGGCACCATTGCCAGAACAAATGACATTGTCAGAGGATATAAGCAGCCCTTCAGTATCTCAGGTATGAGTTGCTCCTCCCATTCACATGACACATCTCTGGACACATTTATCCCTGTATGTGTGCTTCTACATACTTGTTCTCTGGATACTCAGTGATGTGGATAGTGTGTTGGACTTGCAATCAAGGAGACCTTGATTTGAATCCTCCTGCATGGTGTGTTATATGGATAAATCACATAATTTCAGCCTCAGCTTCCTTACCTGTAAAATGAGGTTTGATTTGATAATATCTAAGGTCCCTTCCAGCACTAATCTAAGTCTATGATCATCTGAACCTAGGCTCATATGTATATGTCCCTCTATGCCTGGTCCTTGATCACATGAGTTTGCTATATGTTTTACTGACGGTATGACATCTGGGGAGAATGTCCTCGGTATGGGTATGGGGGCAGTCTTTTCTGTCATTTAACTGCTATGCTGTTTGGATAAATGCCTTTTATTTTGAACTGACCTGTCTTTTCTGGTTGGTTAGATAGAAATAAACACTTCAGTGAAGACTTTCGGTGCATGCTGACCAACAGAGCCTCAAACCTAAGGTCTCATTCTGATGCCCTTGTGTAAATGTAGGTGCAGAAAACTACAAAGAAATTTGTAGCAGACATAGTAAGCACATTTTTTTATATACTCTAGCACTGTTAAGCAGCAAGTGCATAGGAGTTGAGAAGGTAGATGGTGGGAGTAACACAGGGTTGAGATTTGGTCAGGAATTGATGATAGGACAAAAACAAGGGTTTCAAGTGTTGAATTGGTCAACTATGAGGTCAAGATTAGGACCTTATAAAGAGAACACAATGAAACGATGGTCTGGCAGAGTAGGCAGGGAGTGACCAGAGGACAAGATGAACATGAAGAACAGGTTTAGGAGAAAGGAGTAAGGCACAGGAACAGATGAAAGGATTTGAGGCTATGCTCAGATAAGGGTAATGAGTACTTATTGGTCATGACCAGATCAAGGGTATGGTTCAGAAGTGGTTTTGAAGAGGTGAGCATGGGGGACTTGTCTAAAGAAAGTATGTGGCTTCTTAGGGAATTCATCAACTAATATTTTTAAAAATTTGTACAGAAGATCATAATACAGGCAAATAGCCAAGGAAAACTATAAAAGAATAGCAGCATTCTATAAAAGTAGTGGTAGGAATATTAAAGTTCAGAATAAGTTAAGACTAGTTGCAAGTACTAAAAACAATGGAAAATGATTTTTTAAAAAAGTTTTTTGAGGGGCAAGAAGAAGATCAAAGAAATGGGTTTTGCTATTTAGAGTATATGGTTAATAATAACAGATAATGATAAGAAAGTATAACTAGACAACCATTTTGCTTCTATTTTCTCTTCCTTTGAGGTGGTGTGGTAGAATGAGTGTCTAGTTAGAAAGTCACATTAAATAGTCGATTCCCAAATTGATGCAACCATGACAGCCACATAAGGCTGAGACTATAAACCAATTTTTCTGTGTGATTTTTTTTTGGTGATTTTTACTAATCACAGACCTGAAAAGAACCTTGTGCCTGCAACCATGATGAATAAATACTCAATGGGTCATATTGCAGAGGTATGTGGAGCTGAAAGGGACCTTAGAGAATAGCTAGTCCAACAACCTCATTTTCCATATATAAAAACCGAAATCCAGGATGGCAAACTAATTCACCCAAGGTAATTTTATTTAGTACTTTCTCATAAGTATGGGTTAGCAAATGTTTCTATTCATGTCTCTCAATTTCAAGCATCTTTTAGGAATTGCCATATATCCAGTCTCACTATTAGATATGGACTTTCACAATCTGTGAAAGTTTAAATTTGAAAGGGAATTGCCCACAAACCAGAAAGACAGTGCTTTCTACTCATACAAGGTCGAACAAGTGGCTCAAATCTTTTTAGTCTGTCAGTAGGGCTTGTGACAGATTGTGCTACCAGAAAAAAGAAAAGGAAATAAGCCTTAGATCATCAATAAAACATGTATTAGAGAACAAGCTGGAAATTATTTTTAAAGCCAAGCCTTAAATTTATTTCTTTTTTAGAAATGAACATAGCATTGGCTAGTTGAAATAAAAATGTTTGTTACTTTGGAATTGGGGCTTAAATTCTAGCCTTGTGATTCACACAAGAAAGAACCATGTTCTAGTTGCTTAGAAGTAAGTAACAAACACTTGCAGGTCACATCACCAACAAGAAAGAGGACTAAAATCAGTCAACAAGCATTTGATTAACATACAAAGCAAGATATGCAGTTATGTACTACACACATACACACACATATACATATGAGTATATACACATATCTTATGGAAAATATGCCTATATATGTATATATGTATTTATCTTATAATATACAGTTATGATGTGGATACAAAGGTTCCCTAAAGATTGAGTTGCGCTTTCCTTGTTTTATCCTCTGAAGGCACCCTAAAGTCTTTTGATAACAAAGGTGCCCTAAGGGTTGAATTGCTCTTTCCCTGGAGCCCTAAAGTCTCTCCTTATCTTGAGATACCATAAAACTTCTCCCTTATCCTGGACCATAAAATTCCTTGTCTATCCTCCCTCCTGGGTCATAAGATTCCCTTGTCTCCCTTATATTGTGTCATTCATCGCCCTCATCCTGTGTTCTCACTTTACAAGACTTATCCTGTCCATTCTACCTCAACCCCAGAAGTCACTTGGGCTAGATTCTGAGACCAGTGAAACATGAATTGCTCAGCGAGGGATGAAATTGAGATGATGTTGAAGTCCAGCTCACAGGGAAACCACACTCAAATGTGAGGGAGTCAGAAAGTGAGCAGTCGGAGAATGTAAGGAAAAATGATTGAAATTACCAAAAGAAAGAAAAGAAAAACTTTAGTTAAAAATGGTCGGCATACACAATTAAATCAACAGGAAAAATATTAATAACAGAAGAGTATTTGGCTTCTGCATCAGCTAATAGAATCTAGATATCTATGAATAAACATTGTAAGACAACAAAAAATGAACATCTCATGAGATAGTAAATTGGATTCCCAAGAGAACACTGAATCATATCAGGATATTCCTAAATGATTTTTAAGAGAAATAAGAATTGTGACAGGAGAATTTGTGAATTACAAAGCAGAAATAATTGGAAAATAGAAAAAAAGTTTAATTGATAATGATGTCTCACCAAAAAGAGAGTGGGGTGGGGGTAGATACCTGATTGGGAAAGCAAATTCATAGAAGTGGGAGACAATCTGAAAGAAGAGAAGCAAAAAGCAATAATTCTAAAAGAAATATGATCTACATACAAGCAAAACATATTATTCTAAAAGACAGGATGCATATAAAAATCTTAAGGATTATAAGTCTTCCAGAAGAACATTACAAGTCAAAACATCTGAGCATTATAATACAATAAGTAATAGAAGAAAACTGTCCGGAACTTCTAAGAACAGAAAACAGTGATAGTTGAAAAAATCCACAGCTTGCCTTTAAAAAAATAAACACACACTACTTCAAGCTATAAAATGCCTAGTGGTTAAATTGAACAATTTTAGTGACAGATGGAAATTTTGCAAGTGACCTGGAGAAAGATGTCTAAATATAAGGGAAAGGAAATTTGAATAATACAAGACTATTATGCACCCACCAGAAAGAGCAGGAGAGAATAGAAGAATAATGTATTCTGAAGAGTAAAGAGTTCAAGATGAAACCCAAGGTGAACTACACTACAAAAGTAAACTTAACCATTAATGAAAAAAGATGTACATTCAGTTTTTTAAAATGGCATTGGATGCATATCTAAAAAGAAAACAAGATCTGAACATGTTATCTGCTTTTCAAAGAACCCAAACTACAGAAATTTTTTAGAAGTAAACAAATACAGCAACCAAGAACAACAAAAAATAATAGAAACCATTAAGAGATATCTTCAAAATTATATGCAAGAAGACAACTTTGAAAGTAGAAGTCAAATAGAAGTAATGATAGAGAAACAAACCTGAACAACACCTTGCCTACAAGAGAATCAAAAAATAAAAGTCTCAGACAGGGAAAGAAAGAATGACAGAATAATGAAAAGAATGAAGGGAAAATTCTTTTTAGAAAAAGGAGCAGAGAATAAAATTTAAAAATTAATAAACAAAAGAAGTTGAAGAGGAGAATGAGGCATTTTACTTGCCTACTTAGGTGAGGGTAAAAAATAGATGGAAAAAATTAAATAAGGAGACAAAAAAAATGAAAAGAAAAAGTAACTAGTAAGTTAGGCAAATGACAATCTGTGGCTTACAAGAAATACACCATAAAAACAAAAAGATGTACACAATAAAAATGAGGGAGTGGAACAAAACTTAATATGTATCAGGTAAACCCTCCAAAGCAGGAATTAGAATTATGCTGTCAGACAAAGCAAAAACAACATTCATAATATAAAAGAGATAAGAGAAAATATTATGCTGAAAGGAACCATAAGCAGCAAACTAAAATCAATATCAAATTCTATGCTCAAAATGCCTTAGCAAAGGAAAGATCTGAACTACAAGAAAATACAGATAATAATATATTAGAACAGAAGATTTCAGTGTCACTCTCAGTTTTGGACAAGTTAAAGAAAGATAAACCAAAGGGGAAATATAGAATTTAATAAATTTCTAAAGAAATAAGAAATAAAACACTTATGGCTCCTAAATGAGCTCTCACAACTAGAGCTCTTATGGCTCTCACAACTAGAGAATATTTGTATTTTTTCAGCAATATGGACTTTAAACCTAATTTACTATGTATTAGGTTATGGAGAGATTGCAAATAAACGTCACAAAACTGAAGTAGTAAACATATCCTTTGCAAAGCATAACATGCACACAGTAATCAGTTTAGGGATCATGAACAAAAGACACAAACCCCAATGGAGACTTAAAAATGAAATCCTAAGTAATGGGTGGATCATAGAATAAATCATGAAACAGTAATTTTATGAAAGAAAATTATAATATGGAGACCTACAAAACTCTATTGAATGCAACTATATCAGACCTTGGGAGAAAAATCATGTACCTACTAACTTACATTAACAAAATAGAAAAGAGAATGAATGAATTAAATGTTCTTTTTTTTAAAAAAAGAAATAGAAAGTCAACAAATAAACCTAAAATAGACACAACATAGGAGATATTAAAAATTAGAGGAGCAATCAATAAAATGAAAACAAAAAATTTTAGAATAAATAAAACTAATAGTTCTTTGAAAAGACTAATAAAATTGATAAACATTTAGCCAATCTGACTAAAAAGATGGCAGAAAATAAAATCAGCAAAGTAGCAAATGAGCAAAGTTGAATCACAACAAAACCAGAAGAAATAAAAATATGTATTATATCCTACTACAAACTTTTATGCAAACAAAATTGAGAGAAAAAAATATATAGAGGAATATCTTCAAAAGTATACAATACCCAAACTAACAGAAGACCAAATAAAGATCCTGAATAATCCAATCTCAGAAAAAGAAACAGAACAACCTGTGAAGGAACTACTAAAGATAAAATTTCTGGTTTTGATCGAGTTATAGGAGTATTCTATTAAACTTATAATGAACAAGTAGTATCAATATATTACAAATTTGTGTTAAATGGAGAAAGTACTCTGCCATATTGCTTTTATCAGATAACTGCAGAATTAATAACTAAATTAGGGAAAGATAAAACACAGAAGGAGAACTGTGAACCAAAATCATTAATGAATATCAGTATAAAAATTTTGAAATAAATCTTGTTAGAGAGACTACAGAAATTTATCCACAACATCATTCATCATGATCAGTTTGGATTTATATTAGTGATGCAAACATGGTTCAACATTAGGAAAACGATCAACACAATTATGTTAACAACAAAAAATATCAAGATGCATATGCTTATCTCAATAGATGTGGGGAAAGGCTTTTGACAAAGCATAACATTAATTTGTGCCAAAACAAAGAAAACCCCAACTCACAAAGTATAGACACAGAGTCGCCTTTTATTAATATCATAAAATACGTCTACTGAAAATGAAAAACAAATATATTCAATGGTGTTACACTAGAACCTTTCCCGACAAATATAGGAGCAAAGCAAAGACATTCTCTCTATCCACTATTATTTGACACAATTCTGGGAATACAATAATAACAAAACAAAAAGTAATTAAAGGCATAAAAATAGATGAAGAGGGAAACAAGTCTTCATTTGCTAATAATATGTTGGTATATTTAGAAAATTCTAGGGAATCAGCAAAGATGCTAACATAATAGTTTTATTACAAGTGGAAGTCTACAAAATAAGATGCTCAAAAATCAACAGTATTTCCATATAATAACAAAATCCAAGAGGCAATAAATAATAGAGAGGTAAATCCTTCCCCAAATAATGACAAAATGCATAAAATATATGTGGATCAGTTTTCGAAAGCATATAAAAGAATTATGAATTCAATTACAAAGTGCTCTTAGTATTTTCTTGCCAAAGATGCTAGAGGGGTTTGCCTTTTTCTTCTCCAGTTCATTTTATAGCTGAGGAAACTGAGAGAAACAGTTAAATGGCTTGCCCACAATCACACAGCTAGTTCTGAGGCCATATTTGAACTCAGAAAGAAGAGTCTTCCTAACTCCAGGCCCAGCATTCTCTTTACCCCATCACTTAACTGCCTCTGTCATCCCTACTCTTTCACTTGTTTTCAATCTCTCTGTCTTCTGGATCATTCCCTACTGCTTACAAACATGCCCATCTTTCCCCATCCTGAAAAATTCCTCACTTGACCCTTCCATCCCTGCTATCATCCTAAATCTTTTCTTCTCTTTGAATCTAAACACCTACAATAGATGTCTCTACTTTCTCTCCTCCTACTCTCTTAACCCTTTAAAATGTATCTTCCAGAACAAGAAAATGATAAATGCTGGAGAGGATGTGGGAGATTTGGAACACTAATTCATTGTTGGTGGAGCTGTGAGCTCATCCAACCATTCTGGAGAGCAATTTGGAACTATGCCTAAAGGGCTACAAAAATGTGCATACCCTTTGACCCAGCAATATCACTACTAGGACCGTATCCCCAAGAGATCACAAAAATGGGAAAGGGTCCCACATGTACAAAGATATTTATAGCAGCATTCTTTGTAGTTGCCAAAAACTGGAAGTCAAGGGGATGCCCATCCACTGGGGAATGGCTGAATAAATTATGGTATATGAATGTAATGGAGTACTATTGTGCCATAAGAAATGATGAACAAGAAGACTTCAGAGAGGCCTGGAAGGACTTATATGATCTGATGCTGAGTGAAAGGAGCAGAACCAGGTGAACTTTGTGCACAGCAATGACCACAGTGTGTGAGAGTTTTTTCTGGTAGACTTGGAATTTCATAATAACGCAAGAACTTATTTAAAAAAAAAAATCCCAATGGTGGTTTTCTAAGGCAAAATTCCTTCCACACTCAGAGAGAGAAATATGGAAGTCATTCGCAGAATGTAGCAGATCATGTTTGTGTGTGTGTGTGTGTGTGTGTGTATTATGTTTTGATTTGTTATATGATTTCTTCCATTTATTTTAGTTCAACTACATAGCATGGCTATAGTGAAAACGTGCTCAATAGGAAAGTATATGTAGAACCTATACAGAATTGTATGCTGTCATGGGGAGGGAGGGGGGTAGTGGGGGTAGGTGCGGGGAGGATAAAATCTTAATTTTATGGCAGTGACTGTAAAACATTAAAAAAAATAGTAAAATTAAATTTAAAGAAAAAGAAAAAAAGAAAAAACTGAAAAAAAAAGTTACTTAACCCAGTTTGCATCAGTTTCTCCATCTGTAAAGTGGGATAGTAATAACACCTGTTTCCCAAGGTTGTTGTGAAGATCAATGAAATTTGTAAATTTGTAAAGTATTCAGCACAGTGCTTGGTATATAGTAGGTACTATATAAATGCTAGCTATCATAATTATTGTTGTTAGCTATAATAAAACACAGAACATCCTATCTAAAGTCATTTAAGTTTTCTTGTGATACAACACTTCATATTCATTGAGAAATGTGAGAAGTGAATAAAAAAACTTTGCAAATGATCTCTTAAAAAAAACAAAAACAAAAAACAATAACATGTGTCTTCCAACCTTCTTCTTCTTGTTCATTCTGGAAGAGGACCAATGACATCATGAGGGTGCTATCTTGACTTGTGCATGAATGGGATTTATGTGAAGTGGAGCTGTGCAAAGTCATCAGCCTCACTCTCTCCTCCAGAGTCATTGGAGTCCAGTGGTAAGCTAAAGTCAAGACAACTGGTCTTCCAACCTTATCTTTCCACTGAAATTACTCTTTCCAAAGTAGGGGCAGCTAGGTGGATAAAGCAGTAGGTAAAGCACCAGTGTAGAAGTCAGGAGGACTTGAGTTCAAATCTCACCTCAGACACTTATCACTCACTAGCTATGTGACCTTGGGCAAGTCACTTAACCCCAGCTGCCTCACCCTGGGTCATCTCCAGTCATCCTGATGAATATCTGGTCACTGGATCCAGATGGCTCTGGAGGAGAAGTGAGGCTGGTGACCTACACAGCCCTCCCTCACTCAAAAACAAAGTCAAGATCAAGTCATGTCATCATTTCTCTGATGGCATGGTCTTCTTCGCCAATGGATGTACACACACTCTTTCCAAAATAACTAATGATCTTTTAGTTACCAAATCCAATGGCTTTTATCTGTATTCTCCTTGACTTCATTGCAGCCTTTGATATTGTTGGTTACTCTCATCCTTAATATTTTCTTCTCTCTAGAGTTTTGGGACACAGTTTCTATCCTGGTTTCTCTCCAAACGATGTGACTTTTCCTTCTCTGTCTCCTTTGCTGGATCCTCTTTCAGATCATGCCTTCTATATACATATACTCAGTGTTGTGTCCTGGGCCTTCTTTTCTTCTCCCTCCATATTACTTGGTGATCTCATTAACTCCCATGGATTTAATTAGCATCTCTATGCTGATGGTTCTAAAATCTACCTTTCCTGCCCCAAAATCCCTGCTGACTTCCAATCTTGAATCTCCAACTGCCTTTCAAACACCTCAAACTAGATGTCCAGTAGATATCTTAAACTCAACATGTCCAAAATAGAACTTATTATCTCTCCCACTAAACCTTCCCCACCCCCTACCTTCCCTGTTACTATAAAGGGCAACACCATTGTCCTAGGCCCTCAGATTCAAAACCTAGGAATCCTTTTGGACTCCTCAGTTTCATTCCCCTGTCCCCAACCAATATATTGCAAAAGACTGTCAATTTCACCTTTGCAACATCTCTCCAATACACCCCCTTCCTTTACATTGCCACCACTTTGGTGCAAGCTTTCATTACCTCGTTTGGATTATTGCAGGTAGGTTTGCCTGCCTCAAGTCTTTCCCAACTCTAATCCATCCTCTAATCAGCCACTAATTTCCCAAAGCACAAGTCTGATTATATCAACCAGTGGCTCCATATTGCCTCTAGGAATAAATTCAAAATGCTGTTTGGCATTCAAAGCCCTTCTTAACCCAAGTCCCTCTTACCTTTCCAGTGTTCTTACAGCTTACTCTGCTGAGCCAGTTGTTAAATCTTAGTGTGAGCATTTTTACACCAGAAATCAACAAATACTATAAATCAGGACTTAATTTATTGTTTTGTTGATTTCTAGACTTAGGGAAGTGATAGAAAAATGAAAATAATGCAAATTAAATGGAAATTTAATAATTAATGAATCAAATGGAAAAATGTGTTGTTAGTACTTTTTTTCCTAGAGAGCCAGATGTTAAAATTTCCTAGCATATACCTGCCTATAGGTATTTAATTCTTCATATCTTTTACCAGCTGACATTGCCTAAGGCATTGAACTAGGCTGTTGTGTTTGTCCTTTGTTTTCAAAGAGGACCATGACATCTGGGAAATGATGGCATGACTTGCAGTTGATTTAAGAGAGGGAGGGCTGGGAAAGGTTAGCAGTCTCACTTTCCTCCAGAGCCATTTTGATCCAATGACTAGATATTCATCAGGATGACTGAAGACGGCCCAGGATGCAGTGGGAGACCCTTGCCTTTTTAGGCTAAGGCCTTTACTGAACTAGGCACTGGGAAGACAAAGATACCATATAATTCCTGATTAGGAGCTTCTAATTTAATGTCTGTTAGGTGGTGCGGTGGATAGAGTGCTGGGCATGAGTTCAAATATGTCCTCGGACACTTACTAGCCCTGTGACCCTGGACAAGTCACTAACCTCTATCAGCCTCAGTTTCCTCATCTGTAAAATGGAGATGATGCTAATAGCACCTACCTCAGATGGCTGTTCTGAGGATCAAATGTGATGATATCTGTAAAGCACTTAGTATAGTGTCCAGCATATAAGTGCTGTATAAATGTTAGCTACGATTATTATTGTTTTTATTATTGTTAGCTGGAAAAGGACATGTACAAAATAATAATGTTGTCAGAGGGAATGTGATAAGTGAAAAGAGAGATCCAAATAAAATTACTATGAGAAATTTGAAGTGGGAGAAATCACTTTCTACTTATGTATATACATTATGGTAGTGGTGGTGATGGTGGTTGTTTCGGGCATGGGGAAGATATAATACTTTGGTCAACTCTTCCAGGACTGTGCATACCTAAATACAGATGGATCTATTTGTATGATGTTGTGTGTACTTGGTGAGGTCTCTTAGATTTACATTCTTTTTAATATCATTATCCACTAAAAGGATGTTTTAATTCATAATTGCTGCTTGTCAGGTTCTGCCTTAGGGTTGCTGATATCGTAAAACAGATTGCAGCTTCTATACCATTTGAAATTCTATGTATTTGTTTTGGCTCATTGAATCTTCTACAATGATTGAGAAAATAACCTTCCATCCACCAGTTTTTCATTCTCTGAATAAGATCAGCAGATATTAGGCATCAGATGTTTAGACATCCTGATCTCTGATTTCTGACCTATGAATTAAAACCAGACTGTAAGAAAAGGATTAGAGGAATGAGGAGCTGTTAATGAAGTCCCAAACTTTTTCATTTACTGAGAACTTATTGGAATAAATTTAGAATTTAGTGATTCAGTATCATTAAAGTCTGATCTTTCTGGCTCAGACATGCTTATTGATTGATCATTGAATTATAAATTTAGGTCTAGAAGGCATGGGAGAAGTCATATCATTAGTTCAACCTCCTTTTACAGATGAGGAGGCTGGAGGTTTGGAGAATTGCTTCTCTCTGATTCCTAGGGTTTGCAGGGAAAATCATCTATGTTTGACTGTTCCCTTCAAAACTCTCTCTGTCAGGCCCCCTAATCTTAGGATGCAATGCTGATATAAACTAGAATGATTGTATTATTAGAGCTACAAAGGACCTTAGGCATCTTTGAGTCAAACCCCCTCCTTTTGTTTTAGAACATGTGATCCCAGATCTAGCTGATGGGGGCCTCAAGAGTCTATCTGGTCCAACTCCATTCATTTTATGAATGAGGAATGAGGCTCTTACAAGAATATAAACCTCACAGAGGTGATCTGAGGCTGATGAACTACAAGTTAAGATGCTAATGATTAATAAGAGCCTAGTATTTTAGCCTTCCCAGATAACACTTGTGTTTTAATATCAACATGGTGTGTGTGTTTGGATGTAGATTTCCTGAAATGTTTCAATTCTTAATAAATAAGAAACTACCTACATATGAATGAAGCCATCTGGTGATGGAGGGTAGAAGTTGCTAAATGTGATGATGATTTTAAACTTCATGAGTATGTAGCTCTTTTCACTCTTAGCACTTACAACAATTTTACATTGTTTATCATTTTTTTTTATTGAACTTGTATTTAAAATTTCCAGGTGACTTGAGAGGTGGAGTAGCACCAAATGGTTAGTCTCCTTCTACAGAAAATCAATGTGTGATGTGGAACTAATTTTTCTGAAGCAATCTTCATTCCATTAGTCTCTCAAAGCCTCCTTTGCTGAGTTCACTGGTTTCTTAGTGATCTGAAAGAGATAGGATGTGCCTACAGTTGGACAAGTCCTCTATATACTTTTCTCATTTCTGCAGTTTCAGCATGGTAAAGCATAGCTTGGAAAGGAGCTAAGATTTCCAGATGCTTGGAAGAACACCAATTATTTTAATCAGACTGCATCTCTATTTTCTAGGCACTTACACACTGAAATAGATAACATTAGAGAAGACAGAACTGTCAGTGTGCATTATACAACCTAGGATAACACAAAGAAAAACCTCCAGTGTAATGGAATTATTTAAAAATTTTACTTCCTTATCAATTTGTCTCTGAAAATTTGTACATTTTTTCATTGATCTTATTTCCTTGAGAGCAGGGATCAGGTTAGCTCCAGTACTGGTACAAAGTGGGATGGGAGAAGCAAAGGAGGATAGCATGCCTCTCTATGCATAAGAGGGATGAACAGTACCTCAAGAAGGAATCTATGGAGGAACTGCTCAGGTTCATGGTTAGAGACTGTGGCTACCTTGTGCAGCTTGTAAGCTTGTAAGCACAGATATATCTTCCTGCTCACCCCCAAATGTGCATGATTCTGGTAACAGCAAATAAGCACCTACTCTGTACAAGATATTTGCCAAATATCTCATTGAATCTTCACAACAACAATGATGATATTATTATTCCCGTTTTCCAGTTGAGAAAACAGAGATTAAGTAACTTGTCCAGGGTACACAGCTAATATGCATCTGAGGTTGGATTTAAACTCAGGTTTTCCTCACTCTCTCACTAGAGAATCACCAAGGTAATTTCCAGCTCTAAATCCATATTCCCCATGTATATCCTCTTACATTTCTCCAGCATTTTTTATTTTAATGGGTTTGATTTTATGATTGGTGTCAAACTGTTACTAAAACATTAATGTCATCACCCTACCCCCATTTGCCTTACCTGACTTGATTGCTAGTTTCTGTTTCACTTGACTCCCTCTTAATTCACTATGGTAAAGGAGGAACCTATAAGAGTTCCCTTGAAGGTAAACAAACAAGTCCTTAGACACTCAGAACTAGTTGTGTTTCCAGAGGGTATTAAAATCTCAAGTGCAACCTCCATGGAGTATTTGATGTGGAGGCAGGGAGGGAGGACCTGGAGCTTGGACATGGGTATGTTTAGACATGCCCAGGCGCTCTTTTGGAGAGGGCAGTGTAAATTCCATTACTTAGTAAAGCACAGAACAGATGGCCCTGTCAGTACTAGGCACAGCACAATCATGGGCCATATGAGTATTCCCGAACAGTGCTGCATATGCAAGCCCAAGCTGCCAGCAACACCTCTGGTATTTAAATCCTAGCATACCACCCCCATCCCTCCAGTAGATAGCTTACAGAAGAGAATTTGCTTAAACAGTGTGGGCTCCATGATTTTAGTTTTCAAGGACAGAACTGGGGTTATTTCTATATTTCTTTACATTTTGGAAAATTAACACTAGCTAAGTTCTCTGTGAAGCAAGTAGGTGGTGTCTTACAGTACCCAAAAGAAGTACATTGGGGATTAAGATGAAAACCTCCTAGCCCTACCACTGTGGAGGTCATTTAAAGTTTACCAGTGAGGATTTCAGAAGTGAATGATTTTTATTTCTAATATTGCTGTTTTAGTGTAGCACCTCTCATTGGTACCAGCATCTATCTATAACCTATTTGGATGTGTATTCTATTGATCAGAAGCCCCCATCTTCCCTCTGAATTTCCAGCCAGTCACACACACAGAAGGCATCATGACAGTGCAAAAAAGAACACTTAAAATAAATGGAAGTTAATTAATGGAGAATTAAAATCAGGCTGTAAGCACTGTATCATGCATTTCCCAAAACTACATCCTCCATATTTTTGAAGCCACATACAAAAAGGTTGCTCAAAGCTAGGTGTTAAAAACCAGTTTCAGGGACAGTTTCTCAGCCACAGTGACAGCCTGGAGATCACCAGAGAGAATCCTCTGGCTTCTCATCATAGCAGTGGCATTGGGAACTGGGCTTTTTGGAGAAGTGACCATCAGTCATTGAAACCTCAGGCAGGTATTGAGTCAGCTGCCTCTAACCATCATCAATGAGGTCTAGAAGAAGAAAGGTTGATCTCAAGGCATTTGCTCCTCTCCTGTTCTGTTACCCTCACTCATCATTGTTCTTTCCCTGCAAGACAATGCCCAACGTCCTACCAGATACGCTGCAAACAATGTTATTCAAGTAGAGTCTGTAATGGGGTAGTGTATTCCCCTACACTTTACCCAAGCTTGTAGGGAAATAGAATCTCCCTCAAATTAAACAGAGGATTGAGATAGATAGGAGATTCCTATTAGGAATGATTAGAATCTAGGTCTTTCTTCTCTTTGGAAATCACTCTCTTTTAGAAACTTCCCTGTGTACAATGTGCACCCATGAAGCCAGAAGTCAGATTTCAGAGTGAAATAAGAGAAAGTAAGTGAAGGCAATGAGTGTAGACATCATTTGTTTTTTTTTTTCAAGAAGTTTCATTGTGATAGTGAAGAGAATATGGGGTAAAAGCTAGCAGGGATGATATGATCTTAAAGTTGAGGGATAATTGGGCATATTTGTAGGCAGCAGGGGTGGGGGAGGAAACGTATAGATAGGGAGATATTGAAGATTAGATAAAAAAGCAGGGCCAATCTACTAAATAAAATGGGAGATGATGGGATCGAGGGTATATGTAGAGGGCTGGGTTTTAGGAAGATGAAGGGACACTTCATAAGAGACTGGAATAAAGGGATGATGTTAAGAGGTTTTGGGATGAGGAGAAAGGGAGAATAAAGACTTCATGGCAAAGGGCTTAAACTTTCTCAGTAAGGTATGAATTGAGGGCCCCAACTGAGAGGGCTATGGGGTATTTTAGGAAACAAGGAGTAGTTTGGAACAGCTCTGGCAGTGAGATGGGTAGAGAATCAATTAGGGAGAATTAAAAATGCTGTGATAAAGGTCCAGTTGGGATTAGACCTCATTTTGTAGTGCATGAGTGTCAACCTCAAATAGAAATCAAAGTACTCTAAACCATGTTTAAGGATCCCTGATGGCCTTAGGTTGATTTAGAAAATCAAGTGCTAATCTATGTATGGTCTATTGCATTTTTATTTATTTTGTTAAATATCTTCCAATTACATTTTAATCTGGTTCCTTCTGTTTTGGGTGTTTGAACCTTCTGTGGTAATGGACTCTAAACTGCTTTCCTCCAGTTTCATTCAGAAGGTGATGAGGAAGAACAGTGGAGCAGGCAACTGGCAGGAATAATCTAAGACTGGGGTTTGGTGAGATGTGAGTAGTGACAATACAAGGAAGCAAAGGACTTCAGAACAGAAGATGGGGGAGTTGAATTTGTCAGCCAAGAGGTTTAAAATAGGGAGGTAGGTGAGTAGCTGGTTCAAAGTTGATGGTTTGGGAAAGTTCAGAGGAACAATAGGATTGGATTTCTTGATGAGGACAAAGAATAAGGCTAAGGAGAGGGGGGAGATGGAATATAGAGATGGATAATTATAAGTTAAAGGAATTTCAGAGGTCTTGATTAAATAAGTGGGACGCTTGTGAATGATAATAAGATTAAGTGTGGGACCATCTCTGAATACAGCTGAAACAGAGTGGAGGGATAGGTCATAGGAACTGAGTAGATCAAGGGATTGAGAGGTTAGGGTATTGGAGCAAACATCAATCATGTATTTTGAGATCCTCTAGTATTAGGACAGGAGAGAAAGTGCAGAAAGGGAGATTATGAACCAGGCAATGACCTAATTGAGAAAGGAAGGGCGAATTTCCCCAAAGAGTTCAAATGACATGTAAAATGGGAGCAAAAGACATTTAATTGGAACAGAATATGTGTAAATAGCACAGAACTGAATTAGATCATAAACACTTCCTTATTAATCCTTCTTTACCCCTAACATGGCCAGAGGGGAAAACATCAGTTCAAACTCCTGGCCCAGGTGTTAGAGATCTGTTAGAAATTATGTATTTTTCTTAACTACTTCTTTCTGTCTCAACTTAGTGCCTAAGAATGTTGATCTATACCCAGAGGTTCCCTAACTTATTCAGCCCATCGTCCCCTTTTAAAAATATATTACTCAGCATCCCTGTGGAAATCTACTTTCTTTAACCCTTTAACATTTACAAAAAATTTTGCATTATTTCAAAAAATATATATTACTAAAAAGATGCATCTTAAATTTAATATTTTATTGTAAATTTGTGGGCTTTTTCCTACATTGAAATTTTGATAACACAATATTCTGTCAAGTAACTGCATAGTGAACAAGTCATTACAAGCACATGTCCCTGCCGATGCATACTGGACTTCTCTGTGATTACTGCCAACACTTAGAAAATAATATAATCATTATGACTTCAACTTTGTTACACAACAAATGAAACATATATGAATGGTTTTTCAAAATTTTCTTCTCCTCTTCTTTTCTTATGATTCCACCACCCCTTTATTTTGATTCAACAGCCCCTAATTACACCAGCACCTACTACCACCCCCCATCACTCCACAAGGGGCAGATCACCCATTCTGGGAACCTCTGATATGAATCAGACCTTCAGTATATCCCGGTCAGGTCTCAACGTTTCCATATCTCTGCATTCTCCATTCAGAGAGCAAATCTCACAACCTACATCCATGCTCCTAGTATGGTCTAGATGTGGTTAACATTTATCCTTGGTTCGTTTTCCCCACTATGACTATATATTCACCTGTCAGTGATAGCCTGGAGTCCTTCTAAATTCTGCCAAATTCTCATTGGTTCTTTTAAATTGACTGTATTGTGAATACTCCAGTCAGAGTGCTTGCTTGGCAACATCACTATGCTACAGTGTTCACTCATAAATTTTTGGAAGATACAGTTGATAGAATTTCCTCCAATGAATGAGGTTCTCTTTTAGACCCAACCACACATCATAGGAAGAGGGATTCTGTCCAAAGACTCACCCCTCTACAGTAAGAAAAACTTAGAAAGTTAGAAAGTGTGGTCTGATTTTTTCCTTTGGCTACATCAATATTAATTCAATATCTTGTGCTTATGTGAAATAAAGAGATTTGATAAAGGAACAGATATTTAGAGAAATAGATAAATGGATGGATACATTGAGAGATGGATAGAGATAGAGAGGAATAGAGAGGTAAATAGAGATAAACAGAGGAATGGATAGAGATATATAGATAGAAGAATGGATAGATAGACAGACAGATAGATGGATAGATGGATGGATGGATAGATGGATGGAGAGAGAGAGGGAGGGAGAAAGAGAGAGAAAGAAAGAGAAAGAGAGAGAGAGCTTTTATTAAGCACTTGCTATGTGTCAGGGAATGTTCTAAGCCCTGGGCTTGCAAATACCAGCAAGCAAACGTAATCCTCGTTTTCAAGAAGAGCACATTCTAAGAGTGGAAGACACATAAAGGAGAACACATAAAGGAAGACACATAAAGAAGACACATAAAAGAGAAGTGTGGTGTGGAGTAATGTGTAGACCTGTGACCTGACAAGATAAAGTAAGACCTCACCTCTCAGAGGTTCTCATTTACTGTCAGAACAGTTTTATGAAGTAAAGTCTTATGCTCTCCCTTTTAATTACTTAAGTAGATGAGAAATTCATTAGCTCTATGATGCAGAGCAAGCCTCAGTTTCCTCATCTGTAAAATGATGGGGTTGAAATCCTCTTCATCTTCATTTCCTCTTCCTCCCTCCCCCAGCTACCTGAGGAGGCAGGGACAAGTCCAGGACTGGATTGCAGAGGTTTTTCCCAATTTTCCCAAACTTCATCTGCTAGTATCCACAGATATATGATATCTGCTCCTGTCTGCTTCATGGGTTGTACCATTATTTCCCTTTCTGTCTGGTCAGCATTTCACCTCTATTCCCAGTTTGATCACCATCTCTTTCCCTGTTTTCTATTGCAAGGGGGTTGACTATATCCTGCCCTCTTTCCTATCTATTCAGGAGCCTACACTTGGATTTAGCCTTTCCATATCTTTAGTCTTCTCTCTTTCAGCCACAAAGCTTTTCTGCTACAGACAAATACCTTTCTAAGCCATAGAAACCAGAAGGACACTCTGGGGCCTGAGTCAGTCAAGTCAATGAGCATTTATTAAGAACTTATTATATGCCAGGCACTGTGCTAGACTCTGGGAACTGAAAGACAGGTTAAAATAATCCTCACCTCAAGGAACTCACATTCTAATGGGGGAAACAATGAACAAAATGCTATACACATACAAAATATATACAGAATAAACAGAACACAATCTCAAAGGGAAGGGACTAGTATGGAGGGGGACTAGGAAAGGCTTCTTGCATGAGGATTTTAACTTGAAATTGAAGGAAGCCAGGGAAAATAGGAGGCAGAGATAAAGAGAGAGAACTTTTCAGGTGTGATAAACAGCTGGAGAAAATGCACAGTCAAGAGATGTAGTATAGTATTATCTACTAGGAACAATAAGGAGGACCAATGCCTCTGGATTATAGAATATATGGAAAGGAGTTAAATATAAGAAGATTGGGAATGTAGGAAAGGATCAGGTTGTGAAGGGTTTTGTAAACCAACAGAAAATTCTATATTTGATCCTGGAGCTTATAGGCAGTGACTGTAGTTTATTCATAGAGGCAGTAGAGTCCGTGGTCAGACATGAGTTTTAGCATAATCATTTTTGTAGTTTAGTGGGGGATAAACTAGAGTGGAAAGAGATTTGAGGTAGGAGACCATTCAGCATGCCATTGCAATAGTCCAGGTGTGAGGTGATGAGGACTTGCCCTTAGGAGATAGGTTGTGTTGCAGTGGGGATATATGAGAAATGTTGCAAAAGGCTGAATCAACAGAACTCGACAACATATTGGATGTAGGGTGGGGGGAGAGTGAGGAATTGAGGATAACACCTAGGTTGTGAACCTGGGTGACTAGGAGTATGGCAGTATCCTTGGCAGTAACATGGAAGTTGGAAGAAGGGAAGAGTTTGGGAGGAAAGATAATGAATTCTGTTTTGAGCGTGTAGAGTTTAAGATGACTACAGGACATCTAGCTTGAGATGACTGGTAGGCAGCTGAAGATATGACACAGGAGGCTAGGGTTGGATAAATAGATCTAAGTGTCATCTTCAAAGAGATGATAATTGGAGAACACAATCTAGCCTGGGGCCTCTTGTCTCAGTGACATTATCTTTGGAGTAGGGGTCACAAAGTAAAAGAGGCAGCCCCCTCTTCCACAGAGGCTATTTGATGCTGGAAAGTTGGAAGTAAGCCACTGAATCAGCTGGGCATTATGCTAATGAGGACATGCCCTATGGAGTGACCAGGATTCAGAGAGGACACACTAACACATGTTGAAACATTTAGGTTAGTACTGAAGCACAATCCAGGTGATAATTTGCTTGTTGATATATTGGCTTTGTAGTCATGAAGATCAGGGTTTGTGTCTAAACTCTTAATACTTTCTAGGCTAGTCTTTATGTGCTTTAAGCAACTCCTAGGATGTATCCATGAAGTCAGAGACAGATGGGTTGCATCTTCACTGGTGGTAAGCGTTCCCACAACTAGTTCCCTCAATGAAAAAATCAGAGATACTTGGAATATTAATCCAATATCCTTCCTTCCCTGCAAGCCTTACTCCCAGAGCTCATCATGGTGTGGATATGATTGGTTGTTTAAAAGATAGACTAGGGAAACACAAACTCTCACAGGACCCACAAAGCTGGAAAAGCATTAACTATGTCTAGCAATAGTTTGCCCCCAGAAGTTGCCCATCAGGTTGTGAAGACCATCTACCAAGCTGGGGGTGGGGCAAGGTGAAAAGGGTGGGGAGCCTGTCTCAGTGGAGATATTACCTGCATTAATGAAATACTAAAGTAATATACTCCTGGAGCCAGCTGGGAATAAATATAGTACTTTGTCTTATAAACAATTCGCCTCTTACTCAGCTATCCCCAAACTCCAGGCATTAGCAAAGCAAGGGAGATGAGCTGACTGCTCCTAGAGAGGCTCTCCAACTTGTGACAATGAGCAATGAAATTTGCTGCTAAAATTCATCTAGTAGAAGTTTAGTATAGAAATGCAATGCATACATTTCTTTAGAGTTGTGTGTGTGGGAGAGGCAGGGAAGTGGGTTGCATTGGTCTGTTTAAGTTAGTATTTTTTTTTTTTTTGCTGATACATAGCAGTTTATACTAAATGTGTCAGCCTATCAAGCAAACCCATCAATAAAGCTGAGATGACTTAATTAAATATATAATCTTCAATTAGGAAAAAATGACTGAGGAAACCCACTATTTTGATAATTATGGCACCCTTTAATTCTGATAGCCACCTTTTTGATTGGGTGAGATATAAGTTTTTCTGTCCAAATCTAGCATACTGGTCAATAGAGTATTAAATACAAGAAGAAAGGCTGAAAATAAGGTCCAAATAGAAACAACATCAAGCAAGAGGAATGGCTGTAAATACCTAGCATGGGAAATACTTATAAGATGCAGAAAGTACCAGCCAGTTAGGTGGCTCAGTGGATAGAACACTGGACCTGAAGTTAGCAAGAGTTGAGTACAAATCTAATCCCTCTACCTCAGGTACTGATTAGTTGTATAATTATGGATTAAATAAGTTCCTCAGTTTCCTCTCTGTAAAACAGTGATATTAATAGCATTTACTTTCCAAGGTTGTTGTAAGGATAAATGAGATATTTGTAAAGCTCTTTACAAACCTTTGCTATGTGAATTGCTAGCTTTGACAGCAAGTTATTTGTTCCTTAAGTTGTAGACCTTTCCTGATCCCCTACCCAGCTGCCAGTGCCCCCTCAAATTGCCTTGTTTGTATTTTATCTATTGGAAGGTGGGAATTTTGCTGTCAATCCAGATCAGCTGTCAAAAACACAGGAAGTAATCAAGGATGATGAGCTGTTAATGTGTTAACATGATAACATCTTGTTATCTCTTTATGAAGTATGAACACCCATCTCTGATTGAGTCAGAAGCAGCAAAGTAGAAGAAAAAAAGGATTGGTCATGCCCCAAAATACCCTTGAAAGACACAGTCCAGTCATTTTGAGGTAGTCAACAAGAAATTCAGCAGAGAAGAAACTAGGTCTTTGCCTATTGTGTAGGAGAGGAAGGAATTTTCTCTTCTTTCCCAATCCCCTCCCACGTACCACAAGTCATGCCCTCTAACAACAGAACTTTTGGCACAGAAAGTAGCACTCCCATCCAGCAGTTGAAGAGTAAATTCCAGAGAACTCAAGTCTCAGTTGAAAAAGCAAATACATACTCCAGGACTGACACAGATAAAGAGGGAAAATGACTTAAGATTGGAAGCAACTTCGAGGGGTTTGACCCTTGGCATCAGAGAAGTGACCCAGCTATGGATTTAGGAGAGAGCCAGGAGGGGCATTTGAGATCTGAGCTTTGTGAGGACTCCAGTGGGAGAGAAAAGAGACTCTGTAGAACTAGTAGCCAGGCCTTGGTCATGTGTTCTCTACCTATGTACCTCACTATCATTGTACTCTTCCCATGGATGATATGTGTATTTGTGGGAGAGTGTGCCCAAGGTTTAGAGGGGAATCTATATGTAGCTACTGTTCAGACTGTGCAGTCTTGATAATTAATTTTGATGAGAAATAACTATTAATAGGAAACACATTGATGGGGGCTTGTGAGCTATGATTTTAGAAGCACAGGGGCATAAATTACCCCTGGAAGTACAGACAGTGCCCATTGGGGAAGTATTCTAGAGAGAGCGTTACATTTGAATGTATTTATATGTATATATGTTGCCTCTGTTTCTAGAATATGCTGTCTCTCTTTCTAAGTAAATTCCTTGAAAGCAAGCACAGCTTCATGTTTGCCAATATTTCCAGCTTGCAGCATAGCGCCTGGCACATAGGAGTTACATAATAAATGCTTGTTAACTGATTGTTTAGAAAAATATTAGAAATAAAAATAATAAAAGAAATAAAAATTTGAGAGGTCATTGATTCCATTTCATTTGCAAGTGAAGACATTGTTTCCCAGAGTGAAATGATTTACTCAAAAGTCACAGAGTTAATTATTGATATAGCCGATTTTGGGATCCAGGTCTCCTGACTCTCACTCTAATAATAATTTAATTGTTACTAATTTATATGCTGGGCAACTAGGTGGCACAGTGCATAGAGCACTGGGTCTGGAGGCAGGAAGACCAGAGTTCAAATCTGACCTTAAACACTTACTATGTGACCCTAAACAAGTCACTTAACCTCTGCCTGCATAAAACTGGAGAAGAAAATGACAAATCACTCTAGTATCTTTGCCAAGAAAACCCCATGGTCAGTTAGTCCAAGGGATCATGAAGAGTCGAATGTGACTGAACAACAGCAATTTCTATGTTGCTTTATTTCATATAGGCCTTACAAATCTGTGAGGCAAGTAGTTTAGGCACTTTTTTCTCCATTTTACAGGTGGAAAAAGCTGAGGCTTGTGGAGGCTGTGATTCATCCAGTGTCACTCATGTCAGAGTGTCAGAGGCAAGGTTTGAACCCAAGTTCTCCTGAGTGCAAGTCCAATGTTCTATTACCTATTATATATAGTTTACTGCTTTGCCATACACTTTCACATTGGCCCCACAAGATAAAGATCTTCTACATGAATTATTTTGTTTTTCTATAAATGTAGCAGTAACACATGTACCTTAAATGCATTCAGTGCTTCCAAAGTGTGTATCTTATATTCCCCAAGGAAGCTGAGTTAGGAAAAGGTGAAGCAGCAAGGCTTACTACTGTTATACTTGTACTTCCCTTCCTCTGAGCATGAGTGAGATTAGAGAAGGTAGACAGATATCAGGTGGTGCACCAGGAAGTATAAAGAGAACCTCTGGTCCTTGCCTGATTCACATTCTTGGCATGTATAATTAAATCACGTGCAAGTGCTTGTATGGTTCTGCAAAGTCTGCTTGAAGTTGTCTTACCTCTTGCAAGACACAAATAATTACATTATGTCCTCAGGTAAATGAGATTTAGATGTGTTGGTAAGTAGAGCAGACGCAGCCGTTGCAGGTTTAATTAAACATTTGCCTAACCATATAAAAAGACAGTGATAGATCTTCACAGCATCTGGCAGCTTTACCCGTCCTCTAGTCATCCTTTAATTAGCATGCTGGTGAATCTAATAGAAAACGGCTTGAATGCAGGGCCAGATGGCCCTCCCAACTGACATGGGGAATGAGAATTTCTGTCACATTTATTTCAATGCGAGTTTCCCGGAGCCAATGGAGTTAAAGGCTACGTGTGGTGTCCTCCTAAGCCAGTAAGTTATTGAATCTTGTTCAACTAGAGAAGTCCTGGTGTGTGTGAACATCTCAGAGTTGGATTTTCTCTTTCTCCTAGTTAATTATTTGTACTTTATAAAAAAAAATTAACTGACCTTTTGAACAAGTTAAAGAGAAAGCTTTACATAAAACAACAAAGCCAATTAATAATCAGGCAAAACCATGCCAGAGGACCAGGTATCAATCTGAACATAAAAGAGATCATTTTAGTTTTAAAAACTAGCAAATTTCTTTACTATAATTATCTCCCAACTACTTTTGTTAAAATGACAATGGGGTAAACTCAGATAAGCACAAAAGAGAAATGCTAAACAGTGGAAAGTTTTCTTTTATTTTTTAAGGAGACTTGGATCTCTATAGATATTACATTTAAAATGATGACAAACAAGAAGAGATATCCCCTTTGGTAGATGAAAAGAGAAGGAAAGATCAAGAAAGATGAGAGTCAACATGATGTACACACTGGATTCAAAGCTGGGTATGGTCATTTTCTAACTGGGTGTTCTTGGGCAGAACATCGTTTTTCTGGGGTTGAGTTTCCTCGTCTATAAAATGATGGAGTTGGACCAAATGACCTCAAAGGTCCTTACCCATTCTATATCTATGACTCTGTGGATGCATGCAACTAATGGACAAATTTTATTCTTCTAGGGGTATTTGTTCAGAACCTTCAAATGTGGATCCGTGAAAAAGATTGTTGACTTTGGAGTCAGAGAACTTGTATCCAAATTCTGTATCTATCTAATCTTGAGTAAATCAATTAACCTTTTTGGTTCCCAGTTTCCTCAAATGTAAAACGAGGGGATTAGGTTAGACAACATTGAAGGCTCCTCCAAGCTCTAAATCTATTCTTCTAAGACTATAAAAAAAATAGGCATATGGCACTTATGCATTGTTAAGAGTGATTCTAGTAGGTAAGAGCTGAACCAGACCAGTTGGTTAGCTCAGGTTTGAAATTAGAA
Source organism: Notamacropus eugenii (assembly GCF_028372415.1). Classification (NCBI taxonomy): domain Eukaryota; kingdom Metazoa; phylum Chordata; class Mammalia; order Diprotodontia; family Macropodidae; genus Notamacropus; species Notamacropus eugenii. The sequence goes on from NC_092876.1 coordinate 101,215,676, forward strand.
TGAAATGAGACCCTCATAATCCATTTAACAGCCAAAGGTAGGTACACTTAATTATAAAAGGGTGGAAGTTCATTGGTGATCCAGTTGACTGAGACATTTCTGGGCTTCATATTGGTCTAGCTATTGCCCAGAAACCTCAGGAAGCCACCCCTGCCTATTCTACTCAGGTCACTAGGAACCTACACCAATGTCCTAAACTCTAATTCTCTGAGCCAGTTAAATTTTGAGGACCATTTTAAGGAAAGTCTTTTAAGGAAAAGAACCAGTCCAGCCTATAAGGGGGCAGACTCTGATAGATATTCCTACTACCATAATTTTTTATTTCAGAGATCATTGAGTCCAAGATATTCATTTTACAGATAACAAAACAGCTCCAAGAGTTTAAGTGGTTTACTCAAAGGTCACACAGAGACTGAGAGTCTGAGGTGGGGTCTGAAGCTAGAGATCTTAAAATGAACTTTAGCATTTTAACATGGTTGTATTTATTTTATTGAGCAATTGTTATTTATTATTTATTTACTGGACAGCAAGGTGGCACAATGGATAGAGTACTGGGCCTGGAATCAGGAAGACTCATCTTGCTGAGTTCAAATCTGACCTCAGATATTTATTAACTGTGTGGCCCTGGACAAGTTACTTAATTCTATTTGCCTCGGTTTCCTCATCTGTAAAAATGTTATGGAGAAGGAAATGGCAACCCACTCCAGTATCTTTGCCACAAAAACCCCAAGCATTGTCACAAAGAGTTAGAAATGACTGAACAACCATGACAAAATATATTTTAGAAGCTTTGAGAAGGAATTAAATTACAGACAATAATTTACTAACGTAGTAAATTGTATTAAACTAGCACAAACCAAGCCTGGAAACAAGATTCATGATGACATATTTGGAGAGACTGAATATTATTCAGGGCCAAGTGAACCTTTCCTTGGAAGTTCATATTCTCTATAAAGGTGTTTGATTCAGCACCTCGGAGGCAGTGTTAATCTCCACTGCATTCAATTTTCAAGGAGCTATTCACACTTTTAGTGTAAATAAAAGGAAGTGTCTGCCTATAATTTTAGGTACAGAAACAGTACAACATTAGACCTTCCTTATTCAAGGAGCAGAAAGAAATTTCAGTGAATCTCAGTTAATACAAATATGGTCATAACCCAGTCAGAAGCTTAGGCAACTTAAAGAGTCCAGGCAATGAATATTTAGTACTCTAAGGTCTACTTGCTCCCATTGAAGGATCTAGAATCTGGGTCAGGCAAAATACCTCAAAGTCCTTATTCCCAGTTCCTTGATAATTATGTCATCTTTTCCACAGAATTCATTTTTATTAAAATTAAACAAGGCAATGAGATGATATTCTTAGTAGAGAGTCAATAGATGTTCATTTATTCATCTAATAAACATTCATTAAGCCTCTCTTGGGTGTAGATCACTGTAGGAGGTACTGAGGATGATCCACACTCTCATGAAGTTTAAGTCTAGTAGCAGGATAAATGAATATACAGGAACAATTGTAATATATAATATTTATGTAAAACATAAATTTAAAAGAATTTAAAATGAGCTGGAGAAGAAAATGCAAACCATTTCAGTGTCTTTGCTAGGAAAATCCCAAATGGGATCATGAAGAGTCAGATATAACTGAAACAAATGAAAAAAAATGTTACTTGATAAACACATTAGAAAAATGCAGAACAAATTACTTGGTGAGGCCCAAGAGTGAAAGTTATCACTGACAGGGTGGTTGCAGGGGAAGAGCAGGACAGGTCGGAGCAGGATCAGAGAAAACTTTATAGAGAAGACAGAATTTAAATTGGCTTTTAAAAGGTGGAGATGAAAGACCTATTCTTCATTAGTAAATTCCAGAATTCTGACAAAAAATCTGGCATGCCAGCGGTTGCTCATATTGTTTCCATTTTACATTTTCTTGCATTTGAAGTTGTTATAATGCAACTAGGTTGCAAAAAAAACTCAAAAAATTTAATTGAACAACTTTCCTTTTCCCACCAGGATGAGGCTAGATAGCTATTTAATTGAATTAATGTTAATGCATAACATTAGTTTTGTTAGCCATTTCTATTTTTTAAATTTTTAGTTATTCTGACCTTGACAAATACCAACAAATATTAACATTTATATATGCAAAGAATAGAAAAATCATATTATTTATGGAACTATAAATCTTGTTACATGTAGCTTGTTTTTTAAATTATATACTAAATTCAACATATTTGTTAAAAAAGCTGTCTTATCTTTATTTTTCCTCTATAATTTCTTCTATTCTCTCCTGTGCTTCATTGATGCTTCTTCCTTCCTTCCTTCCTTCCTTCCTTCCTTCCTTCCTTCCTTCCTTCCTTCCTTCCTTCCTTCCTTCCTTCCTTCCTTCCCATTCTCTCCTACCCAGAAATCACCACTCCCTTCCCAGAAATAAAAATCCTCTCCAGTAATAAATTAGCATAGCCATACAAAACAGATACACAAATTGGTCATTAGAGGTCCAGAATGAAACACCCATTTTTGGGCTAATGACCAATTTGTGTAAATTTAGCACAATTCCATACCTGATTTAAAGTTCTAACTTTTAAAGATATTTTAAGGTCATGACTCTATTATCCAGTGTTAATTAATTCTCCCTGTTTTGTATCCTTTTCACATTTGATTGACATGCCTCTTGTGCCCTCGTCCAAGCCATTGGTAAAATTGATGAACAACTTGCCAAATATGAGGTCCCTGGGGAACTCCCTAGGAGGCATTATTGCAAGTTGACCTACTCTTTGGGACCAATTCTGAATCCACAAAACTGTACTATAATCCACAGCTTGTCCCCATGAATAGTTCTGGAAACTTTGTCAACAACTTTAGTAAAATCTAGATAAAGTATCTCTATGGGGAGGAAGAAAATAAACATTTATTAAGTGCCTACTATATGTCAGGCATGTGGTAGGTGCTTTACAAATATTATCTCATTGATTTCTCAAGGCTCTACTTTTTATCTCCATTTTACATTTCAGGAAACTGTTGTATACAGAAGTTAAATGACTTGCCCATGATCATATGGCTAGTAAATGTCTAAGGCCAGATTTGAACTTAGGTCTTCCTGATTCTAGACCCAGAGTTTTATTCAGTTGGTCACTTTGATGCCTCTACAGCACTTTTGATCCACTAGAGTAGTAACCTTAGTAAACCTGTCAAAAAGAAAAAAAGAAAATGAGATTAGTTTGGTATGTCCTAATCTTAATGAATTCATGCTGCCTCTTCTTGATCACTGCTTATTTTTCTAGATTTTTTGCCTTAGCCATCACATTAATGAATAATATATTCTATAATTTTGCAGGAATTGAATTCAATCTTATTGACCTATCATTTGCATATTCAATCTTCTTCCTTTTTTGAAAATTGTGCCAACATTTCCCCATCTTCACCTTTACTACAAGGTGAATATTTTAAAGGAAGGTGACCATTTGGAAATATTAGTACTGGTATATTTGTGGCAGCATGGTACTGTAGATAAAAAGCTCCCATCAGAGTCAAGAATACTTGAGTCCAAGTCTCACCTCTGACATGCACTGCTTCTGTGACTCCGGTCACATCATTCAACCTCTAGGTGCTTTAAGCTACACAAGAAGACTCTAAGTTGAAAGAATGGTGCCAACTTGCCTTGGTAGAGTGACTTTCCTTTTCTGAGAGTTCCATAATTAAATCTAATCATAGATCCAGTTTCTCTTCCCTATATTTGTGAAAACAAAATAAAACATCTCTCTGCTTTACAACTATGAATCAATTTTCTTTCTTTTTTTTAATTATTTGTTTTCACTTTTTGATAATCACTTCCATAAGTTTTAATTAAAACAAATGGGAGAAACCATGAGAAAAATCAAACCAAACCAAAGCATAACACAAGAGAAAATAGTCTGCTTCATTTTGCATTCTGAAACCATATTTCTTTCTCTGGATGTGGATGGCATTTTGCATCATGAGTCTTTTGGAAATGTTTTAGGTCTTTGCATTGCTGTGGAGGACTAAGTCTATCACAAATCGCTCCACACACACTATGGCTATTACTGTGCATAATATTTACCTGGTTCTTCTCACTTCATTCAGCATCAGTTCATATCAGTCTTTCTAGGTTTTTCTGAAGTCTACCTGTTTGTTCATCATTTCTTACAGCACAATAGTATTCCATTACATTCATATAACACAACTCCCTCAGCCATTCCCAAATAGATAGGTATTCCATCGATTTCCAGTATGTGGCCACCACAAAAAGAGGTGCTATAAATATTTTTGTACATGTGAGACCCTTTCCCATTTTTATGATCTCTTTGTGTGACAACCCTAGAAGTGGTATTGCTGGGTAAAAGGGTATGCTCATTTTTATAGCCATTTGGACATAGTTTCAAATTGTTTTCCAGAATGGTTGGATCAGCTCACAGCTCCACCAATAATGAATTAATGTTCCAATTCTACCATATCTTCTCCAACCTTTATCATTTTTCTGTTTTGTCATGTTAGCCAATCTGATATGTGTGATGTGGTACCTCAGAGTTGTTTTGATATGCATCTAATTAATAGTGATTTAGAGCATTTTTTCGTATGATTGTAGATAGTTTTAATTTCTTCCTCTGAAAACTGCCTGTTCATATCCTTTGGCTATTTATCAATTGGGGAATGACTTGTATTCTTGTAAATTTTATTCAGTTCTCTACATATTTAGAAATGAGGCCTTTATCACAGGCACTAGTTGCAAAAATTCTTTCCTAGTTTTCTACTTTCTCTTAATCTTGTTTGCATTTGCTTTCTTTGTGCAAAAACTTTTCAATTTAGCATAACTGAGATTATCCATTTTATATTTCGTACTGTTCTCTATCTTGTTTGGTCATAAATTCCTTCATTCTCCATAAATCTGACAAGTAAACTATACTTTGCTCACCTAATTTGTTTAGAGTATCATCTTTTATACCTATATCATGTACCCATCTGGACTTTATTCTGGTATACAGTGTCAGGAATTGGTCTATGCCCAGTTTCTGCCACACTACTTTTCCAATTTTCTCAGCAGTTTCTGTCAGTGAGTTATTATCCTAGGAGCTGGGGTCTCTGGGTTTATTAAATAGTAGACTGCTATAGTCATCGACTATTGTGTCTTGTGTACTTAACCTATTCCACCGGTCTACCCCTCTATTTCTTGGCCAGTACCAAGTGGTTTTGATGATTGCTGCTTTATAGTACAATTTAACATCTGGTATGGCTAGGCCACCTTCCCTAGCATTTTTCACTAATTCCTTTAATATTCTAGAATCTTTTGTTCTTCCAGATGAATTTTGATATTATTTTTCTAGCTCTATAAAGTAGTTTTAGGTAGTTTGAGTGGTATGGCACTGAATAAGTAAATGATTTAGGTAGAGTTTTTTTATTATATTTTTATTATATTTTATTTATTATATTTTATTTTTATTATTTATTTATTATATATATTATATATATTATCTATATATAATATATATTATTATATATATTTATTATTTATTTATTATATTTTATTATATTAGCCTAACCTACCCATGAGAAACTAATGTTTTTCCAATTACTTAGATCTGACTTTGTGTGAAAAGTGTTTTGTAATTGTGTTCATATAGTCCCTAGGTTTATTTTGGCAGGTAGACTATCAAATACTTTATAGTGTCTACACAAACTTTAAATGGGATTTCTTTTTCAATCTCTTGTTTTGGAGCTTTGTTAGTGACATATAGAAATGTAGATGTTTACGTGGGTTTACTTTGTATCCTGCTACTTTGCCAAAGTTGTTTATTGTTTCAAGTAGTTTTTTGCTTGATTCTCTAGGATTCTCTAGGTATATCATCATAACATCTGCAAAGAGTGATAACTTAATTTCTTCTTTGCCTATTATAATTCCTTCAATTCCTTTTTCTTCTCTTATTGCTAAAGAAAGCTAACATTTCTATTATCATATTGAATAATAGTGGTGATAATGGACATCCTTGTTGCACCTTTGATCTTATTGGAAATGCTTCTAGCATATCCCCATTACGTATAATGCTTGTTGATTGTTTTAGATAGATGCTACTTATCATTTTAAGGAAAGCTCCATTTATTCCCATGTTCTCCATTGTTTTCAATAGGAATGGATGTTGTATTTTGTCAAAAGCTTTTTCTGCATCTATTGCGATAGTAATATGATTTCTTTTTGTTTTGTTGCTGATATGATCAATAATGCTGATAATTTTCCTAATATTGAACCAGCCCTGCATTCCTGGTATAACTCCCATATAATCAAAGTATATTATGATAAGTTGCTGAAATCTTTTTTTGCTAGTATCTTATTTAAAATTTTTGCATCTATATTCATTAGGGAAGTTGGTGTATAATTTTCTTTCTCTGTTTTGGCTCTTCCCGAGTTAGGTATCAGAACCATATATTTGCTCCATAAAAAGAATGTTGTGAGACTCCCTCTTCACCAATTTTCCCAAATAGTCTATGTAGTTTTGGAATTGACTGTTCTTTGAATGTTCTTAGAATTTGCTTGTAATTCCATCTGGCCCTGGAGATTTTGTGCTAGGGAGTTCATTGATGGCTTATTCAATTTATTTTTCTGAGATCACCTTATTTAATTATTTTACTTCCTCTTCTGTTAATCTGGGCAATTTATATATTTTTTAAAATATTCGTCCTTTCACTAAGATAGTCAAATTTATGAGCATACAGTTGGGCAAAATAATTTCTAATTATTGTTTTAATTTCCTCTTCATTGGAGATGAATTCACCCTTTTCATTATTAGTACTGGTAATTTGGTTTTCTTTTTTTCTTTTTTTTAAACTGATTGAGTGAATGTTTATCAATTTTATTGTTTGTTTTTCATAAAATCATCTCTTAGTTTTATTTATTAATTCAATAGTATTCTTAATTTCAATTTTATTAATCTCTCCTTTTGTTTCAGTATTTCTAATTTGGTATTTAATTGAGGATTTTCAATTTGTGCTTTTCCTAGCTTTTACAGTTGCATGCCCAATTCATTTATCTCCTCTTTTTCTATTTTATTCATGTAAACATTCAGAGATAAAAAAAACTTCCCCTAAGAACTGCCTTTGCTGCATCCCAAAAGTTTTGATAGGTTGTCTCATTATTATCAATCTCTTGAACAAAGTTATTGATTGATTCTATGATTTGCTATTTGACCCACTCATTCTTTAAGATTAGATTATTTAATTTCCAATTAATTTTTTGGTCTATCTTTCCATGGCCCCTTATTACATGTAATTTTTATTGCATCATGATCTGAAAATGATGCGTTGACTGTCTCTGCCTTTCCGCACTGGATTGTGAGATTTTTATGCCCTAGTACATGATTAATTTTTGTGCATGTGACATGTGCTACTGAGAAAAAGGTATATTCTTTTATATTCGCATTTAGTTTTTTTCCAGAGGTCTATCTTGTCTGCCTTTTACAGAATTCTGTTCACCTCCTTAACTCCTTTCTTGTTTATTTTGAGGTTATATTTATCAAGTTCAAAGAGGAGGAGGTTGAGGTCCCCCACTAGTATAATTTTGCTGTCTATTTCTTCCTGTAATTCCCCTACCTTTTCCTTTAAGAATTTGGATACTAATACCACTTGGTGCCTATATGTTTAGTAATATTACTTCATTGTCTATAGTGCCTTAGTAATGAAATTACTTCATTGTCTATAGTGCCTTTTAGCAGGATGTGGTTTCCTTCCTTATCTCTTTGGATTAGATCTATTTTTGATGTTGCGTTGTCTGAGATTAGGATTGTTCCTGCTTTTTTTTACTTTAACTGAAGCATAATATATTCTGCTCTAGACTTTTACCTTTACCCTGTGAGTATCCCCCAATTTCAAATGTGTTTCTTGTAAACAACATATTGTAGGGTCATGGTTTTTAATCCGTTCTGCCATCTACATTTTATGGGAGAGTACATCCAATTTATATTCACAGTTATGACTACTATCTGTGTCTTTCTCCATCCTATTCCACCCCCCACCCTTTTTAAAGATTCGTTTCTCTCTTCTTCTTTCCCCTCCTCAAAAGAGTTTTACTTTTGACCAGTGCCTCCCTCAGTCTGCTCTACCTTCTTTTAGTGTCTCTCCCATTTCTTTCCCTTTTCTCTTACTATTTCTTCCCTCCCTTCTAACCACATCTCCCTTTTCTTTCCCCATTCCCTTCCTACTGCTTGTAGTACAAGTTAGGATCCTATACTTACTTGAGAATATCATTCCCTCCTTGAACCAAATTCAATGAGAGTAGAGCTCAAACAATGCTCAGCTTTCTCCCTTCTTTCCCCCTTCTATAATATGGTTTCTGTGCCTCTTCATGTGATATAATTTACCTTTTTCCTGCCTCCTCCTTTCCTCTTCTTCCTCCTTATCCCTTAATCAGGATTTTTATCATCACATCAATTAATTTATACTCACACCTTCTATCTATGTATATCCATTTTAAATGTTGTAATAAATATACAGTTCTCAAGATTATAAAGTATTGGGAAGCCCTGGGCGGTCTGAAGTAGTAGCAGCATAGCATATTCTCAAACATTTCAGCCTAGAATGGGAGTCCAGTGGAAGTGAGTGAGAGACAATTGGAGAATCCAGGTAACTGCAGCAGCTAATCCTGAGTCTATCAGTCTGCAGATTAAATGTCTATGAGTCACCTACTTGAACTTCTGGGAACCAAGATGGTGGAGTGATCAATAAATACTATACCTCTCCCCTTGTTGACCTTGAAAAACCCAGAGACTATTTCCCCAGGAAAAATCCTGGAACAGTGGGGATCAATCAAAGGGGTAAACAGTCTCTTAACCTGTGAGGATAGAAAAATTGCAAAAAGGGGTCCCTCTTCCTGTGGCTGGAGGGAACCAGTGCAGGACTGGAGCTATCCCAGATAGCCCCATCTCAGCAAACTGGGAAGGGACCCTGAACTCCAGGAGTTTGGAGCCTGCAATCACCAACACCAGGACCCCAGGCTTGACTGAGCACAGCCAGGGGAATCAGGAAGACACTAGTGCAAATGGGATTCACCAACCACTGAGCCTGCTTGTGCTCAGAAGAGTACACCTCCTGAGGTCAGATCACCCCTTCCCCACAGTTAATGCAACTAGCTCTAGGGTAACTCTGGGGAAATTCAGAAAGACTTCACCTGTCCTCTGCTTTCGCACACTAGCCAGCTCAGTACCAGGTAAGCTGCAGCATTTTAGCTTCTAGCTGAAAGAACCAGAGACCACAATACACAAAGCCTCAAGTTCTAAGCACAAGAACTGTGGGACAGAGCACCCTGTGCCCCAGAAGCAGAGATGCACTTTAAAATCCGGGAAAAGGGTGATCATCATGAGTAAGAAGCAAACCAGAAAAGAAAAAACAATAGAATATTTCTGTGGGGACAAGGACCAAAATACAAATACCAAAGAGGTCAGCACTGAGACTGTACTCCCATCTGAAACTTCAGAAGGGAATATGAACTGGTCTCAAGCCCAAAGAGCATTCTTGGAAGAGCTCACGAAGGATTTTAAAAGTCAAATTAGAGAAGTAGAAGAAAAACTGGCCAATGATTTTTAAAATATGAAAAAAGAATTCACTGAAGAGAACAGCTCCTTACAAAGGAAAACTGGACAAATGGAAAAAGAAGTACAAAACCTAACTAGAGAAAATAACTCCTTTAAAGGAACAATTGGGCAAATGGAAAAGGAGATGCAAAAGTTAACTGAAGAAAACAGTCTTAAAAATTAGAATTGGGCAAGCAGAAGCTAATGACTCTATGAGACATCAAGCATCAGTCAAATAGAATCTAAAGAATGAAAAAATAGAAGAAAATGTAAAATATCTCACTGGAAAAACAACTGACCTGGAAAATAGATCCAGGAGAGAAAATATAAGAATTACTGGTATACTCAAAAGTCATGATGAAAAAAAGAACCTGGACAATATATTCCAAGAAATCATCAGGGAAAACTGCCCAGATGTCCTAGATCCAGAAGGAAAAATAGTCATTGAAAGAATCCACTGTTCACCTCCTGAAAGGAATCCCAAACTGAAAATGCCAAGGAATATCATCGCGAAATTCCAGAACTGTCAAGTGAAGGAAAAAGTACTGCAGGCAGCCAGAAGAAACAATGCTAATATCGAAGAACCACAGTCAGGATCACATAGGAGCTTGCAGCTTCTACATTAAAATATCAGAGGAATTGGAATATGATATTCTGTAAGGCAAAGGAGCTGGACTATAACCAAGGATAAACTACCAAGCAAAATTCAGCATGATATTTCAGGCAAGGAAATGGACATTCAATGAAAGAAGGGATTTCCAGACCTTCCTGATGAAAAGGCCAGAGCTCAATAGAAAATTCGATCTTCAAACACAAGTCTCAAGAGAAGCATAAAAAGGTAAACAGGGAAAAAACTTGTTATTCAATATGGGCAAACTGTTTACATTCCTATAGGGGAATATGATACTTGTTAATCTTGAGAATTGTATATTTATTATAATAACTAAAAGGGATATACATAGGTAGAAGGAGTGGGTATAAATGAAATGATGTGATGATAAAAATGTGATTTAAGGGTGTGAAGGGATTGTAACAGGAGATGTAAAAAGCAGGAGGCAGAAAAAAGGTAAATTATATCACAGAAAGAGGTTCAAAAACATATTACAACAGAGGGAAAGAGGGGAGGAAGATGAGCATCGTTTGAGATTTACTCTCATCTGATTTAGTTCAAGAAGGGAACAACAAACTCAGTTAAGTATAGAAATCTAATTAGCTCTATGGGCTGTAGGAGGGGAAAGGGGAAAGAAAAAGGAGGGGAGGTCAAAAGGGAGGGAGAAGTAGTAAGGGAAAAGGGGAGCAAAAGAGAGGAGGGTTGAAAGAAGGGAGGGAAGATTGAGGGAGGCATTGGTCACAAATTAAAACTCTATTGTGGAGGGGAAGGGAGAAGGGAGAACTAAAAGCATAAACAAGAGGAAAGGGTAGGGAGGGAAAGACACAGATAGTAATCATAACTGTGAATGTGAATGGATGAACTCTCCCATAAAACAGAGGTGGATAGCAGAATGAATTAAAGACTATAATCCAACAATATGTTGTTTACAAAAAACACATTTGAAACAGGGGGATACACACAGGGTAAAGGTAAAAGGTTTTAGCAGAATATATTGTGTTTCAGCTCATGTAAAAGAAGCAGGAGTAACAATCCTAATCTCAGATGAAGTAAAAATAAAAATAGATCTAATCAAAAGAGATTAGGAAGGAAATTGTATCCTGCTAAAAGCACCATAGATAACGAATCAATATCACTACTAAACATGTATGATCCATGTGATATAGCATCCAAATTCTTACAGGAGAAGTTAAGGAAGTTACGGGAAAAAATAGAGAGCAAAACTATACTAGTGGGGGACCTCAACCTCCCCGTCTCTGAACTTGATAAATCTAACCTCAAAGTAAACAAGAAAAAAGTTAAGGAGGTGAATAAAACTCTGGATACAATAGATAAGATAGATCTCTGGAGAAAATTGAATGGGGATAGAAAGGAATATACCTTTTTCTCAGTGGTACATGGCACATAAACAAAAATTGACCATGTATTAGGGCAAAAAAACCTCACAATCCAGTGCAGAAAGGCAGAGATAGTCAATGCACCCTTCTCAGATCATAGCGCAATAAAAATCATTTATAATAAAAGCCATGGAAAGATAAACCAAAAATTAATTGGAAATTAAATAATCTAATCCTAAAGAATGAGTGGGTTAAACAAGAAATCATAGACACAATCAACAACTAATGACAACAATGGGACAACATACCAAGACTTATGGGATATTGCAAAAGCACTTCTTAAGGGTAGTTTTCTTTCATTGAATGCCCTACATGAATTAAACAGAGAAAGAGAAGATCAATGAATTGAGCATGCAGTTGAAAAAGCTAGAAAAAAAACAAACTGAAAATCCCCACGTAAATACCAAATTAGAAATAATGAAAACCAAAGGAGAGATTAATTAAATTGAAATTAAGAAAATGAACTAATAAATAAAACTAAGAGTTGGTTTTATTAAAAAACCAATAAAATTGATAAACTTTTAGTCAATTTGATTAAAAAAAAAAGAAAACCAAACTGCCAATATCAAAAATGAAAAGGGTGAACTAACCTCCAATGAGGAAGAAATTAAAACAATAATTAGAAGTTACTTTGCCTAACTGTATACCCATAAATTTGACAATCTAAGTGAGATGGATGATTATTTTAAAAAATAAAAATAGGAAAGGGTCCCACATGTACAAAAATATTTGTGGCAATTCTCTTTGTGGTGGCCAAGAACTGGAAATCTAGGGGATGCCCATCAATTGTGGAATGGTTGAACCAGTTGTGGTATATGATTTTAATGGAATACTATTGTGCTATGTGAAATGATGAACAGGAAGACTTCAGAAAGTCCTGGAAGGACTTATATGAATGGATGCTGAGTGAAAGGAACAGAATCAGGAGAACTTTGTACACAACAACAGCCACAGTGTGCAAGGTATTTTTCTGGTAAACTTAGCCCTTCACAGAAATGCAAGGACCTAAAAAAATTCTCAATGGACTCTTGAGGCAAAATGCCTTCCACATCCAGACAAAGAACTATGGAAGTGGATTGCACAATGAAGCAGATCATTTTCTCTTTTTTTATGTTATGCTTTGTTTTATTTTGTTTTGTTTTCATGCTTTCTCCCATTCATTTTAATTCTTCTATGCAACATGACTAAGATGAAAATTTAAAAAACAAAAAAATAAAAAACAAACAAGTATCATCCTCCCATATAGGGATGTAAACAGTTTGCCCATATTGAATAACAAGATTTTTTTCTCTTTTTTCCCCCTGTTTACCCTTTTATGCCTCTCTTGAATTTTGTATTTGAAGATGAAATTTTCTATTGAGCACTGACCTTCTTATCAGGAAGGTCTGGAAATCCTTTCTTTCATTGAATGTCCATCTCCTTGCCTGAAATATTATTCTCAATTTTGCTGAATAGTTGATCCTTGGTTGTAGTCCTAGTTCCTTTACCTTATGGAATCTCATATTCTAATCCCTCTGATCTTTTAATGTAGAAGCTGCAAGGTCTTGTGTGATCCTGACTGTAGTTCCTCATTATTTGACTTGTTTCTTTCTAGCTACTTGCAGTATTGTCTCCTTGACCTGATTGTTCTGGAATTTGACAACAATATTCCTTGGTATTTTCAATTTGGGATGTCCTTCAGGAGGTGATTGGTGGATTCTTTTGATGACTATTTTTCCTTCTGGATCTAGGACATCAAGGTAATTTTCCTGAATGATTTCTTGGAAGAGACTGTCTTGGCTCTTTTTTTTTTCATCATGACTTTTGAGTATACCAATAATTCTTAGATTTTCTCTCCTGGACCTATTTGCTAGGTCAGTTGTTTTTTCAGTGAGATATTTTAAATTTTGTTCTATTTTTTTTCATTCTTTAGATTTTGTTCCACTGATTCTTGGTGCTCACAGAATTGTTAGTTTCTACTTGCCCAATTCTAATTTTCAAAAAATTGTTTTCTTCAGTTAGCTTTTGTACCACCATTTTTAGAGTTATTTTCTTCAGTTAGGATTGTATCTCCTTATCCACTTGATCAATTTTACTTTTTAAGGAGCTGAATGTATTTTTAGAATCATTGATCATTTTTTCTTCTACCTAGTTAATTTGCCTTTTAAAATCCTTCTTGAGCTATTCTAAGAATGCTCTTTTGGTTTGAGACTAGTTCATATTCCCTTTTCAGGTTTCAGATGTGAGTACAGTGTCAATGCTATCTTCTTCTGAATTTGTATTTTGTACTTCCCTGTCTCCATAAAAAGGTTCTATGGTCTTTGGTTTTCTAATTTGCTTCTTGTTAGTGGTGATTGCCCTTTTCCTGGCTTTTAAAGTGCATCTCTGCTCCTGGGGCACAGGAGGCTCTGTCTCACATTTCTTGTGCTGGGAACTAGGGTCCTGCTTAATGGCTTTGTGTTCTGTGACCTCTGGTTCTTTTAAGTAGAAGCTATATAATACTGCAGCTTATCTGGTGCTGAGCTGGCTGGTGTGTGCCAAGGTTGAGGTCAGATGAAGTCTGAGTTTCCCTGGAGTTACTCTTAAGCTCATGGAATGAAGTATGTTTGTGTGTGTGTGTGGGGGGGGGGGGCATGGGGCGGTAATCTGGCTGCTGGAGGTCTCCTCCTCCCCCAGAGCTGCACTAACCCAGCTTGCCCTGGTGTCTGCTCAATTGCTCCAGGTGTGCTAATCACTCCTGGAGTCCTAGTGTTGATACTTACCAGTTCCACCACCCCTGGGCTCAGGTTCTCCTGCTAGTCAGGTCAGGTGGGGCTTGCTGGGATACTTCAGGTCCTGTATTGGTGCCCTTCAACCACAGCAAGAGGGACCCTTCCTGGTGGTCTCCCTAGCTAAAAGACTGTTTACTCCTTCTGCTGGGTCCCCTATTTCAGGATTTTTCCTGGGGCAACATTTTCTGGATTTTTCAAGATTAATCCAGGAGGGTAAGAACATTTATAGTTTACTCTGTCATCCTGGCTCCCAGAAGTTCAAGTAGGTGACTTTAAAATATTTAGTCTATCAGCTAATAGTTTCAGGAGTAGCTGCTGCAGCTGCTGCCATGGACTCTGCTCTTCTCTCTCGCCCAGTTCTGCTGGACTCTTGTCCTGTGCTGAGCACTTTGAGAATCCAAACTACCACTGGTGATTCAGCCCTTCTGGAGCTGTTCCTGCTCTGCTATGACTATGTCTGTGCTGGTGCCTCCGTGTGCTCTGCACTTCCCCACCCTGGTATAACAGATCCTTCCTGTTGATCTTTTGGGCTGTCCTGGCCTGAATAGCTGCCACACTCTGAATCCCAGTGGATTCTGCCACTCTAACATTTGTTCAGATTCACTTCTTAGAGGTATCTAAGAGAATTTGTGGAAGAGCACAGATAAGTTTCTGCTTTTACTCCATCATCTTGGCTCAACCCCCTATACCTCAGTTTTCAAAGAAGAAAAGATGGAAGGTGGTCAGTCACCTGTGCTTTTCATGAATTAAGCAGGCTGGGATGGGAAAAGAGGAAGAGATTTTAAAGATCATCTAGTTCATCATATTTTAAAGATCAGAAAGCTGAGATATTAGAAAACTCAATGACTCATTCAATAAGGTAAACAAGCTAGTAGCTGGTAAGTGGCAGAACTAGTGTTTAAATCCTTGTCTTTTGACTCCAAATCCAGTGGTTTCCACTCAACAAGGTAGCCTAGAGTTTCTAATAGCATAAAGGTATTTGTCAGATAAGAAACCATTAAAGAGAGCCATTTTATCAGTGACTGGTTTTCACTTACTATCGTGTAGTGAAAGCTCATTATGCTGAATCCAAAATACTTGGGTCTGAATAACTCTTCCATTTACTAACTATGTGGCTTTGGGCTAATTACATTCTTTCTTTGAGCCCCAGTTTCTTAGCTTTAAAAATGGGTATAATAATACTTGCACTCTCTATGTCATGAGGTTTATGTGAGGAACAGATGAGGAAATAGATGTAAAGTTCTATGTTAAACCTTAAGATTGATACAAATATAAAGTATTATCATTCTGACTTTTTGCTTCTTTAGAGATTAATCTTGAGTTAATCTATCAAATAAGTAGATTAAACCATGCAACAGCAAAAAGGGTATTTTACTAAATGAGAATTTTGATCACTGAAATGCCTATTCTATTTTATATCCCTACATCACTATAGCTGTATGCATGAAATATGTAATACAGTAAAGTATCACACCATGAAATTGCCCAATGAAATAATGAAAGTGGATTAAACAGAAAGACAAGTGATATTCATCAATCCAGATTTAAATGATTCCTTGCTTTGTTTACTGGAATATCACATGAATGGTTACAATACAAAAGACAGAGAATAATTCCATTGACAAAAGACTTTTCCTCTCTGTGTATTATCATAATTGTTTCATTTTCATTTCAGATTGTCTCATAAACAAAGCATATACAAAGGGTGATAGGGTGCATAAGAAGTGTGGTATAGTGGAAAGTGCATTGGACTAGAAGCCAGTTATTGGCTAATCTCATAGTTGATAAAGTTATGGGCATGATAATGTGTATTGCTGACCCACCAATGAGGAAGTGACCCATCTTCATGCTCTTCTTGGTAATATCAGTTAGGAACCAGTATCTTATACAATAGATATTTGAAAAGAGATAGCATAAAAAATAGTTCATCCTTGCTCACTTAATTGTAATAATAAAAATTACTTATATTTATAAAGTTATGTATTAGGGAAGCTAGGTGGCTCACTGGACAGAGTGCTGGAGCTGGAGTCAGGAATATTCATCTTGCTGAGTTCAGACCTGGCTTCAGCTACTTACTAGCTATGTGACCCTTGGCAAGTCACTTAACCTCAGTTTGCCTCAGTCTCCTCATCTGTAAAAATGAACTGGAGAAGGAAATGTCAAACTACTTCAGTATCTTTGCCAAGAAAACCCCAAAATGGGGGTTGTGAAGAATCAGATATGACTGAAAAAATGACTGAAAAAAAGCATTTATCTAGAGTGCTATTCTAAGGGCTTTTCAATTATTATCTCATTTGATCTTCACAACAACCTTGTAAAATTAGTGTTATTATTGTCCCCACTTAACAGGTGAGGAAACTGAGGCAGAGTTTACATGACTTGACCAGGGTTGCACAGCTAATAAGTATCTGAGATCGGATTTGAACTTTGCTCTTTATTACTCCAGGTCCAGAGCACTATTCATAGTATCACTTACCCATCTAACTATAGTAATTGCTGGTAGCAATTGTTACCACTTTGAATGAAGATGAGGAAGGTAAGACACTGCCTTTTCCCCAACTTAGTTCCTGACAGTTCAAGAATATTTTCCAGTGAGTCATGGTTTAAAGAGGCAACTTCTTGTCATGGACGTAGGACAAGACTCCTATGACACTATTGACATTCCCCTCCTTCCAACTAATTCCTTCTATTCACAAAACTTCCAATGCAAATAGGTGGATTCACAATTACTTTGTTTCCTAGGTAATTAAGTTGAGGAGATGGATAAGTAACCTGTTTGACAGGAATTAGAGGGCAAAGATTCTGAACTTCAACTCTTCTCATTTCTTCCTGTTACTTTCTAGATTCTGGACAACCGATGGAGGAGGAGCCCAGCACCTCAGCTCCTACTTCTCTTACCTTGCTATCTAGTACTAAGGAGAACTGAGTCAGAGATGTGCTGAAACCATCTAGAACCTGTGGAGAGTTGACTAAAAATTTTCAGGGGTTGCATTTATGACTCAGAAATTGGAATATGCTGCAATTTAGGGCTTGATTTGCTACTTTGTTGACATTCAAGATTTAAGAAAGTGATGGAAAAATGTTAATAATGCAGATTAAGCTTAAAAATGTTTCATATTTACATTTTTCTTTTAGAGAGCCAGTTATTAAGCATTTACCAGAAAACCCTTGGCTGAAAGCCTCCATCTGTCCTGGTTTTTGTTGCTGTCTTGGCTCTGCTCTGCCTAGAGCTCGGAAACAAAAAAGCCTGTCTTTGAAGGAAGCCTCTTGTCCTCTAACATGAGGCAGCTTCAACTGGCTTTAGGGAGACATTAATTGTTGTTTTATTTATAAGAATCATTATATGCCTTATGTTTCTAGGATTATTGTTATGGATGACATTTTTATTAGAGGATAGGGAGGGGGATGAGACCTATGATTTAATTGGTATAGGAAACTCTTGAATGAGAAAATTAACTTTACCAAGGTAAATCTGTTCCTGCTCTGCAACTTTAAAATCTTAGAGAGTTGTCTAGAGCACTAAGAGGTTAAGTGACTTTCTCCCAAGATCACACAGCTAGTATATGTACTAGAGTTAAAACTTGAACACAGGTCTTTAAGGTTAGTAAACAGATATAAAGCATACAGGCATATATATGTATATATGTACATGTGTATTCATGCATGTACATAGCACAGATATATTTGCATGCACATGCATGTTTGCATACACACATGTGTGCATGTGTATATATACATATAACATCAACATGCGTGCATATGTGCACATTTACACAATATCAACATATGTGTATACATGTACACGTATTTATGTAAGTTTGTATATATACATGCATATAACATTCAGATATATGTGCATGTGTGTGTGCGTGTGAGTATACACACATATATAAATAATACAGCTAGGTGGTATAGTGGATAGAATGCCTGGAGTCAGGCCTGGAGTCAGAAAGACTCATCTTCCTGAATTCAATTCTAGTCTCAGACACTTACTAGCTGTGTGATCCTGAGCACATTACTTACCTCTATTTGCCTTAGTTTCCTCATCTGTAAAATGAACTGGAGAAGGAAATGGCAAACCACTTTAATATATTTGCCAAGAAAACCCCACCTGGGGTCACAAAGAAGCAAACATGAGTGAAATGATTGAATGACAACTTATTTTGTATATATGCATATATACATACATATGTATGAATAGATATATACACATGTATACTCACATACATACCATTCAACATATTCATCTAATATAGAATATCCATCAGTCTCATTTTGATACTACTGGTTTATGCTATGGAATATTTTATAGGAGATACTTAAATAGCATCGTGAAGGGGGGGAGGTATGTCTGACTAATGTAGTCACATTTGGACAAAGTTCAGGTTTGAATGTCTGTAGTGAATTTTGTGCTATAACTGATAGTGCTATAGGCTTCAATCTAAGACATTCCCCATTGATTTTCCCTGGAATCTTGATTGACCAGAATGATTTAATGTAAATTTAGCTTTTAGCTTCTATTGTAGTTATCACTTAGTAATGTGTGCAGAGTCAGTCTGATGGCCTGCCATCCAGGTTATTTATAGGTCAGTCTTGATTAGCTTTTGCTCTTTCTTCAATTTGTTTTCTCTCTTTAGTTTTTATTTAATATGGAAAGGCAGTGTTTATATTTTATATAGTACAACAGGACTCCTTTTAGCTGGGCAAGAGAGAACATTTGATGGTAAGACCCAGAACTAGATTTGTGGTCAGAGGGCCTGGTTTCAAATCCTAGTCCTTCCATCCACTATGCAACATTACTTCACATTTTTATTACAGAAAAAAAAAATTATGAAGCACTTAATTTGTGCAATATATAATGCCAAGCACTGGGGATACAAATAGAAAAGAAAGATGATTCTTGCTCTCCAGGAGCTCACTTTATAATTAGAGAAGAAAACATATAAAGGAGGGTTCAGCTTCATGACTAATGGAAATGTTAGGTGATACTTAGGGTCCAGAGGATCTCAAGGTATGTAGTAATATCCAGTGAAGTTTGGGGAGTTGTGGCAGGTCATTTGGATCTTAACCAATGACTATTGGGAAGGAAATAGCAGCCCCAACAGTTGAAGGGTTCTAGAATCAGGCAGAAATTGAGATGTAGGGTTTGACTTCTAGCTGAGAGTGGGCTTGGTCAGAGCTGAGAAATAGAAGGGGGTTGGTCTCCAAATCGTGTTCTTACTGGTTTATTATTCACTCAG
Source organism: Notamacropus eugenii (assembly GCF_028372415.1). Lineage (NCBI taxonomy): Eukaryota > Metazoa > Chordata > Mammalia > Diprotodontia > Macropodidae > Notamacropus > Notamacropus eugenii. The sequence continues at coordinate 101,235,245 of NC_092876.1, forward strand.
TGGTACATGGGCAGCAAGTAGGTTCTGAGTGAAGGAGTCTAAAAAAGATCTTAGGGTTTTAACGAGCTCCAACCTCAACATGCATTATCTGTGTGATTTGGTGGATCAAAAAACTAGCATGATGTGATATTTCATTAAAAGGGATATCATTTCCTGGAAAGTAAAAACCACAGAAAATCAGAATTGATAGTCAAAGAATACAGAAGAGATAGTCACAGAATTACAGAATATTACATTTAGAACCAACTACAGCAGCCATCCAATCCAATTTGCACTAAAGGGCCTCCTTGCTGCTAACATACCTGAAAAATGGTCATCCAGCCTCTGCTTAAGTATCTCCGGTGAGGGAGAGTTCACCATTTCCCAAGGCAGTTCTCCTATTTTACATTTAGACTGCTATAATTGTTAGAAAGTTTCCTCTGACACCATGCCTAAGTATTCCTCTTTTCCCAGACCAATGTCACCTGCAAAGTGAAAGAAATTTGGGAATTTAGCCTATGTAAGAGAAGAATTAGGGGGCAGTTGAGACCTGGGCTCAGAGATTTGGAGCATTCTCATGTGGAAGAAGGAAAGACTTGTTTTGCTTGGAACGTGTCAAAAAGAACCAGGAACAAAGGGCAGAAATGGCAGAGAGGCACATTTAGGAGAAACTTCCTAAAGACAGAAACTATGCTAAAGTGTTGTAGGTTGCCTCTGAAAAGTAGTGGGTTTATTGCACCAGTGATCTCCAAGCAGAGTCTAGATGACCTCTTCCTGCCTGTCATAATGGGGCACTTCCTTGTAGTGCCCCCCCCTTGTCTCTGTCGGAATCTCTCATCTCTCTCTCTCTTTTCTCTCTCTCCCTCCCTTCCTTTCTCCCTCTCTCTCCTTCTCTCCCTATCTCCCTCCCTCCCCAGCTTTCTCTCTCTCCCTGATCCCCCCTTCTCTTCTTCTGTTCCCCTTCCCTCCATCCCATTGGCTTGACTCACATTCAGTTATCTTTCAAGAAAACTAATGAAAGATGGATGTAGTCTTGCTCTGGTCATGAGTGGTGGAAAGTATCTTCCCTTTCCCTCTGCCTTCACAATGTGTGCAGATATGCTTCTACTGCTTCTTGTTGCTCATAATGACTCAAGTGTTCCTTATATATATATATATATATGGTCATGAAAAGTCTGAGTTAGAGCTTGTATGCCACTGCTAAGACTCTCTTCTTTGGCAGCTTTAGAGTGTAAAAACTAATTGATATCAACTTAGATATTGTTAGATATTGGATGATTAGTACATTGGATGAAGGCTCATATGCCATTTTGTTAAAAGCCATGGCCCTTCAGGGTTGGTTACTCGGATTAGAACTCTGATGGGAGAAGTAGTAAACTTGTGGGGACTCCCTTCACCCGTGTGAGAAGGAGTTGGGAAAGCAGTCTGGAGTGGGTATTTCACCTTTGGAGGGATATGCATTGGACCAAATGGTTAACTAAAGTCCCTTCAAAATACAGCTCTGCCTTGCTCATTGTCATAAAATTAACGAATGTCAGAGGAAGAATTCAAACTTAAGTCTGTTCCAAATTTAAGTGCTTTCCAATCAAATGCATTGCCTCTCAATAATAAAATTGACTTTTAGAAATGAAGATGAGAAAGGAGAAATAATTCACCTGAATTAATTCAACACAACTTCCTGATTTCATATTTTGCTTGTAACTTACTGAGGAGTTTGAGAAAATCTGATAGGTGAGCCACTTAATGAAACAGCTGATTCAAGTTCTAGAAGCAGACAGAATTCATCCTCTTCCACCACTGAATTCATTATTGTCCTTACAACAGCATTCATTGAACACACCAGGAACAATGGCATTGATCTTCTTTCTGTCTGCTGGGTCATGATGCAGCTCTGTGTGCCACTGCAGACAATGCTTCTGTTCCTACAGGTGACATTTTTTTAAACAGATCCACTAAGGATTTCTTTTGTTCTTCTTTGTTTTGTTTTGTTTTTCCTTATTGGCACCTGTATCTCTCTAGGTTAGCAGTCTTCTCTAAGTGCATGTTGCCTTAACAGATGATAATTACGAAATAGTTCTAAATAACTATAGTCCTTCTCTGGAATGCCAACCATGCCAGTCATTGAGTGGTACCATACATCATTCTCTTATAAGAACTGCACTTGAGCAATTTCATTTTAAAAATAAACCTACGTAGAGTGCTACAAATGAATTTTTAAAATAATAACACAAATCCTAAGAAGATTCAATGTCTGAAAGACAAGTGTTAAGAGTTTTCTTTTGTAAGCTAGGATAACATCAGTGGTGTGTCAACAAGTTGTTTTTGTTTGTTTTTCTTTATTAGCAGGAGTAGAGAAATATTTACAGTGTGTTTCCCTGGGCTAAGTCATTCAGGAGCTAATAATGCCCTCTTGGGCAGTTGCAGGTCAAGGTATCACTGCTCTAATATGATTGTCAGCTGGTAATTGCACAATTATTCCTATGAAAACAATTTACAAATATACAAATGGCTACTTCTATAAACTACCACTGAAATTAATACCAGTCTTTTTCAAATGCCATTAATGCTAACAAAATTCAAAGCACTTTTCAGCCACTCTCTAATTTATGTTCAAATCGTTGTTAAGGAAATTTGTAGGTAGAGTGCTGGATTGGCAATCAGGAGACCTGGGTTCAGACCCTGGCTCTGATGTTTTTTAGATGGGTGATCCAGGTAAATCCCTTCATCTCTTTGAATTTGTTTCCTCATCTGGAAAACAAAGGTTATAACTATGCTGTCTGCCTCATACATTCATTTTGAATCCTAAAATGACATATAACTGAGTCATTCACACATTGATACTATGCTTTAAATTTGTCAGAGTATTTTATAAACTTAGATTATCTCATGTCAGCCTCCCCTCACAACAGTCCTGAGAAGTAGGAAATATAGATATTATTATCCCCCTGATACATATGGAGAAATTGAGATTAAATCAATTAAATATTGATAAATTGATAAATCAATTGATCAAAAACTGATAAATAAAAATTAAACAAATTAAATCAGAGATTAAATAATTTATCTAGAATACTCTAGGTGAGAAAGTCGCAAAGTGTTCCTGTTTACAGACCTCTACTTCATTGTACCCTACTGCTTATTCCAAAAGTAAATTTTTAGTCAGTTATTAAAATTCAGAATATCTGTAGAAATATAAGGTGACCACTTAGTCTACATAAATCCATTTAACTGATAATCTAGTTGAGCTATGATACTATATAACTTAATTGTCATATATTATTTTATCTATAGTAAAATGCATTCTGTCTTTCAACTGCAAGTATCAGAGATCATCAAGCTCAGATTCTTCACTTTACTAAGACTTCCGGACTTGCAAAAGGACATACAGCGAGTTAGTGTCAAGCCAGAACTGGGAACCAGTTTTATTGATTTCCAATTCAATTTTCTCTGCTATGCAATTCTGCCTTGTATATATTACTCAGCCCATTTGAGAAGAATGCTGTCTTCAAGGGAATATAGTACCTTAGTTATGCTGTTTCAAAAATGTAGGATCAAATTAGACCAGAGCAGTAGGAGGGCTGTACATTTCTCTCTTTGTAAATCATTCCTTTCATGTGACCCAGAGTTATACCTGGAATGACTGCTACCAGTTTCTATGAAATGCTGCTTTGACTTCTCAGAATCAGAGAAGGCTTGAATAAGGATGTAGAAGAGGAGGGGAGTATGGACCTTCTGGTCTTGCATCCCTCTTTATGTATCCTCTTTGTTTCTGTTTCTCTTTGTATCGGTTTGTCTATCTGTCTTTCCCTCTTTATCTGGTTCCAAAGAGTTCCCTAGGAACTTAATTTTTCTGTGCCACTCCCTGCCTAGGGCCTCCCTTTGGGACATCTAAGCAAGCACTACTTTGCCATTTGGCACCCTGTGCTCTAGTCCTTTAATGAATCCACTTTTATTCCCATCAAAACTGATCTAACCTTCCACCTCAGTTTCATTAATAGGCTAAACTAATTTGAGCTCAAGTTTTGTGAGCTTAACATGTGTTATAACCTCCCAGATAACTTTTGCATGGAATTGAATTTAAATTTGGCCTTAACCCCAAGAACAAATGATCTAGATATTTTAGGCCTTGTGGTGAGTCCAGTAGGAGATGACAGGGGACAAGGTGGGAAGTTTTTCTTGGTGCTTCATCAGGTCACACCACACAGGTAGTTCCTTGCTTTGCCTCTTAATAAAACTGGCCCTTCCTTAGCCCTTGATGGGGAAAAAAGCAAATGGGTGTTACTGTAACCACCACACTAATAGATCACAGGGCTGCTGTACGTATCTAATGAGGCCACATACCTACAAACTCCATACACATGTAGGTAATTGCCCCTGCTAATTGAACAGCGCAGTCAGGAATAAGCTCTGGACCTGGTATCAAAAGACCATTGATCTAACTTTATGGCCTTGGACAAATCCCTAACTCTTTGTGATTCAATTTTATCTCTAAAGTGAAAATGAGAGGTCTTAGGCTACCCACTGCCCTTGGGTTATTATGAGTATCAAATGAGATCATGTGTGTGAAAGTATCGCATTCATTCAATGAACATTTATTAAGTTCTTATTATATGCTAGGCACTGAGAAATCAAAAATAAACTGAGACAGTCTCTTTCCTCAAGGAATTTAAAATCTAGACAGGGAGAAGATATATACACAAACAGTTACAGTAAAAAAAAATAGAATATGATAAGTAACCCCCTCCACACTCCCCCCAATTCAGGGACAGAGAAATCACTTCTAGATGAGATGGGAAAGCTTTATGGAGGTAACACCTGAGGTGTGCCATGAAAGAAGGGGGAAAATATTGAGTGGGTAGAGGAAAGTCCAGGAAATTTTAAGGGGAAGGGAGCCCATTACAAGCATGATGACAGAATAGGTGAATAAGTGAAGTCAGGTGAGGGCAGAGGAGACTTGAGACGAGAGAAATATGCATTAAAAATTTAAGAGATAAAGACGATGGTCAATAAAGTAAGGTACTACATTTTGCTTGTATAGCAAGTATAACACAGATCTCCGTGTTTTTTTTTAAATTTACATTGTGAATTTACATTTTTATGATCTTAAAGATGTTCTTTGTTATTCTTTTAAATTTTTTTTATTTTTTAACTTAATTTATATGTTTTCAACAAATCACTTTCATAATTTTTCTCCCCCTTCCTCACCCTTTTCTCCCCAAGACGGCATGCAGTCTTATTATATAGGTTCTACACATACATTCTTATAAAACACATTTTCACATTAGTAATGTTGCTTAGAAGGATAAAAACAAATAGAAGAAACCATGAGAAAAAACAAACCAGAACAAAGCATAACAAAACAGAAAAGAGTCTGCTTCATTCTGCATTCCGAATCCATCATTATTTCTCTGAATGTGGATGGCATTTTGAATCAAGTCTTTTGGAAATGTTTTAGGTCCTTACATTGTTGTGAAGGACTAACTATCAGAAAGAGTCCTCACAACACTGTGGCTGTTACTGAGTATAATGTTCTCCTGGTTCTACTCATTTCAGTCAGCATCAGTTCATACAAGTCTTTCCAGGTTTTTTGGAAGTCTGCCTGTTTGTCATTTCTTATAGCACAATAGCATTCCATTACATTCATATACCACAACTTGTTTAGTCATTCACCAATTGATAGGCATCCCCTAGATTTCCAGTTGTTGACCACTACAAAAAGAGATGCTATAAATGTTTTTGTTCATGTGGATCCTTTTTTCATTTTTATGATCTCTTTGGGATGCAATCCTAGAAGAAGTATTGTTGGGTCAAAGGGTATGCACATTTCTGTAGCCCTTTGGGTATAGTTCAAAATTGCTCTCCAAAATGGTTGGATCAGCTCACAGCTCCACAAACAATGAATTAGTATTCCAAATCTCCCACATCTCCAAAATTTATTATCTTTCTGTTTTGTCATGTTAGCCAATCTGATAGATGTGATGCGGTACCTCAGAGTTGTTTTGATTTGTATCTCTCTAATCAGTAGTGATTAAGAGCATTTTTTCATATGACAATAGATGGTTTTAATTTCATCCTCTGAAAACTGCCTGTTCATATCCTTTAGCCATTTATCAATTGGGGAATGACTTGTATTCTTGTGAATTTGACTCAGTTCTCTCTATATTTTAGAAATAAGGCCTTTATCACAGACACTAGTTGTAAAAAATTTTTTCCCAGTTTTTTGCTTCCCTCCTAATCTTGGTCACATTGGCTTTGTTTGAGCAAAAACCTTTTCAATTTAATGTAATCAAAATTATCCATTTTTGCATTTCACAATGTTCTTTGTATCTTGTTTCATCATAAGTTTCTCCATTCTCCACAAATCTGTCATACAAACTATTCCTTGCTCCCCTAATTTGTTTATAGTATCAGCCTTTATACTTAGATCATGTACCCATTTAGACTATTCTGTAATACAGTGTCAGGCATTGGAACATGCCCAGCTTCTGCCATACTATTTTCCAGTTTCCCAGTAGTTTTTGTCAAACAGTGGGTTCTTATCTCAGAAGCTAGGGTTCCTGGGTTTATTGAACAGTAGACTGCTATAATAATTGACTACTGTGTCTTGTGTACCTAACCTATTCCATGATCTGCCCCTCTATTTCTTAACCAACACCAAGTGGTTTTGTCGATTGCTGCTTAATAATACAATTTGAGATCTGATAGGGCTAGGCCAGCTTCCCTAGCATTTCTTTTCATTAATTCCCTTAATGTTCTGGACATTTTGTTGTTCCATCTGGCCCTGGAGATTTTTTTCCTAGGGAGTTCATTGATGAGTTGTTCAATTTCTTTTTCTGAGATGGGGTTATTTACACATTTTACTTCCTCTTCTGTTAATAAGGGCAATTTTCGTTTTTAAAATATTTATCCATTTCACTTAGATTGTCCAATTTATGGACATACAGTGGGGCAAAGTAATTTCTAATTATTGTTTTAATTTCTTCTTCATTGGAGGTGAATCCACTCTTTTCATTTTTGATATTGGTAATTTGGTTTTCTTCTTTCTCTTTTTAAATCAAATTTACCAAAGGTTTATAAATTTTATTCGTTTTCACAAAACCAGCTCTTAGTTTTTTTATTAGTTCAATAGTTTCCTTAATTTCAATTTTATTAATCTCTTCTTTGGTTTTCAGTATTTCTAATTTAGTATTCAGTGGAGGATTTTCAATTTGTTCTTTTTCTAGCTTTTTCAGTTGCTTGCCCAATTCATTAATCTCTTCATTGTCTATTTTATTCATATAAACATTCAATCATATAAAACTTCCCCTAAGAACTGCATTTGCTGCCTCCCATAAGTTTTGGGATATCTTAAGAATATCTTAAAGATATTCTTTTTTATTCTTTTAAAATTATTCTTTAAATTGATATTTTAAATATTTTAAAATAATATTCCCCCAATTTCATGTAAAGACAATTTTTAAAAAAAAATAAATTTAGTTACAAATTTCCTCCCTCCCTGGCTCATATCCTCCCTTCCTGACAATAAACAATTTAATATAGCTAACAGGGCAGGTAGATGGCCCAGTGGACAGATCGTTGGCTCTGGAGTCAGGAGGAGATTATATATGTGAAATAATGCAAAACAAATTTCCATATTAGTCATGTTGTGAAATAAAAAAGACTAAAAGGAAAAAAAGTGAAATAAAATAAAAGTGAAATATGCTTTGACCTGCATTCAGACTTATCAGTTCTTTCTCTGGATGTGACTAGCATTTTTTATGAAGTCCTTTGTAAATGTCTTGTATCATTGTATTGCTGAGAATAGTAAATCATTCACAGTTGATCATAATACAATACTTCTCTTACTGTGTACAATGTTCTCCTGGTTCTTCCCACTTCACTTTGCATCAGTTCTTTTATGTCTTTCCAGGTTTGTCTGAAATCAGTCTACTCATTATTTCTTATAGCACAATAGTATTCATTACAATCATATACCATTCCTTGTTCAGCCATTCCCCAGTTGATGGGCATCTCATCAATTTCCAATTCTTTGCCACCATGAAAAGTGTTGCTGTAAATATTTTTGTATAAATAGATCCTTATCTCTCTCTTTTTCTTTCTTTCCTTTTTTAGAGGGTGACTTGCCCAGGGTCACACAGATAAGTATCAAGTATCTGGGTCAGGTACTTGTACTCAGGTCCTTCTGACTCCAGGGCCTTTATTCTATCCACTATGCCACCTCGCTGCCACTTTCTCTTTCAGTTTCTTTGGGATATACACCTAGTAGTGATATTGCTGGATCAAAGGGCACGCACAATTTGACAGCCCTTTGGGCACACTTCCAAATTGCTTTCCAAAATGGTTGAATCAGTTCAGAACTCCACCAAAAGTGTATTAGTGCACCAATTTTCCCACAACCACTCCAATATTTGTCATTTTTTCTTTCTGTCATATTTCAATAACCAGGTCTTTAAAAAAGGAAAAATTTAGACTTTATATCAGGAAAAACTTCTCAACAATTGAAGTTGTCCAAAAGTGTAGCCTTAGGAAACAATGGATTTCCCCTTCCTGAAAGGTGTTTCAAGAGGCTAAATGACCTCTTGTCACATATATCATAACAAGGATACTTCCTTGAGTACTATTTAGAGGTCCCTGGTACCCCTTCCAACTCATAGATTCCATAGTTTTGAGTAGATGCACTATTAGAATTGACCTACATTGATTTTAATGCCCTCTCAATAAATGAGGTGAAAAGGCATAAAGAAATTGCAGTTAAACATACACTGTACTTTTAGAGAGAGGGATAAAGGGTCAACAGAGTTGATTTTATATCAGAAAAACTAGTGCTTGATAGTAGAGCAATAGAGTTGATTTCATCACGCACAAAAAATTGATTTAAAAAAATCTCACCTTATATTGCTCATGAGTAAATTGTATAAGCACACCACTATGAAGGTAAATTAAGCTTATGTGCTGATACCTATTACAAGAATGAAAAAGTCAAGAAATTCTGTGAAGAACTTGACAGGAAGCTCAAAGTCAAATCTGTATTTTTTTAGTTTATATTGTGATTATATTTTGGTACTTGAATAAAGTAGGCTTGAAAACTGTACTGGAAAATATGTTTTGGTATGAGGCAACAAAATAGACCAAAGACTTGTAGATTATAATTGTATCACACAAATACTTTCTGCAAGAAGAGAATTGGAAAGCAATGGAAGTGAAAAAAACCCAAGGACATCATAAAAAGGAAACTGACCACATAGTAATGGGTAGGAATTGACTGGTTATAAATATAGCGGTCATTTCAGAATCAGCCATCTGTGACCTGTCAGTGAATCGACAAGTTAGAGCAAAGGTCAAAGTTAATCATTTGGAAGAGATAAAGGTAAGAGGTCACATTGAATGCCCTTTACAGGAGTTACAATCTGACATTTAAACAAACTGTCAACTGAAAATGGAAAATGGGCAAAAGACATCGTATCTATCATCACTTCCTAGAGAAGTTTAACTTGAGCAAAGCAATCACCACACTAAAGAGATTAGAAGACCTCGGAAACTGTGTCATTCAGCAAACACTTATTTTCCTCTTCAAACAGAAAGAAAGGATGGACCTGAGGAATTAGAATACAAGCTCATTTACAAAATGTTGAAGAGGAAGATTTTTGAGAAGCAGTGAGTAGTATCTTCACAAAACAAATCAAAGCAGCCAAAGAAAAAAATGAATTTATAGATAATATGGCAATGAAATGGAACTAAACTGGATCATTTCAATCACATTTGTAGATGATTCCAGAAGAAAGACTACATTAAAGATATGCAACAGATATCTTGGCATCTTTGTAGTTATGTTTTCATCTGCCACAATAGTGGCATCACCACATTTAGACTTTACTGCCTCAGTAACAGGTGAGGAGGATAGGGTAGAAGAGAACAAAGGAAGCAGGCAGGGTTTTGTAGACAATTTTATGTATAAAACCACATGTTCATATACATCAATTACACAGTTGATTGATAACATTTATTGCAGGGGGTCCTACCCTTTTATGTGTCATGGACCTGATGGGGTACTTGAGCCCCAGTCCTAACACCATGTCTTTGAAAACAACCCAGTTTCCCTTGTTGTAGGACACATGCAGGCCTGAAGCTATAATTCCTCAGACAAAAGCTATCTCAGGGGTGCCTGATGCCCTAGGACTCTGTCTCTGGTGTTTACCCAAGGTCCATGCCTCTGACAGTTAAACAAAAACTGTCTTTTCTCCCTCAGTGTCTAGTATCAACAAAGTTGTTTGTGCTGACTCCCTGAATTTTCTCATCCATAGGTCACTGACTCCTGCTCCCAAAGATACCTGAACCCCTTGCATTACCTAATTAGTATCCTTAACATTCCTTTCCCTGCCCTTTTCTATATACACTTTAGTTTTACCCCCATTAAATTCCAGGTTCCCCAAAGGAACTTCACCTGCTACTATTGGAATTACAGTAAACCTTACCAGTTGACTGAAAAAAGACTTGAGTGTGTGAATTCATTCCAGGCAACTTCCTTGTACCCTGTCATTTGAGGTTCTTAGCACTCCAAACTGCATCAGACCTCTTTGGCAGCCTATGGGCCCCTACTCAGAATAACAGTTTGTTGCCTTCTTTCGTAACTGAAAGAAATACTAAATTTCTGTTAGAAGATGGTAAAAATAAATATGTATTTTTCTTCCCATCAATTTTCTAGACCCTTTACATCTATCCACAACCATTTTGGATATCTATGGACTGTAGGCTAAGAACTTCTAGTTTAGAATGTGTCAAATACTGCTGTGTTTATTGCTTTAAAAAATAAAGTTTGATTCAGTGGCACAAAATTCAGCCTTAAAAGTTCTCTTTAAACAAGGTGTCTCCTACAGATACATTAAAATTACACTAGACTAGACATGACAGATGTGAATATGCATGAGCTATGTTCAACAATTTGCAAAGCAAAACAGGAAGCATCTTCAAGTGTCATACCAGCTTACATGGAAGCCAAATAGAAGACATATCCCCTACTGATGGTGATATTCTCCATATGGTTCTGTTTGCAGATAACAATGAATTAACTGCATAAAGCCTTTTAATACTACAAAGCCTCCCCAGGGAATTAACACAACAAAGAAGACTGGTATAATCATTTATTATAGAAAAACAAAATGAATCAAAAACATATTGACACAAAACTAGGTGATCACAAGATCACCTGGAAGGACCCTTAGAACTCATTTAGTCTAATTTCTTTATTTCAAAGATGAGGAAACTAAGACCTAGAGAGGTTAAGCACATTGTCTAGTGCCATGAAGTAAATAGTATTTGAGCCAACCTCCTCTGAACAGGAAGGAGCAGGTGACAAGTGGGCAGCTAGGAGGTGTAGTATATAGAGTGCCAGGTCTGGAGTCAGGAAGAGTCATCTTCCTAAGGTCAAATCTGGTTTAGACACTTACTAGCTGCGTGACCTTAAGCAAGTCACTTAACCCTGTTTGCCTCAGTTTCTTCATCTGTAAGAAAATGGCAAACCACTCTAGTATCTTTGCCAAGAAAACCCTAAATGGGGTCAGGAAATTGGACACAACTGAAATAACCAAACAGCCACCTTTGACTACATGTCCAATGCTATATGTTACTATATCATGCTGTCTCTACATGAGGAAGGTAGAAAGAATGTGGCAAAAGTCACAAGATGACAACAAAGATGTGGACTCTAGACAAGTCACTTAAATTTTGCCTTAATCTGCTGGAGAAAAAACATGACAAACCAGTATCTTTGCCAAGAAAACCATATACAGGGTCATAAAGAGCCCGAAATGATGGAACTAAACAGAAACATGATTTCTAATAGTTGGTATAATTGGAAATGGAAAGGATGGAAAGGAAAGGAAAGGACTTCCTCATCATTAGAGGTATCCAAAAGTAGATTAGGCTATTTGGGGAGGTAGTGGGTTTTCCATTCCTGGGGATCTTCAAACAGAAGCTGGATGACCATGTGTTAGGGATGTTGTAGAAAATATACTTGGTCAGTTATGGATTGACCTCTGGAGGGATGCACTGTGAGTCTTTGACAATAGTGCTTTCATAAACTGGTAGGTCTAGATCTTAGGAGTGTAACCTGAATCATAATTTCCTTCAAGGGATGTATGTTATTATAAGGAAGCATTTAGAAATGGGAATAAGTTATTATGTATGCCTTTTGGTTTGTTTTTTTTTTCCTTCTTTGGGGATTGGAAGGAAAAGGCAATGGACTAATGGTTCTGTAGTGTGTAACAGTTAAATACCTTATCCAAGATTTCACTGTTTTGGATTCAGATGGATGAAAAAGCTATCTGAGCTCCCTCCCTGCCACTGACTCTGTCTTTCAGTACTACTGATTTTGCCTAACTCCCAAGCATCTGTAAGCTATGTTACCTTTGACAGATTAAAATGAACTAATAAGATACAGGTCAGGAATTGAGCAATTTCAGTCGTGCTTTTGAATCATTTAGGCATTTGGTTTTAAGAGCTTTGAAATCTGAACCACTCAGCTTGTTCTGGAGCTAAGTTAGATTTGATCCATAACTCCAAGCTCTTTCTCTTTAGATTTCATTAATAAAACAAGGGATTATGACACTTCACAAAATATCCTAAATATGCCTTCATAAATTATTTAATATTGATCTAAAACTTATAATCTTTTTCACTTGCTTCCATTAGGAACATATCAAATGGTCCTCTTTCTTATGAGTGAGTTGGACAATTGTGCTACCCACAGAGAAACACTACAAAAAACTCATCCTAGAGTAGGTTTTTGTGTAGATAAATGTTTCCTCCTTTTATTCAAATTTTATAAAGGAGATCAATTCTCCCATAATGTCACACTAGACTAATTTGTGCCCCAAATTTTGGTGGTGTGAGAGAGAATGGAGAATGGAGGAATCATTTTGTAATGAGTTTTTCTTTCCAGTCTGGTGTATAGTCTTCCACCATTTGTTTACTCTTGGAGCTTGGCTATGTAACATGCACACTCTGGTCCAACTCTCTCAGGGTCAGGTGGGCTATATTTGAATCTCAAAGTTCTTGAGTACCATGAGGGGTTGGAGGTGTCTCTTTTCGTTACCAACAGCCATAGCCCCCACAAAGTATGTTCTCTCTTTTGTTAGAGGCCAGTCACTAACACCTCGATTCTATTTAACCACTTAATAATGGCTAGCTTTTATAAAGGACTGTTTATTTCACAGATATAAGATTATACAAATAAGACTACAAACATTTTCCCTGGCACTTTGATTAATGATTTTCCCCTTCCCACCCCACACACTTCATCTTGGTACCTGGGTAGGATTGGACTTTGTATTTAGCTTAGTTCTAACAGAGCATTATTCCCACAAAACTCACAAACAAAGGCAGCATGGCTATTTGTTGAGTCCTTCTATTGGGATAGAGTCACTCCACATTGACCCTTGTTCCTCAAAGTATTTATGTTGGACTGACTACAACACCTAGAGTGGTTTCTGTAATTTCTGGATTTCTGTAACTCATGCTTCTAAGATCAGAGAGTCTGATCCTTTTATCCAGAACAGAAAAGAGTAAATAAACAGGCTGAGGAGGGTTTTTCATCAAGGGCCAAATGGTCTGAGAGGGGGAGAAAGACCTGAGGTCTTTTTCCTTACAACATAGTCTCTCACTTGTCACTATAAGTAAAGAAGTAACCTTACTCCCCCAGATGTGAATGAAACAAAGAAATAAGGGAAGCTGAATGTCTTTTGGGAATGCCTCTAAATACAAGTCAAAGAATCTTCCTTTCATCCCTTAGCTAGCTGACCAGAACCATACGCAGAAGGTTCAGGCATATTCCTGTTAGTCAAAGGCCCAATTCATGACAGTTCTCCTGGAAGCAGCTCCTGAAGCTCCTCCATGTGGAGAGATACTATCTCAGGTGGTCTGGGTATGCTCCAGAACCCCACGACACATGCACAAAAGCAATTCTTTATTCTTTTGACTCTAGCATAAACTCATTCCCTTTGGTGCCTTATTCCCTGTGAAAGCCACAAGAGGACCCTGCATTTTAATCATAGGGTCCAACTTTAAAAGAATTCAGCAATAGAAATGAGATATATCAAAGCAAGTTGACCACTTTGTTAGCCGTTCACTTTCTTCTAAGTCAGAACAACAAGTCCTAATGGATTGTGTTATTTTCAAATATGGGCTCCTTCTGATCCTGGGTTACTTCTCTGCTGCTGGCAAAGATCACTAAATGTGGATTAAGGCATAATTGAGACTGGGTATTCTCATTTTTCCCAAACTTTGGTAGTTTGTTTCAATTATAGTCTAAGCAATGAGGAAACAAGAATATTAAGCATGCTTGTCTAGTCCTCCCAGCCCGTGCCACAGTGAAGAAACTGGGCTGTAGCATAGATTTGAATGAATTATGTGTGCCCATAAAAATACTTCAATTCACAAAGCTATTGACTGTTAGTCATGAAACAAAAACACCTGCCAAAGGAGTTTTATTTTAACTTGTTAATGACACAGCAAATAGACAGACACAGGACGAAGTCATCATTTAAAAGGACAGATTTACACAATCGGCTTGCCACCAGAGCCTTTCAGGATGCTACAGGCTATCTCTAGATCCTAATTAGAAAGGCAATTTCAGGGATGCTATAAGTTAGTTGTCATTCAGAGACCCATCTTCCTCTGTAGGCAGAGAGTGTTGTATCCATTAGCAGAGAGGCCAAGCCCTTTGGTGATTATTACCATCCAGTTGTACCTGGATGGGACTCATTGATTTTTATATGCCTTACTATTTTCCTATGGTTCTAAGAGGATCAAATGCCTTGTTGGGTATCACTTTGCCTATTGCATCAAGGTAATCCTCATCACAACAAGCTTTGAACTCTTGTGAAAAACATCCTGCAAAAGCTGAAATTCCTAGGTATGTTCCAACATTAATAGCTAGCTTCTACCATTCTAACTTCATGTAAGTTTGACTGAGAAATTGGATTTGGTTCCTGTTCTTTGACTGTTACATGCATATTATGACAAAATTTATCATTTTTTATTCTGCCTGAAAACACACTGGATAATAACATTAACAATGCTCCCCCAGAATATGTTTCAATATTGATGCAAACCACCAAAAGATGTACATTGATGGCTAGTAACCTCACAATCTACTTATGTAATCTGCTTAGTTCTTTAAATGGATCTTGGGCATCTGATAATCAATTTGCCTTACATGGAGGTACTGAAAGTGTCTATGAACAAAATTTTCCCAGTCTCAGGACACATCTACACATCTATACTCTACATTTAAAGGTTTGGATTAAATTGACCAGTTGGTTTTAGTCCAATGAATGGCTAGGAACTGTTCTATGATCAGTGAGTAAGCAATCATTTCAGTAAAGATAGTTGAACTAGTTTTTGTTTAACACAACAAGCACTTTAATTAGCATTTGCTACATGGCAGCAAAACATTGAGCACAGAAAGAAAGGCCCAAACCACCCTTGCCTTCAAGGAGATTACATTCCAATGGGGAAGACAACATACAAATAACAATGTGTGAACAAGATATATGCACAGTTTGTTTAAACACATAACTGAAAATAAGTTTTGGTTGTTAAGAAATCTTCCTTTTCTAGAGTTAGAAAAATGTAACTAAATAATCTTTTATATTTTAAACTTAAAGGCCTTTAAAAATACATTTTTATTTTGTTAAATAATTCCCAACTACATGTAAACATTTTTGACATGCATTTGTCTAAAAATTTTTGGTTCCAAATTTTTCTTCCTCTCTCCTGCCCCTCCCCTGCCCCTTGAAAAGGCAAACAATGTATCTATTACAATTTTGAAGTCATTCAAAACATATTTCTATATTAACCATGTTGTGAAAGAAAATACACACACACACAGAAGTCCTTAGAAAATTAAATAAAGTTTTTTTTAAAAAGTATGTTTCAATCTGTATTTAGTATTCATCAATTCTCTCTCTGGAAGTAATACTTTTTTCCCCATCGAAATAGTCAAAGTAGTTTAATTCTTCCAACCCCCTGGGTAACAGTTGGGATTTATAACAGGAAGGCAATATGAATAGGCTGGTTCAATATTAGGAAAACTATCAGCATAATTAGCCATATCAATAACAAAACAGCAAAAATCATATGATTATCTCAATAGATAGAGAAAAAGCTTTTGACGAAATACAACACCCATTCTTGTTTTAAAAAAAAAAAAAAGCTTTGGAAAGCATAGAAATCATTAGATACTCTCCTAAAATTATAAGTAGTATTTATCTGAAACCAAGAGCAAGCATTATGTGTAATCAGGATAGATTAGAAACCTTGCCAATGACATCAGAAGTGGAGCAAGAATGTCCATGATCACCGTTATTATTCAACATTTTATTAGAAATGCTAACTATAGCAATAAAATAAAAGACATTAAAGGAATCAGAATGAGGAAGCAAAACCATTGCTCTTTGCAGACGAGTATCCTTAGAGAGTCCTATAGAATCAACTAAAAAACTAGTTGAAAAAATTAAATTTAGCAAAGTTGCAAGATATAAATTAAACCCACATAAGTCATCAGCATTTCAATATATTATCCACAAAACCCAAAAGGAAGATGTAGAAAGAGAAATTCCATTTAAAATAACTTCATACAATATAAAATATTTGGGAGTCTACCTGCCAAGACAAACCCAGGGACTATATGAATACAATTATGAAACACCTTTCCCACAAATAAAGACAGATCTAAACAATTAGAGAAATATTAATTGCTCATCGGTAAGCTAAGCCAATATAATAAAAATGACAGCTCTACTGGAATTAATTGATTTTTTCAGTGCCATATCAATCATACTACAAAAGAATTATTTTACAGAGCTAGAAAAATAATAACAATGGTTTGGAAGAAAAAAAGTCAAGAATATCAAGGAAATGAGTGAAAATAAATGTGAAAGAAGGTGGCTTAGCAGAACCAGATTTCAAATTACATTATAAAGCAGTAATCATCAAAACAATTTGGCATTGTCTAAGAAATAGAGTGGTAGATCAATGGAATAGATTAGGTACACAAGGCACAGTAGTGAATGATCATAGTAATCTAGTGTTTGATAAACCCAAAGATCCAAGCTTTGGGCCCCAAAACTCAACATTTCATAAAAATCTCTGGGGAAACTGGAAAGCAGTTCAGCAGAAAGTTGTCATGGAGCAGTATCTCACACTGTTTATCAAAATAAGGTCAAATATAGTATCAATATAGGACAAGGTATAAGTGATTTAGACACTAGGGATGATACAAGTAAGTCAGGGGAGCATAGAAAAAATTAGCTGTTGGATCTGTGGATAAGGGAAGAGTTTATGACCAAACAAGAGATGCAGAAGATCACAGGATGTAAAATGGATAATTTTGATTACATGAAATTATAAAGGGTTTCCACAAACAAAACCAATGTAGTTGAAATTAGAAGGAAACAGGAAAGTGATAAATAATTTTTACAGGAAGTTTGTCTGATAAAGGCCTCATTTCTTTAATATGTAAAGAACTGAACCAAATTTGTAAAATTGTGAATTATTTTGCAACTGATAAGTGGTCAAAGGGTACAAAAAGGCAGTTTTCAGAAGAAGCGAAAGCTGTCAACAGTCACATGAAAAATGCTCTAAATTATGATTGATTAGAGGAATGTAAATTGAAATAACTCTGAGGGGACTGTTGCATGCCTATCAAATTGGCTAACATGACTGAAGAGGAAAATGATAAATACTGGAAGGTATGTGGAAAAATAGGCACACTAATGAACTGTCGGTGGAGTTGTGAGATAGTCCAACCATTCTGGAGAAAAATTTGGAACTATACTCAAAGGGCTATAAAACTGTGCATACCCTTTGGTCTGTATCCCAAAGAAATAAAAAAAAAATGAAAAAGGACCTATATGCACAAAGATATTTATAGCAGGGTTTCTTTTGGTGGCAAAGAATTGGAAATTGAAGAGATGTCCATCAATTTAGGAACACCTGAAATTGCCATATGTAATTATGATGGAATACTGTTGTGCTATAAAAAATAATGAGCAGAATGGTTTCAGAAAATCCTGGGAAGACCTGTATGAACTGATGCAAAGTGAAGTGAGCAAAATTAGGAGAACAATGCACAGTAACAGCAATATTGTAAAGATAATCAACTATAAAAGACTTAGCTTATCTGATCAAGACAACTATCCAAGACAATTCCAAGACACTCATGATGAAAAATGCTGTTTACCTCCAGAGGAAGAAAATTAGTGAATTCTGACTATAGATTGAAGCATAATTTTTCATTTTATTTTTCTTGTTTTTTGTGTTTGTTTTTTTTTGCAATATGGCTAATATGGAATAATGATTTCACATGTATAATTGATATATTACATGCCTTCTTAATTCTTAAGGGAGGGGCAGGAGGGAAAAAAGAATTTAGAACTGTTAAGACTTTTAAAAATGTAATTGGAATACATTTAACAAAATAAATATAATTTTAAAAAAGCTCGTGATGTACTTGGAATATAAACTATTGAATTGTGACCAGAGAAGGAAATAGAAAAGTAGAAGAAGGCACCAGCAATTGAGAAGTTTAAGAACTTTATTTTTAGGGTGCATGTAAGTATGTCTTCCACAGCCATGTGTTTCAATCTTCAATTGCCATTTCCTATTGCACTGGATCTGCAGGACAAGGGGGGAAGGGTGCTTGAACAGGTGAGATGGATAGAACCCAGATCACCTGAAGTATCTTATAGACCAGAAAGGGGGAGATTACTCTGACAAGAGTTCTTCCTCCTGGGCCTTACACATGAGGAATCAAACAAGAACTCAACATGTATTCATTCAGGTCAAGGATATGTTTCTCAAAAAAAGACTACACATGCATTTCTAGCTCCATAGGAGGTGCTCCAGCTTAACAAAAATCCATGCCCTGTAATCTGGTCAAGTGGAAAGGTGGACATAACAAATAAATCAGGGATCCCTTGGATGATGACTTCTGCTACACTGCTTTACTAATAATAGATTGCTGGACCTGGAATCAGGAAGACCTGAGTTCAGATTTGATCTTGGACACTTTCTAGCTGTTCAACCCTGGGCAAAGAACTTAACGTTGTTTGCTTTAGTTTCCTCCTCTGTAAAATGAGTTGAAAAAAGAAATAACAAACCACTCTAGTATCCTTTCCAAGAAAACTCCAAATGGGGTCACAGAGAGTTGGACATGACTTAAACAACCCAATAACAATAAGAAGATATCCCATAAACCAAACTCATAAATCCTTGGAGAGTAGATCCAGGAGAAGTAGGGAGGAAAATGTGGTCTACTAGTAAGCAATGGATTCAAAACAAATAAGAAAAGGCTCAGAGCCCTGTCAGAACAAAAAGCTACTAGCTGGTGTTTGTGTAGAACTTTGGGGCTTGCAAAGAGCCTTACAATTTCCCTGAGAGATAGGTGCTATAGGCATTATTAGCTCCACTTCAAAGGTGTAAAAACCAAGGATCAGTGAAATTGAGAGAGATGCTCAGGGTTATGGAATTACTGAATTTTATAGCTCATAGGGACCTCAAGATCCATCTAGTCTGACCCACACCTGAAAAGGAATCCTCAGTGCAACATACTTGACCCAGCAAGCAAGATAGGTGGGATTTCAATCCAGATGTTTTTTGACTGCAAATCCAACTCTCTTCTCACAATATCATGCTACCTTTGGAGGTGAGGGAGAGGAGAGAGGAAGGATAAAGCTTCATTTAGTGATAATTTTCTTCACGAAAGAAAATAATCCAGTGTTACTCCATTTTATGATAGGTTCTTACCATATACTGCTTTGTTTCTTCCTGCAGCTCCCAAGACTCCCCTCCAAGGAGGAGCAAAGTGGCTCAGACACCCAACAACTCCATAACATACTTTTTACTATGTTCTGATTTTAGTGGCAAATTGGGCAGTTTATGACAGGACAAGGTTATACTATCAGTTCAAATGTAGGTTCAAAAAATGGAGTTGGGGTACCTAGTTTGCCTTGAAAAACTATAGCCTGGATTCCTTTAGAAATGACTGATTTCAGGAATATCTATAGAGTGTGTCATTCTTCTAAATTTTCCTTTGTGGTACAATGTGGCGGATGAGAGTGAAGAGCACAGAGACAGATTTTAGAAACTGTCAGGAAAAAAAGTGCATGTGTTGCTTTCTGATGATATCTTTTGGCAGATCAATTTCTGCCCCCTTCCTCCAGCCCTCCCCCCTTCACCCCACTCTCCACCCCATACCTATTGTACTTGTGATCTCTCCATCTGGTAAAAACTTCACTGTAACTATTCAGCTGAAATGCAGCCAGGGAAATACAGTTTAATTTAGGCCTCTGAAAGGATTGTTTGGTTATTTTTTTGAGGTCTTTTCTCATATGTACTTGTCACTTTGAAGACAACAGGCTTATGGGGAGTGTTTATTACCCAAACCATAACAAAATTACAGTATTGTAAACGTAGAACTAAAAGGGGCCTAAGAAATTATCCAGTACAAAATTATCATTTTAAACAAAAAATTGAGGATCAGAAAGGGTAAGTGACTTAATGAAGGTCAAACAGGTAGTATATGGAAAAGCTAGGATTCAAACCCCTCTCTTCTGATTCCAAATCCAGCACATTTTTCCACTCTGCCATTTATCTTCCTTCACCTTTAAAACAAAACTGGGATTGCTTTTTGGAGAAATAATGTCTACATTTTATATCACTCCCTTTATTCTAGAGGTCTTTTATAGATGGGGTATAAGAAGGTCATTCATTCAGTTCTGATATGCCACATGCAGGAAGGTATAACTAAACAGCCCCTGGAGGCCAAATGTGTACATTTGTTTCTTAGTAAGGAAGCTGAAAAATAATAACAATCTTTGAAAAGACAGGGAGAATTCTTGAACCCCAAATGCCATTGCCTGGGGTTTGATTTTTATAAGCTTAAGTGAGGTGATTCCTCTAATCTCTGATTCAAGATACTCTAGGTAGAAAGTCAGGTTAATAGGGCCAAGACCAGGGTGTTATTTGCATCACTCAAATACTCAGATGGATCTCTGATGTAATCAATTTCGGAGCTCGCTCCACTAATGTGGATTCTAACTTATCTTAAGCTACCTAAACATTCTGTGCTCCTCTTGTCCTTGTCCTGCCCTAAGTTTACCACCTCAGGGCATTCACCCAACATATGGAGGTCTTCTTTACTTTCCCCCTAACATTGCCTGGGTGCCTGGAGAACAGACCGGCTGTCCACCTGTCATATCTTGCCCCGTGTGGCAACTCCAATTTTTCTTCATATCATAGATTTCCTTGATGATATTTTAAAACTCTTATTCTTCTTCTAAGTCCCTTTTGGTTATATATTGCATCCTGCTCATATCTACCAGAAGTTTCTTGACTGTCCTCTATGATACCCAGTTTAAATCTTCAGAAACTGTTATATCCTATGCCTCACTCTTATACAAGAATACTAGTAGAATACTGCATTAAAAAGATAAGGCAACTAGGTGAAGCAGGATATAGAGAGCTGGGCCTGGTGTCAGGAAGACCTGAGTTAAACAAGGGCCTCAGATGCTTACTATTTCTATAACTTTAAGTATGCTATTAAACTTTGTCTTTCTCAATTTCCGCAACTATAAAATGGACATAATAATAGTATCTACCTCCCAGAGTTGCTGTTATGATTAAATGAAATTTTATTTGTAATGCAGCTAGCATAGTACCTGGTAAAGCATAAGACTTATTACTATTATTATCAGTTTCCACTGGAAGCTTGGGGTCTTTGAAAGGTGCAACAGGAAGGACCCCAGCATACACAGGAGGGCCTGCTGTACAGGTTCTTAGATCTGCTTTTCTCAAAGGAAAGTAACTTTGGAGGGGTCAGCAATCTACTTTAAGCAAGTACATATACCCTTCACTTAGCTCAGGAGGAAATGTCAGCACCCTAAACTTTGGAGAAAGCAGAAGCAGAGAAATAAAGATCAACAGATGGGCTTCCAACTGTCTGACATAGTTACCAGAGAGAAAATCCCCAGCATCAGGAGCTCCTTAGCAACTACCCAGATTCTCATCTGGCCAAACAAACACTGCCAATGAGTAAGCCCCAAAACAAAACTTCACTTCAGAATATATATACACTTTTCAGAGCCAGAGGGTATCAAAACCCTTGAGAACCAGTGCCTCATTAGAAATTAATAAAAGGTATGGACCTTCCTACAAAACAAATCTCCCCTAATCAAACTTCCTTTAATGGGCAGGCCCATTAATGGGAGGGAAAGATTTTTAACTCTCATTAACATAATTAACATTATAGTGGGGCTTTGCAATTTTCTGAAATTTCCTGAAGGCAACCCATCATTTTTCTGTTCAAATAGAACCCTTTACAAATGTTAGATTTTGTGTGGTGTGTGTGTGTGTGTGTGTGTGTGTGTGTGTGTGTGTGTGTGTATGTGTGTATGTGTGTGTGTGTGTGTGTGTGTGTAAGGGCAGCTAGGTGGTGCAGTGGATTGAGTGCTGGCCCTGGAGTTGGGAAGATCCTTCAAATTTGGCCTCTAACACTAACTGTGTGATCTTGGGCAATTCACTTAATTCTGTTTACCTCTGTTTCCTCATCTGTAAAATGAACTGGGGGAAATAGCAAATCACTCTAGCATTTCTGCCAAAAAAATTCTAAATGGAGTCCTGGAGAGTCAGACATGACTGAAAATGACCAAAAGGATATGTAGACATACATACACATACACACACATATACACATACATACATATACCTACATATCTGTATATGTATAGAATAGATCTCTCTCTCTCTCTATATATATATATATATATACATATATATACACACTTATGCACACATGCTCACTCATACATATACACACACATATATTCTATTTAAGTTCATGTTATAATCTCAGCATCGGCATTAAAATTCTCCATGTATTTAGTTTTTCCTGCATGAATGGCCATGTCAAACTCTTTTGAGTGGTTATAGATTTCTCCCAGCAGGCTCTGTGATTTTCTAGGGCTTAATATCATTCACAAACAAGAGCGTTTGGAGGACTTCACCATTCATAAAGAATACTTCTTCAACTTACTCTGCACTGGATCTCCTACAACAGAAAAGGCATAAATCTTTGGTAAGCATACATCTCTCAGTTTTATGTCTTCTTTGATATTTATGGTTTTAGCTATTTCTGTTGTGTTTTTCAAGGAATCTTGAAAGATTATTGATGGATTGTGTTAGGAAAGAACCTTTAAGTCATTGTTTTCTTTATTAATATTCTTTTTCTTATTATCAACAAAAGTAACCATTATGAGATGTTATATTCTTTATAGTCAATCATGTAAGGATAAATATTTAGTTCATTGTTAACTAAGAAGACAAGACTGGGAAAGGAGGAGAATGTGTAGCAAGATCAGAAGTGATATATTGGGAAAATAATGAGGGGTGAAAGCACTGAAGATCATGGTGAGAATGAAGAATGGGTTGAGGAAGATTAAAACATGGGGGGAAATGGAGTGGTTGATAATTGGTTGTAATTAGAAAAAGGAATTTCAGAGTTCTTGATCAAAGAAGGACAATACCTACAAGATGACAATATCAAGAGTATGCCCAGAACTATGTGGAGCTGAATAGATTGAAAAAGTGGGAGGTTAGGGTGTTTAAGGGAAAATAGATAGATTGATAGCACACACACACACACACACACACACACACATATATATATAAATATATGTATATATATATATATAAATGCTTATGTGTGCATATATAAATCAATCACTTCATATAATAATAACAATAATAGCTAACAATTATATAGGCATATTATGTGCCAGAACCTATACTAAGCACTTTCCAATTATTATCTCATTTGATCTTCACTACAGATGGGATTATTATTATCCCCATTTACAGATAAAGAAACTGAGGCAAATAGAATTTAAGTGACTTGCCCAGGGTCACAGAATTAGTAAATATCAGAGGCAAGATTTTCAAGAACTGGGATAGAGAGGGAGACTGTGAGCCTGGAGAAAGGAGGAAGAATGTTTCCAATGAATTTTTGCCAGATCATCCAAAATGACCCATGAAATGAGAGCAAAAAGCATTTGAATAATATAGTGAAAGGTATTACATTTTTGTAACTTGTAGTGATATCTTGCAAAATTTATGCCACTTTCTTGCAAAATCTGCAACACTAATGTTTGGGCTTCTTAAGTAGGAGCTTTCCATAATTTTCAGTAGCAATGACCCAGACTTGTATTAACCTAATGAACCCTACATTTCTGTAAAAAAAATTCATAACCCAGACATTTATTTGATACTTTTTTGTCAATATATTGTTTGGATTCATGTGGCCATACACAGTGTGGGGCTCGTTGGTTCCACTCTTGAACAGAAGTCATTTCATAGATTTCATCTGGTGGTAAACCAGGATTGGCTACATTAAAGAAGACCAGGGGAGCCAAGATGGCAGAGTAGAAAGATGTACCTACTCTAGCTCTCTCCCCATAGCTCATAAAACATCTGTAAAAAATGACCCTAAACAAATTCTAGAACAGCAGAAGCTACAAAATTACAGAGTGAAAGAGATTTCCAGCCCAAGACAGCTGAGAAGGTGGACAGGAATCACAAAGGGCTCTGAGTACAATGCAGTCCTTGGAGTGCAGTGCAGCCTTGGTTGTGCAGCAGGAGCAGGCCTCAGGGGCGGAATGCCCCAGCAGCAGCTGATTACTCAGATTACTCAATCCACAAATGCCAAAGACAGCTTCAAAGATCAGCAAGGAAGCACTTTCACCTAGGGGAGAAGAGAACATGGTCTGGCCCCATAGGCCAGGGTGGCAGCAGTATCTGTGGCACAGCATCTGTTTTAGGAGCCCTCCACCTAAAGCCCCTGGGGAAATCAAGCAGCTGATCTGGATTTCAGCCCTGAGTGGCAGCCCTGGGGTGAAGAGGATCACTTTGTCATGATGGAGCTGGAGGTGGTTGTGGAGAGGGAACCCCACTCACAGATTCTGGGCAGAAAAACTTTATCACATTGGTCTTGGAGCAGAGAACAACCCAGCCCTGGCCACGCAGCTCGAGCAGGCCTTAAGGGTGGAATACCCAGCAGCAGCAGCAGCAACTACAGATCCCAGATTGCTCAACTCACAAAGGCCAAGAACAGCTTCAAAGAGCCAGGGCAGAAAAGCTTGCGATATCTCCCAGACCAGAGTGCAGGCCAGGAGAGGAGTAAACTCCTCTTCTCTGACTGTGCCACTTTGGAGGAAATGAGAACTCATGGCTCCCCAGAGTATACCCTCTTCTTGACAAAGCTCTCAAAAATCAAGTAACTGACTGGGAAAATGCCCCAAAAAGGGGGAAAAAACAAAACTATAGAAGGTTACTTTCTGGTGAACAGATATTTTCTTTCATCCTTTCAGATGAGGAAGAAAAATGTATACCATCAGAGGAAGACCTAAAAATCAAGGCTTCTGCATCCAAAACCTCCAAAATAAATATGCAATGGTCCCAGGCCATGGAAGAGCTCAAAAACGATTTTGAAAATCAAGTAAGAGAAGTGGAGGAAAAATTGGAAAGAGAAATGAGAGCAATGCAAGAAAATCATGAAAAGCGAGTCAACGGCTTGCTAAAGGAGACTCAAAAAAATGATGAAGAAAATAATATCTTTAAAAATAGACTAACTCAATTGGAAAAAGAAGTCCAAAAAGGCAATGAGGAAAAGAATGCTTTAAAAAGCAGAATCAGATATATGGAAAAGAAGGTTCAAAAACTCACTGCAGAAAATAGTTCTTTAAAAACTAAAATGGAGCAGATGGAAGCTAATGACTTTATGAGAAACCACGAAATTACAAAGCAAAACCAAAAGAATGAAAAAATAGAAGACACTGTAAAATATCTCATTGGAAAAACAACTGACCTGGAAAATAGATCCAGGAGAGACAATTTAAAAGTTATAGGACTTCCTGAAAGCCATGATCAAAAAAACAGCCTAGACATCATTTTTGAAATTATCAAGAAAACTGCTCTGATATTCTAGAACCAGAGGAAAAAATAAATATTGAAAGAATCCACCAATCACCTCTTGAAAGAGAGGAAGGAATAACATGCACCTTCAATTTGATACGAAAATCTATATTACACTATAGGAAAGTTGGGGAGAAGGGAATAAGTGGGGTGGGGGAGATGATAGAAGGGAGGGCAAATGAGAGGAGGGAGTAATTAGAAGTAAACATTTTTGGGGAGGGACAAGATCAAAATAGAGAATAGAATAAATGGGGGGCAAGATAGGATGGAGGTAAACATAGTGAGTCTTATACAACATGACTATTATGGAAGTCTTTGGAAAAACTATACATATATAGTCTATATTGAAGTACCTGCCTTCTCAGTGGAGATGCATGGGGAGGGAGGAAGGGAGAGAAGTTGGAACTCAAAGTTTTAGGAACAAAGGTTGAGAATTGTTTTGGTATGCAACTGGGAAATAAGAAATACAGGTAATGAGATATAAAAAATGATCTTGCCCTACAAGAAAAGAGAGAAGATGGGGATAAGGGAAGAGAGGGGTATGATAGAAAGGAAGGCAGATTGGTGGAAGGGGTAATCAGAATGCAAGGCATTATGGGGTAGGGGGAGGGGAGAGATGGGTTGAAAATTTTGGAACTCAAAATTTTATGGAAATGAATGTTGAAAACTGAAAATAAATAAATAAATATACAAGAAAAAGAAAAGAAGACCAGTGGCAAGCACCTATTTTCAGTCTTTACTATTGCTTTGAGAAGTAGTGCCTATTTTTCCACAAATATTTATGTAAATTTTGATTTATCATGTGATCTAACATCAATCTATCAGTTCATTTCCTCTTTTTAAGTGCCAATCATTCTATAGTCATCTTGAGGTAATGGCCTCTTTGTTTTGTTAATATTATATAAGAATTTGCTTAGACACCTTCCAAATTTTTTGTCATCTGTTTTACTGTTCAAAAGTATATGTTAAGACTAGCACTACATTTTAGAATTTGTTGTTTTCCATTTTTTGCCAGAGTAGTTATATTTAACTACTCTATATCTTGGAGTTTTCAGGATAGTATTTTGGGGGTTTTTGGAGATCTGTGGAGTTTTTAAATTGACACATTATTTTCTGTGCTCAGTAGTTCTGGGCAGTTTTGTTTTATTAATTGCACTGTGATGTTGAGGAGTTTTGTTTTTGTTTTTTACTTCTAGACTTGTGATCCTTAAATTGTCTCTATAGATCCTGACTTAAAGTTCAGTTGTTTTGCTTACATGGAAACCATGGATGTGGCATTTGTGTTAGAAACAGGATTGGTGAACTTAGTGAGTGTATTGCCACTTCCAGGGATCTTGTGCTCATTTGCTCTTGATTTATTTTCCTCTGTTTTACAATTTTTATTAATAGATGTTTGGAGTCAGTTGGATGATCTGGAGCCCACAATCTCTTCTGTTATTATCTCCCTCATTGACTTATCTGATTATACTCAAGGTTTTTAACCGAGTTTTGTTCTTGCTGAGATTTTTAGTAATTTCAGTGCTTTTATATTGCTTATCACTCACTTTATGACTTCTTCCCCTTTGATGGCAGTTTCTTTGAGGGTTAGACCTCTAAGCTATCTCAGCATTCTCTCACACTGTTTAATTAACTGACTTCAATTTCAGCCCGCAGATGGATACCAGGCCCCTGTTCCAGACCTGGTAGAGCCACAGAAAGGCTGCAGTCGTACTTCATTTCCTTCTGTTCCTCAGTTCTCTGGTTGAGTATTGCACCATAAGGAGCTGACTTCTGGGAGCCAAGATGGAGAATTGATTGATAATTGTTGACCTTGACAAGCCCAGAGAATATCTCCCTGGGAAAAATCCTGGAACAGTGGGATCAGTGAAAGGTGTAAACAGTCTCTTAGCCCATGAGGCTAGGAAGATCACTAAAGAGGGTCCCTCTTGCTGTGGCTGAAGGGGACTAGTTCAGGATCAGAACTTTCCCAGACAGCCCCACCTCAGCAAACCAGGAGAAGATCCTGAACCCCAAGGGGGTGAAGCCAGCAATCACCAACACCAGGACCCCAGGCATGCCTCAGCACCCCAGGGGAATCGGGAAGACACTACTGCACATGTGATCACCAACCACTTAGCTTGTCTATGCTCTAGCTCAGCAGAGAAGACCTCCTGTGGCCAGACCACCCCTCCCTCACACTTAATACAGCTAGCTCCATGATAACTCCAGGGAAACTCAAAAAGACTTCACCTGGCCTCTACTTTCCAACACCAGCCAGCTCAGCACCAGGTAAGTTGCAGTATTTTAGCTTCTAGCTGAAAGAACCAGAGGCCACAATGCACAAAACCTCAAGTTTTTGACACAAGAACTGTGGGACAGAACCCCCTGTACCCTAGACCCAGAGGTTTACTTTAAAAGCCAGGAAAAGGATGATGATCTTGAGTAAAAAGCAAAGCAGAAAAGAAAAGACTATAGTATTTTTCTATGGGGACAAGGACCAAAGCACAAATACCAAAGAGGTCAGCATTGAGACTATACTTCCATCTGAAACTTCAGAAGGGAATATGAACTGGTCTTAAGCACAAAGAGCATTCCTGGAAAAAATCTCAGGAAGGATTTTAAAAGTCAAATTAGAGAAGTAGAAGAAAAACCGACCCATGATTTTAAAAATATGAAAAAAGAGTATTGCACTATAACGTGCTATTACACAGTTGTCCCGGATAAAGCAAGCTTCAGCTTTTTTGGTTTTCCATGGTATAAAAGTTTGTCAAAGGGGAGGAATTGAGTTCTATTGCAAGTCTGTGGATCAGTTTGTGCAGCCCTTCCAGAGTAAAGTGGACAGTGAGAGAAAGGGGGAGTTGAATGAATTCATTAGGGATTAGATACGAGCCTTCTCTACTGTTAGTTTGTTGGATTGTTATCTCATTGCATTTCTTAGTGTCTTAGACAATGAAGACAGTTGACTGAAATTTCTTTCTCTTTTGCGTGTAATTCTTATTTTGGATAAGTTTGAGAGGTTGTGAGGATCAGAGAAACTGTCTAGTCCTGCATTTTATTGGTCATATGACCTGGTAAGACTGTTATTTGCTATAAATTTGTCTTTCCACTGAACTTGGATTTCAGGATGCCAGTAAGTTGCTTGGCATACAAAATTATAACTTTCTCTTTGGTAAATTTGTGCTGGATTTAAATTGCTTGCCAAAGACTAAAGTATTTTAAAATATTACCTATAGTAATTGATTATATGTTTTATCTAAAAATTCAAGCTCAAAGTCTTTAGTCTTTATTTTTTCCTCAACATAAATAAAAAAATTTGCTTTATCAAGTTAAATGACATTTTGACATTATTGGAGAAAGTTTTTGTTTTAACATTTTTTTCAGTTTATCTATCTTCATTCCATTTATATATATATGCATCATATAGTTAATATATTTTGTATGTAGTATCATTATTTATTATTATTTTATTATTAATTGTTATTGTTAATTTTTAGTCATTATTGTCATTCTCATCAGTTTAAGGAACTCAGCATAGAAACTGTTTCTTGTGATTTACCCATGGTCACATAACCATTATATGTCAGGAGTACTACTTGTCTGAGTCTAGGCTGGCCCTTCATCTACTATATTATCCTGCCACTCTCAGCTATTATTATAATTATGATATTGCGAATCATTAAATGGAAGGGAAATAGGGATTATTTCATTCATTGTATTTGTATTCCCACTGCTTGGCACACAGTAGGTACTTAAATACTTGTTGATTGATTATTGTTGAACAGTTTTGATCTTCACAGAGATCATTTAAGTCTCTAAAATGATAAGCTCTATTGTATTGTCACAGGCTAAACCCTTCTGGGTCTTACATAAGAAAACATGAGTTCAAAATCTTTTTTTAATGTTTTATGTCCCATATACCTTGGGGATATCCACTTAACCTTCTTAAGCCTCAGGTCCCTCATTTGTAAAATGAGGGAGGTACACTAGAGGATCCCCAGGCCCTTTCTATCTCTTGATCTCTGATTCTATGATAATCAGTGGTTTCACAGATTCATTCTACTGGTCACAGTGGACTTAAATGAGACACTGCTGATAGTTCAAAATAACCATTCACCCTTGAGAAAAGGAGAGTTAGAAAACACTTAGGGCATATTTCTAATGAATATTGTCCGGGAAAGCCATCTTCCTATGTGCAGAGCAGGACATTTGGTGAGAGCATATAATGTAAATATTTAAGCATTCTTATGTCAATCCAACAGGACTAACACTTACTCAAAATGGATTTGGAATAAAGCTCTTGGAAGGAACATACCTCAGAACTTGACATCTTTCAAAAGTTCACAAGGGAAAGTTGGAAGGATCATAACAAAAAGAGATTAGGGAGACAAGCCAGTGTGGGGTGTGCCTGCCAAGGGCTACAGATTTGATTTCCAATGGCTCTGCCAATATTTGAGGAGCTGGAGCTGGCTGTTCTGTTTAAATAGAAATAAATAAATAGAAGTTGACATGGAGCTCAAACTAGGCAAAGGAAGTGAGGGGCTAGTTTTCCTCTCCATTCTAGCGGAGGAGCTAGCATCTAAGACCTGCCTAGAATCTTGTCTTTCAAAAGACATTTTAGTACGTTGTCCAGAATAAATTTTAGTAACTGTTGGTTCCTGAAAATAGGCTGCCTGGGCAGAATGACCTGTAAAGCTCTTTTCCTGGGTTTTTGGG
This sequence comes from Notamacropus eugenii, assembly GCF_028372415.1. Lineage (NCBI taxonomy): Eukaryota > Metazoa > Chordata > Mammalia > Diprotodontia > Macropodidae > Notamacropus > Notamacropus eugenii. The sequence continues at coordinate 101,265,938 of NC_092876.1, forward strand.
ATTTCTTTTGGAAATTGGAGCCACAGTCTTAATACATAGGAAGAAGTCCTAGTTTGGTGTGGGAATCTTAGGGCTGTTTCATTTGTCAGTCCTGTTTGCTAAACAGCAAGGTACTTATATTTGAAATCTGTAAATCAATATAATGTGTGCTAAAAGAGACAGTATAGAAGGCTAGTTATAGTTCCCCAAAATACAAGGCATAACAGAATAAAAGAGGACAATCTAGGTCATTAGGACAATTCAGAAATCAAAACCCTTAAAGATTAGAAAGTGTGGCCTCTTTCTGTTCTGTAGGTTTCTTTTTAGCTCATTTGAAATTACGTGTACAATGTTCCTTTTTGTTTCCCCTATACTACTGCTATCACTTCCCTTCTGCTCCAGATTTGGGGGCCTGACCCTGTTTAACGTCAATGCAATACCCACAGCAGCCACTATGGAGATGTGTGTGTATTTCCAGGGTAAATTCGCAAAACATAAGCTCTCTTCCTCAAAGAGGAAACCAAGACCAAACACTAGAAAGCCAAATCCATCATAGTAACAAAGAAATCTATACATGTTATTAATGCAGGAATCATGGCCAATTCCCAAAACTTAAACTCTCTTCCTCAAAGATGAAACCAAATTATTTACTCAGATACCAGAAAGCCAAATCTATCATAGTAACAAAGAAATTATATTATCAATGCAGGGAACATGGTCATCTCCAAGCCTCCCCTCTGTCAAGCCTCCCCACAAACAAGCTCCTTTAGACAAAATTACTCCCTCTCTCATGCTAGTTGCTCTGCCCTGCTTGTGCTCTCTCTCTCTCTCTCTCTCTCTCTCTCTCTCTCTCTCTCTCTCTCTCTCTCTGTCTATCTCTCAGCTCCACCTCATTCTGTTTTCCTGCAGAATCCTTCCTATTCCACCCATTTGGCAAGCTCCTCCCACCATGGGCTCCATGTGACTCAAGCTGTGGGCTGTGCCAAAGCCCAAAGCAGGTCATATGGGCCTATTAAGGGACAGGGAAGAGTTTCAAATTCCCTTACCAGTACAGCCTGTCTTCCTCCCCACTGGCAGTCATACCTTCCCCTTTCCTGGGAGCAGGCAACCATACACACTGACACAAATTCGATCTTGAGCTCCCAGAACTGAACTCCAAGAACATCATAAACTCTTTGAGGTTAGGGACTATTTGGTCTTATCTATGTATTGAAAGTCTTATCATTTTGGTCTTATCTTTGCACACAGTGCCTACCAGAGGAGAATCACTTTAAAAATGCTTGTGCCAATAACAGCCATAATCACTAAAAATTAGAAAAATCACATTAAAACAGCTCTGAGATTACACTTTATGCCCATTAAATGGATCAACTTGACCAAAAAGGAAAATGACAAATGCTGGAAGAACTGTGGGAAAACAAGAACTTTAGTGAACTAAGATTGTGAACTGGTCCAGTTCTATGGGAAATCAGTGTAGAACTCTGTCCCTAAGCTATTAAAGCTTGCATATCCTTTGATTTAGTGATATTTCTAAAAGTTTATACCCTAAAGAGATTAAAGAATAATAATCCATGTATATTTAGAGAATATTTAGAGAACTTTTTGCAAAGAATTTGAAACTGAAGGAATGTCCATCAGTTGGGATGTGTCTGAACAAGTTATGGTATTTGAATGAAATGGAATACTGTTACACTATAGGAAAAGGGGGGAATGGTTTTAAAGAAATCTGGGAAGGCTTGTATTAACTGATGCAAAGGAGGTGAGCAGATCCGGGAAAATGATTTATATAACAATATTATAAGGACAAACAACCTTGAAATACTTAGGAAAGCTGATCAACTATAATTCCAGAGGAAATGGTGAAGCTTGCTACCTATCTCCAGATAGAGAGATGATGGACTCATATATGTATTTATGTCTATACATATATGGGTGTATGCATATATACGTATATACAAGTGTATATGTATATATATGAATATATATTTGCACATATGAGTGTATGTGTATATGTGTGTATGTATATATGAAATCAACCTGAGACAAATGTTTAGTAACAACAAGTAGATATAGGGTCTGTAAGATTAAGAGGGAGTGAAAAGTCTCAAACAGAACAAAACTTTGAGTTTAAGTCCACTATTTCTAGGAACTGTGATGTACAAGGGAAAGTTTGCCCTGGTTCATGGGAATGTTTATGTGCAGGCATATCTGGGAAATAATCTGGGTTCAGTTCCAGACCACCACAATAAAGTGAATATTCCCATAAAGAGTCACATGAATTTTGCGGTTTCCCAGTGCATATAATAATTATGTTTATGTTATAATGTAGTCTATTAAGTATGCAATAGTTTTATGTCTAAAAACAACAATGTACATACCTTAATCAAAAATACTTTATTGCTAAAAAATGCTAGCCATCATCTGAGCCTTCAGCAAGTCATATTGCTGGTGGAGGGTCTTGCCTTAATATTGATCAGGGTGGTGGTTGCTGAAGGTGGCTGGGGCAATTTCTTAAAATAATGCAACCATAAAGTTTGCTACATTGATTAACTCTTGGTTTCACTTCAACACTTGAAGGCCATTGTAAGCTTATTAACTGGTCTGATTTCAATATTGTTGTGTCTTAGGAAAGAGGGAGGCTGGAGGAGAGAGAGATAGAGACAGAGACAGAGAGACAGAGACAGAGAGAGACAGAGAGAGAGAGACAGAGACAGAGACAGAGAGAGAGACAGAGACAGAGACAGAGACAGACAGAGACAGAGACAGACAGAGACAAAGAGAGAGAGACAGAGAGAGAGAGACAGAGAGAGATTTGGGAGAACAAGCCCAGAGTCTCATTACACTGGGATATATGTGCATGATAGTTGAATATTATAAAATGAAGCAATTTACTTTGCTAGCTTCTTTAGTTTATCAGGCCATAGTACTAACATCTCCAGTAGCTTGCACGTGGCACACCTGTTTGGTTGTGCCCTCAGTCTGTCATTCCCAACCCCTAGAAATCAATTTGAGGTTGAGGTAACCTTGTCACTCTGCATTTCTTTGTTTAGAGGGATATAGTCATGGGGAAACAACCTTCCAGCCAGGATGGCTGCCTGAAGGGAGACAGATGACCCAATTCTCACATATCTACTCTAGCAAAATGCTGAAATTCACACCAGATCAAATAATGATTAAGAAATTGAATGAGACTTTACAGTAAATGACTTCTTCCACCCCGGAACTGGACAGTCAGCCAGAAGATCCTTTGCAGTAGGAATTTGCCAGCACAGGTTTAAAAAAATGTCAGTCGCTTCCCGGAATGACCAGATGAATCACAGAAGCATGTAGCTTACAAGGCTCTGTGTCAAAGGATAAGAAGAATGGAGTTCTTCCCCAAGAAAGCCCTAGCATGGTCAGAAAACCTCAGGCTCTGGGAGAACTAGAGTGGAGATCCTAGAAGCCTCTAGAAGAAGCAACCTGTGTGACTCTAATAGCACTTAGGCAAGCCCAGGAATATCCTGAGATGACACCAAGGATCTTGAAGTTCCTGTGCTCTGAACCTCAAAGATCCAGTGGCGTCTAACCCTAAGAGATGAAGGTTAGTACGGGAACCCAGGTAAGCTGGGTCCCTTTAGAACCTTAATATCTTCAGTGTGTATTGAGGTAGCTAAAGAAAGATTCAGGTGAGTAAATATAGAATCAGAAAGACTTAAGTTCAAATGCAACCTCAAGGCAAGTCACTTAACATCCATTTGCCTCAGTTTCCCCATCTGGTAATAATAATAGCACTTACCTTGAAAGGTGGTCTTGAGGATCAAATGAGATAATAATTAAAAAGTCACTTACAGTACAGTGACTGATACATAGTAAGGACTATATACGTATCATTATTTATATATTATTATATAAAAATCATTATTAAATGATTAAAGAAGAGTTCAAAACGTACCTGCATAATTTAGCATAGAAGTAATCAGATTCAACAGAGAAACAACTGGAGATAGGGTTGGAGGGACCAAGAGGGGCCATAATATCTGAAAGGAGAATCTCAAATAAAACAAACTTCCTCATCTTGAAGGGGAGAATCGAAAGAAAAAGAAAACTTCTAGATTAAGGGTGGGGAACCTAGGGCCTCAAAGCCACATGTGGCCCTCTAGATCCTCAAGTGTGGTCCTTTGACTGAATCCAAACGTGAGTTATATGAGCAACCTGGAGAGCCACATGTGGGCCTCCACGTTGCAGATTCTCCACCCCTGGTCTAGATTCCAAAGAGGTACCCATCAATTGGGGAGTGGCTGAACAAATTGTGGTAGATATATGTGATGGAATAACACTGCATTTTAAGAAGTGAAGAAATTATTTAAGAGGTTCTGGGTGGTATAAACTGATACAGAATGATATAAGCAGAACTAGAACTATTTATTTATTTATTTTTTGGAGAACAATTTATATAAGGACAAAAACACCATAAAGAAAAACAATTTTTAAAGACTTGAGAACTCTGATTAAAGCCCTCCACTAATCATGTCTTCAGAGGATCTATGATGAATCATGAAGCACCTCCTGACACTAAGGGGATAGATTCAAGTTGCAGAATACTCCTTTTGCTCCATGCTTCTTAATTTTTTTTATAGGGTTTAGTTTTATTTGTCTTTCTTAATCTAGGTGTTTAATTGGGTAGGTGGTAGGGTAGGTTAGCAATAAAGACACACAAAAAAGAGGTTCATTGAAATATTTTTTAAAAAAATACACAGAAGAGAATAGAAGGAAATTCAGAAGGTATCATAGATAAGTGGGGCTGTTTTGAAAGGAATGTGTGGGATTAATATATGTTTTAAAAACAAGAAAGCAGCATGACATGGGAACTCACTGTTTCCCATGCAATCTTCTTTTTGTGTTTTATAGTGTGTTTGAAAATGCTTCTTGATGATTAAGTTAAAAATAAAAAATTTAAAACCTTTGAAGAGAAAAAGCAACAGTCAGCCCTTGAAGGACGGAATGGTTTACTCATCCATGGTACTACTGCCAGTCATCTGGTGGGGGAGGTTTGGAGAGCTGGGAGGAAGTTGTCCTCATTACCCACCTTTTTGCCAGTTCTCCTCCATCTGTTCACCCTTTGCCTCTGGTGCCAGCTTGAGTAGCACTAGATTGGCATGGCTATTGCTGATAGATCTTTAGAAAGACCTGGAGAGGAGTAAAGTCCATTCCAGTAATCTTCACTAGCCTTCAGATCAAGAGGGAAGACATTTCCATTATATGTAATGTAGATTCTTGTTGAAGAGAAATGGTCAATGCCTGACCTTCCTCTGCAATGAGATTCAGAAAAGAAGACTGAAAATGAGCTAATTTCAGTTGATATGATTTCTCAGTTATCTACCAATAAGGTAGAGTGGTGAAGTGCAGGGTTGGGGGAAGGTAAGGCTATGTATGGTAAAGATGAGTCTAAGACAGGACCATGGGAACAGTTGGTATTGACTTGATGAAAATGTTATCATTTACATGGTAACATTTACCCTGCTAGAGAAGGATCCATCTCCCTCAGGGCAGATGGGCTGTCCCTTCTTACAGGAACTTAGCATTCTCAGCAAAGAACATAGCAACAGATCCTGGAATTGCTGTATTACCAGATATAAAACCAAAAATTTTAAAAAAATAGTGAAATTCATTTGATTACATTGGTCTCTAAAGTAATGTGGACAAAGGAATTTTTATCCACAATAAATACAATTTAAATGGCAAATTATTGTTCATTTCATTTTTATCTCTTCCATTTTTAAATTTTTATTTCTTGGAATATTTTATGAGATAAAGACTGGATCTGTGATTTCATTAGCATGCAGAACTCTCTGGGTGAAGAAACTCTTCTGACCATCAGTAGTACTTTCTTTGCAATTTATAGTCTTAGAAAATTGACCAGAGGACTAAGAGGTTAAGTGATTTGCATCAGGGTTATGCTGTCAATATAAAGAGCAGCTAGGAGGCTCAGTGTATAGAGCACTGGACAGAGTCAAGAAGATCTGAGTTTGAATCCAACCTCAGATATTTACTAGCTGTGTGACCCTATGCAAGTCACTTGACTTCTGTTTGTCTTAATCCTCTGGAGAGGGAAATGGCAAACTACTCCAGTATCCTTGCCAAGAAAACCCCATGGACAGCATGGTCCTTGGGGTCACAAAGAGTTGGACGTGACTGAAAATAACAATAATACTATCAGTAAGTGCTAGAGGTAATTTTTCTTGGTTCTCTGGACATTTTAATAATGCATATGTATATATCTATGCTTGTAGATATACACATTTATCATATACTTATGCATCATATGTTCAGTAGTGCATGCATATAATTCACAAATAAATAAATATGCAGATATCAATATTGCCACGCTCAAACCATATTTAGTGATAAGGGTTCACACAGAAGGAGGTCTGTTACATAGGATAAAATTCATAAGGGGGTCAGTTTCATGACAAAGATCATAGGGGAAAGAGTTGAGGGTAGAGATGGATTATTAATCAGCAAATTTTTAATATGTTCCTGCTGCAGTCTGAGGACTATATTAGGTGTTAACTGTGATATATGGAAGACATAGGAAACATGGCTGCTGCCCCCTGGGCATTTATAAATTTGAAGAACTTGGGAGAATCATTGCTATCTCAATTGTGATATTCTCTTACCAGGGTTCTTTCTAACACCTGTTTGTTTGTTTTGTTTTGTTTGTTTGTTTATTTTTTTGTTTTTTCCCCAGAGACAAATTCATGCTTTCTCCCCTGCAGAATAGGAAAGCAGGAAATGGGGTTAAAACAAGAAGGAATGTAGTATAGGGAAGGGAGGTATATATGAGGGTCTATGGATTTAGGTAGAATAGGGACCAGCATAAGGATTAAGATCAGAAGAAATTAAAGAACCAAGGCTTGCCAGTGAAGAAGAAAAGATTTAGCCAAATGAGAATCAGTTTCTGAACTGTCAAATGACTAATTTGATTGACTATATTTTGCTTCTGAAATTCCATTTTTATTGGAAAATGGAATAAGTTTTTGTCTAGAAAAGTTTTGGAAAAGAAGGTTGATATGGAAGAGATTATAATAATTAGACACTAAAAAATTTCTCAGAATAAGAGAAGGGACAGGCTGTAATTACGCCCTCTTTGTATGCTCTGTTCATTTCAATGCCTAGAACTCACTCAGCTAAATCCCACAGAGATCAAACAAATAGACTTTGTGCACTCTCAGTCAGTAAATACTGATGTACGTATGTATGTGAAAACTGTTCTGAATTATTCAATTTCAGTTCTCGCTAATGCAGACCTTCTCTCTGAATGTGCTCAGAAATCATTTGTCACATCAATTTTAGAGCTGGCTCCTTTAAGGGGAGTTTTCCCTAACATCCAGCTGAGTTTTCCTTAGTTCATCAACAGCACATCAATTCTTTTTTATCCCATCCCAGTGACCCAAATATTTTCATACTGCCTTAAAATATTTATCCTGGACTAGTTTCCCATCTTACTGGATTCATCTCATCTTGCTTCAAGCACAGAACTTCCTTTGAAGTCAATAGTAAACCACTCTCATGAAAAGCTCCATGGGGGCAGAGAGGACAAGAAAGAACATTAATTTGATTTTTCCATCTTGGAGCCAAATAGTGATACCTTCAATTTTTTCCTACTTAACCCCAAGAAAGTTTTCTTAAAACCTTTGTTCTTTGTGAATTTATGTAGCTCTATTTCTCAGCCCTTTTTGTTCTTCTGTCTTTTGGTTACTGAAATATATTGAGAGATATGCCAAAATATTCATAATACTACTTTCCAGGGTAGCAAATAACTGGAAACAAAGTAGATGCCCAATAATTAGGGAATGGCTGGAAAGCTGAATTATATGTATAATAGTGAGTCTGATTAATGAGAGTCCAGTATTTAAAGTATGTATAATAGACTTTCACTGGTATTAATCCACACCAAGATACATCAGCTTCTGGGCATTTATAATGGAGAGGCCCTGACTCACATTTCCTTGATTGTTTCTTATTTACTTATTACATGATTATGAAAAGACTTTTGATTGTCTCCTGAGTTGAGAACTGGGTGTAAATTTAGGGAACTCCTCTCTCTCTCTCCCTTTCTCTCTTTCTCTCTCTCTCCCTTTCTCTCTCTCTCTCTCTCTCTCTCTCTCTCTCTCTCTCTCTCTCTCTCTCTCTCTCTCTCTCTCTCTCTCTCTCTCTCTCTCTCTCCCTCACCCCCACCACCAAGGTGACTTTTGAATGAGAAAGAAGAAATGTTATAGCTATTGTATCTCTTCGTTCAGTCTCCAGATGGCCCTGAACACATGGTACCTCATTTATTTTGTTTCTTTGGGTTCATGATTTCCTGATTTTAGGTGAATGAGTATCAGAGATGGAACAAACCAAGTTATGCCCTTGTGAGCTTTGAAAGGTTGAAAGATTCATCAGAGTTCTGTAGCAACTGGAGCTCATAGAAGCAGTAAACCAGTCTAGAGTAGAAACATTCCTGAGAAACAATCTGCTTGACCTGGACTAGCAGTAAATTGACTTTTCAATCAGGATACCATGTCCAAGTAAGGGAAAAACTTGTACTTTGGCTTTTCTACTTCCAGAATGAACTTGGTGGGGACTCCTGGAACCAGGAAGTACCTTTCCTCTTGAATTAGTAGGAGTGTATGTTTTACAGCAACCATTTTAATTTTCAGTCTCCTCTCCCTAGGGACAAAGTGGGTATATAGAAGGGAGAATATGTTCCTAGTTCAGGGGTAGATGGCTTTTGTGCTTAAATCTTTGCTATATCTTCCTGACAGTAAATATCCCTTTGTAAAAGCCAATCAGCATTTATTAGTTTACTGATACTGGGGAGAAGCTGATTAGTTAAACATTGAGAAACATATTAGATGGGAAGTCATGGTATTTTGAACAGGCTTGACTCCTCAGTCTTACTCTTAGCATTTTGAGGGAAGTAGTAGCCAGTCATTCCATAGGGACCCAACCTGACACAGTGAAGAGGGATTGAGAGAATAAACCCAGTGACTATACTATATACAAATGTAGTGGAATGTTAGTACACATAAATTGTGATAAATATGAGGAGCTCAGAGAAATGTAGGAACATTTGTCTAAACTGGTGAAGCATGAAATGAATTGAAGCAAAAGAACAAAATACAAAATGACTACAACGATGCGAATGAAAAAAAGTCACTGAAAGAAAGTCAAACTGAAAAACTGAAAAACCAGTGAAGGTTTTGGAGGAAAAGGTCATAAAATATATGTCCTCTGTTTTAACAGAAGAGAGATAGAGAGCAACTAGGATAGAACATTGTATACATTGTCAAACATAGTCAACATATCAGATGTTTCTGCTTAATTTTTTTCTTTGTTCACATGAAAGAGTTCAATCTGGAGTGAGAGAGGAAGTTTCTGCCAGGATCACAGTGATGTGAACATGAAAGTTAGCAGCAAAATGTTGAAGAAAAAATGGAGGAGGAAAATCCACTGAGTTGAGTAGTATATTCCATTAAGAAACATTTACTATCTCTTTCCCCTATACAATAAAAATACAAAATAATTTTTTAAAAGTTGCAATGGAAACCTATTGGAACTAATTTGTGCCATGGTTCAGAGACTGGCTTTGTTTACTACATTATGCTTCTCTATGTCAGTAAAATTATCACTGTCCTTCCATTGTGCCTAACAACAGAGAGGGGGCAGAAAGGGCACATCCTTATTGTATGGAGAACAAAGAAGACATGTTTTTGTATAGCACCTCATTCGGTCCACACAGTGGTGGACAGATAAGAACAGAAAAATCCAGACACCAAGCTATAGAGTTCAAGAAGGCCAGCTGTTCGTCTCATGTGTGCTGTTTCTTGGCCAGTCATTGAAGGAGTCTGGGACCAGAGGGAAGAAAACAAACTTACTATGTGCCAAGCACTGTGATATTCACTTTAATAAATATTATCTCATTTGACCTCATTTGATTATTGAAAAGATGCTATATTTGTGCTCTGGACTCTGCCTGGGTCATTGCTTTACTGCTAAACGTATCTCAAAGTTGTTTTCCCTAGTTTACTTTGCCCCTGATTCACCTTTGGTTGCCTTTTCACCAGGTCACTCTAGCCAATGTGGTGAAATTTCAAGAAAAAAAGAACTTTCTCTGCAGCTCTCCCAGCTCCCATTCTAGTCACTGCCATAAGAATAGATGACAACTGAACCATTTTGTGCTCTACTTAGGTGCTTTGATATGGACTGGATTCATGTAATTCCATTTCCCACTTTCTCTGCCTTCTATGTCAAGAAGAAGGAAGCCAATTAATTTTTTTTTTCAGAATAGCCCTTGAAAAGCTATAAACATTTAATAGGCTTATAAATAGGATACATTTGGTAAATATTTCCTGTTGTTTTTTTTTTTTGAGTGACTGTCCCATCTACCTCATCCCAGTTGACTGTTCAAGCAATACAGTGTGAAGAAAACAAGGAGCCAGGGGAGGCTGGCTCATGGTAATGCAGCAGACATTAAAACACGGAGAAGGTCAAAGCATTATAGTTTATTACTGTAGTGTTTCATCAGAGATATGAGGTATTAAAATTCTTCTATTGTACCATATTCTTGTGACAGAGGTTGTAATGAGAAGGAGGGATCATACCAAGTAAATGCATTCCAATGACACTGGTGATAAAAAAAGCAAGAAAAGATATTAATACAACTGAAATTTGATTTTGTCTTAAAACAGATTTTTATGCTCTTTCTCCAATTCCATAGCTTTAAACTGTATATCAAAGAAAGTAGCATTGTTTATTGATCAATAATGTCAAAATGTAAGGGATACTCTGTAGTGGTGATTATTCAAATATCCAAATAGATCCATGATCTCATTGATTCACATATTGCAGATCAAAACTCATCCATGCCTGCCCATTCTACACAACTCTGGTTCATGTCCTCCCCACAAGGGATTAATCATTCTAATAATAACATCCACAGTGGCACAGAGGAGTGTGCTAGAATCAAAGTCAGGAGAAATTGGATTCTTGTTTCTGATATTTACAAGGTGAATGATTATGGATAGTGTGACTCATTGGATAATGAACTGGCATTGGAGACAGCAAAGCCTGGATTTAAAGCCCGGGTAGGCAACCCTGGGCCAGTCAGTTAATCTCGTAGTGCTCTGGGACTCTAAGTCTATAAAGTAGAGAGAGTGTTCTGATCTGCATTGGTAGATACAGGAGTGGGGTCTCCCTGTATCAGTGAAATCACAGGCCTCATTCCTTTCCTTATCCTATGACTATAGGCAAGACACTTAACCTCTCAACCTTATTTTCCTCTTTTACAAATTGGGAATAGTGATTTTTGTAGCATTTGCCTCTCCAGGCTGGTGAGATAAACAAACAAGAGGTACAGAAAATGTTTAGCAAGCTTAATGTCCACTTTTTATCTTATACTAATGCCTATTTGTAATGGTAATTTAAATGGGAAGACCTTTCCCATTCATTAATAGGCCCATGTGACCTGCCTGGGTCAGATGGAAGCCTGAGTCACATGAGTCTGTGGGGGGAGGAGATTGCTGAATGGGTGGAGCAGAAAGAGGTGGAGCTAGAGCAGATCTGAGAGGGAGTTAGAATAATCAGAACTGAAGGAGAGAGAGAAAAGCAGGCAGCTGGCTAGCGTGAGTGAGAGAGCTTGTTTGTGATTTGTTTAAGGGAGCCTGTGATTTGCTTAAGGAAGCTGGTTTGTGGGAAGCCTAACAGATGGAAGGCTTGGGGATGGTAGTGCCCCTTGTATTGTTATTGTGTATATATTTCTTTGTTACTATGATGGATTTGGTTTTCTGGTATCTGAATAAATGTTTTTCTTCTCCCTTCTATATGGAGAATCATACTTTGCGATTCAGAATTACATTGGCATATTCATAATTGCCCTCAGTGCTGTGAATATTGCCAGGGTGATATACTATTTCTAATTTTTTTGCTCAATTTTAAGCCATAGAAACTCTCATAGTAGTAAAGTCTATGTCATATGAACAGAAAGTAGGGATTCAGTTTCAGAAGCAAAATACTGTGCGAATAGTTGAGGAAGCTAGGTACCACAGTGGACAGAATATTGGGGCTCTATTCAAGAAGATTTGAGTTAAAATTTGACCTCAGACTAGCTGTGTGGCTCTGGGGAAGTCATTGAACTTCTGTTTGCCTCAGTTCCCTCAACTATAATATGGAGATACTAATAGTACCCATTTATAACAAAGTCCTTGGCACATTGTAAGCGCTCTCTAAATGCTTATTTCCTTATACAATTGAAAACACCAGAATATTTGAAGTTAGAAGATATACATTTAAATCTCTAACTCTTTTACTTACTAGCCATATGACCTTAAGCAAGTCACCTAAACTCTCTTCCTTTAATAGCAATAGCAAACAATAGATTTAGGTCTGGGAGTTATGTTAGAGGTAATCTAGCCCAACTGAGGATACTGAGGTCCATGTGAGGGTAAATGAATTGACCAGTGTCATAGAACTAGTCATTGGCAGGGTGAGGAATGAAACCTAGATCCTCTAATTTTGCGTTCAGCACTATTAATACTAGATCACACTATTTCCAGCTTCCTTGTCTCCAAAAGAAGTGTTGAATTAGATCAGTGGTTCCTAGCATTTTTCATTCTGCAAATCCCTTTCAACAACAACAACAGTAATAACAATAACAAAATATGTTGTGTGAATCCCCAATTTAATGTATTATTCACAATAGTCTTTTAGATTTATTCATTATGTTCTTATAATTACCATGATAATTTTTTGCCCAAAAAACTCTGAATATATATATATTCATGTCATATATATGTTTATATATTTATCATATTTATAAATATGTGTTTTATATATATATATATATGTATATATGTATGTATATGTAACATAACTGGGTAGCTATTTAGTACTTTAGGTGACATTAAAGAACTTTTTAGCCCAGCCTCTTTGGACCATCACTGGGAAACCTTAAGGGTAAGCAAACCACTAAATAAGAATCATTGAACTAGATTAACTCAACTTTAAAGTCCTTTCAATTTCTAAATACTGTAAAGTACAACTGCAATGAAACTTTTCCCATAAGGAAAATATTTCAAAGTTGTAGCCTCTGACCTGCTTATTTGATTACCTTTATTCTTTGGTCAATTTGTAATCTCCTTAATGTGGGTACTCCCTCAAACATAGCAGATTGCAACCTATCCATTACCATTCATTCTAGGTAACTCTCTTCCATGTTCTCTGTAATGTTAGTTATGAGAGTTAAAGATCTTCACCATCCATTAATGGGCCTGCCCGTTAAGGAAGATTTGTTGGCCCACACTTTTTGTTAATTTCTAATGAGTCACTGGTTCTCAAGGGTTGTGATGTCGTCTGGCTCTGAAAAGCGTATATATTCTCTGAGGTGAGGTTTTGTTTTGGGGTTTATTCATTGGAAGTATTTGTTTGGCTGGATGAGACTCTGGGTAGCCTCTACCCAGATGTTGGTGCTTCTCTCTCTGGTATGGTCAGACAGTTGGATCTGTCTTTTAATTTGTGATGTATGGCCAGACAGTTGGAAGCCCTGTCTGTTGGTCTTTCTCTTTGTAATTTCTACTTAAAATTTCTGTTCATATTTTCCCTGAAGTTCAGGGTGCTGACTTTTTCCCCTGAACTAAGTAAATGATATATGTGCTTGATTAAAGTAGATTATTGACCCTTCAAAAATTGCTTTCCTTTTAGAAAAGTGGATCTAAGAAACTGTACAGTAGGCCCTCCTGTGTATGCCAGGGTCATTGTTGATACATTCTCTCATAAATCTCCTTCAAGAGAGCTTGCATCCTTTCTCTAGAGCTCTTCACATTACATAAACATTTAAGTGGCATGCAGTTTATTCATTTTTCATCTTTCACTCCTCAAGCTTTATGACTAGCTTGCCTCATTTTCCAGTTCTACCTCTCCCTAATTATGTTCTTTGAGCTTGCTAAATTAGGACCATAATTACTCAAAAGAGCTTAACTTAACTACACACTCTGGAAAAACCAACTATATGAAGAATGTCTATTTTCCAAACTATAATATTCTGTTGAATAGATAGCATATAGAGTCAGTCTGGATTGATGCTGCGGAAGAGTAATAAACTTAATGAGAGAGTGGGCTGGATTGTCCCAGAGAAACTGCCCAAAGTTTTTAATGATCCTATTCTTCTCCATGAAATGAAAGCCCATCTTTCAAACAGGAATAGTCTTCTACTGATGCTGTATCACTGTGAATCACTGAACACTGACATCTCCAAAGAGTTAAAGTTATGGGTTAGCCAAAGGGCAATAGAATGCTATGTGATGAGTAAGTAGGCTGTATCATATTCCTGATGATTGACCATGAACCAAAACCAGCATAAAGGTTATTGTGTCCCATTTGTTTTAAGAAATATTTCCTATAAAAATTCATTACATAAAATAATTATTTATCTGCTTGTAGTTCTTTCTAACAGGCTTTGGAGGGTACAAAGGAGGCAGTTACCTTTTATCTATGAAGATGATGCTACTGACTATGCACCAGTAGTGTATGTGCTTGAGTTGTTTTTCTCATTGATGAATTTGCACTGATGATAATTAATAATAATAATACTACCTAATGTATATATATATATGTGTGTGTGTATGTGTGTGTGTACATATACATATACATGTATATATATATATACACATATACATATATACATACCTACACATATACATAGTGTCTACCATGGGTCAGGCACTCTACCAAGTGCTTTACCAATTATTATCTTATTTGATCCTCATAACAATCCTAGGAGGTAGGTACTAGTATTATCTCCATTTTACAGAGGAGGAAACTGAGGCAAGCAGCTGTTATGTAACTTGCCCAGGGTAACACAGCTAATGAGTGTCTGAGATCAAATTTGAACTTGAGTTTTCCTGATTTCAGACCCAGCACTCTATCCACTGTGTCATCTATCCACCATTACTCCTTAAGATAGGGTAGAACGTGTGGTAATAGGAAAAATATAATTTTCTCATAAGGAAATAATAGCTAGCTATATAACAGCTCCACAACAAACTTTGCATACATTAGCTCTTTTGATTTATACAACCATACTGTGAGGTAGGCAATGTAAGGAATTAGACCCTATGCTTTTTTTCTTTCCAATACAGCGATGACAGATATGACCTTATGTTTATTGGTGCTGCACTTGCCAAATGAGCTAATGAACATAAAGGGCCTAAATATTTAAACACAAAACTGTGCATATGAATCTTAAGCTTTAAATTTGACTAACTCCTCCTTTTAACCCTCTCTGAAGATTTAAATTCTGTCAGGTCATAACTATAGATATGATTGATTGTAATGAAACTTGTCCATTTGGCCTATTATATCCATTGGCTGCTCCAGGATACCAGCCCATACATCATCTTCCCATATGATCTAGTCAACCACTAGGCCATCTCACCACTTTACTGCCACCATGCAGGTACCTTCCACATGCCAACCCCTTTTACCTCCCCAGAATAACCACCCCCATCACCATTCTCCTATATATGTCATTTTTCTCTATTAAAATGTTTCTAAAGTTCAGAGACTCTCTTTGTGAAATCATGTATATCCCATAAGCAAAGCATTGTACCATACCTAAGGATTGACACTCAGTAAATACCTTTTCATTCATTTCTGTTCAATGCATGGCCATTCTTTGGGATGATCTTAAAAATGAGTTTGGTTCATCAGCTGGTCAACCTGACTGAAGCACTGTGCAAGGTGATATAGATATAAAAACCAGAAAATAAAACAATCCTTGATGACATGCCACTTTCCAGATATCTTCAAGTTAATATATTCTTGCACTCCAGCCTCCACCTCTGACCTATAATCATGCGCCTTCTCAATGGTCCAACTCTCATCCTAGGACCCTAAGTCACTTCCAGTAGACCCAGGTCCACTAGGCTATCTCCCACAGCCTGACCTTTCTTCCAAAAAGACACACTTTTCTTTCCATCCCTAGCTCTGAGCATAGCAAATAAAATCTATACCACTCTTCCTAGAGAGAGCATGTCCCTCAATTGTCCTATGGCTCCAGTTACTATCCTTCTCCTTTCCCTGTCTCAAACACTCCTTCCTGGCTGCCACTCACCCATATATGTTGTCTTTCCCTTTCAGTTGTAAGCTTCTTAAGGACAGAGACTGTCTGACTTGTATTTATATCCCCAACAGTCAAAATCAATGAACATTTATTAAATGCCTACTATGTGACAGGCATTGTGCTAAGTGCTGAGGATACAAAAAAAAAAAAGAAAAAGAAAAAGACAATGACAGCCCTCATGGAGCTTATAGTCTAATTGGGAAGGCAAAATGTAAACAAATATATGCAAAGGAAGCCATATATAGAATAAACAGGAGAAAATTAACAGATGTAAGGCACTGAAATTAAGAGGGGTTGGATAAAGCTTCTTGTAGAGGCTAGGATTTTAATTGAGACTTAAAGGAAGTCAGGATGGTTCATAGCAGAAGCAGAAGAGAGTGTTCCAGGCATGGAGGACAGCCTGAGGAAATGCTTGGACCCGAGTGGGTAGAGTGTCTTGTTCATGGAGTGTCCAACGTCACTAGGCAGAAGAGTATGTGACAGAGAGTAACACAGCACATAGTTAGTGCTTCATAAATACTTTTAAATTTGTATATTTATTTTCAAGAAGCTTATGTTCTATCAGGGGTAACATGGACTTTTACAAATATAAACATAAGATATGTAGTGAATAAGTACAAAAATAAATAAGAGATATATAACTGAGGAATAGTTAGTTATAGAGTGGCATTAGAAAAGATAATATCAAAGGTGCTGTTTAAACTGAATCTTGATTGAAATGAGGGATTCTATGAGGAAGAGCTGATGAGAAGGCTCTTTATAAGCAGGAGGCATATGGAAGGCTAGAACCCACTAGTCTACTCATTTGTTAAAAATGTTTCTATAACAGATAACCTCGTTGGCATAGTATATCTATTGAGACAGGAGAAAGGGAAGGAGGGGCAGGAATTAGAAAAAAGATCAGATACCAGCCCCACCCTTTCTCCAGATGATCCCTTCACCAGTTTAAAGTTGAATATGCTTTCCATCTATAAGGTATCCAGCAGGAATTAAACAACCATTAACTGACTAACTAAATGTGGAAAATGTTGTTTTAACTCAGAAGTAACTAGAAGGTAAGATTTCTTCCTTTTCTTCAGGCTAAAAATTTCAACTGGAAAATGGTCTTGAGCACAAAAAGTTGCAAATTCGGGTGATCCCAAAACTAAAGTTGGCCAGGGTGAATGTATTGAGAAGGGAGTGTCATGTGTGATCTGTAAGAATTCCAATTAATCAGCTAAAAATAATCAGTTCAGTGGTGAACATTTTTGCTCCTTTTTTTTTTTCTCATCAAGTAAGTTTGGTAGAAACTTTTCAGTTTTGCTTGACCCGAAGTGCAGTGAAAAAGGGTATAGGATTTACATTCTTGACATACATAGCATATTTCTTTTTGCACATATCTATCCTGCCTATTATTCAATAAAATAGTAAACATCCCTGTAATCATGATATTCTACTTATGGATACATTATTTTGAGATGTCTTTTTCATTCTAGCTACCAATTAGTTGTTATGAGAAGATATAGCTCTCTAACTCTGTGTCTGGAATATCATGTAAATCAGCCTGCATCTTTAGTAATCTTCATTACTGTAGTGCTATCTCAGAAGAGAATTTTTTTAAAACGGAAAACAGAAATCAGTCCTTATTTTAGCATCATTGTTGTTTAGTGATTCAGTTGTATCCCACTTTTGTGACTCCACGGACCACAGAGCACCAGGTCCTTCTCTCCTCCTCTGTCTCCTGGTCTGTCCAAGCTCATGTTCATTGCTTCTATAACACTACCTATCCGTCTCATCCTCTACTATCTCCTTTTCCTTTTCCTTTCAATCTTTTCCAGCATCAAGGTCTTTTCTAATGAGTCCCATCTTCTCATTATGTGGCCTAAGTATTTAAGCTTCAGCTTCAGTATATGACCTTTCAGTGAATAATCTAAGTTAATTTCTTTAAATATTGATTGTTTTGATCTCCTTGTTGTTCGAGGGACTCTCAAAAATCTTGTCTAGAACCACAATTTGAAAGTGTTGATTCTGAGGTGCTCAACTTCCCTTATAGTCCAACTTTTAGAGCCATACATTGCTACAGGAAAAATCTTAGCTTTGACTATAAAGACCTTTGTCAGCAAGGTGATATCTCTGCTTTTTAATATGCTGTCCAGATTTGTCATAACTTGCCTTCTAAGGAGCAAGTGTTTTTTAATTCCATGGCTACAGTCACTGTCTGTAGTGAGCTTTGAACCCAAGAATATAAAATCTGACACTGCTTCCATTTCTTCTCACTCTGTTTGCCAGGAAGTAATGGGACCAGTTGCCAGGATCTTAGTGGTTTTTTTTTTTTTTTTTAGTGTTAAGTTTCAAGCCAGCTTTTACACTCTCCTCTTTCACCCACATCAAGAAGCTTCTTAACTCTTCTTCACTTTCTGCTATCAGAGTGGTTATTGTCTGTGTATTTGAGATTGTTGATGTTTTTCCTGGCAACCTTAATTCCAACTTTTGATTGATCTAGTCCGGCATTTTGCATGATGTACTCTGCATATAAGTCAAATCAACAAAGTGAACATATAGAGCCCTGCTATCTTTTCCCATTTTAAACTAATCAGTTCCATGTTTGATTCTAACTGTTACTTCTTGGCCTGAAAAAAGGTTCCTCAGGAAACAAGTACGATGATCTGGTACTCCCATTTCTTTTAGCATTTTAATTAAGCTAATTCCATCCCTTGCTAATTTCTTCTGGCAAACATGTAGTGCTGGACTCAGGGGAAACAATACTCAGCCCCTATACTTTCTATGGATCTTGGCCTAATATATTCATTTAGGAGAGGTCAACACCCCATTCATCTTAGCTGGTAGAACTGAAATTGTTCACTAATTGAATCTCAGGACTAATGATCACGTTCTTCAGGATATCTTCAGTATTATATATGGGAGAATCTGCTGATTGGCTAATTCAGCTCAGAGACTGTTAATCTCATGGGGCTGTTTTGGAGCATCCAATGGCAATTTCTCAAAATGACTTTTGAACATAGATAGACATATAGTTTAGACGTTAGGAAATCTTTTTAGAAAAAGTTCAAAGAAATGATAGATATGATTCTATGGCCAGAGATTCCACATTGAAAGGGAATATAATTTAATGAAAAGAACACTGGAATCAGAGAGTAGGAAATCTGGGTGTGAGTTCTGGCTCTCTCATCAGTTTCTTGTATGATTGTTCCCTTGTTGGCCTCAGTTTCACCCGCAAAATGAGGGGGTGGAATTCAGTGATCTCTAAGAGCTCTTCCAATTCTAATATTCTATGACATCTAAGAAAAAAAAAGGAATGTGACTCATGATGGAAGATTTTAAAAATGAACTCAACTCTAAATTTGTTAATAATCCCCTTGAAAGCAGAAAAGAGGAGGCAGTTAAAGAAGTAAAAGTGACTATACAGGGAGCTCTCCAGTGAATTCAGAATACCTGTCACATCTAACTTCAGTCTTAGCCAATACCTAGGTAGAAGGCACACTTTAGGTTTTTCTGCCCTGGCCATATGATACTGTGTATGTGCAAAAAAGGGGACTGGGCTCCCTCCTTGAAGTTATGGTAAAGGTGTAAAGGAATGTTTTCCCCTTGTTTTATGTAGGAGAATGACATATTCCTCAAAAATTAGAGGGCCATCAAGGCAAAAACAAAGAAGAAATGAGATCTGAACAGCCAATGAAAGCAGATCATAATCAGGAGATTAAATAATAAAAAAACATGGCACTGAGGAGAAGGTGGGGAAAAAGTTGAAAATTTGGAAGTCACTAGTAAATATGAGGCTCTTTCTTTTGGTAGGGGTAGGGGAAGGAGAGAGCTCTCCTGTCCTGAAGAAGCAGGTGCTTGAAGAGAAATCATCTAGAATGAGTCAAAAGAAAAAGAAATAAGTAGAAGGGGCTGATTATCCCCATGCCAAAAAATACCAAAGCAAGCACTTTTTGACCTGAAAACAATTGAGACCTGTCTTCCTTCAGTGTCATTCATAAAGACAGGATACAGTAGTGAAAAGAGACTTCAATTATCTGCAGGAACACTCTCTCTTCCCAAAGCAGAAAAATCTAATAAATTTCATGCTTGATTCAACGATCATTTCATTCTTTAAAAGTGGAGGAAACCACGAGGTGGACTTGCCTTTCTGATGAATAGCTGTTGGGTGAAGTAGGAATGATCAGAACCTTTGTAAGGAGTGATCACATCATTTTAGAAACCATGGTTTTGGAGAATCTAATGCTTACTACATATTTTCAGAGTGGGTTTGACATTTTTCAGTAAAAGAATAGGTAGAATAGTGATCACATAGCCAAAAATCCTAAAGCAAAAATGGTTCAAGAGAGATTGGAAGGTCTTAATAATGATACTCTAAATACTAAAAAAAAATCATTTCAAAGAAGAAGAATTGTTGCAGCTGTCTAAGGTGACTTATGAGGATGATCAGGGAACAAATCTCACCTCATAGATTTTTAAAAGCTATGTATAAAAGGTGAAATTCATAAAAGATGATCACAAAACCTTGACTTGGTCCTGTTAAAATAGTGTCAGGATCAATAAAGTTCAGAATGAGCCCAAATTGATGATGAATTCAAAGCAGATTTGAGGTGAAGTGACTAGCATCAAAGAAGAAACAGGGCCATTGCATGGGGAAGATAGGAGAAAGTTTAAGGACAGCAGAGATATAATAGACATGGTTAGTTCTTATTTTGATTCTGCTTTCTATACCAATTCAATTTGTATTTGGACTGGGAACAAGAGCACACACCTAATTAATGTGTTTATTATTACAAATAGTAACTTAGTACCCAAGATAAATAAGGAAATTATAAAAGAGTACTGACTATATTGTCCTTAATAAGTTCAAGACACCAGATCTAGATGTTCAATACTCTGAACCCTAGGGTACTGAAAGGACTAGAAAATATAATTTCAGAGCTACTATTAGTGATCATTGAAAATCTGTGGAGAATAAGAGAGGTCCTGAGCTATGGGATGATACAAAATTACCAATTTAAAAAAAAATGAGTAGAGGCAGATCTCTAAATTAAAAGCCTATGGGCATGACTTCTTTTTCCAGAAATATCTAAAATAAATTAAAGGGATGGTTTATGAAAATCTGAGATGGGAATTGATGTCCACTAACAGTTAGCTTGATTCATCATGGCAGATTAACCTCACCTATTTTCTGATAGAGTTATTAGGCTTGAAGAACCGGTAATACAATACACATAGTCTAGCTAGTTTACCAAATTTCACTGAATTGTTTAACAAATTGTTTTCCTTCTGGACAAAATGGAAAGTTGCATGCTAATTATTAGTAATGTTGATTAAGAAATGGTTGAATGACCAGACCCAATGTAGTGATTACATTATTGAAGTATGTTCAATATCAACTTGGAGCTGAGTTTCCTCCAATGAGGCATTTCAAAGATAGTTTGTGTCTTTGGCACTATGCTGATATTTTTATTAATAATTTCTGTGAAAAAACGATTAAAAAATTTGCAGAAGACATGAGGGAGAGATAGAAAGCTAGATGACAGAGATACACTATAAGGGGCAGCTAGATGGTACAATGGATAGAGCACAGAGCTTGGAAACAGAAAGATGTCTTCCTGAGTTCAAATCCAGCCTCAGACACTTGCTAGTTGTTTGACCCTGGGTAAGTCACTTACCCCTATTTGTCTCAGTTCCTCATTTATAAACTGGAGAAAGAAATGGCAAACCGTTATCTTTTCCAAGAAAACCCCAAATGGGGTCATGAAGAGTTGGATACAACTGAACAAATGATAGGATATAAAGAGATACAGTGGAATGATGGCCTGAATTTGGTAAGATGAAATTTATTAGGGATAAATAATAAATTCTACATTTATGAAACTGAATTTTTAAAAAATCTAGGCAAAGTATAGGCAAGAAATGGCTATCCAATAGTTTATATTAAAAATATCTGGGTTTTAGGTACACTTCAAAGTGAAAATGAGTCAACAGTGTGACATAGCAATGAAAACACTAATACAATCTTAGGATGCATTGAGAGGCAGAGTGTTCAGAGGGATTGTCCGACTGTATTCTGTTCTTGTTTGTTCAGTTCTGGAGGTCACATCTGCAGAAGGACATTGATAAGCTTGAATACATCCATAATGGAGATGGGGAAAAAGAAAGAAGGAAAAGAACAAAGGTCTGTTAAGTGCCTATCATCTGCTGGATACTTGCTAAGTGCCTTACAGTACCATCTAATTTGTTTATCACCATTCTAGGAAGCAGGTAGTATTATTTTCCCCATTTTACAGTTGAGAAAACAGGCAGACAGAGGTTAAGTGAAATGAATGTGGTCATACAGCTGATAAATGTCTCAATTTGTGGTTGGATTTGAATTCAGGTTTTCCTGACTCCAAATCCAGTAATCTCTTCTGCTGTCTAGCTGCTAGGATTCCTAGATGGCCAAGAAAGTAAGTGGAAACCAAGATATACATGGGTCAAATGAAAAAAATCGAGGACATTAGAGGGTAGCATACAAGTGTTCGAATATTTGAAAAGTCATCACATGGGATAAAAATTATTAGACTTCTTCTGCTTGGTCCCAAAGGGTAGAACTGGGAGAAATGGGTAGAAGTTGTAGAAGATATTTGAATTTGGATAAATGGTGTGGTGGGAGGCGGGGGAAAACTTCCTAAAAATTGGAGTTATCCAAAAGTGGATCTAGGTTCTTTAGAAGGTATTTCAGAGTAGAAATAATGACAATTGGGTGGTTGGAATTATGGAATTATCAGACAAGATGATCTCTGTCTGCTGAGTGAGATGTTCATCTGGGCTTCCAGGGTCTGTTCCTCTGTGTAACTCAGCTAATGATTGCCAGGGTTAACTCTCCCTTGAGAACATAGCCACTGTTCTTTGCTGCCTAACATTCCACTCTTTGAAGCTGTTTTCAGATTCAAGAGACTGATATTTTGTTTCTATTTCTATCTGGAGAGTATACTTCTCTGTTCTATCAACTATTCCTTGAACTATCTCCAACTGATTTTCCAAATTCTATTGTCTGACCTTTCAACTTCTATGTTGAAGTAACTTCCCAACTGGTATTTCTCCCTAGCTGAGTAGTTCCACTGCTGGACAGTATAGCTGATTGAGGGTGAAAGTATAAGGAGAGGGAAGCCTCCTTCTCTTTTCCTACCCACTCCACATAGTACTCTGCCTTGGACTCTTCAATTCCCAAACTGCCTGCAAGTTGACTGACTCCAGCTTAACTATACAAATGCTTTCAGAGGAATAGCCAATTTTCGGCTAAGCCAATGGTGTTGCCACTTAAGATTAAATGCTGGAGTTCTAAAGGGATAACAGGATGTTAATCTGGTTGACACATTAACACCTTATCATCTGTGATTACATCCAGGGATTCTTGGACTTGTGAGTTGGTTAAAGACAAAGTACCTTCTATTGTCATAGAATTATTTAAACAATTCAATAAATGCTTATTAAATGCCCACTGTATATAGGGACTTTTGTTAGACACAGGGGATAGAAAGCTTAATAACATAGTTCTTACCCTCAAAGAAGTTCCCTTCATTTGGGTGGATGAATTCAGGTAAAAAATCAGTCTTCTTATTTAGTTATACTTTGTGTATTTTTAAAAGGTGCTCCCTTCCTAATTGTATAAATAGGAATAAATTCTATGAGTAATGACATAACACTTCATCTTCTTGGGAGTATAGGGTGGTTGTTTCATTAACTTAACACCTAATGTAACTTACCAACATCTATTGGTTAACATGTTGATTTTGAGACACATGACACGCTTCATTTCTAATGTGTGAAGTTCTCACCCAAATAGGGTTAATAAAGGGCTAGAATATGCAAAGTTATACATAAACACTATAAGAAGTAGCACAGGATAATGGCAAATATCTAACTAGGAATTAGAAAGTGTGAGTTCAAATCCTAACTCCATCAACCCACTTAACATCTCAGAACCAGAGTTTCTTCATCAGCAAAATGAGAGTTGTAATACTTGCTTTACCTCATAATGTTGTTATGGAAAATGTCTTCTAATTGCTATATAATGCAAATTATTACTATAAGGAAGCCAACTCCAAGTGCCATCTCATACATGAGTTTTCTCTTAGTCCCTGGTACCCTCCCCAAAATTATCTTCTATTTACTTTGTGTACATTTTCTACACACGGATGCATACATGTTGTCTCTCTTGGAAGAACACGACTTTCTTGAGACTACGGACTTCTTTATTTTTGCTTTGAATTTCCCATGCCTAGCATAGTGCCTGGCATATAGTAGATACTTTTTGATTGATTGTGTAATAGAGTATGGAGTTGAGATAAAATGCTATAAGAAAAATTGTGGAGAGAAAGAAAACTTTCAGCCTGGGGATCCAGGGTATGGTTAGTAGAGGTAATAGCAACTGAAATGGGTTTTTATGGAAACCAAGATAGACAATGCAAAAAAAAAAAAAAAGAGGATGAAAATAAACAGTGGCTTCAGCAGCATTGTGAAATGCTTTGGACAAAGGATGGAAGAAAAAAGGCCCTTTGGAAAAAAGCTTGGAGAGGAAGAACATGAATAAGGTAAATATTTTCTTATGCATCTTAGCAGCAGTGAGACAGCTGCCCCTCTTAGGACCGTACAGGTAGAGAAACCTTGCACACCCTCCCCTCATGTCCACGAAGATACAAGAGGATCTTAGAGAGTATTGCAAGGAGAAGATTGTGGGTTCAAAGTTGGAGTGCCAGTGCTGGGAGGTTGCTCATGACTACCTGCTCTTTGATCTAAGAGATCTATGATGTACATTCATTGCTGGTGTTAGGCTTTGTAGTACCAACTATCCCTACCTGCATCTGACTTAAACCAATTCCTTAATACTTCATGTTTGTACTGAGTATGCTCTTGAACCACTCCCCCATTTTCTTATTTTATCAGTAAAGGGAGCTCTTGAAAATCTAACAAATGGTCTTGGAATAGAGTTCCTCTAGGAACAATAATGATCATAGTTCACACTGTGAAGGTTATAGAGGACAATCCTGTGAAGCAGGTAACAAGCATTTCTACTTACAGATGAGGAAACTGAGAAATTAAAGGACTAGATATGTTTCCTAGGCAATGTCAGAGCTGGAACTCACTCATACCCAGGTTTTCTAACTTCATGCAAAGATTTATCTTATAATTTTGATCCAGCCCCAGTTAGCAGTTCTTTTTTCTTTACTGAAAGAAAACACAATTCTCTGTGTGCACAGGCATCATGTTTTGGTAACTAATTTTAGGAAGCAAGAGAGTTAAACTCACTGTAGATCTCATTGAATCTATTCCAATGTAGTCAGAGGGAATTTGGACCCACTCCACTGCTTCTCTTTGAAATGTTTAGTACTTTTATATTTTGGTTTCCTTTCATATACTGTATTTAACAGAAAACACATTTTTCTACTGAGCCTCTAGTCGACTTTGGACTACTCTTGGCATTCTTTGAACCTCTAAATATGGAATCAAAATAGGTCATTGTTTCACTAATTAAGTACAACTATATTTTTTGTACTACTTCAAATCACCATTATGTGTTTGTGATGTTTATGGCTGTTGATTCTGAGTGATTAGGGTATTTTTTTAAAAGCATATTACAATGCTTTAATTTTCCAATAAGTATTTCTTTGGGAAAATGGCTTCCCCACCCCCTACCCCCAATCCATTCTTTGCATGGGAAATAGTCTTTCACATAAGAACACATCTGTTTTCCCACTGTCCTTCTAGCCATTCCAAATGGCCCAGAAACTCTTTGATCTTATATTAGGACCATTCAAAAATTGAACTCTCAGTTCCAGCAAGCAGTAGACACAGGGAGGAACTGACTGTGGCAGCCTGAGGCTTATTTCCATTATTTAGAGCACTTGTACTGTGGTTTTATTTCATGTAAGTACTTAGGGTGACCTGGTTCATATGATCATCAGTTAGACTGTCTTGAGGCATCATGGAGACAGTGACTGACTTGCATAGTCTTCCATTTATTGACCACCTCCTCCTCCATACACAGACTTTGGCCTGAATCTTTCTATAGTTAGAGAGTGTTGACATATCAAACTAGTTAACTACTCTCAGCTTTCTTTTTTTTCTCTCATGAGGATGGTAATGAGGATACTGTCTAAATTTGGAATTGAGCCTCCAAAGTCACAAAAGTACATACCGTTTGACCTAGCAATATCATGATAAGGGCTAAACTCCAAAGAGATCAAAGAAAGGGAGAAAAGACCCATAAAAAGAAAAATATTTTTAGCAACACTTTTTTCTTATGGCAGATATGGAAAACAAAGAAGTTGACCATGAAATGTGAAACGGCTGAACAAATGATGGTTATCCGAATATAGTGGAATACTATTACACTGTAAGAAATGACAAAATGAATGGTTGCATAGAAACCTAGGAAGACTTGTATGAACATCATGATGTAAAATAAGGTGGGCAGAACCAGGAAAACAATCTATATAGTAACAACAACATTATGCATAAGGACAACTTTAAAATATTTAAGAACTCTGATCAATGCAATGCAATGACCAAAAATTACTCACTCCAGAGAACTAGTACTGAAACATGCCACCAACTTCCTGATAAAAAGGTGAAGAATAAAATTACATTTTTGGGTATGGCCAATATGAGAATTTGTTCTACTTGACTTCATACATTTTTGTTTTTCCTCTTTTCTCCCAATAAAGGTGGGTGGGAAGGAAAGAGAGACTAAGGTTAGGATAGCCAAAATAAATAAAGATAGAAAAAAAAAAAGAAAATGAGGTTATTGTAATGCTGAAAAGAAAACAGAAGGAAAGTGAAAAAGAATCACAGATGATCAGGACAGCTTTGAAACTTACATTTTGAATTTATTATATATTTCAAAAAGAAAAACAAGCTGTGAATAAGAGATGCATAGCTGCATTTATAATCTTTTTTTCTGTTTTGCTATGTATGTGGAAATATCCATTTTATTTGTTTAAATTCAAGATATATTTTTTAACACTTATGTTTTAAATTTTGAGTTTCAAATTCTCTCTCTTCCTTTAGTCCCTCCCTCATCTGTTGAGAAGGCAAGCAATGTGATATTAATTATACATGTGAAGTCATACAAAACATATTTCCATATTATTCATGTTGCAAAAAAGCAAGAAAAATACAGAAAGTAAAAAACAATATGCCTCAATCTACACTCAGAGTTCATTAGTTTTCTCTCTCTGAAGGTGGACAGCATTTTTCATCAAGAGTCCTTTGAAATTGATCAGAGGAGCTAAGTCTTTTACAGTTGATCATTGTTACAATGTTGCTGTTATTGTGTACAATGTTATGCTAGTTCTGTTTACTTTGCATAAGTTCATATGTCTTCCTAGGTTTTCCTGAAATCATCTCCTTTGTCATTTCTTATAGTGCAATGATATTCTATAACAATTATATACTATGACTTGTCCATCCATTGCCTAATTGATGGGCCTCCCCTCATTTTCAAATTCTTTTGCTACCTTAAAAAAAAGCTACTATTTAACATATAAGTCATTTTCCTTTTTTTTTTTTTTTTTTTGATGTCATTGGGATACAGATGTAGTAATATTCCTGGGTTAAATGGTATGCACAGTTCTGTAGTCTTTTGGACATAGTTCTAAATTGTTCTCCAGATTGGTTGGACCAGTTTACAATTCCACCAACAGTGCATTAGTGTATCTATTTTTCCACAATCCCCCCAAATTTGTCCTTTTCCTTTTCTGTCATGTTAGCTAATCTGAGAGATTAATTTAATTTGTGTTTCTCTAATTATTTGTGATTTATAACATTTTATAGAATTATTGAGAGCTTTGATTTCTTTTTTCTGAAAACTTCTTGTTCACATCTTTTAACCATTTATCAACTGGGGAACGGCTCTCATTTTTATTAATTTTGTCTCTGTTCCCTAATATATTTAAGAAATGAAAAACTTTATTGGAGAAACTTGCCATAAACCCCCACCCCCTCACCCCTAGGTTTCTGCTTTCCTTCTAATTTTTGCTGCATTGGTTTTGCTTGTGCAAAATCTTTTTAAATTTTATGTAATTAAAATTATACACTTTACCTCTCAAGATCTTTTCTATCTCTTGTTGGATCATAAACTCTTCCCTTATCCATAGATCTGACAGGTAAATTTTTCCATGTTCCCCTAATGTGTTCATGATATTACCCGTTGTGTCTTAATCATTTATCTATTTTGACCTTACCTTGGCAGAATAAATTTAAAATAAGAGTGCTGTTGTTATCATATGGAAACACTTTATTAGTGCTCTCTGTGTTGAAGAAAACATATGTACCCTGGGTTATAAGATCATAGATCTAGAGCTGGAAGTAAGTTTAGAGATCATGTAATTCATCTCCCTCATTTTGCCGATGAAGAAATTGAGATTTCATGAGGTAAAGTGACTTGTTCAAGGTCACTTTGATAGTAAGTAGAACCCTAGATTTAAACACTTTACCCTCTGAACTCTAAATCTGATGTTCCTTCTTCCACATCAATCTCCCTCTTCTGGAGATATTGAAGCTGAAAAGCTTAGCAGGCATTCCATCACTTTCAGAAGTCTTACATCCTTTGGCTGCCAGGGCGATTTAATTAAAAGCTGAGCCAAAGGCCATTTTGGATGTATCAGTCAGTCATTTATTTATTTACTAAGTGTTTGCTATCTACAATTCACCATATTGGAAGCTGGGAATTTTGGAAAGATAGGACACATTATCCATCCTTATGGTGCATTTTGATGATTATCTGACCACAGTGGTGAAGATGTATTAAGAAGACCTCAAAAACATTGCTGCCACTTTTATCAGTGATCTTCTTGCTTGGGATGATGGTTGAATTCTCTCTATCCTCCACTGACCTGGTGATTGAGTCTAAACACCATATTGATTTATCCAGGTTGTGTGGAAGCACTTCATTTACATGACAATGCATTGAGAGAGCTATATTACAGCTATGGGAACTCTCTCTTTATGAGTTGTTACAGCTAAGTGGCACAATGGATAGAGCACTGGGCCTGGAGTTGGGAGAGCCTGAGTTCAAATCCAGCCTCTAAACTTACCAGCTATATGACCCTGGGCAAGTTATTTAACCTTTGTCTGCCTCAGTTTTCTCAACTGTAAAATGGGGATAATAATAGCACTTAACCCCCACCTCAGGTAGTTGTGAGGATCAAATAAGATAGTAATTGTAAAGCTCTTAGCACAGTCCCTGGCACAAAATAATTGCTATATAAATGTTAGCTGTTATTATTATTATTTTAATTATCACTTAGTGGCCAACCTTTCAGTGATGCTCTGAAACCTAGGCTAATCCTAGGATGGTAGCCACAGAGTCTGTCACTCAACCCAGGGCTAGGCCTAGAGTCCAGAAAACCTTAGTTCAAATCTGACCTCAGACAATTAGTAGTTGCACGACCCTGGGCAAATCACTGAACTTCTATCTGCTTAAATTTCTTCTACTATAAAATGGGAATAATAATGGCACCTACCTCCCAGGTTGTTGTAAGGATTAGATATAGGATATATAGATATATAGTTATAGATATATAGAGAGATATATATAGATATAAATAAAGGAGATTAGATATAGATATCACACTATCTGGGTACTGTGCTAAGTTCTTTACATAATATACTTTCTTTACATAATATAATATATATATAATATATGTGTGTATGCATATATATAATATCATTATATATAATATGATATATAATATAATAATTATGTATTATATATATATCCTTTCATTTGCATTACTTAGTATCCATCACAAATGCTTTTGGGTTTTCTCAGAATGTATTAGTAATGAAATTAAAAAAAAATCCAAGAACTAGTCAGTGCTACTTATTCCTCTCATGTTTTTTGTTATTCCACAAGAAAATCTTTAGTTAGGAGATTCAGGCACAGCTGTAAGTCCCTACTCCAATTATGAGCACTTTTATATGCACCATAACTATTTTATAAGAACCTCATTAGTTCAAAATTCTTGCATGGCCCCTGCCCAGTTTTTACTGTGAATACTGCAACCTTGATCTTCACTGTGTCCAACTCTTTAAAGTTAAGGACTCTGTTGTTGAGTGTCTTCCTTTTCCCAGAGTAGCTGGATTGAACTCAAATATCCTTAGTTTAACTTAAAATCTTTCAGGAGAAAAACATAGATTGGATTTTGGGTGTCATCTAAGTGAGCAGAATCTCCCCTAAAAATAAATGGCAGACTCCCTGAATCTTCACTAAACCTAAATCTCATTTATGAAAAGTTTTGGCCTTTGGCAGTAAATGGTATAGAATGTTAACATCTGGGAAAGAGTTAAAAAGTTCCCAGTTTCTCTTGGCAACCTTTTCTCAAATTAGACTCTGAGACAAGGAGAGTAAGTGACCTATTTTGGCTAGATGGCATAGTGAAAAAAGCAGACTCTGACCAGGGTTCAAATCCCCCTTCTGATATTTATTACTTGTGTAATCTTGGTCAAGTCACTTAACCTCCATGGACATCAACTTCCTCGTATGTAAAATATGAGAGTTGGACTTAAAGGGTCTCTTCCAGTTCTACATTTGTGATTTTTGTGAATGCTCCTTTCCAGAGTGCTCATTTTGGTGCCAAAGGATAGGTAATCTATTAAAATGGAGCAGCCCACCTCTGACATGAGGACCATTAAAGCATTGCTATGGCTGCCCCACAGGAGTTCTCTCTGGCCACGTATGTAATCATTTCCTATCATCAGCGGTAGATTGAGCTAATAAACTCAATTGTTTTGTTCATTCCCATACTTCATCATGAATAATGAAATTGAAATGAAGACCTTTAATTGGCTATATCATTCTTCTTAATGATGGCCCCCAGATCACACTGGAGAAAATACAGGTTTCAGAAATACTGAGTTCTGACAATTGCTTAATAAAAAGGCAGTAGATATAGTAATTCCAATATTAGTTAATTATCATATTCCATAAGGCTCAGACTTAGAGGTTAAATTATACAGAGTAATGCTAATACTAATTAAAGATAAACAGCTACTCCTCAATGTGTAGATAGACAAAACTCCCTTCTTGCACAAATCTCCCAGCCCTTTATAAGACCTGAGCCTACACATAGGACAAAAAAGAGGTGAGGTGCTCTTTGGGATTCCCAGCCTCCTTGGTGTCTCATTCTTCCTGGGTTGTTCCACTCCCAAATCTTCTCAAGTCTTAGGTTGATTAGCATGAAACATCCCTGGTAGGCAGCCATTTTAATGGTTCTTTAACTAGAAACTTGTGGGTAGGATTAGAGAAATAATTTAACTCCAGGTCAAAACTAAGACACCACAGAGAGTGCATGAGGCTAAATATGGGGGTTGTTAGAAGTATCTGGGGGAGCTCAACTAAACTCCCAAGGATGGCCTCCACTCACTCTCTGTATATATAGGCACATATGCACAATGCATTAATATATGGATATGTATATATGTATGTACATGCATATACACACATATATACATACATGTATTCACATATATTTCCTTTCAAAGTAAAATATTTTAGAGGAACAACCTATATTTAAGGTAGCATATATTCAGACCAATATTGGTAATTAGGTGACTCATTGGATAGAATTTTGGACTTGGAGTTATGAAGATCTGAGTTCAAATCCTGCTTTAGACTCCTACTTAGTTGGGTAAAACTGGGCAAGTCACAGAATTACCTTCAGATTCCTCCTCTGCATAACAGAGATAATAATGGGGCTTACTTCATAGGATTCTTGAAAGGATCAAATGATATAACATGTGTAAAGTATTTTTCAATAAATGCTAACTGTGATGATGATGATGATGATGATGTTAGATATGGAGCATGGGAGAAGAGAATAAAGGAAGCTGGCATCAGAATCATGAATACCTGTGCCTGAGTGATCCATCTAACATGTACTGGCTATGTGACTGGGCAAGTCCCAGGAAACTTTGCAAACTCCAAGTTACACAACATTTTCTAATCTGTATTGGCAGATAGTTTCTTAACTGGGAGTTCCTTGCATTAATGAAATCAGATTTAGTAAAAAAAATTCTTAAAAGAATTATTGGTCCTATTTTAGATAGGCAGTATAGCCTCTCAGAGAACTGGCTTTGGAGGCAGGAGGAGCTTGTTGCAAGTCCTACCTATGACACATCATAGGCTAGCTATGTTGCTTCTCAGTGTCCTAGGCAACGGAAACTAGGAGTTACAGAGAATGGATCAACTCAAATTAGCAGAGGAAATTTCCTCAACCAGGAATTCCCTAGGCCATTGAAACCATTTCATATCCCTATTTTACAGATGAGGAAACTGAAATTCAAAAGTTGAGTGACATGCACAAAGGCACACAGACATACATTCTCAGGAGTCGAAACTCCATGCAGGTCATGATACTCCTTGGAATGACAGAAGCAGAAAGTGGAAATTGAGGTACCAAATATTTAATCTTTGAAAGAAGTGAGCACTGTCCAGACAGACAAAGTGAGTGGAAAACATCACCTTCTTAGATGATGCGTACCAGACAGGTATTTTTGCATCTTTGTGTCCTTTGAAGTAGAAAGCTGTGGCTTACCAGAAAAAGAGATACCCAATGCAGTCAAGGACCAGTGTTGTCACATTCCTTGGAAATCACTTATTGGATGTTCCCTTCTTCCCCACAGGGAATCCCACAACTCCCAACCCACCCAAACAGAAAGGAAGCAAAGTCAACAGACTCACTGCTCCTTGTGTCTTGTTCATTTGTTTATTATTAGTCATTTCATTTTGGAATAAAGAGCAGTATCTAGTACTACAACAGCAACAATAAAATATTTTTGCTCTGCACTTGCGATTTCCAGACTGTTACTGATATAACAAATGCCAACTGACAATGTGGAACATTGTTTGCCAGCTCCAAGATATAGCATGAAAAGGAAGTAAAAATATAAAAAATGCAATATCAAGATAGATACTGTGCTCAAGCACAAGCATAGTATATCTCATTAAGGATGGCATTTAGGATATTTTATTTTTTTAAGGCAAACATTTATTGAATGTTTATCTATAAAGAATCTTATGTTTTATTTATCAATTTGAAGTAAAACAAATTTATTTTTATAGCTTATATTTACTTTTAAAATATAAACTTTAAAAAATGAGACATAATGCTCCAATTTTTTAATGTGACATTAAGGTATTCTACCTTATACATATAACTATAACTATACTGGAGGGAAAGAGTGGTAGCTTAGGAACATAAGACCTAAATTATAGTCCCATATTTGCCACTTGCTGAGCGATCTTAGTAAGTCACTTGATTACTTAGTGTTTTCATCTTTTAAATGATAGGGGTTAGGCTAGATAAATTCTAAGGGCCCCTCCCAGTCCTAAAATTCTTTGAGGGAAAACAAGATTTCATATAAACAAAACTAGAAGGGCAGATTGTTAAAGAAACAGAATAAAAATTGACTAAGAAATGTGAAAGCAGGTTAAGGATAATGAAGAACTCAATGATTCCATAAATCTTAAACATGAAATTCATCACTTTTAGGATTTTAATATGAGATAATAAAGGTCCCAGATAGTGTGTGATTACATATGGTTTCTCTTTCATGCAGGCCATGGGCAATTTTTTTAGAGGATGCCATTTCAGTCGTCTGTGAATACCATCCTTTAATGGTTCATTGATCTACAGCCCCTTATTATCTTGTGTTATCAGCATGAAGCCACACACTTACTAGTCATTTTCCATTGGAAATGGAGCAGCCTATTTCCATCTCTGAAAACAGAGGTTGTGCGGCCCAATTAATACAGAGGTACTTAGTCCATGTCAGAGAACATTGAATAACTGTCAAAAAGTGTTTAGCCAATATAATAAGCTGATAGTGCAGATATGACACCCATTCACCACCTCAGGGGCAACCTTCTGAGGTCTCCCCAAGAGGCTTGACTCAATCTATAAGAATTTTGATTGCAGGGAATCTTTCCAAGAGGAGGTTTAGGTGATATGCTGTATCTCTAATTGTCTTAAGGCTACCACAAAAGAAATGCTTGTGTTGGAAATATTTTCATTATGGTTCATTCCCTCCTCTTCCTCTCTCATATTCTCTTTGATGCACTTTCTCCAGCGCTGTCCATCAGATGGACAAAAAGAACACTACAAGGCAGACCTCTTTGTCTCTTTGTAATGAAAGGTAGCTTTTCTTTGGGGGTTAACTTGCTAATGGGAAGTATTCATCAATACTTAATAAAGTAATTTATATCAGACTTTCAGCTGAGGCTCTCAAAGGGTTTTACAAATACTATCTCATAAATCTTTTCCCAAGAACATTATTATTCCATCAAAAGATGGAAAAACTGAGGCACAGAATATTGGATTTTTTCCAAGTCCCACACCAAGCTGGTATCTAGCTAAGAAAAAGCACCCCCACACCCATTTTGCTCCTATAGAGGAATTGAGCAACAGGCCAAACAAAAGGAGATGGGTGTGGTTGGGTTGATGCCTTCCTGCCTCACCTCTAATGGCTGGACTGATTCTGACCTTACCTAGGTAAGGTGGTTCTGAATTAGGGCAGACCCAAGGGATTTGTCTTGTTCCTAGGAAGGTCTCATGATTCTAGTTCAGATGACCCTGACCAGCTTATTTCTAGACCAGAAGTCTTTTAGGAGTCTGTGGAGATTTCTAAGTAGATCTTAACATTTAGGTTTACTACAAGGTGGGCTTGAATAGAGTTCTAGGAAACCTGCATTGTCAAATTACTAGGTCAGTCTTGGAATGCTCGTGTCTTATTCAAACCAAAAACTAGTCTGGATTTTTTCTGGATATTTTCTAGTCCAAGACTTGTGAAACTACCTAATTTATTCTGCTGGAGTTCATACTCACAAGAAAAAACAATTAAAATATGGCAGAGCCACAATTAGAATCACATAAGTCCTAGCAGTAGCTACACTAAAAGACCACTGATGTTGGAACACTATATATCAAAAGCAAAAGAACTGATGCTGTGGCTGAAAATATCATAATCATCAAAATTAAGCATAATCCTGAATGCAAAAAAGGATATTCAACAAATTACCGGACTTTCTGAACTCAATAGAAAATTTGACATACAGGATCCACTAGAAATATAAGGTAAACATCAAAGACTAATTACAAAGACTCAATAAGCATAGACTGTTTACTTTTTATATTAGGAAATGTAAACTATACATCTAAAATTGTAATTAGTAATTAGGTAGTCTGAAAGAAAGATTTGAGTAGATATATATGATATGATTCTAAAAAGTAATACCATCTAGGAAAAGGTAAAAAGAGCAATCATACAGATAAGGTGCAAGAGGAAGAAGTGACAAAGGAATTAAATGGGGGAGGAGGGCTGGTAGTTCTGGAACTCTACTTTCATTAGGAATGGGTTCAAAAGGGAACGATACATATATATCTAGAAGGACATAGAAGTCTTCTAAATTCAGAAAAAAAACAATAAAAAAAAAAACCCCAGGGGTTAGGGAGGGGGGAGAAGACTAGGCAGGGATTTTTAGAGGGAACCCTACTCACATCAGATCTAGGTTAAAGAGAAAACAATATAGGCATTTAGAAGGGAATAAAAGTCTTCCAAATTTATAAAGAAATAAGAGGGTGAGGGAATAGGATGGAGAAGGGGCATGTAGAAGACTGTCCAGATAAATGAGAATGGGATAAAGAGAGAATAGTATATATATGCATATATTTAGAAGGCTATAAAAATCTTCTAAATTCAGATAGAAACGAGAGGGCAAGAGAAAAGTGGGGAGAAGATAAGGGATGGATCTTTGGAGATGGAGTAGATTAAGTAATAGAAAGGCAAGGTATTGGGTAGAAGTAAAGTAGAAGAGTCAGGAGGGATAGGAAAAAGAGACATGCAAACAAAAACTAAAGATAAGGAACACAATTTATTAGGGAAAACACAGGGATAATAATCATGATCTCGGACAAAATTAAAGCTAAAATAGTTTTGGTCAAAAGAGAAAAATAGGGAAACAACACTATATGTCAGACATATTAATCAACATTGCTTTAAACAATTTAAAATAACTAGATTCTATAAGGTTGAAATCTTGCTGTGACATAGAAAATTATGTGATGTATACTTAGAAAAGTCTGGAGAGACTTGAACTTATGAAGGAAGATGTTATCCACCCTCAAAGAAACAGAGGACAAACTAGTATAGTACAGAGTTATCAAGATGCATATATGTCTTATGCATGCATGTCTCTCTGTACATATATGTATATATTTCTGTGCATGTAAACGTGTATATGTGTGTTTATCTCTGTGTTTAATTGTAGTTGTCTTGGGTGGGAGGAATAAGGGGGAAAAAGAACAAAATTAAAAGTGCATAGCAGAAAGCAAAAGAAAACTCACAAGGAAGCAAAGAAGAGATAGATATATCTGAACACAATGTGTAGTATTTATCACATAGGCTTTCTTGAAATGGAAATTTATTGCTATACATTTTTAATTCTTTCTTACATTCTGCTGTGCCAATGGCAATGCTTCTTTTTCTTATTTTGTATTTAAGTTTTACTATTTGAGTTTATAATGTTTCCTTTTCTTTTCTTATCATGTACTTGTTTTAGTATTTAAGTTTAAAATAAATTAATAAAAAACCAAAATTGATCATCCTAAGAAGTTGCCATTTCATTTTTACTGTTGTTCAGTTGTTCCGTCCAGTCCAACTCTTCACGATCTTGTGAACCATGCTTTCTGTGGGATTTTCTTGGCAAAGATAATGGACTGGTTTGCCATTTCCTTCTGTAATGAATTAAAGCAAACAGAGGTTCAATGACTAGTCAGGAGTCACAATGCTAAAAGTTTCTGAGGTCGTATTTGAACTCAGGTCTTCATGACTCCAGGTTCAAAGTTCTATCTACTAAGCCATCCAACTGACTCTTTATAAAATGGGGGGTTATTATTATTATTATTAGAAAGATTTGAATATAAATTAAATTAAATCCTCCCCACTCCCATATCAAAACAACTGCATACAATAAAAACCTAATATACCCTAGTTTTTCCAAGGTAATTAATTGATCAACAAGCCCTTCTTAAGTACCTGCTACGTTCCAAGCAATGTGTTAGACACTGGAGGCACAAAATCATATACGTTGTTATCTTCCTAAACCAAAATTATAACAAGGATCTTTGTTCTCTCAATTGTTTTGATGTCAGAGCATGATATGTAAACAGACATTTATGCACATGTTCTGTGTTGCTGTATTTGTAGACAATTCTAAGAACATTTAAAATAGGCCCCACTTAATTTAATGCAGCTTTTCCAATTAAATAGAATGTAGTCCTCTTTGAAAGCATTATGAACATCTTCTCAACAGATGTGTGTACTTACATTTGTAAATATAGATGTGAGAAAAATCACATTATATCTCTATTTAAAAACTGATATTCCATTTAAATGTACTTTGAAATGTATGTTGTAAAAGGGATGCATTATTTTTTTAATCAAAAATAGGCTTGAATGTGAACTAGAAGTTGGCTAAAACAATTAATAAAGATATAAATTGTGTGGAGATATAAATAATTAAGCAGAAAAGATCTAATAATCACCTAGCTGACAGAAAGGGGAAGGTCTTCTCTACTGAGGACCACCCTGTGTTCACATGGGTAGAAAAACAATGGATGGTGTGGCTACTGCTTTTCCCTTTTCCTATTTCAGTTAAGTCATATGGAGCAAAAAGCCAGTTTCTTCCTCATTCAAAGTGACAGTAAGTGATCAGATAGTGGGATGGGTACAAATTAACAAGATGAGAGCCTGTAGCAATCAAAAAACGCAGAACCTATAACAGAACCTGTAAAAATTCTTTATATTTGGTTGCATCAGATGGGGTTTCATAATGGTACAAAGTTCCCAGCTGATAATTTTTTTAAAAAATTCAAGTAAGTCAGAGTACTCAAACTTGGAGTTCTAACCAGGGCCTGGTTAGCTAATAGCTCAAATTTCTAAAGTACTTTAAGCTTTACAAAGTGCTTTCCTCATAGTGATCCTGGAAAGGAGACTTTGCAAGCATAAGTAGCTGGTAAGATAACCCCAAATTGTAGGAATAATGCTAACAAGGAATATTACAATCCATGGAAGGCTAGTCTTGAAAACCTTAACATATAATGGTGCAATAAAAGTATACAAGCAGATTTGCATAGTTGATGCTCCATGTGTGATTAGTATCTTCCAGGTAATATTTGAGTCATTCTTGCCCATCCTTTTATAAAGATAAATTCTTTTGAATTTATTAGAACCAAAATAAATATTAGCTTGATGAAATGGAACACATGATTACATGCTTGCCTCAGAAGAAGACAAGAAAATGTACCTTCCTACTTTCTTTGAAAAGGCGAGGAATCATGGGTGTAGAATATTACCTATATTGTTGGACTTAGCTGCTGTGTAAGTTAGTTATGAAGACTAGAGATTTAGATTTTAAATCTCTCTTATTTTATTCTTTTTTACAAAGGATTGTTCCTGGGTTGAGGGGAAAGACATAGTTGAAAATGAAGATGAGAGTAAAATGGTAATAGTGAAAAATGAAGGTTTTTGTAAAAATAAGAGATGAGAAACTGAAAATGCATGTGTTTGGGATATTGATGAATATACCAATTTTTCACATTGATAGAAGAAAAAGTTTATTATTTAAGGAATCACTATCATTGTGCTTATCAACACACAGACCAGCTATTTTCTTTAGTTACCTTAGTAAAAACTGTCATTCAGGTCAACACATGCATAAGCATGTGTTGTCTATATGTTTTGAATTGAGAGGAGAGGGCAAGGAAAGACAATAAGCATTCACTAGGCACTGACTATGTGTCAGGCACTGTGCTAAGTGCTGGGGATACAAATATAAGGAACAAAAGAAAGATAATCCATACTCTCATTTAGTGTTTACATTTAGTGCTTACATTTAATTTAATGGAAGTCAACATAGAAAAGGGAGCTAAAAAGCAGGGAGTTTGTGATGAGAAAAAGCAGGATGTTATGAAGCTCAAATGAGATACAGGATGTAAAGCATTTTGTGAATATTAAAGAGATACAAATGCTAGTTATTATTAATATCATTAGTTTATAGTCACCTAACCTTCAATCTGGTGTTGACTTCATTCCCTGAATTTTCTGTACTTCTACTGAGCTCAAGCAATGCTTATTGAACATTTACAGGCATGTGATTATGCATGTTTAACAACCAGTTCCCCAGGGAGGAATAGATAAATAATATAGATATATGTATATATATACACATACATACATATATGCACACTTTTTACTTTAATCTGCATTATTAATATTTTCTTAAGTCTATATAATCAATACCACAATACATAAGGCCCTGATTTGTAGTAACACTGATTTCTGATGCATAAATGCTCACTCTGAACCAGTAGAGCTTTCCAACTGACTGATAGTGACAGAGTTTGACAGAAGTCAACTGGAACTCCAAACAAAGTATACCCACAGTCTTATTGTCCAGACATAAATTCAGGTCAGAAACTTGCTAATCTAGGACTAGGGAGGTAACAATCAGACTTTGCCCTGGATCAGACCATTTGGGTAGCACTGAAAACTTGCAAGTCTTCAGTCTAAGCTGAATCAGAAAACTTGGAATAATGCAATAAATAGTCCAAGGAAACATCAGCAAGACCAATTTTCACATTCTCTCCAGAAGTTCACAGAGCCTGGATCAAACATCAAATCTGAAGTCAGGAAGTAGGCTGAAATAATAAACAAATAGAATCTTACCCCAAAAATATCTATCAAGATGATAGGAATGCATGAGACACAAACCCAGAAGAAGATAATGACTAGAAAACATAAATACACATACACACACAAATACATACACACACTTAGTGCTTGGGCACAAATTCAACTAGAACTCCTGGAAGTGATTATGCAAGGGTTTTTTTAATTTATTTTTTATTTTTTTAAAGGTTTATTTATTTATTTTTAGTTTTCAAGATTCATTTCCACAAAATTTTGAGTTCCAAATTTTCTCCCCTTCTCTTCCTTCCCCCACCCCATAACACCTTGCATTATACATCTGATTACCCCTTCACTCAATATGCCCTCCCTTCTATCACACCCCTCCCTTCCCTTATCCCCATCTTCTCTCTTTTCTTGTAGGGCAAAATAGATTTCTATACCCCATTACTCATATTTGTTATTTCCCAGTTGTATGCAAAAACTTTTCTCAGCATTTGTTCCCAATACTTTTAATTTCAATTTCTTACCCTTCCTCCCTCACTATCCATCCCCACTGAGAAGGCAAGCAATTAAGTATAAGCTATGTATGTGTAGTTTTTCAAAAGACTTCCATAATACTCATGTTGTGTAAGACTAACTGTATTTCCCTCCTTCCTATCCTGCTCCCATTTATTCTATTCTCTCTTTTGACCTTGTCCTTCCCCGTAAGTGTTTATTTCTAATTACTCCCTTCTCCCATTTGCCCTCCCTTCTATCATCCCCCTCACCCTACTTGTCCCCTTCTCACCTACTTTCCTGTAGTGTAATATAGATTTTCATACCAAATTGACTGAGTATGTTATTCCCTCTTTTAGCCAACTGTGAAGAGATTAAGCTTCACTTTTTCCTCTCACCTCCTCCCTTTCTTTTCTATTGAATATGCTTATTCTTGCCTCTTTTATGTGTGATAATTTGCCCCATTTCATTTCTCTTTCTCCCAATATATTCTTCTCTCACCTCTTAATTTTATTTTTTTAGATATCATCCCTTCTTATTCAACTCACCTTGTGCTCTCTGTCTATGTGCATGTGTGTGTGTTTGTGTGTGCATGTGTGTGTGTGTATAATCCCTCTAGCTACCAAAATACTGAAAAAAGTCTCACGAGTTACAAATATTGTCTTTCCATGTAGGAATGTAAACAGTTCAACTTTAGTAAGTCCCTTATGACTTCTCTTTCCTGTTTACCTTTTCATGCTTCTCTTGATTCTTGTGTTTGAAAGTCAAATTTTCTATTCAGCTCTGAACTTTTCATCAAGAATGATTGAAAGTCCTCTGTTTCATTGAATGACCATTTTCCCCCTGAAGTATTATACTCAGTTTTGCCAGGTAGGTGATTCTTGGTTTTATTCCTAGTTCCTTTGACTTCTGAAATATGATATTCTAAGCCCTTTGACCCCTTAATGTAGAAGCTGCCAGATCTGTGTTATCCTGATTGTATTTCCACAATCCTCAAATTGTTTCTTTCTAGTTGCTTGCAATATT
Organism: Notamacropus eugenii; assembly: GCF_028372415.1. Classification (NCBI taxonomy): domain Eukaryota; kingdom Metazoa; phylum Chordata; class Mammalia; order Diprotodontia; family Macropodidae; genus Notamacropus; species Notamacropus eugenii. The sequence goes on from NC_092876.1 coordinate 101,307,294, forward strand.
TTCTCCTTGACCTGGGAACTCTGGAATTTGACTACAATATTCCTAGGAGTTTCTCTTTTTGGATCTCTTTCAGGAGGTGATCAGTGGATTCTTTCAATATTTATTTTACCTTCTGGTTCTAGAATATCAGAGCAGTTTTCCCTTGAAAATTTCATGAAAGATGATTTCTAGGCTCTTTTTTTGATCATGGCTTTCAGGCAGTCCCATAATTTTTAAACTGTCTCTCCTGGATCTATTCTCCAGGTCAGTTGTTTTTCCAATGAGGTATTTCACATTATCTTCTATTTTTCCATTCTTTTGGTTTTGTTTTGTAATTTCTTGGTTTCTCATGAAGTCATTAGCTTCCATCTTCTCCATTCTAATTTTTAAAGAGCTATTTTCTTCAGTGAGCTTTTGAACGTCCTTTTCCATTTGGCTAATTCTGTTCTTTAAAACATTCTTCTCCTCACTGGCTTTTTGAACCTCTTTTGCCATTTGAGTTAGTCTTTTTTTTAAGGTGTTAATTTCTTCAGCATTTATTTGTATCTCCTTCAGCAAGCTGTTGATTTGCTTTTCATGCTTTTCTTGCATCACTCTCATTTCTCTTCCCAATTTTTCCTCCACCTCTCTTACTTGATTTTCAAAATCCTTTTTGAGCTCTTCCATGACCTGAGACCACTGCATATTTATTTTGGAGTTTTTGCATGCAGAAGCCTTGAGTTTTAGGTCTTCTTCTGAAGACCTAAATTGTTCCTCCTCATCTGAAAGTATGGAAGAAAATACCTGCTCACCAAGAAAGTAACCTTCTATTGTCTTATTCTTTTCCCCATTTTGGGGGCCATTTTCCCAACCAGCCACTTGACTTTTGAGTTCTTTGTCAGGGCTGAGATTCAGATCAGCTGCTCAATTCCCCCAGGGGCTCTAGGGGGAGGACTCCAAAAATGGAAGCTGCAGCTGCAGTGACTGCTGCTGGGGTCCAGACTGTGCTCCCCTCTCTTGGGTGACTGAGTTCTCCTTCTGACCTTTGAAGATGTCTGTGGCATTTGTGGTTTGAGCAATCTGGGAACTGCTGCTGCCAGTGGCTCCCTAAAGTCTCTTCAGGGTCCTATCCCTGCCATGTCAGGCTGTGCTCCATGTTTCCTAGGCTGTGCTGTGTTGTAAGTTTTTTTTTTTTAAAGAATTTAAAATGTATAGGAGTAGCAAAATTGAGGACTAGCTATATTCTCTGATTCCCATGATCTCTCAAACTTCTCAAAAAGAGAAATTATGCACCAAAGATAAAGCAAATTCAACTATCTCCAGGAGTTTAAAATGTTTTTATAAATGAAATGAGAGAGCTAAAGTAAAAAATTGGAAAAGAAAGAGAATGTAAAAGAATTAGAAAAATAATTAAGAGCTTGCCACAAAATGTGCAAAACATTGTTCAAACAACAAACTCCACAAAAAGTTGAATGAACCAAATCAAAACTAAGGGCTCCATGAAACAGCAGGAAACTTTAAAAATAAAATGAAAAGACTGAAAAAAAACCAAGAAATGTATCTCACAGCAAAAAAGAACTGAGTTGAGGGGAAAAATTATCAAGCAGAGAAAATTTAAGAATCATTGAATTACCTGAAAACCATGACTAACAAAAAAGAGTCTAAGGAAGTTACAAAAGAAAAGTGCAAAGATCTCTTTGAATCAGAGAGAAGAATGGAAATACAGTCTACCAGTCATCTTCTGAAAGAAACTCCAAAGTGAAAACTTCTAGGAACATTATAGCCCCAAATCCAAAACTTCCAGGTCAAATAAAAAAAATTACTGCAAGCAGTCAGAAGTAAATAACTCAAGTACCAAGGAGTCAGTCAGGATCACGTGATATCACACACACTCACAATAGTAGTTACCATTACAAAGAAGTGGAGACTTTGGAATATAATATTACAGAATACAGACTATATAAGCTTACAACCAAGAATAATTAACCCATCAAGACAGTGTATAATCTTACAGAGGAAAACAGACCTTTCATGAAATGAAGTACTTCCAAACTTTCCTGATGAAAAGGCCAGAGCTGTGTAGAAACTTCAAAGTGCAAACACAAGATTTAAGAAACACATAAAAAGGTAAACATGAATGAACAATCATAAAGGGCTAAACAAGGATAAATTATTTATATTCTATGGGGAGATGATACATGTGTCCCCTCTGAACCATATCATCAGGAATCATAGAGGGAGACTAAATAGACAGGGGAACTGGGAAGTGTTCTGTTATAACTTGATTATCATAAAAGGAGAAGAGAATGGAACTGGAGAAAGTATGATGGGGTGGATAGAGGAAGGTTAGAGAAAATTATCTGACATAACAAGGGTAAACAAGTAGAAAACAATACTAATGAAAAGAAAGGGGTGAGGGGATAGGGGAAACTTGAACCTCACTCCCATCTGAACCAATCAAAGAAAACATAAAGAGTGGGGTACAGAAATACAGTTAACTCAAAAGAGTGAGAGGAGGAAACTGACAGAAGGGAAAAGTGGAATAAGAGGGAATGTAGACTAAGGGAGGGATTAGTCCTAGGCAAAATCAACTCTAAGAATATACAAAAATATTTATAGCAGCTCTTTCATCGTGGCAAAAAATTGAAAACTGAGAGGGTAGCCATCATCTGGAGTACAGCTATTCATCTGAGGGTAGATGTGATGGGATACTCTTATACCATAAGAAAAGATGCAAGGAATGATTTCAGAGAGATCTGGGAAAACATGTATGAACTGATGCAGAGTGAGTAAGCAGAACGAGGAGAGCAATTTGTTCAATTGCAACAATACTGTAAAGACAAACAATTTTGAAAGATTCACAGAATCTTATCAATACAATGACCAAGCATGATTCCAGAGAACTAATGATGAAACATTTCACCTACATCCTGAGAGAGAGGTGAAAGACTCAAAGTACAAAATGAGACTGTTTTTTTGACATGGCCAATGTGGAAATTTATTTTCCTTGACTATCCATGTTCATAACAGGGGATTTGTTTTTCTTTCTTCCTCAGTGGCAGTGGGGACAAGGTGGGTTACAGTCAAACAACATTAATTTTTCCTGCTTGAAAAAAATATATATAAAATGTTAAGAGAAAAACTGTATCAGAATTGGGGATATGCAGAAGTGAACGGAAGGAAAAGACTTTAATGTGAGATTGTACAATTCTAGGTGTAAAAGAAATCATTGTTATAGTTACTGTCCTGAATTCACTTGCTTATTTAGCAAATGAATAAATTCATTAAGTGCTTTATTTTTTATGTTTATGTTTCCCTTTTTATGTTTCTCTTAACTCTTATGCTTATACTTTGAAGTTCCTACACAGCTTTCATCTCTTCCTCAGGAAAACTTATAAATACTTTCATGCAGTCTATTTTTCCTTAGGATTATACTCAGTTTTGCTGGATAAATTATTCTCGATTGTAAGTTATTTGCTTTGCTACTTCCAAGCTTCCCACTTTTTTATACTTGTGGCTGCTAAATCTTTGTGATTCTGACTGTGTCTCCTGGGTATTTGAATTCTTTCTTTCTGGCCACATGCAATAAATTCATCAAGTACTTCATTAAATGCTTACTGTAATAGGAGACTAGGACATGTACTTCACCATCATGGAGCTTACAGTCTAGAAGGAAATATAAAAAATATGCAAACAATTATAATACAACATAAGAACACTTCAGTGCTTCAAAAGATCCATGATTTTATTAGGGTGGATCCAGGTCCCCACATACTTTGGTAAATAATAAAAATCACCTGGCAGTCAGTGTTCTGATGATAAACCAGAATGAACCTAGGCTAATCATATGAAAACAAATGTGTTTGTTGAATTAAGGTGAATGGAGTATATATTTAATTAATTAATTCAATAAATGTGACATTCATTCAATAAAAGTGGCATATACTGGCTATATGACCCAAAGCAAGTCACTTAACCTTTACATGATCTAGGTAATTCTCTAAGGCACCAAGATGCAGAGAAAGTGGCAACCTGCATTGGTATAAGAAATATCCTTATACCCATGAAATCACAGATATAATTCCTATTCAATAGTTATTCACTGAGTACTTTTTCTTCTACTAAAATTCTGCTCCAATATCTTATTGAGTCATAGAGGTGAACAAAGATACTCAAAGGCTATGTCAGGGAATTGTAAGCTCTAACAGGTCCTAGCAAGCTGAACAGGCTTCAGATATGGGCCTCGTCATGGCCTATGCCTACTATATGAAGACTATTCTGGATAAACTTAGTTAAAGTTCATCACCAATTTGTCCATAGGTTAATGAATTTTTGGTCATAATAACTCTTTAAAACCATCCATAATGTTATAGAAGGATTGCAATCTACAAGGGGAAAGAGAATATTCATGTTAATGAAGTTACAGATCTTAAGTGCCCACTATGTGGGAAGGGGGAAATGTGTACTTAAGTGAATGCCTACATATAGCACTTGGCACTGTGTCAGGTAGGCACCAGAGATTACAAAGATAGCTACTTAAAGTCTTTCCAGCTTGGTTTGCCCTGATAGAGTTTTAAGAGCCCAGAGACATCTCCAGACCATGGTGAGAGAAAAGGGTAGAGATTCATTGGAAGACTCAATGAATACATAGACATGTATTAAGTGCCTACAATGTGTCAGGTAATGTCCTGAGTGCTGGGTATGTAAAAAGAAGTAAAAGACAGTCTCTTCCCTCAAGGAGTTTATAATCAAATGGGGGAGACTGATAATAATAGCTTATATTTATATATCATCTTAGAATTAAAAATATGTTACATATGTCATTTTAATTGATCCACACAAGAAGCCTGTAAGTTAGGTAGAACAAGTGTTAATTTTCTCCCTCTCCCCACCCTCTATCTTTTTTGGAGATTAGGAAAAAGAAATATAGAGAGCTTAAATGACTTACCCAAGGTCACACAGCTAGTAAGGGGTAGAAGCAGGGGCTCCTAATCAGATTTTTCTGACACTAAGTTGGATACTCTTTACAAAGAGCTCTCAATACAAAGTCTCATGGGAGTTCAGATGATGGAAAGATTGCTTGGGGATATGGGTAGGAAGGTGTTTTGGAGGATAAGCTCATGAATATGCTGCCATTTGAACTAGGTCTTGAAACACGGGGAAGAATCAGACAGGTAAAAGTAAGAATAGAGGGTGTTCTAGATCAAAGAGCATGAGTGAAGGTACAGTGGCAGGAATGTGGTGAATATATGTGAAAATCATTGAGTGCTGCCTGTTCTCACTAAAATTTCCTTAGTACCTTTTTTCTCCTCATTTTTTGTGGCATGTGGGGACAAAAAGAGTGAAGACCCCCTCCCAAACCTTCTTTTGCAGCTTTTTAAGTTTTCTGTTCTATATACTCCTATGAGGTATATAATACACACTAGCACCATTACCTGAATTCTACAGATAAGGAAACTGAGGCTCAGTAACTTGCCCAGTCATAAGTTTAGTAAATGGGAAAGGTAAAATTCTAATCTTAATCCTTTTAATAGAAGGCCTACATTTAATAGAAGTGCAGTCTCTCTCCACTACATTTCATTGATGCTCCACAAGAAAATATTGCTGCAATGATTTTGGAATGCAAAGTTGGAAGGCAGTCTTAGAGAGATGACTTGACCCATTTCAGACAGATAGTGAGCTTGGAGTCAGGATCCAAACCCATGTTCACTGATTCCAAATTCAGCGTTAAATGTACTACTATATGAACAATTTCTAATTTAAAACAAATTACTGAAGATTACCTTTAAAGACACCATTGTGGACAGATCGTAGTGCTCAATATTAAACTGTCCTTACATATAGAAATAAAATAAAGACATACTTTACCTACGTCCCCTTCAATAGATCATTTCCTTGGACTTCACGTCCTCATTTGTAAAATAAAGGATTTGAACTAGATGGTGTTATTCAAATTCATATGTCCCTATGAAAGTAGGCAGCTCTGGAATCAATCACAAAAGCCCCAGAACACTTTCACCTGAAAGATTTTCATGACAGACATTACTGCTGCAATATACAAAATTCTGCCACCCTAAGATTGATCTGGGAAAATGTTTGAAGTAGTGGGACTATACCTCTGCCATCTGTTAAACACATTGCTGATGAATGTCTATTGATAAACTGACATATTTTGTGCTCTGAGTTATTTCTTCATCTTAATTGGGTATATGATCTCTCTTCACTGATGTATTGTTTGCTGTTAATATACACCAAACTCCACCCTTCCCCCACACCGCCCAGTTCCAATGAGTCAAGATACTTTGGGAACACTACTATGTAGTAAATCACAGCTAGCAAAAGTGGAAAGCTCACAAAAGCATTCATCATCCAGGCACAACCTGAGACATCCCTGAATAAGCAACTTGTCTCAGGTATGACTCTGGACTTACCCCAGCAGAGTTGTCCTTCTCTACTTCAAGTTAGCTTAGGCATCAGGATGAAATGTTAGATTATAGATGTATATACTGGACTATAAGAAATGACAGTTCCTAAACACACTTGCTGGCAACTCTTGGGATTGTATTTTAGTTTTTAGAAAGTATAAAAATGTAACAGATTAAAGTTGTACAGATTCATTGTACAGTCTCATAGTGTGAGGTAAAAAAAAAAAAATGCTAACACAATATTTGCAAAAAGAACATTCACAAATTTCCTCTAAACTCTGCCAGTCAATTTTTTCCTCTAAAGTTTCTCGGAGATATTTCATAATACAGTTTGAGTTTCTAAAGTTGGATCATAAGCAGGGGTGTGCTGGAGCCAGTTTGAGCTGACTCAAGAGCAATGTAAATTTTTAATGTGAACATTTATGCCTTGGAAAGCAGTAAACATTACAAATCAGGGCTTAGTTTATTGTTTTGTTCATTGTCTAGACTTAAGAAAGTGAAATAGAAAATATATCAATGAAGATTAAAGTTAAAAGTGTATTGCGTATGCATTATTTTTTTCTCCAGATAGCCAGTTGTTAAACTTTTAATAGTATAGCATTGATAAAGGAGTCATTCTTCAAAGCTGGATTTCCTGTGTTGGCCTAAGTCTCAGTATAGCCTCCTGCTAATTTGCATAAAGTGATTATTAATATCACTCTGCAATAGATTGTTCAAATTGATGCATTTAAATCTAACAAGCATTGATCAAGCACCTACAATATGCAAAACAAGGTGCTTGATACTGGCAATGAGAAGGTGGAGAAAATGATGCAGGCTTGTCTTTGAGGAACCTACAATCTAGAGAGATGAGACATACACACAAATAGAATACTCAGCTATTCAAATGGACTTGTAATCATCTCATCAAGTTAGGAGTTCCCTTCAATGGTACACATTATAACCCACCTTTGCCTGTCCATCCTATTCAATCCTTGTCAATACCTCCCCAGAAGTTTGTGATTAGGGAGTCTACCCAACATGGTGGGGTTCTTCCTCACTTTCTCCTGATATCACAAGGGTACCTTCAAAGCATTGTGTATATCTGTCACTTGTTGCCTTTGGCACCTGACCAGTCCATGTTTTCTTCCTATTATTTATTTTTTTATGACATTTTTTTTTTTTTACTACTATTCTCGTTAGAAGTTCCTCATTTTTTATATATCACTGCCTGCTCATACTTCTCTGTCCTCCTCTGTGGTATTCTTTTTCAATTAATGTTGTATTTCATGCTTTCTTTCTGTATAGCAATGCTGGTAAAATGTTGGCATTAAAAAGATAGATAATTTGTTTCACTGGGAAAGAGAAAATCATTACAGGAACTTTGTAATTTCTTGAAGGCAGTCCAAGGTGCTTTTCTCCTCCTCTTCAACTCTGGGTCCTCACCATCCAAAAAGAAATATTCTTGAACTTGGACTTTTAAGTGTCTCTTCCTGTAACACTGGCAAATACTTTTGTTAACATATGTCTCCCTCATGTATGCCTCACCTGATGCTTATGATCAGAGAAGTCATTGAACAGAATTATTTCTATTATATATTTCAAGTACTGTTGAATGATTTTGATTTAGAGATAGAAGGTATCTTGTTTAAAAGAGTTTCACAATGACATTTGATCTATCAAATCAAACTTTTTCTTCATAGTCAACAAATAATAAGCACAATGAGATTTTAAAATATTCTGTACAATTTCAGAAAAATACATGACTCCAGACCACTTCTTCAGTGGTGGTAGGAAATGAGCAGAGCAAGAGACAAAGTGTGTTAAGAATTAATTTTTATGAAAGAATTAAGTACCAAAGAGAAGTATCAAATTCTGCAAAAGTCTTGAGGACCTTGAAGATTAAGAAGTCTTTTGACCAGACAGGTAAGAAGTATCTTTGGACAGAGTAGTTTCAGTTGAGTGACTGGTCAAGAATCAGATTACAGAAGAAGAGTGAGTGAATGTTGAGGAAATGGAACAGAACCTTTAATCTGAATGATGGGACCCCAAAAGTAAAGTCTTGCCCAAGGACCAACAAGTGAACACACTGACAGAAGAATAGTCATATAAATCTTAACAGTCTTTGTATAAACAAAATGAAAAGAAAGTTAAATCAATAAGCATTTATTAAGTACCTACTGTGTGCCAGGAACTTTTCTAAATCCTCTGCTAACAGAGGAGTTACAGTTCTCTTTTAAAACCAGGTTATATGAACAACAAGATGGAGAACTAAACATTTTCTTTGATCCTGGTGCCCTCCCAAACCTCTCTAAAATGCAAACTATGTGTCAAAGATAAAGTAACTTCAGCTATCTCCATGGTATAAGACACTCAGTATCCAAAAGAAGGTTTTAAAAACCTTCAAAAGTATGAAATGACACTCACTGACCTTGAACTCACTCAGCACCCCTCTCCCACTTTCCACATTACTGGCAGAGAGGCTGAAGTGGTAGACCCAATGAGACAACAAGTTTTACAACAAAATCCACCCCCACATTCCAGTCCCCTCTACTTTTTTCCAGTGCCATGGAAACCTTATTGTCAAGTGCATAAATTTGCCCTTACTGTAATAGAAAGCCAGGCAGCTACAACTCTTGAGGAACAATAGCTTTCCCAAGGCCACAACCTGGTAGTACCAGTGCTATAAAGCTCTAGACTGGAGCTTCTAGACTGGAGAACAGAGAACAGGGGAACAGGTCACCAGAACAGGATACCATGTGTGTGGTGCTGCTGGGGGCCACTGTGTAGCACTCCACCAACCTCAATGGAAAGAGCACCTAATTCAGGGGACAGTTAGTTCTGACTCTCAAAAGTCACTTGGAGTAGAGACCTAGGTTGGTGAACCATGAATTGCCCAGTGTGGAAGATGACTGAAATGCTTTGAGACTCAGTCCCCAAGAAAAACAATAAGAGGGAGGGAGTCAGAAAGTATGTGGTAGGGAAAATAAGGAGAGGAGGGGGAAACTGGAATTACTAAAGATTAGAGGAAGTAGAAAACCCTCCAAAAATTAAACAAAAAATAAAAAGAAAAATAAGAACAGAAGAATATATGGTCTTCCAATCTAGTAAATGAATTCAGGCAAGCATGAATAAATACTACAAAACAAAGGAAAATGATACAACAGGATGAAATAGAGGATCTTGTGAATTTTGAGAACATGAAAACTGAGTAGGAAAAAAAAGAAATGGGAATTATGAGAGAAGAATTTATAGCCCACACAGCAAAAAAAAAAAACTTAAAAAAACTGGAATCCACAATGAAAGATTTCACCAAACTTCACCAAGGAAGCAAGGGAAAAATAGATTGTGAGTACAAATAGACAGAAGTGAAGGGCAATCTAGAAGAAGAGAAGCAAAAAACAATAACACTAACAGAAAATATACTCATTCTGCAAGCATTCTGATAGCAAAGGAAAAGTCTAAGGATCTTAGACCTTCCAGAAGAACACAACAGGACAAAAAAATCTTAATACCATAATGAAGGCAATAATAGAACTGGCCAGAGCTTCTGAACATAGAAAATTAAATCTGGTTGAAATTCTTTCACCTTTCTTTCATAGACTATCTCCAGAAAGAAAAAAGACCCAAGGCTTCAAAGTCCAAGACAATATAATGGTTAAATTTAACAATTCAAGTCAGAAACAAAAAAAAAAATTATACATTCCATCAGGAGAAAAACATTCAAATACAAAGACAGGACATTTGAATAATTCAGGACTCTTTTGCATTCAAGACTCTTATGCAGAAAATGTAAGAGGAAATGGAATAATATGTTCCAAAGAGTAATGGAGATGAGGATATAGCCCAGGCTGACCCACTCTGAAAATCTGAGCTTAACCATACAGGAAAAAAAAGATGAACTTTCAATAAAAAGAAGGGTTTAAAACATTTCTAGAAGGAAAATGAAAACTGAAAAGATTATTTATTTCTCATACACCACAAAAATTGAAATGCAAAAGTGAATAAATGTAGCAGACAAGGACATCAAGAACAACACAGCGACTTCTTTCTAAGATGTACACAAGAAGAGGTGAATGTGGAAATCTGGTAAAGGTAGCAGTGAAGAAGATGATAGGGGCATCATTCGATCAATCAATCAATATTTATTAAGGGCCTATCATGTGCCAGGTACTGTACTAAGCAGTGAGGATACAAAAAGAAGTGACAGCCCCTTCCTCAAGGATCTTTGAATCTAATGGGAGAGACAACATTCAGACAATTATATGCAAAGCAAGATATATAAAGGACAACTAGGAAATAATTAGTAGAAGGAGGCATTAGAATTAAGAAGGTTGGAGAAGTCTTCCAGTAAAAGATGAGACTTTAGTTGAAAGAAGTTGATATCACCCTGCCTACAGGTGAATCAAGGTTTCGTTTTGTGAGACTATATTATGACATGGGAAGGCATGTAAAAAGGTGAGGAGAGTAGGGCAATAGAGATAAAGGTATGATGTGTTGGTGCCAAATCAAGGGTTAACATAGAGAGAAAGGTGATTTCTGTGGTCTCAGAAAGAGAAGAGTCTGCAGGGGAGAGAGTGAGGAGAAGGGTAGAGAGATTGAAAAAGGGAAGGAAAGGAAGAAGTCTTTACTTTGACAATGGAAGGTGGTTCCACTGATGAATGCTCGTATGGGTAAAGGAGATGGTCTGTGAATGGAGATGAAGACTTTATACTGGATAAGTCCTAGGGAATTTCATGCTTGAAAAGTCTACTCATCTTACATTAAATGAAGAGAGGGGTTGGAATCCCTGGGGGTACTTGGTACCTGGGAGAGTGGGAGAGCATCAACCCAAGGAAGAGATTTTGAGTCAAATGTTTAAAAAAAGATAGCTAGGGGAGGGCTTAGATTAGCGGTGGGATGTATGACCAGAGATGTGATTAGAGAAGGGCTCTGCCATGAGACAGTGTCTTCTCTGACACCTGTAATAACTGACATTATTCTGAGAGTGAGAAACAAGGGAAAAGGGCAGTTTCAGAAAAGGAAATACATCTAAGTAAAAGAACTTCCAAAGTTGGGAGGGGTGGGAGGGCTTCTGGTCCTGAGAAATTTATAGGAGAATTCTATCAAACTTTTAAAGAATAGTTACTACCCATACTTCATAAATTATTCTCAAAAAATACCATGTTTTGTCAAAGGCTTTTTCTGCATTGTCTTACCAGAATCCTTTCATGGGACAAATATAGCCCTAATACCTAAACCAAGGAAAGATAAAACACAGAAAGAAAACTGTAGACCAATATTATTGATGAACATTGACTCAAAAAATGCAAGCAAAATCCTACCAAACTACAGATTTAACCCAGAAATAAATTCATTATGATCGCATGGGATTTATACAGTGATGCAAGAATGGTTCAACATTAGAATAATAATCAACATAATTAATAATATTCCTAAAATAATAATATCCTTAAAACATCCCAAACCACATGATCATCTCAATAGATGCAGAAAAAGCCTTTGACAAAATGCAACTTTCTTTTATGCTAAAAATATGACAAAGTTTAGGCATAGAGAGACCCTTTTAAAAACAGAAAAATAGAAAAAAATTATCCTAAAAAGCACCTATTTAAAACCCAAAGCAAACATTATATGCAATAGGGATACACTAGAACTTTTTCTAATAAATAGAATTAAGCGACAATGCCCACTGTTATTTTATATTGTTCTTGAAATGCTAGCAATACTAACAACACAAGAGAAAGAGATTAAGAAATAATAATAGGTAAACATGAGATAAAACTATCTATATTTTCTAATGATATGGTTTACAATCATTTTGGAAAGCAATTTAGAATTATTCAAATAAAGTGATTAACTGTCCATACTCTTTTAGCCAGAAACTCCATTACTGGGCATAGGTATACCCAATAGAAATTCCCTCACTCAAAACAAAGTCAAGTGCAAGTCATGTCATCATTTCTTTGATGGCATGGTCTTCTTCGGCAACAAAGGACGAACATGACAATTGGTAAGAAAAAAAGTTCACATATACTCCAGAATGTTCATAGTATCATTTTTTTGTCATATCTAAGAATTAGAAACAAAATAGATGCCCATCCACTGGTAATTATCTAAACAAATTGTGGTATGTAAATGGAATGGAATATTACTGCACTATTAGAAATAATGTGTTGACTATTATGGAAATGTTTTGCATGACCATACATGTATAATCTATATCAAATTGTTTGCTTTCTCAGTGAGGAGGGTAGAGGGAGGAAGGGAGAGAATTAGCAACTCAAAGTTTTAAAAACAAATGTTAAAAATTGCTTTTACATGTAACTGAGAAAAATAACATAATAAAGAAAAAAGAAATGAGGTATGATGAATACAGAGAAGCATGAACTAATGAAGGATGAAGTGAGTAGAGCCAAGAACACAACTGACACAGCTGCTATGACAATGGAAACAGAAAAAAACAAAGCAACACATTAAAAAATCAAAAGTAAATTTAACAAAATTATAAAGATCAAGCAGCACTTGAACAAAGAGATATGAGAACATACCCCCATCCTTTGCAAAAATTTTCAGACTTTACCAATGTATCAATCAGTTCTGCTGTCTTTTTTCCCCTCTTAAAACTACTGTTTGTTACATAGGATGGATCTCTTGGAGGGAGAGGGAGACACTTGGGATAACTATGGTGTAGTAAGAAACAGAGAATATCAACAAAAAACATTTTAAAATGAAGAGGAAGTTACAGCTAAATGGGGGGTGGCTCCAAGGTACTCCTTGGAGAAGTAAGGAATGGGGGGGGGGGGCAGTTGTTTTTTATCAAATGTCCAAAGACAACAAGAAACATTTAATGAGACATCTCATCATCTCATATTGTAATATGAGTATTTATGAAAAGAATGTAAAGTAATGAAAGTAATTAAGACTTCTACCCTGGCACAGCTATAATGCAAATTGTAATATAATCAGTTACTTAGCAAAAACTTAAGAGATTTAAGTAATAAAGCATCTCTTTCATCCATCACACACAATAAATTCATAGTATGTAACCTCAGATTGAGCCTTTTTGCTGCTTGGAAAGGTTTCTACTCTCCTGATGTGTTTCTTATCTTATTCTTCACACTTTTCCAAACCTTTTCCTTTCTCTTCCCACCATCTATAATACTCTCAACCACTTATATAGTGACTAGCTTCCTTCACAGAAAAGATTGAGGTTACCTGCCATGAATAAAAATCACTGACTCTCAGAATTGAAAGGCACTTCAGAAACCATCTAGTACCATCCACATCTGAACAAAGCACTCCTCGACAACATACCTGACAAGTGATTACCCAATCTTTGACCTTCAGAAAGGGAGGAACCTTCTACCTCCTTGAGGTACTTCATTCAAGGATAGGAAATTTCTTTTTCACAACTTCCATTCATTTTTCCTAGTTTAGCTTGTTGGAGCCAAACAGAACAAGTTTCATTCTTCTTCTGCCTGAAAGCCTTTCAATCACTCAGTTATAACCAAAAAAGGCTTTAAACTAAACAAAGGGACATATACCAAGCTAGGTATTATGGAGAACAGTTGTCATGTAAGAAGAATAGAAATGAAAAACAGAGAACAGGAGATAAAATTCAAGAAAGGAGAGAATAATAAAAACCTACATTTTATAAACAAATATCCCAACTATATGTAACAAACAAAATGAACTCAAGATCCTAATACAAGAAGGAAAACTGAAACTCACAAGTATGAGTTAGACTTGACAAGATAAAACCTATGATTGGAACATGTCTCTTACTCTTTCCTCATTCAAAAGAGATGCAACAGATAAAAGGGGTAGGGAGTAGAATAGCACTGTATAAGTAAAGACTGTATATTCATATAAGTAGTCCAGGCACTAGAATGGAGAAGTACTGTGAGGATATTTGAGTGAAAATCCATGGACACAGAAAGAAAACTAGTATTTTCCTTGCTGTATATAGCATAGACTACCCAGACAGAAGGAAGAAGTAGATGATAAGTTTAGTAAATGAATCGAAAACTTCTCCCAGGGATATCATGTAGCAATAATGGAAGGCTTGTATTATATATTAGCTACTTGACTGCTGTCTCTCAACACCAAAAGCAGAACAGCTAATGACTTCTTGATGTAACAATGAAAATTTCATTCTCCAAAAGATAAGCATAATCAAAATAAGGAAATTTTATTCATGTGCAGCCTCTCATCACCATCTTTTTGTGCTAGTGTGTAAGCTATGCCAGGAAGGGGAAAGGAATTCAGTTTTTCTCCAAGCAAGGCTCAGTATTAAGAAAGAACAAGGTGGCTTGTTTTACTACTCATAGTCTTCCTCATTCACCCACTGCTTTTCATGCTTATTGAATCTTTTAACTATCATTCATTCTTTTGAAACTCCAACTATCAATATTCTTTATACTCAGACACCTATTTAATCCTCTCAAGCAGAGCTCACTCCTCACTTCTCAAGTCATGCTCACTCCAACTTCATTACCCCAAGGCCTGTTTCTACTCTGCAGAAATCAACACCCATACCTGGAAGCTACTTCCTGATGTTCTTAAATAAGCCCAGGAGATGAGAAAAAGAGCTAGTGAGTATGGAATCCTGTAACTTTGTGGTGAAAGCTGTTCCTCCTTTCCCAAATAGCTTCATAAAACCCTGATCTTTGACAGCCAAAGGGGATTCCCACACTTACAGTATAGGAAGAAGAAGACAAGTCAATGAGAGGGACCAAAATGGTCATTCAGAGAAGCAAAAAAGTAAGTAAGAAACAAACCAGGAAAGCACAATATGGTGGAAATCAAAGGAAGAGTATTGAATACCAAGAAAGAGGGGATGATCAAGTGTCAAATCCTGCAGAAAGGTCAAGATCTATGAAAATTGAGAAGACACCATTGGAACTGACAAAGAAGAGGTGACATTTGGATAGAGCGTTTTCAGCAAAGTAGTGGAGCTGGAGCCAGATATTAGACAGAGGAATGAGTACATGATGGGGAAATGGAGCATGGACATAATTCTGTAAGACTGGTCTAGTAGAAATCATTTATCTTGACATATTAGTTGACCCAAAAGCGTAAAGAATCAGGATTTGCATCCAATTTAGCTGCTACACATCTGAGAGCCTGATTTGGAAGGAAGCAAAAAAAAAAAAAAAAAGAAAAAGAAAGTTTGGCTACAGTATCATTATAAAGTTGTACTACATGTCGCAGTGATGAGATATTTTTGCCATGATTTCAGAAGAATTATGACTGTAGTGAGAGGCAACTTGGTGATTTCTTTTTTGTGAATGACAAAACTTATTAAATCAAAATAACCCTAAATTATGTGCCTGACAATCTATTCAACAAATATTTATGGATTTAAGAATATTTATTGAATAGCTGCAATATGAAAGGCTAGATATGGTGAGGACAGAAAAAGATGATAAACTCTGCCTTGAAGGAGCTTATTAGAGTCAAGCTAAGATATGCATACAAATAAATATTTGAAGTATATTTATGAGATATTTATTAAATACTTCTTACATTTTTATGGCCAATGAAGTGAAATGGGTTTATTTTCTGTATATTCAATTTGAAGGCAATGAAGTTCCTTTATTCCCCTCTCCTCCCCTCGTAGAAAGATGATTTTAGTAGTGCTTTACTTAAGCTAAATGGGACTGTATCATGACAGTATTTAGAGACTAACCTAAAACCCATAAGATTTAAGCAATACCTATACTTTGGGGAGAAAGTGCATTCAAAGCCTTAGTCTAATGACTTTTGTTCAGTAAGTTATTTGCTGTAGAAATTTCTCTTAGTGGGAAGAAACTGAAAGGAATAGAAAATTGCAAGAAAATAGGTATGGTATTAAATTGCCAGCGAAAAATTTGGACTTGTTGAAGACAATTCAGCAAGTTGTCTGTCTATGCCAAAGGGAATCACAGATTATTTCCAATATATAGTCCCTTAGAAGTTCTCTAGTCCTAAAGTAATAGAATTTAAAATTGAAAGAGACTTTAGATAGCCAGTCCAACTCTCTTGGTTTCTAATTCCATCTGAGATACTTACTAGCTGTGTGATCATGGGCAAATCAATTAACTTCTCTTGGCCTCAGTTTCCTGATATACACAATGAGGGGATGGGACTAGATGGTCTTTGAAGTCCCTCTTGCCATGATCCTACTTCTGAAATATTGATGGACTGGGCAATAGGCAACTTTTTAAAAAAATAAAAATAACTATTTTGAAATTATTTCTCTGATCTATAGTTCCATGTCTCTAGGGGAAAAGGAGAAAAAAAAAAAAAACAATTGCTCTTGATGTCTCTGCATGCAACACTTGGATTTTCTCTCGGGGAGAAAGAGGGTGAAAGAGAGAAGTTTACTTCACTTGCCAGGAAAGGAGTTTCACTGAGGTCAATTATTGCAATATCCTCCTTGTATGTATTGCCTTATGGCTCTCCTCCACACTGAAGTTAGAATAATTGTTCTCATTCATAGATCTTATCATGCCATTCCCTTACTCAAAAAACTTCAATGGCTTTCCATTGTCTCCCAAGCAAAATTTTAATTCTTGTGCCTCCATAACTTAGCATTGCCATTGGCATTATCATATGACTATAACCAGTTGCTTCATATTTTTCCTCTCTTTATATTCTATATTTTAAATAAACTGAACAATTCTCTCTTCCCCAAAAACACACTGTACTTTTGTATTTGTATGCAGAATATTTCTTGTGATTGCAATGCACTACCTTCTTATCTTCAATTTATGAATTCCTGCCCATCCATTAAAGTGAATAAGTCATTTTGACTCGTAAATATCCAAATTAACTATGAAAGACATATGAAGAAAGATTCTATCTCCATCCAGAGAAAGATAAATAAAAGATAAAAAGAAAGAAATACAAGATAAATAGTATATTTAGAATAATTTTACACATATATGTATATGTATATATATATATACATGTGGGTACATATATATGTATGCATGTACACACAAACCTATTTGTGTCTAATAGTAGCCATCTCTGGGAGAGGGAGAGGGATAAAGGGAAGAAAGAAAAAGAAAAAAGAAATTTACATAATAACTTTATTATCTATTTAAAAGGAATAGCAAATTGTACATAACAGATTTTCAGTCTGATGTGTAATCATCTTTTTTATTATACTATGTTATAAAAATGCTTGTTTTATTTCATAAATTAAAAATAAAGTGAATAAATGTGGGAGAAAAATAAATGCTATGTCCTCCAGAAAATAATCCCTGATGTCCCCATTCATTAATGGCTTTCCTTCACACAATTCTAGACTGTGGTATAACTCCAATGCACTTATCACTTAACATAGTATATTATAATATGTGCTGGTGCCTTCTCTCCCTACTAAACTGAAGGTTCCTTTAGGATAAATCCTATGCTTTATTAAAACTTTAATCTCAGCTCAATATTCTGAATCTGGTAGGTATTAAAGAAAGGTTTGTTGTGTTTTGTTTTCTTAATTGCCTTGCCTGCTCTGATAATTAGTGTCAGCCGATATTTGAGCTCGTCTGCCACTCACTATACAGATGAGGAAATTGAAGTCCAGGGCAATTACTTTTCAAAGTAACACAGTTACTGTGTGTGCAGTGTGTGTGCAGTATGTGTGCACGTGCATATGGAAATGGAAAGAGAATAAGCATTTACACAGCACTGTGTTAAGAACTTTTACAAATATTATTTCATTTGATCAACAACCCTGCAAGGTAGGTGGTACTATTTTAACCCATTTTGCAGCTGAGGAAACTGAGACAGGCAGAGGTTAAATGACTTGCCCATGGTCATACACCTAGTAAGTATATAAAACTGGATTTGAATTCAGGTCTTTCCCACTCTAGGTCCAGCGCTCTATCCACTGTGCCACCAGCTTGCCTCAGCAGTAGCATTGCTAGACTCAGGCCTAGGGTCTCTGGTTTTATATCCAGCATTTTTTCCAATAAAGTACTCAAAACAATAAAAAAAGATGGTGGTAAACAAATCAATTAGAATAAAATATTTGACATAAACTACCTGGTGTTTAGTTGTTGTTGTTGTTTTCCACTTTTCAGCTAATTAAGCCACATAGATTCTGGGTTATTAATGTAATTCTTAGGCACAATTCATTGAGTATAGAAAGTGGCAATGTTACTTCAGTAACTGAAGGACATCATGAATGATGTGTTCTTCTTGGTATTATCAATGGTAGCTAAAACTTTAAATGTCATTTAGAGTTAAGGTGAACTCAGGATAATAATGACAGGTTTAATACAGAGAATCATAGAAAGGCATGAGGCTAACCCATGTTAGTAGGCCACAGGACTTCTATCCCGAGTCACACAAAAGGGGGCTACCACTCTTTATGCCAGTTTCAAAAAAATTCTTCTGGCAAAATTTAGGAAGGATAGCCAGACCTGGTCCTTTATCCTCAAGGACATCCCAAGAGTTGGTTGACTTGTCATTTGTATATAACTTTAGCTGCTAGAAGGGGATGCTGCAAATTAGTTTGGATAGCCACTAAATCTCTGAGATAACCATTTGTTGTCAGAATCATAGTGTGTAAGAAAAACAAGGGTGGGAGCTAACATTTATACAAAGGAACATGTTCTAGGTAAATGAGTGGATCAAGTCATCACAAAATTCCATGGTGGGCAGTGGGACTAGTGATCCTGATGGTAGGGTAACCTGTGAACAAAGATACTATTCCAGGATTTGGTCTGTACTCTCTGTCCATATAAGTGGATGTAAGGTGGAGGTGGGAGTTCAGAGATTCATAAAACACTAGAATATAAAAACCTTATGGCAATCTGGTCCTACCCTCTCATTTTACAACCAAAGAAGCTGAAACCCTCAGAAGAGCCATAAACGGTCCATACCAGAAATGTGAGAAAAAACTAGGGACCACGGTTACATGTGATATGAGAGGGAAGTCCTTGGAATCAAATTTTCCTTCAGGAAGTGGTAGGCAGCCTTAGGTGAGATAGAAAGTTGAATAGAAAAGAAGGGACTCTACTTGATCAGAATGTCTACTTCCATCCTAGAAAGGGGGAAGACCTATGACAAATTCTAGCTTTATTACCACCTAGGGACAGAGAGGAGTTGCAATCAGATTATTGGCAATCCCACCACCTATATAGATAATCTAGTCAATTGTCATAGTTATGGCCACCAAATTTCAGGTGACTACTCACAAGATTGCTGAAGTAGATATGGAATCTTTCCAACTGAACCTTACCAGAAAACATAAGCAGAGGTGCTACAGTCAGTTTGAAATTGCCCCTTCCTTGACAAGGCATCATGCATTCTTGGAGGACAAATAATTGGGCCTCAATATAGGCATCCTGCACATAGGGTTGGAAGGTCGATATCAGTGGATCTGATTGAGTTTCAGCAGTTGGAAAGTTTAGAGTTTGTAGAAGAACCTGTCATGGTGATTAATCTGTTAGGTGCCCAACATCTAACTTTTGTGACAGTACCTCTGCTAATAAATTATGATGTCCAGAAATAAAGTTGATGTTGAAATTGAACCTACTGAAAAATAATGTCCAGCAGATCTGACATTGATTGAGCTGCAGTGGTGTCTGAAGGTGCCCTAGTTTCAATAGAGAGTGCTGCTGTGTTCCATCAGGTGGTGCCTTCACATCTCAAATGTAACTTTTCCTGTGACTCCAGGCAGGTCTCTCATTCTGTAAAGCTCTTTCCTATATTGACCACCTTGCAGGAGAGGCATTTTTAGGATTGTAGTGTGGAAATGAGATACTATGGCCTTTGAATAGATGGCTCTCATGGTAGTCATGGATGCATCAGTCTCCCCAGCACATTATTTCTGTAGATCCAAGTCCACCAAGACAGAAGATAAGTTGAACTAGTATTTCAGTTTATTAAATGAATCTTCTCTCTTTGGTATCCAATTGGAGGCTTTATTAGATCGGGCATCAGGGCATAGGACCTGGGAACAAAATGATGATGAAGTCAAGAAAGCATTACAGATCTTTCACTGAGGTAGGATGCCACTACAGAATGTTCCCCACCTTGCACAATGCCTCCCAAACACCATCCCACCCTTATTAAATTGATTTAGCCAATTTGGTAAATAGTTGGTGCTGGCATAAGTGTCAGAAATTGGCTCAGGTTAAGTCAACAGGTTGAATAGCAGGCTGAGTCGATCTACTCTTGGAGATCAGTAATGAAAAGCACAACTCTACTTCAGGAGATCTTCAAACATTGAATTCATGAAAGTCTAGGGATATTTCACACATCAAAGGGCACAGACATATCTATGCCACATATATATGTGTGTGTACTATATATATATATATATATATATATATATATATATATATATATATATACACATATATATATATATATATGTATCAGAATTTATAGGACCAAAGATAATAGAACAGAATTAAAAGGAACCTCACAGGACAGCCAGTCTTGACTCCCTCATTTTACAGATAAGGAAACTGAGGCTCAAAGAAGTTGAGTAACTTTCCCAAGGTCACAGAGATGGCAAGCTAAGAGCTGTACTTTTCCTTAAGAACACCTGATCTTCTTCCTGACTTTGCCCTTCCTTAATATCTATTTGTTATCTTGGATTCTTATATGATTTGTTTCTCCACATTTCCTTAAGTTATGGTTTTTAATCCTGGTTTGACTTTGTCTTTCTATAAAATCTATTGTCAACTGTGAAAGTTGTGTATCATGTTTTTACATTGGTGGAATACAAAGAAGGTTGATGGGAGACCCAACTGTTTAGCTGAAATTCAGACAGGATTACAATATGACAGAAATTGTAGATAGTTACATAATCCTTAACTGGGGGGCTCAGGAGCTATGTTATTATTTCATTAATAATATGATACATTTTCCAGCAGTCATAATTAAAAGTGGACCTGGGGTTTTCTTTCCCTTCTACCTAACAAGTCTATTGTTATAATAAGGTGATTCTAATTGAAACTCCAGCCTAGATTCCAACAAGGGAGATAGAGAGCAGGGAAGGAAAATCATGAGGGCCTTAGGCAATAGACCTAGCCACTGAGGAAAGGAAGTGGAGGGAACAGAAGGTAGAGAGCAGAAGAGAAAGCAATGCCAAACATCCAAGCCTTGTATGTAGTGATAGGCATGGTCTTTAAAGATTTAGATTCATCTCTTTCTAGAAGGGAGAGAAGATTGCTCTCTTCCTGCATCTGGGGCCATCTTCAATCATTCTGATCTCTATCATGCCACTGGACCCAGATGACTCTGGAGGAGAAACTGAGGCTGGTAACTTTGCACAGCCCTCCATTACTTAAATCCAATTCACTTTCAAGTCATGGCATCACCTTCCTGATGTCATGATCTTCTTCGAGAATGAAGGACAAAATGACAACAAAGCATTAGAAATGACCATGCTTCACCCAGCAAACCATTCTTCACAGTAATCTCTATACTAATTTTATATGTATCATATTAATTTACCCATGAAAATGTTGTATCTCCCTAATAGGAGGTAAACTTGTAATAACAGGGACTACATCAATGTATTTTGTATTTGTGTTCCCAGCACCCAGCACAGGGCCTGGTATATTAGAGATGCCCAATAGATACTACTTGGATTCCTGAATTGGATGGCCTCCTGATCTTTGGCCTAGTTATTAAATGGAGCTGATAGATACTAAGGCTCACTGAACAGGTTGATCACACAAAGATCTATGTGGTCTATATGGAGATACAGTCTATGCTTGAGCCACACTAAACATTCCAATAATTCTGATACTGAGCAGGAAATTTTGTTTTGGGAATTCAGCTGGGGTTTAAGGATATATCTGTTCTAGGATCTTGAAGAGCCTCCACAATTCAGGCGATAATTCAAGGCAGACCGTGATTTGCATACTTTGCTAGATAAATGGGAGCAAGTAAGTTAGCTTATCCACCCAGATTATGTAATCACAAATAAGCATGACCAAGCCCTATTTAAAAATGATCCACTAATTCAGAGTTATTCCAGGCCAAATACTGACTTAAGGTCTAAATGGAGTTGGCACTTTCCACCATAGCCTTTTTTTCCCCCTATCTGGAGCTGGTGAATCTGCTCTTGAGCAAGCTCAGCTTTAAAGTGGGGAGAGGAGTCTCAAAAATCCTCGTGAGCTCCTAAAGAAGTCCTTCAACACTGTCCAAAGAGAACTCTTTCAAGTGCCGTGAGATGGAGAATGACCCAATAGGCCACTTTCCCTAACTAGACACCACAAAAGCCAGGACAACAGGGAATCCATAGTTGTGGAGGTCTTGCAGTGGCCCAAAAACTCTTCAAAAATATTTGTTTACTTGATAAGAATCAGAGGAAACTCCTTATGTTGTCATGGGTCAAGACTATTGAGTCTAACCACTGCTTGATCTGGGAGTTTACTTCCTTTTGAGTAGAAAAATGTACTCTGTAGCTTAGCTAATTGCAGCAGTTCCAAGCGGTCTGAAAATCCCTTAGTATAGAGCTTACAATGCAACGAGCATTTTAGTAACGTTGGTCACAAGCATTCTCCTCAGTAGTCTGAGAATACTACCACATCCCCTATAGGCAGCTAACTTAGGAGGATCATTCAGGTGATGATGGGTATAGGTGGGAGAATGGGGGAACAGGAGAAACTGGCAGAATCTGAAATCAGAATCCAAATTAGCACAATCTAAATGCTGAACTGAATTGGGAAATGTTTCTTCAAAGCATCAAAATCCAAAGAGCTGAGAGTAAGCTGGAAGTTAGGCACAGGAGTGGAGATTCAAGGAAGACTATGATTTGTAAACTTTGCTAGATAGGAAGACCAGGAGGCAAGATACCTAGAATTTGGAAACCTCAGTTTTCCTCATTCCATCTCTCTTCGAAAACCTTCACTTTTTTCTGGAAGCAGAATACATTCTCTACCCTGTGTTGGCATATCTCAGGTGTATCTGTCATGCCCAAACCTGGTCCAGCTGGGTGTGAGACTGTAAGCTCTGGCACCCAATGGGTAATGATCAAACTTCTGTGTGATGACTTCCCTTGTTAAAGCAGTTATTACCTTCCAAGGCAATCCACTGAATTTTAGGAATTTCTGATTGTTCAAAAAAATTGTTCCTTATGATGAGTTGAGATCTATTTCCTTATACTTACCCATTGCTCTCATTTCTACCCTCTGGGACCAAGCAAAGCAAATCTAATTTCCTTTCTACGCTGACGTGCATCTCACTAAAAGCCCTTATCATATGCACTGTTACCTCTATCCTTCCCATTACTTCATTCAAGGTTGAGAAAAATGGTGAAGAAACCAGATTTATCTATGTTCTATTGTCCTACATATCTCCAATGAGCACCTATGAGCAGCAAACTTGTAGTACATAGAGAGCAGAATTACAGCTTCTCCCAGTTAATGAGTTATATTCACGAAAACACATTGCTTCTTCCCAGGCACACTCAGGCCTTTTTTCTCCCTCACTTCTCCACAAATATTCCTCAAAGAAGGGTCCAGGATGCCCCATTTGTACCACTGCTTAACGCCTTCATAATACCAATGACATAGTTCTGCACATGCCCAGGGCAAACTCTTATATAATCCTCGTCTCAGCTGATTTGGGTGCCCCCAGGTTGTATTGACTGGTCCTCATTAGTTTGACTTTCCTCTGGAATGGCTGTAGAGGTTCGTTCCCCCTCCTGCTGCTGATGTCCACTAAGTTTTGTTAATGTGTTAGATCCAGGGACCTTTTTTGTCAGTGCATAAATTTCTTGAGATAAAATGCTTGCGAAAAAAAAATAATCCTAGATAGTTCTAAAGATATGCTGTAGCTACCAAGGTTAAGTTTGATCTTGGGCCAGTTTCCCTTTCCTCAACAATTTTCTTTACTTTTCCTGGCTTCTGCTATTTTCCCTATAAATTAACAACTTGGTTACTATGACACTCTTTATGTTTTGATAAATGTGATGAAAAAAAGCTACAGTGCTCCTTCACTTTTTAGTAAATACAATGAGTAAAAAAAGTACCAACCCTGAGCTGGTTCTTCAGTACCAATTTAACTATAATTTCCATACTCATTTCCCTTCTTAGGATCTATTATGGTTCTTCTAGAGGCCATCCTAACAAATTTTGAAGGAGTAGCAAAAAATCCAGTCAAGATCATTCCCCAGCAGATCACTTGGAGTCACAAGTTAATAGAGTATCTACCCACAGAAGAGTGAGACTCAATCAATCAGGACAAAACACAACATCAAAGATGGTCCTAGGGTGAACTCAGAACCTTTCCCTCTGTATCCTTGCCTACAGCCTCTAGATGGTGCCAGAGGTTTCCAGCCTGGTCCCATGACAATTCATTTAGAAAGGAGCTTGCCAGAAAACTACCTGGGGACTGAAGGGCAGATTGGCTGTTTACCATTGGTTCTCCACACAAGTACTGTTATGAAAGGTAATACTCACTTCAGGGGATACATATTGGGTACATTTGTAACCTGACTGCACAGACCTGAAGGTGTTAGCATTCCAAAGGGTAACAAAAAGCACAAGAGAAAATAACCTATAGTGAATAATTAGTTATGAATCATGGCTTCTTCCCTTCTGCCATGGATCATTCTACCTTCTGCCAAGGGTCTTTCTAGAAGATTATTGGCCAAGTTCCCAAGGCCAAATATCTGGCAGCCATCAGTGTTAAATGGGACCTGGGAATCACTTATAACAACATCCCTAACCCTGGTGCTGTGGCTTGAACCAACTCCCATGCCCTCTAGGTGGGCTTCAGAGACCTTACGATCCTTGGTGGGGATTCAATCATTTCACAACCTGACCAAGGACACTTGGATCCTCTGCTAGATGTCAGTGGTTCCATAAAGACCTGAGTTACTTGTATAACACCTCTGAACCTGTCCCTGGACCATTTCCTAGATTAAAGCAAAAAGGTTAACAGATATTTCTGAGTTACTTAATGTTGATTTTTTCTCATGTGATGTTCCCTCATTGGGCCACTGCCTCGTGAACCTGTACAGCCATAGCATCCACCTCACATGTGAGGCTCGAATGAGATAAGGCATGCAGACTACTTTCCAAACCCTAAAGTAGAGTATAAATGTCCGTTTTCATTGCTATTATTGCCTTTATCTTCATCTTCCACCCTCCATCATCTTTGCTCTAGTGCATCCTATCCTTCATTTATTTAACTCTAGGCAGTCTGGTTCAGCTAACCCATCTCTCAAATCTTATAAATTGGCCTTACCTTAGTTTGAGACCAGTTGGCTCATGACAATACTCCTAATTCACATTCCATCTTCTGGCAAAGGTCTTTGCACTGCTGTCATGACCCTGAATCAAATCCCTCATGTCCATTCTTCCTATGAAACAGCTAGATGGTATAATAAATAGAGCACTGGACCTGGAGCCAGGAAAATTTGAATTGGAATATTCAAGTTCAAACCCTGCCTGAGATACTACTAGCTGTATTACCCTAGGCAAGTCACTTAACCTCTGTCTGTCTAAATTTTCCTCAACTGTAAAATGGGGACAATGATATCTCCTCCCTCCCATGGTTGTTGTGAGGATTAAAAGGGATAATTGTAAAGCACTTAGCACTGTATCTGGCACATAATAGGTGCTGTTTCCTTCCTTCCTTCCTTTTAACTGCCTACTTAGTAGCTTGAGAACAATTCAAAAGGAAGTTAGACAAAATTTACAGATATCTCATAAAATTCCTGTAGTAGCCCATATAACTTGCCACATAATGTTTGGCAGAAATGTGATTAGGAATTTTTACTCTAAATCTCACACCCAGGGCAATTGGGAAACAAGGGAAAAAATAGCACTGATGGGAGGAGATAATAATCCTTAGGCAGGAAGAGGGCACCCTTGAGTAAGTTCTCCTCCTCCTCCTCCTCCTCCCTAGACGGATTTCTTCCATGTGGAAGTCCTTTAGTTGCTTCTTATTTTAAATTATCATCTTTGTAACTAGGTACTAAGATTAGTTATTTCTCTACACATAGAGTCCAAAAAGGGCCCCTAAAGTGCTTCCTGTTGTTCCTCATAGGTCAGAAGGCCATATTTTCCCCATGATCCTTTTGCCTAACTCCCCATGGAAAAGTTTGAGAAACTAGACAGGATTAAAATTCCAAGGAAAGAAAAGGTTCCCTGGAACCAGAGATACATGGAACATATGGAATACATGGTCCTTCAACAGGCAATACAAGGTGGGTTCCCTTCTCCCACCTTGCCCCATTCAGGCTTCTCCTCTCTGAGGGTCAACTCCTAGGTGGGGCCACTTCCCAAACTGATCTTGTTCTCCAAAATACCTGGAAGGACAACTTCTGGTCATTCCATGCCCAGTACATGCTTCCTGGCCTATAAAGGATTGTCCCTGTCTGTTTAGATCTTCAGGCCTGAGAACTCAGTTGCATCAGCTGACCTCTTTGAGCCCTTTAAAGCCCAAAAGACAGGTTAGCTCCATCTCCTACTCCAATAATTTGTTTCTAATCCCATTGGGCTTTCCTCACCACAGCTCCATCCAGGGCCTACCACCAACTTCCACCCTTACCCCCAAACCAAAATCCACCACTACCTTCTTCAAGGAATACAGGTACTGTCAATGGGGTGATTTAAATTCTCATCCCTAGGGAAATTTTTTTGCATTAGAGCATTTCCCACCAGAGGGGAAAGAATGACAACGACAATAGTATTAAGAGTTAGCATCTATTTAGACTTAAAGGGTTGCATTTTGTTCTTCAAGTTATCTCATTTGATCCTGACAATAATCGTGTGTGAGATAGGTGTTATTATCATCCCCATTTTACAGATGAATAAACAGAGGATAAGAAAGATTACGTGTCTGTTTAGGGTCACATATCTAGTGAGTGTCTAAGACAAGATTCAAATAACAGAGCTTCCTGACTCCAAATCCAACACTCTAACCACTGAACCAAAATGCTCCTTTTCGGTCCTGACCTAGTTATATCTTTGCCTTATAAATCAGTTCTCCCTCCCTACCAGCTGCCTTTACCCTGTTCCTGGCATCTGCTACCACTTCTACCATTTGACCTTTTTCAGATACTAAAGTCATTTCAGATACTAAAGCATTCTGTTTCTTATCCCCCACTAGACTCCAAGCTTCTTGAAAGTACTATATTTTATTTAAACTTTGAAGCTCTCTTTAGTATCAGTGCCCTGCATACAACAGGTACTTAATGAATGCTTATCAAATTAAATCAAATGCCAGTCTCTGGAATATATGAAGAGAGATGGAAATCAGTACTAGTCTGGATTCCTCCCCTCTTCACCCAGAATCCAAAAGCTCTTGAACCTCAGTTAAAGAAATGAAATAAAATTGAAGAGTCCTCTGTAGTTTATAGAAGGATGCTCTTCCACTAATCTATCCAAGGAGTTACTACTTAAAAAAGATCCCTGTTAAGTCACTTCAATAGCCATGGGACTGAGATGAAACAGGAAAACTGGCAGAAAAATGAGTTTCCTAAGAGAGGTAGCTTTCTCTCTTCCTTATTAGAAGGATGTTTTTGGAACTGATAGCTACTATGTTCTAATCAGCAAGTCAATTTATCTCATATCTCAAAGCAGCCAGCATCCCAGATTACTGAGCCTTACCACAGGAGAGCAATTTTTCCCTCCTTGATCAAACTTCCACTGTGATCTACAGCCCTGCCAGGGCTCACAAAGATTCTCAGTGTGATAACTCATACTTCACCAGCCAGGAAGAGAAAGGACTAAAATTCTGCATGGGGAGAAATGATGAGAACACAAGCAACACTCTCAGCACTTCCTGCCAGTTCCTCATTTCGCATATAAAAAGAGCTCCTTCTGCCTAACTCTAGGTCTGCCTTTCCTGAGTAGGTCACAGATTGTGAGGTGTATATGCAAGTTTTCAGTCACACATTTTCCCCATTCTATGTCAAAACACTCCCCATGCACTAAAGGTGGAGAATTCATTTTATGTTGCTCATTCTTAGGGCTTTTTTTAAATATGAGTAACCATTTTCCTTCTGGAACAAGCCATTATTTATTTATAATTGTTTATTAGCAGTATGATAGATTCAGCATGTGCTGCACAGCAGGAAACATATAATGGGCTGGAGATCTCAGTAGCTAAGCTGCAGAGCAGCCAGATGGCTTATATTCCTAAAGTGCATTCAGAAGATATTAGGGTCATTTGTTAAACTCTGTCTTGTGTTACTGGTTTTTTTAAAATGTTTATTATCCATGTTCATAAAACAAGGTTACTTCTTCCTGATTTAATGGCACCTCTCACGTGATGATGGCTATAACCCAAAAGGGATGAAAGTT
The DNA here is from genome assembly GCF_028372415.1 of Notamacropus eugenii. Lineage (NCBI taxonomy): Eukaryota > Metazoa > Chordata > Mammalia > Diprotodontia > Macropodidae > Notamacropus > Notamacropus eugenii. The sequence goes on from NC_092876.1 coordinate 101,335,933, forward strand.
ACTTCCAGAAAAGCCCTTGAAGTCCAGGAAGGCCAAGCCTTTGCTCTCAGGTCTATGTCTGCTCTTCCCCTCAGAAAGCAAGATCAAGGTTTCTATTGATGCTGTCCCAGTGACCTCTTCCCTTTCCCTTGCTAATGAATCTTGCTGTTAGGAAGCTTGTCCTTAGAACCTTCTTAACCTGCCATGGTTGATTTAAAGTCATTGCTTCTGAACTCCTGCAACAATGGAACAACAAATTCTTAGATTCTTTTCAAAGACTCTCTCATTAAAGAGACCAGGGCAGTCATTGTCTGTGAGGTTGGGAGCCCATACAGTGGGACTCATCTTCAGTGGCATCTTGGTGATATCTGTGAAAGTGCTTTGAAGGGCACAAGATTTGAGTATAATAGAATCTTAGAGATGAGGGGAGGACTTTAAAGATCAACCAGTAATACTGCAGATGTGAAAGTTCTAAAATATTCCACATAACATTTTCCCCAAGGACTTTTTTAGGTTTTTCTAAAAAAAAAAAAACCACCTGAAATGTACATACATACATGGAATTATATATTATATATGTGATATACATATACACATGTATATGTATGTGTATATATGCATATATGTGTGTGTGTATATATATATATATATATATATATATAGAGAGAGAGAGAGAGAGAGAGAGAGAGGGAGAGAGAAAGAGAGAGAGAGAGAGAGAGAGAGAGAGAGAGAGAAAGAGAGATATACACACACGCAAGGAAAGAGAGAGAGAATTGTTCAATCCTTTCAGTTGTGTCTGTTTTTTCCTGTTCCCATTTAGAATTTTCTTGGGAAAAACAGTGAAGTAGCTTGTTGCTATTCAGTCATTTTCAGTCATGTCTGAGTCTTCATGACCACATTTGGGGTTTTCTTGGCAAATATGCTGGAGTGGTGTAAGGGCAAGCAAAGTAAGATCTTTTGCTGTTTTTCTGGGTTGCGTTTTAGCCAATCAAGTGCCTTCAAATGAGTCTTGCCTTTCATTGAGTCAATCAATAATCTTTGATTAGAAACAATATATATCTATATTGTAGAGAGAGAAACAGAAATAAGAGAGAAGAGAGAAGCAGAACTGAAAGAGAAGCAAGAGTGGGCAGACTAGGGCAACTTGCTTGTGGGAAGGTCTACCAGAAAGAATGTTTGTGATGTCAGGAGCCCTGTCTGTTGATCTGTGTTGATTTCTCAGACAGAAGCCCTTTCTGTTGGTCTTTAGGAGCGAATTGAGATGATGGTGCTCGTAATGTGTATAAATATAGGTATAACCCTGTTAAGCTTTGTTTTCCTAGAAACAGAAGTTGTGGGCAGAAGCCTGTGGAGCCTACTGTCAGGCAGAAGCAGGAAGAGTTTGGAGTGGAATAGTCCCCGGGAGCTGAGACAAGGAGCAGGAGCAGAGAGGTGCCTGTTTATGAACCCAGGCAAGAGCTGGAAGTGGTCAGCCCATGGAGAAAAAGCTGTGGGATTTGGAGATCAACCTTGAGTCAAGATGAGAGAGGACTTTACTTGGACACCGTGTATTGATTAAGGAAATTGTTCTTCCAGTGACCTAGGGGTGGATGGTGTGGTATTTTCTGCTACCCCTTAAGGATGCATCGTGCTAGGGAAGACCCCAGCCTGGGACCCCTGACTTTGAGGATGAAACAATATATGCTATGCACCATATGACATAGTGAGTATTATGAGATACATACATGTATTGGGTGACATGTTTTGCTTAAGGATGTTGCTGTGAATGTTATACTTCTTTATTGAAAAATGTTTAGTTTATTGGTGAATAGAGAGTTCATTATTCTGTGCGATTGGACCCTTAAGATTATTCACAGCAGCAGTCCTCAGGTGTGCTGCCATGATGGATGTTACAAGTGATTTGTCATTTCCTTCTCTAACTCATTTTTGCAGATGCAAAAACAGGAAAACAGGGTTAAGTGACTTACCCAGTGTCACACATCTAGTAAGTGTCTGAGGCCAGATATGAACTCACTTCTTCCTCACTCCAGACCCAGTGCTTTATCCACTGTGCTACATGGCATAATATACATGTATGTGTGTATACATATACACATACACACATGTTTTTATATATACACATATATAAGCATGTGTTTATATATATATGTCTGTGTATGAATGTGTAAATACTTGTGTGTGTATGTATGTATATATATACATATACATACATACATATATACATATTCATACACACACTCATATATATATTTCCCTTCCTATTTGTTTTCTGTTGTGCTACCCCTCACTGGAACATTCATATCCCTATAAGAAACATGGGTCTAACTATGTTATTATGCATGATATATTTCTGTGTTTCTAACCTAATGAAATGCTTTTAGAGTCACCCAAGTGACTCTACTCCCCAGTTTCCATTTCTTTTCATGGTTTCACAAGTTGCAGACATTTTCTATCTCTAAGTTAATTTTGGAGAGCCAGAGGTGAATAGATGATAGGGGACTGACCTTGGAGTCAGGAAGACCTGACGTCAAAGTTTTGCCCCCATAGAATACTTTGACCATGGGAAGTAATTTATTCCTTAGCTACCCAGACAACTCTATAAGACTTTAAAAGTTAAATTTCCAGTCAGCAACTTGGTGAAGAGTGTTCCCACACCGATGAAATCTTACACTGAGCTATCCTCACCCTTGTCCCTATTCCCAATTCGTTTACAGCTAAAGTACCTGAGGGACAAATGAGCCAATTCATTTAACCAAGTTTAGTCACACAGCTGAAAATAAAAATCTCCTCTCCTAATGAGTCCAGTACTCCTTCCATTATACTCTATTATGTGAGAGAGTATTGGTATTATAAGCAGTGAGACAGTGCAAAGGATAGGATAGACTTGGGGTCAGGAAGAAAGGGGTTCAAATTCTGCCTCAAGACATTTATTAGGTGTGTGTTCCTGAGCAGCTCACTTAACTTCAGTAAGCCTCAATTTCCTCATTTATAAAGTGGGTCTAATAATAGGCCCTCCAACATAGTATTGTTATGAGGACCAAATAAAAGCACATACACACATATACACACATGGACATACATACACATGCATGAGTGCACACACAAGTAGCTAGTTAGTTCAGTGAATAGAGTGTCTGACATGGAGTCAGGAACTCATTTTCCTGAGTTCAAATACTGCTTCAGAAACTTGCTAGTTGTGTGACCCTGGGCAAATCACTTTACCCCGTTTGATTCAGTTTCCTCATTTATAAAATGATCTGGAAAAAGAAATGCAAACCTCTTCAATATATTTGCCAAGAAAACCCCAAATGGGTTTTTGAATCATGAATCATGAGTCAGCTATGACTCAAACAATTGAATAACAATAACAACATATCTATATCTAGGTATGTAGATCTAGATAGATAGAAGTTTTAAAAACCTTAAAGTGTTATATAAATGCTAGTTATTAATATTACTATTATGAATGATTATTAGTAAAGTATGCTCTTGGAACTATTTTTCTCATTATGATTATTGCATTGTATTGACCTCTTTATATGTTTGCCCATGCTAATTTGCTACCAAAGGTATTCATTTGTTATATATATTGTTGTGATTGTAGGACAGAATTTTAATCTATGTAGATCAACTAGCTCACTCCCTGGCTGCTGCTACTGTCCCATGGAGTTAGGAGTCAGCCTGGATGTTCAAGATGTTGGCCTAAGGGACTGCAGATGCCTAGTCCTTAGGTGGTAGAAATCATTAAATTACCACACATGACAATTTCACTTCTTCCTTTAGAGTATGCTAAGGTAGTCTGCATCCTTTATCTATGTCGAGCTTGTAAGAACAGTGTTGACAGGATCATGAATTCTGTGCTAGTACTGAAGTAATAAGCCTTTGAATGAAGGTTGCATTCACCACTATCTTTGACAAAGTCTGGGAAGGAGTTCAGGCTAAAGATCAATTCTCTGTGGATGAGGTGAGGGAGGTTCTTAAGATACTCCCATTATGGACAGCATTGTGCTGGTTGCACCAGGATTTTGCAGGATCACAGAGTCTCCTAGGTGAAGTCGATAAGCACTCAGACAAATTTGGCCTAACCACCCCTGCAAAAGAAACCAGGTGGATGGAGAATGACTATTGTCTAGATAATGACATGCAAAATTAGAGAGCTCATTCATTAATATATACACCTTTGACAGACACACCAAATAGACGATAAGTTAGACCTGAAATTTTTAAAAAAGGAAAAAAATAACAAGCTAGATAGCCTTTGGAGAATGGCAGTACATCTTTAATGATCCCAAACTTCTCCCTGAAATAAAGAATCATTGTTTCAATGCTAATAGTGTATTCACGTTGTTATATCATTGTTAATCATGAAACAATATGATCTCCATCCAAAGATTAAAAATTGAGAATTATTCATAGGTCAATGGAGAGTCTTGTAGGAGTTGTAACACATAACAAATAAGAAACTATTAATAATAAATCAATTAACAAGTACTTGTTAAGTACCTACTATGGGCCAAGTACTGTGAATTCAAATACAGTTACATCTGCCCTAAATGAGCCTACTGTCTAATTTGGGGTGGGGGAAGAGGGTGTGTGTACAAGTACATATAAAATATAAATGCCATAATTATGAAATTAGTACAACATTCATAATGTCCATATACGTATGTGTTATTTGAGGAGATAGGGCATTAGAGGTTGGAGGGATCAAGAAAGATTTAATGCAGAAGATGGTTTCTAAAAGAGGTACTCTGAGTCAGAGAAAAAATTGGAGAGTGTTTCATATATACCAGAATAGTCAGTGCAAAAGTATGGAAACAGAGGATGGAATTTGGTGAGGAAGGAATACAGATAGGTTCAGTTTGGTTGGATAGTAGAGAGGTTAATGTCCAGCCTTTCCAGCCTCAGATGGGAAAGATGGGCTGGGTCCAGGTTGCATCGGGATTTAAAAGTTAAAAAAAGATCACTTTATATTTTACACTAGAGACAATAAGAAGCCACTGTAGTTGGTTGAGGAGATTCATATGGCCAAATCTGTGCTTAAGGAAAATGGCTGTGCCCACAGTTTGTCAAATGAACTGAAGTGGTGAATTGAGGCAAGGAGACCAAGTAGGTCTCCCTGTTGTGATATCCTAGATGAAAGGTGATATAGTCCTGAGCTAAGTTTTTAGTTGTGTGTGTGGAGAGAACAAGTTGGATATTAGAGACATTGTGAAGGTAGATATGGCAAGAACTGGCACCTGATTGGATAGATGGGGTGAGAGAGAATAAGAATCAAAGATAATGCTAGGATCATGAACCTGAGCCAGTAAAAGGATGATCATGCCTGTGATAGAAATGGAGACATTTGGAAGGGGTAGTAGAGATTGGGGGAAAATTAATTACTTTGGCCATAGTCATAGGATATCTCCAATCTGACGTATTAAATAAGCAATTGATGATATGAGACAGAAGCTAATGTGAGAACAGTAAAAAGAATGTCTTCAAATAGATGCATGCTTGAAAATAAGATTGGCTGATCTGTATTTCTATATATCACTAACAAAGTCCAACCACAAGAGATAGAGAAATTCCATTTAAAGTTAATGTAACAATATAAATTGGGAGTCTACCTGCCAAAAGAAATCCATCAACTATATGAACACAATTAAAAAACACTTTTCACACTAATGAAGTTACATCTAAATAATTGGAAAAATATGAGTTGATCATGGGTAGGCTGAGCTAATATAATAAAAAAGGCCAATTCTATCTAAATTAATTTACTTATTTAGTGCCATATCAAACTACCAAAAATTATTTTATAGAACTAGAAAAAAAAAACAACAAAATTCATCTGGAAGAACAAAAGACCAAGAATAATATCAAGGGAATTAATGAAAAAAAATTCAAGGGAGGCAGTATAGCCATACTAGATCTAAACTTATATTAAAAAGCAGCAATCATCAAAACTATTTGACTAAAATACAGAGTGGTAGATCTGTGGAATAGGTTAGGTACACAAGGCACAGTAGTCAACGACTATAGTAATCTACTGTTTGATAACCCAAAGACTCCAGCTTCTGGGATAAGAATTCACTATTTAACAAAAACTGCTGGAAAAACTGGAAAATGGTATAGCACAAACTAAGTACAGATGAACATCTTACACCATATACCCAGATAAACTCAAATTGAGTACACAATTTTGATATAAAGGCTGATGCTATAAGCAAATTAGGAGAGCACGGAATAGTTTACCTGTCAGATCTGTGGAGAAGGGAAGAATTATGACCAAACAAGTGATAAAGAACATTATGAAATGCAAAATGGATAATTTTCATTACATTAAATTTAAAAGATTTTGCACAAAGAAAGCCAATGCATCCAAGATTATAAGGGAAGCAGAAAACTGGGAAATAATTTTTACAGCCAGTATCTCTGATAAAGACCTCATTTCTAAAATATATATAGAACAGTCAAATTTATAAGAATACAAGTCATTCCCCAATTGTTAAATGGTCAGAGGATGAAGATGAAGAAACTAAACTATCTATAGTCACATGAAAAATGTTCTAAACCACTATTGATTAGAGAAATGAAAATCAAAAAGACTCTGAGGTACCACATCACATCTATCAGATTGGCTAATGTGACAAAACAAAATGACAAATGTTGGAGAATATTGGGAAAAGTGGGACACTAATGCATTGTTGGTGGAGTTCTGAACAGATCCAGTCATTCTGGAAAGCAATTTGAAACTATGTCTAAGGGATATCAAAGTGTCCATACCTTTTGACCAAGCAATAACACTTCTAGGGATGTATCCCAAAGAGATCATAAAAATGAGAAAAGAATCCACATATACAAAAATATTTATAAGAGCTCTTTCTGTGGTGGCCAAGAATTGGAAATTGAGGGGATACTCAACAATTGAGGAATAGCTGAACAACTTATAGTATATAAATGTAATGGAATGCTATTGTTCCATAAGAAATCATGAGCAGGTTGACTTCAGAAAAACCTGGAAAGACTTACATGGACAGATGCTGAGTGAAAGGAGCAGAACCAGAAAGTTCTAAGACAATTCCAAAGGATTCGTGATTGAAAATGCTATCCTTATTCAGAGAAAGAACTATGAAGTCTGAGGGGCCGAGCCAAGATGATGGAGTAGAAAGACAGACCTGTAGAATTTCCCCCCCAAAGCCCATAAAATACTTGTAAAAAATGACTCTAAACAAATTCTAGAGCAATAGAAGCCACAAAACGACAGAGTGAAAGAGATTTCCAGTCCAAGATAGCTTGGAAGGCCAACAGGAAAGGACTATCACACTGGGCACAGAGCAGAGTGCAATCCAGTGTGGGCCACATAACGTGGCAGGGACAGGAGCAGAACAGGCTTCAGGGTGCCACCAGCAGCAGTAGTTCTCAGATTGCTCAACCCACAAATGCCAAAGACATCTTCAAAGGTCAGTGAAAAAGCTCTTTCACCTGAATGAGAAAGGAATATGGGCTGGACCTGCCAGCAGTAGGCACTGCAGCAGCCATTTTTGGAGCTCTCCACTTAAAGACCCTGGAGTAATTGAGCAAGTGATCTGGATCTCAGCCCCGAGCAGCTCTCCTGGATTGCAGAACAGTGCTGGTGATGGAACTGAGAGTGGTTCAGGTGGATCCTGAGCAGAACACAGTACCTCTGGTTGCTCCCATACCAGAGCACAGGCCAGGAGAGGAGTAAATTCCTCTCCTTTGATTGTGCCACCTTGGAGGAACTGAGCACTTACAGATCCCCAGAGTATACTCTCATCTTAACAAAGAACTCAAAAGTCAAGTAACTGGCTGGGAAAGTGCCCAAAAAAGGAAAAAAATATAAGACTATAGAAGATTACTTTCGTGGTGAACAGGTATTTTCTTCCATCCTTTCAGATGAGTAAGAAGAATACATACCATCAGAGGACGACCTAAAGTCAAGGTTTCTGCATCCAAAATCTCCAAAATAAATACGCAATGGTCTCATGCCATTGAAGAGCTCAAAAATTTTTCTGAAAATCAAGTAAGAGAGGTGGAGGGAAAATTAGGAAGAGAAATGAGAGCAATGCAAGAAAAGCATGAAAAGGGAGTCAACAACTTGCTAAGGGAGACCCAAAAAATGCTGAAGAAAAAACACCTTTAAAAATAGGCTAACTCAATTGGTAAAAGAGGTTCAAAAAGCCAATGAGTAGAAGAATGCTTTAAAAAGCAGAATTAGACAAATGAAAAAGGAGATTCAAAAGCCCATTGAAGAAAATAGTTCTTTAAAAATTAGAATGGACCAGATGGAAGCTAATGGCTTTATGAGAAACCAAGAAATACAAAACAAAACCAAAAGAATGAAAAAATAGAAGACAATGTGAAATATCTAATTGGAAAAACAACTGACCTAGAAAATTGATCCAGGAGAGACCACTGAAAAATTATGGGACTACCTGAAAGCCATGATCAAAAAAAGAGCCTAGACATCATTTTTGAAATTATCAAGAAAAACTGCCCTGATATTCTAGAACCAGAGGGTAAAATGAATATTGAAAGAATCTACCAATCACCTTCTGAAAGAGATCTGAAAAGAGAAACTCCTAGGAATATTGTAGCCAAATTCCAGAGTTCCCAGGTCAAGGAGAAAATATTGCAAGCAGCAGCTAGAAAGAAACAATTCAAGTATTGTGGAAATACAATCAGGATAACACAAGATCTAGCAGCTTCTATGTAAAGGGATTGAGGGGCTTGGAATATGATATTCCAGAAGTCAAAGGAATTCAGATTAAAACCAAGAATGACCTACCCAGAAAAACTGAGTATAATACTTCAGGGGAAAAAAAATGATGGCTCAATGAAATAGATGACTTTCAAGCATTCTTGATGAAAAGGCCAGAACTGAATAGACAATTTGACTTTCAAACACAAGAATCAAGAGAATCATGAAAAGGTAAACAGGAAAGAGAAATCATAAGGGACTTTCTAAAGCTGAACTGTTTATATTCCTATATGGAAAGATAATATTTGTAATTCTTGCAACTTTTCTCAGTATTTATGTACTTGGAGGGATTATGCACACACACACGCACATATAGACAAAGCACACAAGGTGAGTTGAATAAGAAGGGATGATATTTAAAAATAAAATTAAGGGGTGAGAGAGGAATATATTGGGAGGAGAAAGGGATAAATGGAATGGGATAAATTATCTCTCGTAAAAAAGGCAAGAAAAAGCTTTTTCAATGGAGGAGAAAAGGGAGGAGGTGAGAGGGGAAAAGTGAAGCTTACTCTCATCACATTTGGCTTAAGAAGGGAATAGCATGCATGCTCAATTTGGTTTGAAAGTCTATCTTACACTAGGGGAGAAGGGGATAAGTAGGTTGGGGAGGATGATAGAAAGAAGGGCAAATGGGAGAAGGGAGCAATTAGAAGTAAATACATTTGGGGAGGGACAAGGTCAAAAGAGATAATAGAATTAATGGGGGCAGGATATGATGGAGGGAAATACAGTTAGTCTTGCACAACATGACTATTATGGAAATCTTTTGCAAAACTACACATATATAGCCTATATTGAATTGATTGCCTTCTCAATGGATATGCGTGGGGAGGGAGGAAGAGAGAGAAGTTGGAACTCAACTTATAGGAACAAATGTTGAAAATTGTTTTTGCATACAACTGGGAAGTAAGAAATATAGGTAATGGGTTATAGAAATCTATCTTGCCCTACAAGAAAAGAGAGAAGATGGGGATAAGGAAAGGGAAGGGTATAATAGAAGGGAGGGCAGATGAGGGAAGTGGTAATCAGAATGCATGGCATTTTGGGGTGGGGGGAGGGAGGAGATGGGGAGAAAATTTGGAACTCAAAATTTTGAGGAAATTAATGTTGAAAACTAAAAATAAATAAATAAACATTAAAAATTAATAAATAAAAATGAAACAAAAAAAGAACCATGAAGTCTGAATACAGATGGAAGCATACTATTTTCTTTCTATTTTTGTTTTGTTTTTATTTCTTCTTTAGTGTTTTTCACTTGGGTTCTAGTTCTTCTTTACAGCATGACTAATGTGGAAATATGTTTAATATGAATGTGTATTTATGGCCTATATCAGATTGTGTATCATCTTGAGGGAGAGGAAGGAAAGGGAGGGGGAAAATTGTCTAACAAAATCTTATAGCAGTGAATGCTGAAAACTAAAAATAAAAAAAAAAATTTAAAAACAAATCAGTTGGTCATATGGCATCAACAACAGATGGTTAATGTACTTCACTGGTATCCCTCATGATTTCAAGAGAAACTAAGGAAGTCCCTGCCCTCCCTTCTATATTGGGTATGCCTACTTTGATGAACTTAAAGATAGATTTGAGGAAGAGTCACACAAGGTGAGCAGGTGTGGATATAGGTTGTGATCTGTATTGTTGTGGAGAGAATAGACACATCCATGTGATCACAGATCCAGATGAGGATTGTCATTGATACTATAATCAATGACAATAGTGACGACTGTTCTCTTCCTTTTGGGAAATGTGATAATGTCGTAGTAGTACATTTATCTTCATAAGGTATCTCTACTAATTAAGCCACAACACAAAACCACCTACCTGCCTCATAGAATTGTCATAGAGAAACATTTTATGAACTACAAATAATACGTAAATGTGACATATTGTAATTCTCGTATATTAGGGCTAGAGAGGACTCTGTAAAGCATTTTAGTGAACATCTTCCTTTTACAAATCAATTAAGTGAAAGCCAGAGTGCTGAAGTGACTTATCCATGATCACTCAAGTACTTTTAACTGCTGTGTTTCAACAATATCAAATAAATTTGTTGTTCAATTATTTCTGACTCTCTGTGGCCTCATTTGGGACTCTCTTGGTGAAATCACTGGAGTGATTTTCCATTTCCTTCTCCAGCTCATTTTACAGATGAAAAAACTAAGGTAAACAGTGTTTAGTGACTTGCCCAGGATCATGTAGCTTAGTAAGCGTCCAAGTCCAGATTTGAACTTAGCAAAGTGAATCTCCCTGACTCCAGGCCTGGCACTTTATCCACTTATCCAACAGATACATTGGTAAAAGGGGATTTTGAAATATGTTTCCTTATTCAAAATGAAAAGAAGCAATGTACCAGAAAAACTGTTGTCTTGCCAAATAAAGTGCTGACTGAAAGACAAAGGCCTGAGTTTCAGCTCTTGGTGCATATTGGGTCACATTTTTTCTCCTCTGGTCTCATTTTCCCCTGACTATTTTTACTATCCATTATCCTTTCCACCATAGAGGAATATTGTGATGTTTCATTTTAATTAGGAAGAGTGGCCCAGAATTACTTTGAGATTGCTTGCCAAGAGTGTGCTACAAATACAAAAACGACATTAACTGTTTAATCTGAAGGAATTGTTCAAGATCCAAATGCCCCCTTACCCCAGGATTTCTGTGAAATTAATTAACCTGACAATTTAGAAATCTCATCTCTCAATAGATTATTGTATGCTGTCCACTAACTCCAAATATCCAGATCTTGAGAATAACAAATTTGTGTGAAATTAACAAGAGCATTTAGTTTATTCTACTCAGAATTCACAAAGTCCAAGTAAATCCAGCTCCTAAGTAGTTTACCAATTATTCTTAAGCATTTTATAGCAGTTATGTAAAATACCCCAGAGTACAAACAGCATTAAAGGTCACTAGAAAATATGTCAAGCTGTGAATATCAAAACATTTTAGTGAAAATGTGAAAATGTGGCTGATAGATCTGCAAAAACCTGGTATTTATGACTATGAGATGTGTCATCCTCACAGTGTCATTGGTAAACATGGTGAAAATTAACTTTTTAAAACTTTCACATCACTTGATATGGTTTTAAATCTCATCAGAAAGACAGGCTTAGAATTATAATTGTTGTAGATAAGAAGTTGATGGTGTCATCCAACTCCTTTGAGGATGTGGGAGGCCAATAGCTGTGGTCCATTACATATGTTTTAAAATTTTATAGTATACTTATCAGTTTTTCATATTTTTTCCTTTCTATTCCTCTTCTTTCTTTTTTTTCTTTAAGTTTCATTTGTTGTATGGGTTGGCTAGCTTTCCAGGACAGGAATATACAAGTCATAGTGGATAAATAGTAGTGTCAAATTCAGATAGAAAGGGGAGCCACTAAACCATAAATAAATGTCCTCGAGAGCCACATATAGGAAACCACATATTAACATTATCTGCATTCTATTGGGTTTTTATTTATATTTACCAATTATATTTTAATCTAGTTCAGGCCCCACTCAGGAGCGTTTTGATACTTCTGATGTTAAAAAAAAAAAAGTTTTTGATGGAAGATAAGAAGGAGAAAGCAAGTTGTTTCAGGTTACTTGTCTCCTGGGTTTGAATCTCACTAGCAACTCTATTGGCCCAGAGTCCAGTCTCCTCTGTTAAATGACTCCATTTGATCAGTTCATACAAGTGAGATCACTTCCTAAGAAATGGATTTATGGTAACCAAACTCACAAGAGACTAATGAATGAATCAAAGCAATTCCTTTACAACGAGGAGCATAGATTTTTGGTGACTAGAATATCCACTATCCAGGACACCTTCTTCTTAGTACCAAAAATACCTAGAAAACCATCAGAAACAACTCAGAGAAACAAAGTACCAGTATCTATATAGTCTCTCTAGTACATTTCACCCATGGACTAAGATAATCCTGATACTGCTTTCTACAGTAAACAATTGCCATCCCACTACAGAGAATATTCTCTGAACAGCTCATACCTTCCACACATAATGTTTTCTTCCTTTAGTCAGCGTTAGATAGCAATCGACCAAATCATCACCCTTCTATTATGACAATATTCCTTCAGAAATGTTAAAGTTAATAGAACCACATCTTATCCTAGGTATGAGTAGGTTTGGTGTGATAGATTTTACAATGGACTAGGGACAAAGGAAATTAGTGCCTTCTAAATTTGAGCTATAAACTAAAATGACACACAGAAAATCCTAGAGCATATTCTGTTTTCTCTGCCAAAGGAAATCATCTTTGGACTGGAAAGGATAGAATAAAAATGGCTAGTGGCATATCAGGTGCCCAAGATAAGTAGGGAGACAGAGAATATCTAACTGCCTTTTTTGAGTTCAAATCATCAGGACCAGATAGATCACATCCCAGGGTGCTGAAAGAACTGGCAGGTATGATTGACAAACCACTATGAACAGTTTTTGAAAGATACCTGAAAAGGGCCAAGATGGTCCCAATATCCCCATAATGAAAGAGAACAGAGGAAACAGAAGTGCTTGCAATCTAGAGACCAATAAGCTTGACTTTGATTTCTGGCAAAAGTCTAGATTGCATTATTAAAAGAATGGTTAGTGAATATCTAGAAAAGGAATCGACAATCACATAAATCTCGCAGGGCTTCAAGATGAGGTTAAAGTCAATGAAACAGATTTCTTGAGAGGATTAATAAACTAGCAAATCATGGAAATCTGAAAGCACAATTTACCTAGCTTCTAGAAAATCATTGGACAAAGCCCTGCCATAGAATTCTTAGGGAAAAGATGATAATATAGGGAAGTGATTCAGTTGGTTGAATGGCTACACATGAGTGGCTATTAATGATTCATTATCACCCCTGAAAGTGGTTTCTAGTAGATAATGAAATAACTGGTAGACATCATCGTAGAAAACTGTAAAGATAGAACAAAGTCTGGAAAGTGTATATCAATGAACTTGGCATCAATTCCTAGGAAAATTCTGGAATGGAGCATTAAAAAGATTTTTGAGAAATGTTTAGAAAGGGAAGCAGTGATTATAAATAAATAGTACAATTTGCCTTATTTCTTTTTTTTTGACAGAACTGCTAAGTTAGTAGATGAAAGGAGTCCTGGGGATATAGTTTTCCAAGATTTGAGTGAAGCTTTTGATAAAATCTATCTCATACTATTCTTGTGGAGATGGAAAGGTTCAAATTAGATGATAATCCAGTTCACTGGATTCAGAACTAGTTGGAAGACTGAACTCAAAGAGTAATTGTTGATGGGTCAATGTCAACACAGAAGGCAGTCTCTGGTGGAGTACTCCAGAGTATTGTGCTTGGCTTTGCGTCACTTAACATTTTTTATCAATGGTTGCATGAAGGCATAGTTGCCATGATTATTAATTTGCAGATGATACAAAGCTAGGAAAGTTGGCTAATACAATTGATAACATAGGATTCAAAAAGATTCTGGATGTCATATTTTAGTAACAATGTTGGTAATCTAGAAAGTGTCTAAAGGTGTGCATCTATGATGGTAAAGGAACTCAAGGTCATATGACACAACCCAATGTAATATAATACAATACACATTTAAAAGTCTGCTATGTGCCAGGAACTATGCTAAAGACTGGGGATGCAACTAAGAAAAGAAAGACCTTTGCCCCGAAGAAGCTCCTAATCTAAAGGAGAAGACAGTACACAAAGGGATGCTAAAAAGAAGGATAGGGAGAAGATAATTAGTAATGGGGGTCTCATAATGTTGAGTCCAAAAGTGTTTTCTTTTGGAATCCAAGAGTGCAGCTAATAGGAAATTATTAGTTAACTGGCTTGTGAGACCTCTTTAAATGGAGGCTATGGGAGGAGGCTTTTGCTCAATCCTCCAACTTGCCAATCAGGAGGGCAAAGGTTGCTGAGGCTACTGGTGAGGTATGAGCCCCAAAGCTGAAGCAGTAACCAAACTGCACAAACTTCAGTTGAAGGAACAGAGGATGTTAAGCTTGAAGAATAGAAGACACAAATTACATATGATAGGAGGTATTTGAAGACCTGTTATGTGAAAGAGGGATTAAATCTGTTCTACTTAGTCAACTGGGAAAGAATAAGGTTCATTGGGTAGCAACTGCAGAGGCAGATTGAGGCTAGGTGTAAGAAAAAACATCCATATACCGTAGTTAGAATTGCCCCAAAGTGGGATGAGTTGTGGTAGGAAATTGTAATTTCTTCCTCATGGGAGGTCCTCAAACACAGGCTAAATGGCCTCTTTAGAAATGTGAGATGCTCAAATTTGAGTCATCTCCACTTCATATGTTCATTTGGACTATTTGTGCCCAACCTGGTAGAGCTTCTGAACTTGTATTGTTGATCAGCCCCAGTCAAATACTCTGCACCCTGATCCCAACATAGTGATGTCATTTTGGTACTCTTGGAGGATGAAGGACAACAACCAGGAAATGGTCAATTGCTAGGCACATTATGGAGGAGATTCTTGTTTGGGTATGGATTGTACTAGAAATACAATATACTAGATGATCTCGAAGATCACAATCTGTGGTTGTCATAGTAAGTAAGAATCATAACAGCTAGCAATTACTTTTTAAAATTTTTCCCCACTTAATAGAATTTTATTTCTTCCAATTATATGTAAAGATAGTTTTCAAAATTCACTTTTATAAGCTTTTTGAATTCCAATTTTTTTTCTCCCTCCCTCCTTCTTCTTTCCTCTCCCCAAGAAGGCATGCAATCTGATAAAGGCTATACATGTGCAATCATATTAAACATATCTCCACAGCAGTCACGTTGTAAAAGAAGAATCAGAACAAAAGGGGAAAACCACGAGACAGAAAAAAAGGAGAGAAAATAGGACCCTTTGATCTATTTTCAGACTCCATAGTTCTTTCTCTGAATGTGGATAGCATTTTTCATCATGAGTCTTTTGGAATTGTCTTAGATCATTGTATTACTGAGAAGAGCTAAGTCTATCAAAGATGATCATTGGACAATGTTGGTTTTACTGTGCTCAGTGTTCTCCTGGTTCTGCTCACTTCACTGAGCATCAGTCCATGTAAGTCTTTCCAGGTTTTTCGGAAGTCTTCCTGCTCATCATTTCTTATAGCATAGTAGTATTGCATTACACTCATATGCCACAATTTGCTCACCCCTTTCCCAGTTGATGGGCATCCCCTCAAACTTTTTGCCACCACGAAGAGCTTTACACTGAGCTTCAAGGTTTACAAAGTGTTTTGCATATGTTTTCTCTGTTTGATTCCCAAAGTAACCCTATAAGATAATACTGTTAGGATCTCCCATTTTATAGATGATGAAACCGAAGTTGTGAGAGATTAAGTGAATCCTTAGGAGCACACAGCTGGCTCCTAAAATGGAATTTGAACTCACATCTTTCTGCCTTTACATCCAATGTTTTATTATGCCACTAACCTGGGCTCTAGTTAGCTAGTATTCTGAGTCCCATATTCTAATTCTAATACAGGGCTTTTTTTAACTGGTTCAGGAGTCAAAATACCTGGATTTAAGACCTAGCTGTGGCACCACTTTCCTTGTAACTTGGAAGGAACATTACATAATGAATAGAGGGCTGGACTTGGAGGCAGGAAGACCTGAATTTCATTCCTGCCTCAGACACTTCCTAACTAGGTAAGTCACTTTAACCTCCCCCAGTTTCAATTTCCTCATCTGTAAAGTGGGATAGCTAAAAGCACCAGCCTCTCAAGGTTATTATGAGGGTCAAATAATAACTTGTTTCACTTTGCAAACCTTGAAATATTGTATAAATACTAGCTGCTTGGGTTGGGCTAGATGAACTGCACAGTCCTTTTCCATCTCCTCTAGTCTGTTTTTTTCCTACTTTAATCATACATTCACAAATCATCTCCTAGGGTGACATCTTATTGCCTTCCCCCCTAAGAACAGGAAGTATACTTTGTTTGGAACTACTCATCATACTGATTTTATGTATTTTGAGCCAGATATTTTCAGGGCCCAAATTCTTGACCAGCCATCAGATAGAAACTTTGAAGAACTTTATTCTATTCAATTAAGAACAACACCCCAAACATATGATAAGTGCCAACATGTGCAAGGTCGTGGGCTTCATTCCTGGAGGCCATGTAAATGGGTTTTTTTATTGTTTTTACTTTCTGTGACCCTATTTGTTGTTTTCTTGGCAGGGAGATATTGGAGTAGTTTCTTTCTCCATCTTATTTTATCAACAAGGAACTAAGACAAACAGGGTTAAATGACTTGCCCAAGGTCACATAGCAGAAAGTTTCTCAGTCTGTATATGAATTCACGAAGATGAGTCTGTTTCCAAGTTCAGTGCTCTATCTACTGCACCACCTAGCTGCCCTATGTAAATTGGTGTTTAATACAACAAAGATTGAGTGGTTGCAGCTTGAAAACCAAAAGAGTGATTCTTTTGGAAGTTGCAGAGACTTCATAATTTTTAAAATGAAGATTTTGCTGCTTTCATTGTTTTTGGAATCAAGTATCATGATACAATCACGACACAAAAGCCTGCCTTAGGTCCCTGGAACTGGGCTCAGAGAATTTATATACTCTTGGTATTGCAGGTTGGTGATTAGGATTTGCTTGTAGAACCAGCAGGGTTTCCAAAACATCAGTGGATTTCTGGCGGTGTCTGTTCAGTCAATGCGAATAGGTGGAAAGGCTTTTCAAGATTGAGCAGTTTATTCAATTGCATCTTCTCCACAAGTGAGTTCTGAATCCTCTCCTTTGGTGGCTTAACAATGAGGCATGGTCGGACAGGAATTTTCCTGATAAGGCTAGAGAGATGACAGTTTCTAAACAAGAAATACCAGAGTCTTCACATGCAACCCAAAGATAACAGTCTAAAACTGCACATACATTTTATACATCTGTACATGCATTTTTAAATGGAGGGTGTTTAAGCTGAGCCATGTCTGGCTCCAGATGTTAAACTTGAAGCTGTGTTCTGTGATAAGAAGCACTCTCATGAAGAGGTCAGCAAAGGCTTTGCCAACTACAGCGAGGAGACATCTCATCGTAAAAGTATTTCCATATCCCTATGGGGAGCTGTTCAGATACTACAGCATCAGCCTAGTCAGGGAAGAGTAAATGCCATGAATTTATGAAAGAATCCTCCTCTATTTCCATCAGAACATTTAAAGAACTCTAAGAACTGATATTGTAATTAAGGTAGAATGATTTGATGCAGTGTACCAGACTTGGAATTGAAAAACCTGAATTACAATTCCTCCATGAGGCTTACTTGTTAGTTGAACTAACAGACAGTTCCCTTCACTTTTTAAACAGAGTTTTTGGGGATCTTCCTTTTAGCCCTTTTTATATTTATTTTTGTTTACCAAGACATAGCTTTTATAAATTATTTTTTTTCACTTAATAAGCACCTATTATGTTTCACCTTCCTCACTCAACTAAAAAAAAAAGGAAAAAAAAAAACTTTGCATATGTATAAAACATATGCACAGTTAAGCAAAACAAATTTCCCCATTGGTGAGCCTCAGCTTTTGCATCTGTAAAATGGGGATAATAATATTCATATTACCTATCTGACAGGCTTATTGTGAAGAAAATGCATTATGAACTCTAACACGCTATAGCAATCTAAATTATTATTCATATTATACTATAATAAGTAGACCAAATGAACAAACCAATGAGTGTTGGATTTGGAGTCAGCATGACTGAAGTTCACATGTTGCCTCAGACACTTAATGGCTGTGTGACTGTGGACAAGTCCTTAAGCTCTCTGTGACTCAGTTCCATCGTCTGTAAAATGAGTTTACTAAGAGGTGAATAACCTTCTTCACAATATTGCTGTCAGTATTAAAAGTGAATTAACATATGTAAAGCACTTTAAAGACCTTAAAAAGCTATATGAATAGAATGAAGAGAATGTTGTATACAGTAATAGCAATATTGTTTTAAGAACAACTTTGAGCAACTAAGACATTTTGACTATTACAAATGTCCAAATTAACTGCAAAAGACATATGAAGGAAGATGCTATCTGCATCCAGAAAAAGAACTGAATAGAAGCATGTACAGAATGATTTTACACACACACACACACACACACACACACACACACACACACACACACATACATATACACACACACACACATACGCATATTTGTATCTAATGGTAGGATGGAGGTGGGAAAAGGAAAAAATAAATTTGCCTGATAACTTTATTATATATTTAAAAGAAATAGCAAATTGTACATAATAGATTTACATTATCATGTGCAACCATCTTTTTTAAACCACACTATATTATGGAAATGCTTGCTTTATTCCATAAATTAAAAATAAAATAAATTTTAAAAAGCTATAGGCTATTGTTGTTATTATTAGCTATTAAGATGCTCACTTTTAGGGTGAAAAGACACTGGAAAAACATAGGATCATAGATTTAGAAGTGGAAGGGACCTCAGAGGGTATCACATTTGGTCCCTTCATTTTACAGATGAGAAAACTGAGGCTCAAAAGATTCAATGACTTGTCTGAGATCATAGAACTAGTAAGCAGAAGTATCTGGATTTAAACTCAAGTTTTCTGATTCTGAAAGCCAACGCATTCCCCTGTGCAACAAGGAGACTCAATTAGCCAGATAGAAGTTGAAGAAACACAGCATGAAAGAGACCTAAACTAGAAGAACAGGAGGAAAATTTATGTTTTTTTTTTCTTTTTTGAAAGGTTATTTCTCAAAGAAAGTTCAAAGGGCAGAGCTTACTCCTTCTACAAGGAAGAGCTAGCACTGCACCTGAAAACACTGACTGAGAGGTAGAAACTGTACACTGAGATTGTGAGCTCCTTGAGGGCAGGGATTGTCTTTTGGCTTTTTTTGTTTCCCCAGTATTTAGCACAGTGCCTGGCATATAGCAGGTGCTTGTAAGTCAATTGATTGATTGGACTGATTAATTGAGAAAAACTTCACAATCTCATGCCCTCTTGACAGTCTTGGAAGCAGTGGAGTAATCTCTGCTTGCAGTAGCCACAAGGAGAAAGGAGAAATTCCTCATAGATTCTATATTCAAGAGAGTCTACATGCTGAGAAAAACTTGTATATCAGTAGGAAAAAGGGACAGTTATAAAAGAAATATTACCGAAAGACTTTAGCAGCCCTGAAGCCTCAGAAGCATGAGAAGTCCCTCAACTCAAATGCCCTTTCATGTGGGTAGCCTTGACATATGTGCTTTTTTATTTGTATGACCATCTACACATATGCCATGGTCACACATTACCAAAGTGTATGCCACTTTATATGTGTGTCTAATGTATATACATTCTTCTCACTGATGGTGTGTCTGTCTATAAGAGTGCATCTCATGTTTCTAGGGGAACAATTTTATTGTTATTTTTCTTACTATGTTATTTTATTAAATTATTAGATTTGAATTAATTGTGTACTTTGGTTACTAGGAAGGTCAATATACAGATAAGAGCTTGTGTGCAATGGTTTTAAATGCAAAAAGAACAACAGATTCATGTTGTCATTCATGCATTTTATCAGAATACTTGATACCACAGTCTGAATCCACTTTGCAAGTTGGGGCACACTTTGCTCTAATATCTATACTGAGAGTTAGGTTCCCTCATGGAGGAGAAAATAAAGTGGCATACAGAAAATTTTTTCACTCTTCAGGTTATGGGAGGAAATGAAGAATTCCTTAAAATAAAAAAAAATTAGAAGAATTTCAATGTAAAAAACAAAATAAAAAGCATTTTATTAGCCAGATGAGAATCCTGGTCTATATCAGGAAATTAGATAGTGAAAGAATGTCACACAGAAAAGAAAAGAACTATTAAAAACTTTAGCTAAAAATAGATTTAAGGTTTTCCCTAAAGAAAAAGGAGCTACAAAATCTAAAGAGGAAACTGTTCTCCAAGGAAAGATCATATGGATTCATTGGTCCTTTTAAGAGGAAGAACAGTTAGAATAAAGTAAAAAAGAGACAGGTAGTAGTAGTTAATGATACTGTGCTCTGAAACAGTGAGGCAGACATTTGTTGATCTAATAATATCTAATAATATCAAGAGAAAGGTCTGATGTCTTCCAAGAGCTTTGATCTAAGACTTGACAGGGTATCACCCAAGACTTATGAAACCAAGTAATTAATACCTACTTCCAGTGATTCACAGGGGCACAAATGATGATACTAGAAGGAAACTAGAAAACTGCATGTAATATGACTAAAGATAATAGAAATTTGGGCAAGAAACAAAAAGCCTTCAAAATATATGTGATGTATTCATTAACATTGCTTAATTATAGTAAAAGATTTATAGATGAAGGCAAATTTGGGAAGTGAACAGATGATTAAGAAATTGATGCCTGAGAATGAAATTTGGATTTTTGGAACACATTAAAATCTAGAAATGATAGGTTCCTGGTCAGGAATGGAGTTGCACTTAAGAAGGGATGGGACTAAAGTATTTGTAGGCTTCTAAATATAATCAAAAGAACTGTAAATGAAAAAGAAAAGGTGGAGGGAAACTATATCCTCCACTTGAGAATATCCAAAGAAGATAAAGAAGAAAAAGGAGGAGGTATCTAAAGATGATAAAGAAGAAAAAGAAAGAGGAGGAGGAAGAAGAAGACAAGGAGAAAAGGAGGAGAGGGAAGAAAAGGAGGAAGAAGAGGAGGAGAAGAAGGAGGAGGAGGAGGAGAAGGGGAAGAAGAAGAAAAAGGAGGAGGACAACAATGAATAAACAAAAAACATGCTGATAATAATTCAATGAGGCAAATTTGACCTCATAAGTATCACTGACACTTGCTTAGACTTTTGCCTATGATTAGAATATGATTCTGGAAGAATACTGTGTTTTTAAAAGAAACACTGAAGGAAAGTGTGAGTGATAGAATAACCTTGCATATTAGCAATTAATTGTATGATGGAATCCAGGAACCCAAGAGATGAAGTATGCTTGAAAGTATTTATGAGAAAAAAAATCACAGAGCTGATATTTTCACCTGAATATAATACAGACCACCTAGAAAGAAAGAAGTATGAGGAATTTGCAGAGGAAATTGCAAGCCTAGCACAGAGATGAGATACATCAGTGATGTGAGACTAATTATCTAGATATCCTCTGGAATGTTTTCTGCCAAAAGCAGAATAACTAATACTTTCTTATTTTGAATTTTAACGATAATTTCATCCTTCAAAAAGTTGAAAAGTCAGGAGCCAAGATAGCGGAGTAGAAAGACACACATATGCTAGCTCCGAACCCACAGCCCATAAAATATCTGTAAAAAAGAACTCCCAACAAATTCTGGAGCAGCAGAAGCCACGGAACAATGGAGCAGACAAGATTTCTGTTCCAGAGAGCCCTGAAAACCTCTCACAAAAGGTCTGTCGCTCTGCAGACCAGGAGCCGAGCCCAGCCCTGCCTTGGCCACACGGCACTGAGAGGAGCAGATCCAAGCAGTCTTCAGGGACAGAATCTCCAGCGGCCACGCGGGTCCCTCCACCCATGGGCCCCAAAAGTTGGTGAGAGGGTCTTCTCAGCTTGCCAAGAGGGGAATGGGGTGCCCCCATAACTCAGGCCCCTTCGGGAGGCAGAAGTGGAGGCAGGAGCAGACAGGGGCTCCCAGAGCAGGCAGGAGCCCAGATCCATTATTGAAGGTCTCTGAATAAACCCCCTGAGGGAATTGAGCCAGTGAGGTGGCCCTGCCCCCACCTGAGCACCTGAACTTAATCTCACACTGAATAGCAGCCCTGCCCCCACCCAAAGCCCTGAGGCTAGGAAGCAGCATTTGAATCTCAGACCCCAAGCACTGGCTGGGAGGATCTGGAGGTCAAGTGGGTGTGAAGAGAATATTCAGAAGTCAAGTCACTGGCTGGGAAAATGACCAGAAAAGGGAAAAAATAAGACTATAGAAGGTTACTTTCTTGGTGAACAGGTATTTCCTCCCTTCCTTTCTGATGAGGAAGAACAATGCTTACCACCAGGAAAAGACACGGAAGTCAAGGCTTCTGTATCCCAGCCCACCCAATGGGCTCAGGCCATGGAAGAGCTCAAAAAGGATTTTGAAAATCAAGTTAGAGAGGTAGAGGAAAAACTGGGAAGAGAAATGAGAGACATACAAGTAAAGCATGAAAAGCAGGTAAACACTCTGCTAAAGGAGACCCAAAAAAATGCTGAAGAAAATAACACCTTGAAAAATAAGCTAACTCAACTGGCAAAAGAGGTTCAAAAAGCCAATGAGGAGAAGAATGCTTTCAAAAGCAGAATTAGCCAAATGGAAAAGGAGGTTCAAAAGCTCACTCAAGAAAATAGTTCTTTCAAAATTAGAATGGAACAGATGGAGGCCAATGACTTTATGAGAAACCAAGAAATCACAAAACAAAACCAAAAGAATGAAAAAATGGAAGATAATGTGAAATATCTCATTGGAAAAACAACTGACCTGGAGAATAGATCCAGGAGAGACAATTTAAAAATTATGGGACTAACTGAAAGCCATGCTCAAAAAAAGAGCCTAGACATCATCTTTCATGAAATTATCAAGGAAAACTGCCCTGAGATTCTAGAACCAGAGGGCAAAATAAGTATCCAAGGAATCCACAGAACACCACCTGAAAGAGATCCAAAAAGAGAAACTCCTAGGAACATTGTGGCCAAATTCCAGAGTTCCCAGGTCAAGGAGAAAATATTGCAAGCAGCTAGAAAGAAACAATTCAAGTATTGTGGAAATACAATCAGTATAACACAAGATCTAGCAGCTTCTACATTAAGGGATAGAAGGAGGTGGAATGTGATATTTCAGAAGTCAAAGGAACTAGCACTAAAACCAAGAATCACCTACCCAGCAAAACTGAGTATAATACTTTTGGGGAAAAAATGGCTTTTCAAAGAAATAGAGGACTTTCAAGCATTCTTGATGAAAAGATCAGAGCTTAAAAGAAACTTTGACTTTCAAACACAAGAATGAAGAGATGCATGAAAAGGTAAACAGGAAAGAGAAGTCATAAGGGACTTACTAAAGTTGAACTGTTTACATTCCTACATGGAAAGACAATATTTGTAACTCTTGAAACTTTTCAGTATCTGGGTAGTTGGTGGGATTACACATACACACACACACGCACACACACAGAGACAGAGAGCACAGAGTGAATTGAATAGGATGGTATCATATCTTAAAAAAATGAAATCAAGCAGTGAGAGAGAAACATATTGGGAGGAGAAAAGGAGAAATGTAATGGGACAAATTATCTCTCATAAAAGAGGCAAGCAAAATACTTTTTAGTGGAGGGAAAAACAGGGGAGGTGAGAGAAAAACATGAAGTTTACTCTCATCACATTCCACTAAAGGAAGGTATAAAATGCCCATTCATTTTGGTATGAAAACCTATCTTACAATACAGGAAAGTAGGGGATAAGGGGATAAGCAGGGTGGGCGGGGGATGATGGAAGGGAGGGCATGGGGAGGAGAGAGCAATTTGAGGTCAACACTCATGGGGAGGGACAGGATCAAAAGAGAAAATAGAAGTAATGGGGGACAGGATAGGATGGAGGGAAATATAGTTAGTCTTATACAACACGACTATTATGGAAGTCATTTGCAAAACTACACAGATATGGCCTATATTGAATTGCTTGCCTTCCAAAGGAAGGGGTGGGGAAGGAGGGAGGAAGAGAAGTTGGAACTCCAAGTTTTAGGAACAACTGTCAAGTACTGTTCTTGCTACTAGGAAATAAGAAATACAGGTAAAGGGGTATAGAAAGTTATCTGGCCCTACAGGACAAAAGAGAAGATGGAGACAAGGGCAGAGAGGGATGATAGAAGAGAGAGCAAATTGGTGATAAGGGCAATTAGAATGCTCGGTGTTTTGGGGTGGGGGGAGGGGACAAAAGGGGAGAAAATTTGGAACCCAAAATTTTGTGAAAATGAATGTTAAAAGTTAAATAAAAAAAAAAAGTTGAAAAGTCAAAAGGGGCAAATTCTATTCTGGGATTGCTTTTGGCCAAATTGAGGAACTCGTTGCTGGAGTAGGAATAATGGGAACATTGAGAGAAAGTGATTGTTCAGTTTTAGAATGCAAAGTAGAAAACAGAGTGAGAAATGCAGCCTACATTTTTGCAAAGGAGATTCCAAAGGATTCAAAGTATAAGTAAGATCCAATGGATAAAATTCTATAGGAGAAGTTAGCCCAGGAGGAATCAGACTCAAAGATGAAATTCTAAATATGCTAAATATTCCCAATAAACAGGAAAAGGGAAGTTGTTTCAAAAGACCAACACAGATGAACAAGAAATTTGTTAACAAAACTAGAGTTTAAAGAAAGGCATTACAAAAATATAAATGTAAGATCAGAAACTGGTCCCAAAAAGCTGTCAGGAATGTTGAGGCTTTTAATATGCTGAGACTAATTAGGAAAGATAAGAATGACAACAACACAAGTAATTTTAAAGCTTTATTAGAGGAAAGAGAAGGATGAAATAAGGTCTTGAACAGCTCAGAGTGGATGGGATGATGATAACTCTAATTGTTTTTTATATTTTCTCTGCCAAAGAGAATGATTTTGGGAATACAAAGTACAGAAGAAACAGAGCTAATAGGAAGTTAATATTCAAGATAAATGAGGGGATGAGATTGCATAGTTGCCCCTGGCTCAGAGGAAGCACATCCTCACATATAGCAATAGCTACTGATGTTGAGGATGAAGTCAAAAAGGTGGAGGAGAGGAAGTATTACAACCTAGCTCTCCCAATATTCCCCTCCAAACAACTTTAAAATAATTCCACAAATCAAATTCTGGAGTGGTATAGCCAACAAAAGCTCAGGATAAAACATTTTTCTAGCCCAAGACACCTTAGAAAGACAGAAGCAGATGTCTACAGCACTGGGGGATTGGCTCAGAGTGCAGCACAGGGGCAACACTAGCAGTGAGCCTTGGAGGCAGCTAGAGAAGCAATAGTAGCAGCAGCTTCAGGAACTCTCAGCTCAGACACAGAAAAGGGACTGGACAAGGGATACCTGTGCTAGCACTGGGTACATGACCAGGTGATGTCCAGCAGCTCCATTGTCCATATCCTGTTCTGGGTTGCAGTTCTAGGACAGAGAGGAGCGGTAGTGCTTGCAGCTGCAAAGAATCAGAGACCTTTCTTGCTTAAGGATCAAAGCACAGAATAGAACACCCATGACAATGTCTGTCCCCAGGTCGAAGCATCTTGGAAACACACACAAAAACACTTACAGAGCACTCAGAACTAGCTTTGAAAATAATAGCACAAAAAAGTCTGAAGTTTGAGACAATGCCTCCCCAACCCCAGGTGAGCAAAGCCTATCTTTAACATGAAATTCAAAGTCAAGAAATAGAGTAGGAAAATGAACAAACAATAAAAAAAACCTGACAATAAAAAACTACTATGTTGATGTGGAAGATCAAGACACAAATTCAGAAGAGGACAATGAAGTGAAAATAGCTTCAAGCAAAGTCTCAAAAAATTCCAGTTAGACACAATCCTAACAAAAATTCCTTGAAGCAAGAGCAAAAATAAAATTTTAAAAATCAAATAAAAGTGGTGCAGGAAAAATGGAAAACAAATGAGAGCAATGCAAAAAAATATGAAAATAGAATTTATAGCTTGACAAAAGATACAAAAATATGGAAGAAAAAGCACATTAAAAAGCAGATTTGGCCAAATGGCAAAAGAGGTACAAGACTTCAGTGATGAAAAATAACTACTTAAAAAGCACAATTGGCCAAATGAGAAAAGAAATGCAAAAGCTCACAGAAGAAAATAATTCCTTAAAAATTAGAATTGGGCAACTGGGAGCTAATGACTCCATGAGACAACAAAAAACAATGTCAAAAGAATGAAAAAATTGAAGAAAATGTGAACTATCTCATCAGAAAAACAAATGATCTGGATAATAGATCAAGGAGAGATAAAAGTATACAGTATATTTTTTAGTGTGAATTATTGGACTACCTGAATGCCACAATAAAAAAAAAGAGTATACACAATATATTTCAAGAAATTATAAAGGAAAACTGCTTTGGTACACTAGAACCAGGGGGTAAAAATTGACACGGCCCTCCTATCATCTCTTGAAAAAGATCTCAAAATGAAAGCTACCAGGAATATTATAACCAAATTCCAGAGTTCCCTGGTCAAAGACAAAATGTTGAAAGCAGCAAGAAAGAAGCCATTCAAATACTATGAAGACACATAAAGGATCACACAAGATGTAATAGCTACCACATTAAAGGAGTGGAGGGCTTGGAATATGATATTCCAGAAGGCAAAGGAGCTAGGATTACAAACAAGAATAACCTACCCAGTAAAACTGAGTATAATCCTTTTGAAAAAAAAAAAAAAAGAAAATTTAATGAAATAGAAGACTTGAAAGAAATCCTGATTCAAGAAAAACAGAACTAAGAAATTTTGACATTCAAACACAAGATTTCACAAAAAGATAAAAATGTAAACATGAAAGAGAAAGTGCAAGGGATTTAATAAGGTTAAACTGTTTACATTCTTATAGGGGAAGATCATACATGTAACTCCTAAGAACTTTATCATTATTGGGGCAGTTAGAAAGAATCCACATAGACAGGGAAGATGGGTCTGATGTTGGGATGGATATAAAAATATTGGGGGGGGGAGAGAAACAAGGATTCACTGGGGAAAGGGGGAAGAGAAAGGAAAAATGGAGAAAACTATCTCACATGAAAGAGTCATTGCAAGGAAGAGCTTTTACAATGATGGTAGAAATGAAGGGGCAGTGCTTAAAACTCATTTTCATCTGAACTGGATCACAGAGGAAGAAGAGCATATGAACATGCATGTACATATATTACATATTATACACACATACACAATCTATAAATTGGGTATAGAAATCTATCTTACCCAATTTGGAAAAAGGAGAGAAAAGAGACAAAACAAAGGGGAAAGTGATAAAAGAGAGGGTCAATTATGGAAGGCAGTGGTCAGAAGCAAAATGAACTTTTCAGGACATTCAGGGTAAAAAGGGAGAAAAGGATAAACAGAAGAAAATAGGATGGAAGGCAATGCAATAAATAGGATGGAGGACAATGCAATTAGTAATCATCACTGTGAATGTGAATGGGGTGAACTCACCAATAAAACTGAGGTGGTTAGCAGAATGGATTAGAAACCAAAATGTATCAATATTGTTTATAAGAAATACATTTGAAACAGAAAGGTATGAAGATAAAAGGCTGGAGCAGAATCTATTATGCATCAACTGAATTACAAAAAAAAAATGTAAGCAGCATCATGATTTCAGAGAAAGCAAAAGCAAAAAAAGACCAAATTAACTGAGATTATTTAGGGAAACTCCATTTTGCTAAAAAGTACTAAAGACAATAAAAATATCAATACTAAACACATATATGCTAAATGACACAACATCCAAATTTTTTTTTTATTTCTCTACACACTTTATTATTATTTTAAACTAGTATTGCACCATGGAAATACATTCTGGCTCTCATACAAAGAAGCCAACAGATATAACTCCAATAAAAAATATAACCTAGAAACAATATTTTGGCAATAGAAAAATATGTTTTTCAGGGTTATGCTATTAAGAAATAGCTCTTTTTAAATGATACTTCTGGCTCTACTAAAGTTATCCTTTACTTTCTTTTTCTTATAATGATTTCTATATATATGGGATAGTCTATATGCTGTGTTTGCAAATAACTTTTTATCACTTTTTTAAAAATAAGCTTTCCTCATTAATTCTCATTGATTGCTTCTCCAAAAGAATTTCTAAATAATGATTCAGGAAATTCAAACCCTAGTCATTCTAAGTATTTTTCAACAAATATGACTTCTTCTTTATTTTTAATCTGCATTGGCAGGAAGAATATTCATTCCAAGTGTTTCTAAAACTAATGAAATCACAAGCTTAGTTCCACCTGACCCCTCTCACCTCAAAAAACCCTAACCCAGCCCTGGCCCTATACTTATAAGTAGCATTGGGTCAAAGTATCATTAAGCAAATATAAAATGTATGTATGAACAATGAAATACCAGAAAAAAAAAAGTTAAGCCCCAACATTTACTATTATACCTCTAAATACTAAGTTAAAAATAAAATCTGAGTATTAAAAATTGTTCTCATTTAAATAAATACTATAATTTCTCCCTAATTTAGTCTGAATGAAAATATTTTTGCAAAAAAATTTCTATCTGCAGATATTTTGATGCAATGCCTTTCTTGAACACAGCATGTCAGGTCTGAGAGCTAAGGGAGTGGGAATTACTCATCAAGTATTAATATTTTGTTACAGTGATTAAATGGTCCAGAAAGAAAAGCTTGAAATTCTTTCACATGTATATTGCAGTATCAACTGCTCCCCTCGCCTTTCATATGAAATTACTCACATCCCATGAATAAGTGGAAGTAGGTTGCATAGTCTCCATATTCTTTGATGTAGTTTAGCTTATGTTCCTTTTCTCAAGGCACCTTTGGGCATGGTTAAGGAAAAAATTTAGTACCTGACCACAGAGGGCAAGTCTACATCATCAATGCCAAAAAACAATTGGTCTGCTTTGCTCTGTCCCATGCCATACTGGATCCATTTCCCAGGCTCACACAGAGCTGAGCTTGTGTGCCAAAGGCCACTCTGGCCCCACTGATATGACAGTTTCACTTTTAGTCCTCTGAGATTTTGCACCTAAAAACAGCAGACTCTATCATTCTGTGTCCCAGCCTAGCTGGGACAAGGTGACTACTGGTGACCTAATATATTGGATGTTAAACTTAGAAGCTTACCTGGAAACACTTCCAGGGTGGCAGTGCCCATAGCTTTTCCATATCTATTAGCAAACAGGAACAATGCCATGTACAAGAATTCTGTATGATGGTTCTAATCCCACTCGCTCATCTCAACTTAAATGTACTTGTTTCTGGGTCCTGCAGGTGTATTTATATTTGACAAATTTAGAAGAAATAAATGGTTTATATATTTAGATCACAGAGAAGCATTTTCCCCTATAAGCATAGATGCATATTTTAAAGTAAATACTGCCTGAAAAAGAGATGTCAATTTGGTAGTGGTATTTTAGCTAGTCTATAGGAAGAGTTCCTTGAAAAAAAACTCTATTAATATAGGAAGAACTTATAAATTTGGATTCTAACAATCTATCGGTTTTTTAAAAAAGGGCTTTCTTCTTAAAGTCAAATTCCAAACACAGTAATCATCACTGATTGTGAATATAGAAATGACACTTAAAATGTATAGAATTTTTTTCCTTTCTAAGACCGGATGTTTTCTAAGTAGGAAGCAAATATTTCACTAATATGTACATTTGCAACTTATGCCTACACACGGCCCTCACTGTGTAATGTAATGGTGCCTTGTACTACCATGCTGAAGTGTCCTGTCATGGAACAAGAAGCACTTTGGATGAATAAGACAAACCAATGTTCATTTTCCTTTTTTAAGTGAAGAAATCATTTGATCTTGCCCTGTGCACTTTTCTCATAAGAGTTTGAGAAAAGGGACCTGAAAGCAGATCTGAGATCCATAGGAAAGTTCTGCTCTAGCGTTTTATCACAATTTGTTCATATGCGCCAGATTCCACTCTATTTGGAAGGTGATGACTGCCAAAAGATGTGCTCCCCCCAGGACCCACAAATACCTCAGCCCTTCTTCTTCTGCACTGGAGACTAGGCTGAAGTCTTAACTTTGCAATATTTTTTCAACAACATCATCTGCATCCACTTTGGTAGCATCAACAC
This sequence comes from Notamacropus eugenii, assembly GCF_028372415.1. Taxonomy (NCBI): domain Eukaryota; kingdom Metazoa; phylum Chordata; class Mammalia; order Diprotodontia; family Macropodidae; genus Notamacropus; species Notamacropus eugenii. The sequence goes on from NC_092876.1 coordinate 101,366,417, forward strand.
GTTTTAGCTGAGATTCCCCAGAATCTTGCTTCACAGAATGCCTGTTGAGTTTTTCTGATGATTCATCACTATCTTGTTTAATGCATGTATCAAGATTAAGATAAACTATTTTCTATTCAGTGTCCTCACTTGACTCTAGGAGCATCCAAACTCTTAAAGAAAAAGTAAATGTCATTATAGGAGGAAATAGACAGCAAAAGTATACTGGTGGGGAATCTTAACTTTCCTCCCAGAATTGGATAAATCTAAATATTAAAAAGTTAAGAAATCAGTTAAGGAGATCAATAGAAATTTAGAAAAGTTAGAAATGATAGATCTCTGGAGAAAATTAAATGGGAATAGAAAGGAGTTTGAAGAAGTCATAAATGAGCTCCCCAAGAAAAAATTCTCAGGACAGGATGGATTCACAAGTGAATTCTAACAAACATTTAAAGAACTAATTCCAATAATAAATAAACTATTTTTTTAAATAGGTAAAGAAGTTTTACTAAATTCCTTTTATGACACAAATATGCTTTTGATACCTAAACCAGTGAGAGCAAAAGCAGAGAAAGAAAACTATAGAACAATGTAATAATGCTATAAAAATTTTAAATAAAATACTAGAAGATTATAGTAATATATCACAAAGATCACACATTATTACCAGGTGGGATTTATATCAGGAATGCATGATTGGTTCAGTATTAGGAAAAGCTATTAGTATAATTAACCATCTCAATAAATCACTTAGCCCTTGGCTTAATCCACTGGAAAAGGAAATGGCAACCTACTTTAGTATTTTTGACAAGAAAACCCCATGGACAGTATGGTACATAGAGTCACAAAGAGTCAGACATGACAGAATTACTGAAAAACAGCAAGTTGAGGCTATGTGATAAAAATGACAATCCTACCTAAGTTTATCTACTTATTCAGGGCCACACCAATCAAACCACCAAAGTATTATTTTGCAGAGCTAAGAAAAATGACAAAATTCACCTGGAAGAACAAAAGTCAAGAATTATCAAGGTGATCAATGAAAAAATTTAAAGAAAATATCTGTTACTATTGTTTAGCAGTAACAGATTTCAAAACATATTACACAGTAGTAATCACCAAAACATTTAGGTATTGGCTAAGAAATAAAATGATGCATCACTGGAACACAATATATAGTAGTAAATGATGATAGGAATCTACAGTTTGATAAACCCAAAGATCTGAACTTTGGGGGCAAGAACTAAATATCTGACAAAAATTGATGAGAAAATTGGGAAGCAGTAAGGCAGAAATTAGGCATAGTCCAACACCTCACACTGTAAACCAAGATAAGGACAAAATAGGTATATGATTTACACATGAAAGGTAGTATCATAAGCAAATTAGAGGAGCATGGAAGACTTTACCTCTCACATCCACAAATAAGGGAAGAGTTTATGACCAGACAAGAGATAAAGAAGATCACAAAAAGTAAAATGGATAATTTGATTACGTGTAATTTTTTTTTGTACAAACAACTCTGATATAGACAAAATTACAAGGAAAGTAGAAGCTGGGGAAAATTTTATAGGGAGTTTCTCTGCTAAAGGCCTTATTTCTTAAATTAATAGGGAACTGAGCCAAATTAAAAAAAAAATAAAAGCCATTCCTCAATTGTTAAATGATCAAAGGATACAAATGGGCAGTTTTCAGAAGAAGAACTAAAAATTAATAATCCTATGAAAAAGTTCTCCAAATCACTACTGAATAAAGAAATGCAAATTAAAACAGCTCTGAGGTATTACCTCACACCTGTCAAATTGGTTAATATGACAGAAAAGGAAAATGAAAATGCTAGATGGGGTGTGGCAAAATAGGCACACTAATGCAGTGTTGGTGGTGTTATGAACTGGTCCAACCATTCTGGAGAGCAATTTGGAATTATGCCCAAAGGGGCATAAAACTGTGCTTACCCTTTTGCTCAATAATGCCACTACTATTTCTATATTCCAAAGAGACCAAAGAAAAAGACATTTACCTGTATATACAAAAATATTTATAATAGCTCTTCTTTTGTTGGCAAAGAATTGGAAATTGAGGGGATGACTATAAAATGGGGAATGGATGAACAAGTTGTAGTATATGATTTTGATGGCATCCTATTGTGCTATAAATAACAATAAAAGGTATGGTTTCTGAAAAACCTAGAAAATCTTATATGAACTGATCCAGTGTGAGTGGAAACAAGAACCAATTGCAGACCATGAGAACAACATTATAACGCTGATCATCTGTGAATGACTTAGCTACTTTAATCAGAGCAATGATCCAAGAAAGTTGCAAAGGGTTCGTGATGAAAAATGTCTGCAGAAAGACAACTGATAAACTCCGAGTATATTTTTTCAATTTCTTTGTTTTTCCTGCTTTTCTTTGTTGTTGTTGCTGCAACATGGCTGATAAGGAAATGTTTTGCATGACTTCACATGCATAATTTATATTATATTGCTTGCCTTCTTAAGGGGTAGAGGAGGGATTGGATAGAGGTAGAAAATTTGGAGAAAATTTTTTTAAAAAATGAATGTATAAATGAATAATAAATTTATAAAAAGAACTAATGGATGGTATTGCTAAATCACTATAATGATCTTTGAAAGATCCTGGAAAAAGTGGAGATGCAGCACAGAACTGGCAAAGGGCAAAGATTATCCAAGATATCAAAAAATAGAGGGCAACGAAATATCCAAACTACAAGCCAATGAGCTTGGCTTCAAATCATGGCAACATTTAGAATTTATTATTAGAGGATATTTAATGAAAAGCAAGTTTTGATCATATATTACCATTCTGGATTCATTAAGAACATGTCATTCCAGGTGAACTTGTACTTCCTTTTTAAAAATAGCTCTTATGTTGGTAAATTAGGGAGATGCTGCAGATACAGTTTATTCAGAGTTTAGCTAAGCATTTGTTTGTCTCTCATGATACTGACAAGATGATACCTAGAGGCAGACAAATGGTGAAGTGGACAGAATGCTGAACCTGGATCCATGAAGCTCTGAGCTGAAATCTAGCCTCAGACCCTTACCAGTTGTGTGACTGAGCAAGTCACTTAACCTCTATTTGCCTCATTTTTTTAATCTGTAAAATGGAAATAATAACAGAACATACATTTCAAAGTTATTGTGATAATAAAATGATATGCATTTGTAAAGTGCTTTAAAAACTTTAAAATCCTATGTAAATGCTGGATATGATTACTGTGATATTGAAGAGAAAGATGTAGAAACAAGAGTTAGATGATGAAAGAGCCAGATGAATTTAGAACTAATTGAATGGTCAGACCCAAAGAGAAGTGATTAATCATTCAGTGTCATCTTGGAAGAAAGCCCTAGGGATTGTGCTTAACTTCATGCTGTACACTATTTTTATCAATGACTTGTATGAAACTATGGGTGGCTATAATGGTTTCCAAATTTGAGGATGGTACAAGGCTTCTGGGAATGAGTTAATACACTGGATGACAGAGTTAAGATTAATAAAGATCCTTACCAGAATAAAAGAGTGAGTCTAAGATGATGAATTATATTAAGCATAAATATAAAGTTGCATTTGGGTTTGAAAACTCAGCTTCACAGATACAAGATATGGAGGATGTGTCTAAATAGCGAATAAACTTTAAAATATTTAGTAGTGATAGCAGATTGCAGGCTCTAAATATGAGTCAATAGTACACTCACAGTCAAGAAATTGATGCATTAAGAGGGGGATAAGAAGGTGATTACCATACTGTACTATGGCTCTACCAGAGACTACATCTAAACTTTGTTTAGTTTTGAGAGACCCCTTTTAGGATAGATATTGGTAAGCTGGAGAACAACCTGAGGATGGTAATTCGAACGAGGATATTGGAGTTCATACCATTTAAGGATCATTGAAGGAACTAGAGATGCATATCCTGGAGGAGACAATGCTTAGAAGATAAGTTTTAGCTGTCTTCAAATATCTGAAGGCTTATCCTTTGGAAGAATTAAATTTGTTCTGCTTGAGACTAGAGAACAGAATTAGGAACAAAGTATGAAAGTTGCAAAGAAGTCAATTTAGATGTGATGTGAGGAAAAGCTTCAAAATATTTAGAGCTTTCTCAAAGTGAAATGGGCCACCTTAGAAGAAAGTGGGATTTTCCTCACTGAAGAAGAAAGCTTAGATGACCCATGGGGAGTATTGTGTAGTGAGAATTCTTATCCAAATATTGGACAGACTCAGAAGTGCTTTCCCACTCAGAAATTCTATGATTCTGTTTCCATTATTTAAATATAAATTCCTCACTTGGAGAAGTTAATTTTAGAAATATTCAAGTGGATTATCAGGTATTTTGCAACCCACATGCATAGCATATAATGTGGCTTTGGAACTGAGTTTTGTTTTCACTCAGTATCTTGCAGAATGAAAGATGGATTAATCCACTTAAGTCTCTCTTCACTTCCTGCTTTCATCTTCTGAGTCTTTTCATCTTATTCTTATCTCCTCCTCCCACCCTGCGCTTTTGGAATATAAAGTGATGCATTTCCAGAAAGGCAATTCCTACTGCAATTGTAAATTAACCACGTTGTAGTTTATGCCGTAGTAGAAAACCACCATATTCTCTAGTATAAAATATTGTGTGTTGTATTAAGACAATACATAAGTGGTTAATATTAGATATTTGTCTCTCTTTCTGTATGCATAATCTGAAATTTTACTTCTTTTTCCAAATTCACTTCGACCACCAGCACTTATTGTGCATTAAACACCCACATCCAGTTGGTACTATGGGGGTATCAACATACCCCTAGCCGGATGAAACTGCCAAGTTAGCCCAGGAAGCACCTCAGCATCTCAAGACTACTTTGAATAAGATCAGGCTTTCTGGTTTTTCTTGACTTTGGACCTATCTCCTTGGACCTGACTCGTGTATGCTAGCACAGATGTGACGTTTAATTTACCTTTAATTTACCTCAGGGTTTTGTCAGATATCCTTTTAAACAAATAAGCAGAAGAGAAAGCTGGAGCTAATTCCCAAAGCCTTAACATGGAAATTAACAAGCCTTGGTAATAATCTGGGTTCCAAGTAGTCAATCAACATTTACTGATCATCAAAAATGTGACAGTTGGGAGCTAATTTTCTGGGAACACAAGAGAGAACAGGGTGTGGTCAGCACATCATTATTTTTTTAAAGGATTTAAAGGATTTACAGGATATCAAATTATCACTTCACCAAAAGCTACCACTCATTTGCCCATTTGTTTATTTCATTGTTTCTTTGCCGGCTTTAGACTGCTGCCGCAAACTCTATGTCCTACCTCTTTCCTCGTCTCTTGAGTTTGACTACTTGTGACTACAGACTTTCAGCAAGGCCTCCATTTCTTCTCTTGGGTCATGACTTTGGACCTAACCTTCTCTCCCTCAGACATTTTTACTAATTCATTTCCAAGCACACTGACTTACAGCAGTTCCATTCCTTCCTTAGGGATTTTTCACTGGGAGTTAATGGGGAGAATTTTCACTTAAGCCTCAGTATCCTCATCTGTCAAACTGAATAATAATGCCTATGTTCTTCTTGATTGTAGAGATTAAAATGTATGCAGTGTATGGAATGATTCAGGAAAAAAAAGTAGGATTAAGTATTATCAAAGAGTAAATTTCAACATAACCCAGATCAGGAACTAACCTGTCCAAAACTATTTCCCACTATGAGATGTTTCTCTTATGATTTCAATAATTAGATATTATGCATGCCCCAGTCAAATTAACTTCAGTTTCAATATTATGAGATTAAGAATTGTAGCCATCAGAACTAGACATTAGTTCCCCTCTCTCCACCCCCCCACAGAGAAATAAAGCATCTATTAAAAATACTTCTAGATAACTAAACAACTTGTTTATTGGAGTTAACATTGTACAGGCTCTCTCTGATCCCAGATTAAATGATACAAGAATCCAGAAGTGATTGAATATTTTATCCCAGCATGGGAAACATTGAATGAGAATCATGGATAAAACTGAAGTGGAATTCAGATGGGATACCCTTTTTAAACAGGAATGGAATGAAAGATTTAGAAAAGCTTTCTAACTTGGCAAGGTACACTCTTGCACATGAGCACGTACAGTTATTAAATCCCTGATAGAAGCAATGTGTCAAATGACAACTAAATCATGATTAGCCTTTAGTGTGTAATATGTACCACTGCTCTGACCAATCCAGAAATCATGAATCTTGCCCCACCCCAATCCCACACACAATAGCTATGATACCTAATGACAGATCATCCCAATTATTGGGGAGTATTTTGGTAAAAATTCAAGGAGCTAGAATTTGCACTTTTCTGCACATAATTCCATTTATTAACAGTCTCTTCATTATTCCCAGAGGAAATATTTCGGAAACATTAAAGTAAGTGAATCTTACATGAACACAAAGATAAGATATTACATTTGTGATTATCTGGAGTCCTGTGGCTTTTCTCTCTTCTCTTTTTTTTTCAGTTCTAAAAAGAAAAAGTGGGAGGAGGCACCAATGTCTCTGGTTACACTGAGAATTACGGTGCTAATTAAAGCTGAAATGTGCATTACTACATGAATTGCACTACAATATTAATGTTCACCTCTCTTAATTGATGTTCTCAGGGCAATATCAGCAGTAGCTTGCTTATCAGTGTAAACAGCAATAGCACTGTGCTGTCCTGGTTTCTATGTGCCACGTTCCTGAGTGTGTGCCATGTGAAAATAAGGATCCCAGTCAGGACATTTGTGCTGTAAGGAAGTCAGTTTTGGAACATGTTATTCAACCTTTTGAGCTCATTACCAGGCATCTGTTACAAGGTCAGTGAAGACCAATCCATCCATAAATTCATTTTGACTGAATAAGCAAAAATGTGAGAGTCCTTCAGAGTCCTTGTCAAAAATGCCTGAGGATGTCCTTGTGCAGCTGCTTCAACCATCAGCTGATTTTCGAGGCTATATCATGTCCTAAAAGGGTGACACAGTACAACAGAGAAAGCATAAGACTGTGATTTAGGAGACATGGATTCTAGTCTTGGCTCCACCATCAACTGGCGATGTGACCTTCAGCAAGTCACTTCTCTATACCCCAGTTTTCTGATCTATAAAAGATGACTGCATTAGATAATCTCCAAGCTCTTCCAGCTCTATAAGTGTATGTCTTTATTTAGGATGTATAAGACTCCTTAACTGATTATGGAATGCTATTTTATAGAATGACAGAATTGTCTGATATATTTGCTGTCATTGTCTTTCATTTCTTTAAAAAAATCTTGGAGAATAGGGTGAGACCAGAAAGTAGGTTTTCAATTAAAGGAAAAGTATAAAGTCTACAAGCTAGAGGTTACCAAGTTTGGCTTTGAGTCTTGACAAAATTCTAAAACATTCTAAAAGTTTTAAGATTCTAAAATTTCTCTTCAACTGTTAAGTCTAGTCTACTCTCCAATGTGACCATAAGACTGGGTGTTGACATGCCTTTGAATCCCATCTTTTCCATCCCTTTTGGGGTACCACACCTGTTCATTATACCACTATTTTTCCTTTTCTGTCCCCACCACTTTGTTGTGCTTTTTGATCATGAACCTGTGTTGCCCGAAGCTAGTGGAGGGAGAATACAGGGAAGACTACTGAGATGAAGAGAAAATATGCAATCAACTGTTTGGTTTTGCTCCCCTGTAATCCTAATTCATGCATTTAGAGGGGCTTCAGGTTCCCTCCTGTGTCCAAAGGGCCTTAGGTCCAGACCTAAAGGTTGCACATCTTATCCCACCTTACTTAGGGCTCCTAGCTAGCAGAAGTCGCATGTACCTGGGACCAGGTATTTGCTGAGCTTTGGAGCCTGGTTTATCAGTCCCAATTCAGTATTCATCTCTTCCCTTTTAACTTCATACTTGATTAGTGACTTTTCCCCTGGATACCCTAACTTCCTGTGTGTGTGTGAGAACATCACTATTTAAAGAGAACTCTCTATTTTTTAAAACAAAAATCCAATTAATGTATTAATGTGAAATAAACCCTGTTGCACTCTGAGAGAAAAAAATGCTTTTGTGGGTATTTAGAAAATTCAGTAGTGATCTTTAAAAACCATAGCATGAATTTGGCAAGAATAAGTCATAGCAGACCAAGCTTTGTTTTTTCTAAGCAGTATTGCTAGATTGGTAGGTCCATGACTTATTCTTACCATACATTTAGTATAACTGGATTTTAGCAAGACATTTGACAAAGTCTTATTTTACCTTTAGGGACAAGAGTGAAAGATACAGAATAGATGCCAGTACCAGTACCGTTAGATTTAGGTTTTATTGAATGAATGAGTGAATGATGTCAAAAAATAGTTATTAATTATTTGATATCAACTGTGATGATCTCTAGCAGAGTGCTCTTTCTTTCCTTAACTTCATAATGTTCAACATTTTTATCAATCACTGGGATGGAAGTATTTTTCAAACTTCAGATGACATAAAGGGATAACCAAAACTGTAAAGGCTGACATCAGAATTTGAAATTATGCCAGTGGGTTAGAAAGATGCACCAAAACTGATAAGGAGAAACCTTAGGACTTTTGGGTCTTTGGTAGATCTATGATCTCATCTCTCGTTGGTACAGAATGTAATCAACTCATTTGTTCTCACTCTGTCAAGTCTTGTCTGTATTCTCTCATAAATTCTCCACAGGAACTCTGCCTGATACACTGGAAGCCTTCCCCTAGATCTTGTGATATTACATAGACATCAGTGGAATGTGTAGGCCACCCATACAGGCAAAGGCAGCCCTCATTCTTTCTTCATAAATGGTGCCTCTCCTTTTTCAGTAATGTATCTCTGATGACATCTTTTACTCTGTTCCTACTATGTAGTTCTTTGTTGGTGATATGTCATAGTCTATTCATGCCTACCTAGGCTTCTCGATTGTCCTTGGTATCAATTTCAAAGTCTGAGATAATTAAAAGCACTGTGACTTCCCAAACTATTCCAGGCCACATACTCAATTTTGGCCTAGTTCATTATCCAACTGCAGTATCTGTCCAAGGTTGGCCTAGAATAAGGATGATCCGAGTTCAAATCCAGACTCAAATACAAAATAACTGTGGGATCTTGGGCAAGTCTCTTAACTCTATTTCTTCAGTTTCCTCATCTGTAAAGTGAGCTGGAGAAGGAAATGGCAAACCACTCCAGTGTCTTTGCCAAGAAAAGCCCAAATGGGGACACAAAAAAGTCAGACACAACCAAAACAACTGAACTACAAATTTATATATGTATGTATGTGTATGTATATGTATGTATGTATGTCTATCTACACATATATGTTTACATGCATACTGATTGTGCATACTAAAATTTTTGTCTAACTGCATATCACATACTAGACAATATACAGTCTTCATCCATTTGAGTTTCCATATGTAGTTACTTATTCTGAAGTGCTGTGAGTGATTACGAATTTCACATTAGGAAGCATCATTATGTGCTGGACCTTAATGGAATCAGCACAGTGTTGTAGCACAAATAGAAGAACACAGGAACATTAGTATCTACAAGGAATATGTTTGCATTTGAAATCCATGATGGACATTTTCCAATAGAGTAGTAAACACCTTAACTGAGCAGACATTTCCCTTTATATCCTCTGGTTTATATCAACTATGAGATGGACCACTTAAGAACTCCTCAAACTTAACTCTATAATGAACAATATTTTCATAACTGATCTACCTTTCTGCCTATATGCATGTCTGTTTGCCTGTCTATCTCCTGTTCTACTTCATTCGATCAAAAACCAGCCCAAGTTTTGCCAGAAATATGGCCAGGGGTCAGGTCTTGCTTCCCCACCAAACTACACCTGATTATGATCATTAAGAGTATGTGTTCACACCCACTTTTTTGACCTGGGGGCAATGAACTATTGGATAAAGCTGCACAGACGTGCGTTCTTCTCCATATTGTTGGCTCTCTTACCCTGAAAATTTGGTAAAAATGGTGGCTTGCTTCATCTAGCCCAGGAGGTAGGCAATAAGTGTTCTTTATGGCATTAAACGTCAGTTATTCATGGCACATCTATAGTTTCTGGTCTTTTTTTTTTTAAACAATTATCCCTGGTGCCACAGTTGGGAAGGAAGACAGCTGAGTAAATTGATTTTTATTTTACAATACACAAATTTTTCCAGTATTGGTGCTTCTAGTCCTGGAGCAGAATAAACATAGCCTACATGGTGAATACCTGGAGCCAGACTGATCTTATAATTATAAATGCAGTGAATAGGCAGGTTATCTGTTCTAATAGGGTTGACTGTGTACTAGTATTCCCAGCATTTGTCAGGGGGTTGAGGGAGGAGATTAGCATCTATGTTCATTGTATTCATGTGGTTTATAGTTGTGTGAACTCATCAGAGATAGTACTGCAGAGACAGAGAGAGAGAAAGAGAGAGAGAGAGAGAGAGAGAGAGAGGGAGAGAGAGGGAGAGAGATGAAGGGAAGAATAGAGAAAAAGTAGAACAAAATTTGCTTTAATCCTCAGGAAATGTGGATATCATGCAAGGTCATTCAGTAGATTCTGATAACCCCAAAGAAGAGAGAGAAGGCAGACCAGGATAATGAGGACTGTTGGGTGATTCCTCATGAGGACTTTAAAGGGGCAACCTTCATATGTAACTGTGGACAGACATTCATTTCATTTCCACTTCATATTTGATGACTAGGCAGCTAGGTGACACAGTAGATAGAACACTGGGCCAAGAATCAGGAAAACCTCAGTTCAAATACTGCCTCAAATACTAGAGGTGTCATCCTGGGCAAGTCACAACCTCTATTTTTCTCAGTTTCTTCAACTGTCAGATAGGGATGATAATAGTACCTCCCTTGCAGTATACTTGTAGGGATTAAACAAGATAATGTTTGCAAAGTACTTAAGCACAGTGTCTGGCAAATAGTAGGTGCTAGGTCCCTTCTCTATTTTCACCAGGATGTTTTCTTTTTTAAAATTAATTTATTTGTTTTTAGTTTTCTACGATCACTTCCACAAGTCTCAGATTTTCTCCACCTCCCTCCCTGAGATGGCATGCAATTTTATATTGGGTTCTACACATAACGTTCTTATTAACCACATTTTCACATTAGTCATGTTGCATAGAAGAATTAAAATGAATGGGAGAAACCATGAGAAAAAACAAACCAAAACAAAACATAACACAAGAGAAAATATTCTGATTCATTCTGCATTCCAATTCCATAGTTCTTTCTCTGGATGTGGATAGCATTTTGCCTCGAGTCCTTTGAGAATATTTTAGGTCCTTGCACTGCTATGAAGGGCTAAGTCTGTTAGAAACAGTCTTTGCACACTATGGCTGTTACTGTGTACAATGTTTTCCTGATTCTGCTCATTTCACTCAGCATCAGTTCATATAAGTCCTTCCAGGCCTCTCTAAAGTCCTCCTGTTCATCATTTCTTATAGCACAATAGTATTCTATTACATTCATATACCACTAGACAAGCAGCTTCTATTGAAGTGTCCAGACTGAACAGAGTACAGATCAAGACCTTAGTCAGATAAGTAACCTGTCAGCACCATAGGGGGTTTGAACACACTACATGTCTCCAGTGTCTATAGGTGCTGACCTATAGCTTCAAAAGTGGATACAAGAGTTACCTCTTTCTGGGTTATGATCATAAATAAATCTTAATTCTCATATACTCTTTTATGAGGGAGCAACATCCTGTGGCATTTGTGAGATCTTTAGACAGATCATTCCTTGGAGTTGGACAGATCCTCAGAAAATTAATTGATAAGCATCACTTTATGCCAATGTAAATTGTCAGGAAAGAGTTGCTATATTTAAAAATAAAACAAACCCTAAGTCCTGGGATAGTTGCTAGATTCCATTGTCAGGAACTATCCTGACACTCTCTTCCTTTTTGCCTCATTCCAAATAGTTGTCCTAATCTGTGGGTTCAGGTCAACCCACAACCCATTTCTGAGACTAGTTGTAGCCCTAGGAAGGTAATGTCTAAGGACTCTCCATTTCAGAAGCCCCCAGACCCTTTATCAAGCTTCATTTTCTTTCTGTGGACATTTCATGCCTATTATTCAAGCCCAGGTTCTCAATCCCTTATGCCTGACTTCCTAAATACTAGATTTTACCTGCTTAGTCTGGTAGTACCTGTCTGATTCCCCTGGATTTTACTGATATTTTCCCTGGACTTTACCTCTACTTCATGTGTCTTTGAGTGTCCTCCTCATACCTTCCTATCTAGCTGAATTGGCCTATCCTAGACTTTCCTGACCACCTGTGTCTTCTTGCTACCTAAGCCCTGCAGTGGTGAGTACATAGGCATAAATACACAGTGGATTATGCTCTGTTGACTTACGTGAATGACAAGGAGTTATCTTTCCTTCCTATTTTCAGTGACTGCATACAGCACACCTTCCCACTTCATTTATGCAACTCACAGAAAATGTATATTAGATGAGCGTTGAGGATGAGAATCATAGGAGAAAAATACATGATTCAGGAATTCTCCTAGGAACAGATTAGTTTCCCAACCAATTGCAATGCCACTTTAAATATTTCTCTCTAAATCATATTCAGAACTGAAAGTTTTAGAAAATATATTGTCAAGTCCCCTCATTTTAAATATGAGGGAATTGAGATGGAAGGATTAAGTAACTCACATAAGGTTATGAAAGTGGTAAGTAGTAGAGTCAGATTTGAACATGGTCCTCTGATTCCAAATCCTACACTCTTGGACCAGACATGGAGTTAATGAGAACAGAAAATTTGAGATGAGAGAAGAAAGGAAGATTTTTCTCTCCTTTGCCAGAAGAATGAGGATTTCTCAATGTATAGGAATGAAAAGAATCATTGTGTGAAGTCTATGTAGCAGAAGTGCTTCTAAGAACAGGTCCAGTCTTTTCAAAAGAATGACACCAGCTTCTGAGAGACCCAACGAGTTATTGTTCTGGAGAGGCTATTGCTGCTAGTTTGTCTCACAAATATAGTGTGGCTTTTAATGGGGCTTAATTTAAAGTGATGGCTTTTTCTATCTACATTGCTAAGAAAAATAATTATCTCAGAAGTTACACAATGAATTGGTGATAAATATGAATGGACAAAAGAAAACCCAGTTTGCTCTCACTTTAATAAGTGGTAGCTTTTGATATGACTCATAAACTGAACTCTATAAACATGTTCTTTCAAAACCCCCATTGGTGAAGTGTTCTGGCTTCTTTGCTGAATAAGCTCTTCATGCCACAGGGGCACAGAATTTATTGTTCATAACAATGTTAGCTTATGGCTTTAGGTCTTGGAGAATTTCAAAAGCATCACTTTGCAATAATCTTTACCAACCAGGAATTTGGATTTAAGCCATCATTTGATATAGAAGTGCTGTGGAGCATAGCAAAAAAAATAAATTAAATGAGGAGCTATCCATCCACGTACATTCAATGCAGACAGCTTGCTCTAGACCATATAAGCAAATGCAGAACCTGTTGGTGCAAAGAATGAATGCACGGTGGCACATTGGAGACTTCTCCCTAGCAGCATCTGAGTTCCAAAGTCATTTAGGGACTTGTTTTTCCTCTCTCTGGTCATCTCATTCACCTACTGGTTTTTCATATTTAAATATTTTTCTTGGTTTCTGAGGTTTTTTTCTCCTCAAAGTCCCCTTTATTGGCTAGAGTAGGATCTCTGATATATATTAGTTATATATGTATGTATACATATATACACAAATATATATGCATATGTTTAATATGTATATATAACATATATCCATATATTTCAGAAGAATGTTATTCAAATATGACATGATATGAAATTAAAGGATATACAATATATGACATGACAGTATAACATAATGTAATGTAACATGATATAATATATCATTGTTATAATTTACTATGACATGATACAATGTGACATGAAACATAACATGTATACATGCATACACACATATATATATACTTGCACTGCCTGTGAACAGTGGATTGTGTAAGATACTTGAGGACACTGCACTACTATTTGACAGTTCAGATCCTAGTTCAGTTCAACTCTCCCTTTTTATTGATAAGTTAATTGCAGTCTGGTTAAGTTCTAGTGATTTAGCCTCAGCCAAACAGTTGGCTATTAACAGAGTTAGAATTTGAACTGAGATCTCCCGCCCTAGAGGATAACATTCTTTACACTATAATATGTCTCTGTCTCATATAAAATTGTGCAGCATTTAAGCATTATTTCTTTTTTAGATGAAGCATTTTAAGCAAATATTTTCCTTGGTCAGCAAGATCTGAGTTAATGAAGTTTCAATTCCACCTTTCTATTTTAGTTGATGTGGAAGGATAGATTGACAATATTTAGTGAAAGTTTCTAGTCCAAGGCAGTCTAGATATTTTTACTTAATTAAACCAGTAAAACACTTTTAATATGTAGGCATTTTACATGAAAACTCTTATGTTCAAATAAAAGAGAGCATTTTACTAGTGAAAAATTTCTTTCTTACTTTCATAGTTTTCAGGATTACATTTAACCTTTAGAAATGCCTACAGGGTGTAGCATCTGCAGAGTGTAGTACTGCCCTTCCCTTTTGCAAATACATAGAGCTATGTAAATATTAAAAGGAAATCACTTCTGAAAACTGGGAAAAACCCTAAAACCGCAAATGAAAAAAATAAGTCACCTCTTGGAAATTTATTGATTCTGAAGAATCAGACCTAAAAACCAAACTGCTTCAAAAAATGTGCATAAGATCTTGAGTCTTCATAACCTTAACTTGCAAGGTGGGAATTTTCCCTCTTTATTTTAAATACTCCAACTCCTGGATCAAAATCACACCATCACAGGATATCATAGTTGGAAGGGCCTTCGGGGGTAACCTAGTTTAGCCTGTACCTGAATTATATATAACCTACCTGACAAGTGGTTATCCTGTCTTTGTTGTAAGATATCTGATGAGGAGAAACCTACTGCCTCCTGAAGTGACCCCTTGTATCTCAGGAGAGTTCTAATTCTTAGGAAGATTTTTTTTCTCTTATTATACCGAAATACACCTCTCTACAATTTCTATATACGGCTCCCAGCTCAGCTTTTGGGTGGGGGCAAAAAAAAAAAGGCAAGTCTAATCCCTCTCCATAACACAACCCTTTAGGTATTTGAAGACAGGTATCCTGTTCCCCCTGAAGATTCTCCCCTGCAGGTAAAACCTCCCAGTTCTTTCCACTGAGTTTCCTGTGTCATGGGCTCCAATGCACTCTCCATCCTGACCACCCTTCTTAGACACTTACTGTTTGTGTTCATCCTTTGTTGCCAAGGAAGACCATGCCATCAGAGTAATGATGACATGACTTGCACTTGACTTTGTTTTGAGTAAGAAAGGGCTGTGCAGGGACTCAGAATGAGGTAATGTCCACTCATTGGTCTTCTTCATCTGGGGATCATAGATCTAATCTAGAACTATATAGTCACTTTCTATACTGTTGATGTAGTTCCTAAAAGATGGCACCCAGAACAAAACATAACAGGCCTGACTTCATGGACAGAGTATGGCAGGACTATCACTTTCCTCATCCTTGACACTAAACCTTTCTTAATACAACCTAATACTCTGCTAGCTGTCTTGACTGCCATATTCCAGCTGTCAAATATTATATTCACTCTTTCTACATCCTTCAGACCTTTCCACGATGTTCTCCAATGACACCTTGTCCATTTTGTACCTGTGAAGACAATCTCTTTCACCCATGTATAATGCTTTTTTTTATATTTATTTTTATTATAAAATTGTGTTAAATATAAAATTATAGTCTAAATTATTATAGACATTGCATAGATAATATTATTAAAAATCAAATATATTATTTACTATGATTAACTTAACAAACATGAACATTTTAATAAAGAAGAGAAAAGACAATTCTATTTGAAATGATGACCTTCTCTTGTGAGAGGAACTTAGGTGGCACAGTGGATAGAGTGTGGGATTCAGAATCATGAAAACCTGAGTCTGAATATTTCCTTAGAAACTTATTAGAGGGGGAGGAGCCAAGATGGCGGAGTAGAAAGACACACATATGCTAGCTCTGAACCCACAGCCCATGAAATATCTGTAAAGAACTCCCAACAAATTGTGGAGTAGCAGAAGCCACAGAACAACAGAGTGGATGAGATTTCTGTTTCAGAGAGACCTGAAAACCTGAAGTGAAAGGTCCGTAGCACACTGGACCCAGAGCGGAGCCTAGCCCTGCCTTGGCTGTGCAGCACCAAGAGGAGCAGATCTGAGCAGGCTTCAGGGACAGAATCTCCAACGGCCACGCAGGGCCCTCCACCCATAGGTGACAAGGGTCAGTGAGAGAGTCTTTTTGGGTGGCCAACAGGGGAGTGAGGTGTCACCATGGCTCGCGCCCCCTTGGGAAGCAGCAGAGGGGGCAGCAGCTGACAGGGGCTCCCAAGCAGGCAAGAGCTCAGATCCATTGTTGAAGGTCTCCACATAAACCCACTGAGGGAACTGAGCCCCGGGTGGCGGCCCTGCCCCCACCTGAGCACCTGAACTTAATCTCACACTGAATAGCAGCCCTGCCCCCGCCCAAAGCCCTGAGGCTGGGAAGCAGCATTTGAATCTCAGACCCAAAGAGCTGTCTGGGCAGATCTGGAGGCAAGGTGGGGGTGGAAAGAAAACTCAGAAGTCAAGTCACTGGCTGGGAAAATGCCCAGAAAAGGGAAAAAAAATAAGACTATAGAAGGTTACTTTCTTGGTGAATAGATATTTTCTCCCTTCCTTTCTGATGAGGAAGAACAATGCTTACCATCAGGGAAAGACACAGAAGTCAAGGCTTCTGTATCCCACACATCCAAAATAAATATACCATGGGCTCAGGCCTTGGAAGAGCTCAAAAAGGATTTTGAAAATCAAGTTAGAGAGGTGGAGGAAAAACTGGGAAGAGAAATGAGAGACATACAAGTAAAGCATGAAAAGCAGGTCAACACCTTGCTAAAGGAGACCCAAAACAATGCTGAAGAAAATAACACCTTGAAAAATAGGCTAATTCAATTGGCAAATGAGGTTCAAAAAGCCAATGAGGAGAAGAATGCTTTAAAAAGCAGAATTAACCAAATGGAAAAGGAGGTTCAAAAGCTCACTCAAGAAAATAGTTTTTTCAAAAGTAGAATGGAACAGATGGAGGCTAATGACTTTATGAGAAACCAAGAAATCACAAAACAAAACCAAAAGAATAACAAAATGGAAGATAATGTGAAATATATCATTGGAAAAACAACTGACCTGGAAAATAGATCCAGGAGAGACAATTTAAAAATTAGGGGACTACCTGAAAGCCATGATCAAAAAAAGAGCCTAGACATCATTTTTCATGAAATTATCAAGGAAAACTGCCCTGAGGTTCTAGAACCAGAGGGCAAAATAAGTATCCAAGGAATCTACCAACCACTGCCTGAAAGAGATCCAAAAAGAGAAACTCCTAGGAACATTGTGGCCAAATTCCAGAGTTCTCAGGTCAAGGAGAAAATATTGCAAGCAGCTAGAAAGAAACAATTCAAGTATTGTGTAAATGCAATCAGAATAACACAAGATCTAACAGCTTCTACATTAAGGGATTGAAGGGCATGGAATAGGATATTCCAGAAGTCAAAGGAACTAGGACTAAAACCAAGAATCACCTACCCAGCAAAACTGAGTATAATACTGCAGGGGAAAAAATGGTCTTTCAATGAAATTGAAACTTTCAAGCATTCTTGATGAAAAGACCAGAGCTGAAAAGAAAATTTGACTTTCAAACACAAGAATGAAGAGAAGCATGAAAAGGTAAACAGCAAAGAGAAGTCATAAGGGACTGTTTACAGTTGAACTGTTTACATTCCTTCATGGAATGAAAATATTTGTAACTCTTGAAACTTTTCAGTATCTGGGTAGTGGGTGGGATTGCACACACACACACACTCACACACACACAGAGCCAGAGAGCACAGAGTGAATTGAATAGATTGGGATCATATCTTTAAAAAATGAAATTAAGCAGTGAGAGAGAAATGTATTGGGAGGAGAAAGGGAGAAATGGAATGGGGCAAATTATCTCTCATAAAAGAGGCAAGCAAAAGACTTTTTAGTGGAGGGAAAAAGAAGGGACGTGAGAGAAAAACATGAAGTTTACTCTTATCACATTCCACTAAAGGAAGGAATAAAATGCACACTCATTTTGGTATGAAAACCTATCTTACAGTACAGGAAAGTGGGGGAGAAGGGGATAAGCAGGGTGGGGGGGATGATGGAAGGGAGGGCAATGGGAGGAGGGAGCAATTTGAAGTCAACACTCTTGGGGAGGGACAGGATCAAAAGAGAGAATAGAAGCAATGGGGGGCAGGATAGGATGGAGGGAAATATAGTTAGTCTTATACAATACGACTATTATGGAAGTCATTTGCAAAACTACACAGATATGGCCTATATTGAATTGCTTGCCTTCCAAAGGGACTGGGTGGGGAGGGAGGGATGAAGAGAAGTTGGAACTTAAAGAATTAGGAACAACAGTTGAGTACTGTTCTTGCTACTAGGAAATAAGAAATACAGGTAATGGAGTATAGAAAGTTATCTGGCCCTACAGGACAAAAGAGAAGATGGGGACAAGGAAAGGGAGGGATGATAGAAGAGAGGGCAGATTAGTGATAAGGGCAATTAGAATGCTCGGTGTTTTGGGGTGGGGGGAGGGGACAAATGGGGAGAAAATTTGGAACCCAAAATTTTGTGAAAATGAATGTTAAAAGTTAAATAAATTAATAAAAAAAAGAAAGAAAAAAAGAAACTTATTAGCTTTGTGAGCCTGTTTTAGTCATACAGCCTCTATGTATATTAGTTTCTTCATTTGGCAAATGAGATTAATAATAGCATCTACCTCACAGAATGAAAGGAGTTAATGTATATAAAGTGCTTTGCAAAACTTAAGGTGTTATATAAACGCTGGTTATCATTATTATTATTGCATATTTTTAAAGTATGTAGTAAATTTAAAAGAGTAGCAACAAAACTGCCCTGTTTCTCTCAATTAACCAATCAACAAGCATTTATTGGGTGTTTAAGATGTTTCAGGCCTTATGCTAATTACTGAAGCCCAAAGAAAAAGCAAAAAACACTACCTGTCCTCAAGGAGCTTATATTCCATTGGAGAGACATGTACTTAAATAGGTATATGGAAGAGACAAAGTAGATGCAAGTAACCTTAGAGCAATTGCAGCTGGGTGGACTGGAAAGGCAGGAAAAAAAAGCATTTGAGCTGAATGTTGAAGAAAACCAGAGATTCCAAGAGGTGGTCATAAGGAAGGAGAGTTTTCCAGAAAGGAAGGGTAGGAGCAGCTAGTACAGAGTCTTGGCAAAATGAGATGGATTGTCCAGTGTGAGGGCTGGCAAGTTAGTAGCATGCAGAGGGAAGTAAAGTATATGAATCGTGGAAAGGTAGGAAAGGGAACAAGATCCTGGAGGTAACGGTGGAGTTTTTGAGGAGATCTGAGTAACATGGTCAGACTTAGACTTTAGGAACATCATATTGGCAACAATATGGCGGATAGAATGGATTTAAAGCAATTTCTAAACTTGATTTTGCTCATACCTATGTATTTAACAGCAGCTAGGTGGCAGGTAGTGGGTAGAGTGCAGGGCCTGGAGTCAAGAAGACTCATCTTCCTGACTTCAAATATGGCCTTAGACATTTACTAGCTGTGCGACCCTGGGCAAGTCACTTAACCCTATTTACCTCAGTTTCTTCATCTGTAAAATGAGCTGGAGAAGGAAATGGCAAACCACTCCACTACCTTTGCCAAGAAAACACCAAATGGGGTCAAAGATAGTCAGATGTGACCGAAACAACAACAACACATTTAATGTTCCATTGATAGGCTTTTCTTCTTTTTCCTTCTTTTTCTTCACTATTGGTAGCTCCCATCAACTTTCCCTTCTTTTCCCAAAAAAGTTCTCTCTTGTAATAAATAAGATCAAACAAAAACAATCATCATTTGCTGTATCTGAAATGTATGTGTGTGTTTACACACACACATGTATGCATATATGTGTGTGTATATATACTATATGTGTGTGTGTTTACTATATGTGTGTGTATGTATATTCTTCTTCAACTCTAGTCCAAACCCTCTCTGCCAAGAGATGCATCCCTATTAAATTTAATTTTATGATACTCATTCTAGCCCTAGATTGTCAAAATAATTTTGGAACCTTATACCATCATTTACTGTACTAACTTTCCCTCCTAGCTTTGTGTCATCTACAAATATGATAAGGTAAAGTTACCACCTACAGTGGCATACAAGTCATTGATAAAAATGTTTAATAAGCACAGATCCATGAGGATTCTCTCTTACAGGCACATCTCCTTCTAAATTGAAATCAGTCCATTATGGACAACTCTTTGCTGGCTTTATATCCATAGAACTGTACTACCAACTAGCACACATCTCTTATTCTTTTCCATAAGAATATCATGAGATGTTATTTTAAAAACTTTCAAAAATCTAGATAAATCTCATCATTATTATCCTGATGTATCACAAAGTAGCATCTATTTTTAAAATTCTATGAGTATAACATATCCTGCTTTTTTAAAATAAAGCCATGCTGGCTTTTTGTGATCATTGCTTTCTTTTCTAGATGTTCATTAACAATTACTTTAATAATACATCATTGTAGTTTCTAAGGAATTAAAATTAAATTCTTTGATCTATAACTTGTAGACCCCATTTTCCTCTCTTTTGAAAATAGGGAGAACACTTGCTTTACTCTATGACAGCAATAGTTCCCCTCTTCTCTAAAATATTTGAAAAAGTAATAAAATGGTGCCTTAGTAAACATACCTAACATTTCTTTCAATGCCCTGGGATGGAATTTGGATGAATTCTTCAAGGAAAATTAGGCACTCTCTTTCTATCTTCCTATTTGTCTTCCCCATTAGCCATTTTTGCTTTTTCCTTTTCCACATCTCCTTGGATGTGAAAATGAAAGCAAAACATTCACTTCCTGGGGGTAATGGTATAGACAAGAGAGGTAGCAGCCAAATGACAGATGGAAAAGTTGTCACAGTGCCAGGACACAAATGGAAAATAGTGACAATTGTATAGCAAAGCCTAAAGGAGCAAAATGATGTATCAAATATCTTTAACCCACCTCCATCTCAAACTCTGCAAGTTAATACAAGTTACCATGAAACTATATTCATATTGCTTCAATGTCATAACCATGGGAATTCTTGATGGTATTCCTTGACAATACTTCTATTCCAATTAACCCATTACTCAAAACTTGATATATATAGTATTTCTCTTCATTTTGTTTGTCTTGACACTCAAAAACAAGTCATAATTGGAGATGTCGTTGAAAGCACATTTTTGAGGAGAGGTTAGGTTAGTGACTAGGAGGAGCAGTGGATAGAGTATGAGGCTTTGGACCAGGAAGGCTCATCTCATGAGTTCAAATCTGGCCTCAGATACTTGCTAAATGTGTGACCTTAGGCAAGTCACTTAATGTTGTTTGCCTCATCTTCTCTTCAGTGCAATGAACTAAGGAAGGAAATGGTAAACCACTCTAGTATCTTTGCAAGAAAACCCCAAAATGGGGTCACAAAGAATCAGATACACTTGATTACCTTTTGGGATCACTGCCTTGTCATGGCAAAAGGGCTTGCATTGTTTTATGAAACTATGAATTATACCATGCAGGATTATCCAAGATGGACAGGTCATAGTAGAAAGTTCTAACAAAAGGCGATCCACTGGAGAAGGAAATGGCAAGTCTCTCTAGTATCTTTGACAAGAAAACTCCAGATAGTAATAAAGTGATAAAAGAGATGACATCAGAACATGAGCCCCTCAGGTTGGAAGGTGTCCAATTTCCTACTAGGGAAAGAACAGAACAACTACAAGTACTTCCAGTACTAATGAAGCAATTGGGCCAAAACCAAAAAGAAGCTCAGCTATGGATGTACCTGTTATCAAAAGGAAAGTCTGATGCTATGAAGATCATTATCACATAGGAACCTGGAATGGAAGAACTAGGAACCAAGGGAAGCTGGATGTGG
The DNA here is from genome assembly GCF_028372415.1 of Notamacropus eugenii. Lineage (NCBI taxonomy): Eukaryota > Metazoa > Chordata > Mammalia > Diprotodontia > Macropodidae > Notamacropus > Notamacropus eugenii. The sequence goes on from NC_092876.1 coordinate 101,388,496, forward strand.
ACAAACAGGAGATGGAAACATTAAACATCTCTCATGTCAGTGAACTTAAATGGACAGAAAGGGGTGAATTTAGTTCAGATGATCATTACGTAGGCTACTGTGGGAAAGAATGTCTTAGAAGAAATGGAATAGCCCTCCTAGTCAATGAAAGGGTGAGAAAAGTAGTACTGGACTATAATCTCAAAAATGACAGAATGATATCTATTCAAATCTCAGATAAACCATTCAGTATCACAGTAATACAAATCTTTGCTTCAACCACTGATGATAAAGAGGTCAAACCTGATCAGTCATATGAAGATGTACTACATCTTCCAGAAATAATACCCAAAAGGCAACTCTACATATGGACATCACCAGATGGTCAACATAGAAATCAGATTGCTTACATATCTTACAGTCAAAGGTAGAGAAGCTCTCCACAATCAGTTAAAACAAGACTTAGAGCTGATTATGGCTCAAATCATGAGCTTTTTATTGAAAATTCAGGCAAAATTGAAGAAAGTAGGGAAAACCATCAGACCATATCGATATGACCTCAATAACATCCTTTATGAATATGAAGTTGGAGTAAAGATAGATTTAACGGGTTAGATCTGGTAGATAGAAGGACTGTGGACAGAGGTTTGCAATATAATACAAGAGGCAGGCAGCAGCAACAGCAGTAATGACAAAAATATCCCAAAGGAAAATAAAGAACAAGAAAGCAAATTGACTATCTTGTGAGGCTTCACAAATACCTGAGGAAAGAAAAGAAGCCAAAGGGAAAGGGAAGATGGAAAGACATATTCTGAATGCAGGATGCCAAAGAATAGCAAGGAGAGATAGAGAGGTTTTCTTAAATAAACACTGTGAAAAAAAAAATGGAAGAAAATAACAGAAAGGGAAAGACAAGAGATCTCTTCAAGAAAATTAGAGATATCAGTAGGAAGTTTCATGCAAAAAGTAGGCATGATAAAGAACAAAAAATGGTGGAAATGTAAGAGAAGCATAAGAGATTAAGAAGAGGAGACAAGAATACCTTAAAGAACTATACAGAAAAGATCTTAATATTACTGATGACAATAGACATGTTGGTGTGGTTACTGACCTAGAGCCATACATCCTGGAGAATGGTGTCAAATGGGCCTTAGGAAGCATTGTTAACTATAAGGCTAATGGAAGTGTTGGAATTCTAGCTAAGTTATTTGAAATCCTAAAAGATAATGCTGTTAAAGTTCTGGTCTCAATATGCCAGCAAACTCAGAAATTTAACGGCAACCACTGGATTAGAAAGAATAGTTTATGTTCCAATATTAAACAAGGACAATGCCAAAGAATGTGCAAATTACCAAACAATCGGACTTATTTCAATGCCAGCAAGGTTATGCTTAAGATTCTACAAGCTAGGCTTCAACATTATGTGAACCAAGAATTAACCAGAAGAGCAGGCTGGTTTTTTGAAAAGGCAGAGAAACTAGAAATCCAGTTGACAACATCTGCTAGATTATGAAGAAAGCAAGGGAGTTCCAGAAAAAAAAAATCTACTTCTGCTTCACTGACTACACTAAAGCCTTTGACTGTGTGGATCACAACAAAATGGGGCAAATCCTTAAAGAGATGGAGTACCAGATCATCTTACTTGTCTCCTGAGCAATCTGTATGTGTATCAAGAAGCAACTGATTGGTTTAAGATTGGGAAAAGAGTATTACAAAGCTGCATGTTGCCACTTAATTTATTTTATTTATATGCAGAATACATCATGTCAAATGCCTGACTGGACAAATCAAAAGCCAGAATTGAGGCTGATGGGAGAAAAAACCATCTCAGATACATGGATGATACCACTCTGATGGCAGAAAGTAAAGAAGAATTAAGAAGCCTTTTAATGAGGGTGAAAGAAGAGAATATAAAAGCTGGTTTGAAGCTTAACATAAAAAAAACCCCAAGGATCTTGGCAAATGGTCCCATTAATTCCTGGCAAATAGAGAAGAAATGAAAGCAGTGTCCTATTTTCTATTCTTAGATTCAAAGATCACTGTAGGTGGCTATTGCAGTCATGAAACAAACAAAAAAAAAAACTTTCTACTTAAAAGGAAACTTATGGCAAATATGGACAACATGCTAAGAAGAAGAAACAAAAGAATCTGTTTTTTCCAGTAGCAATATATGGCTGTGAGAGTTAGCCTGTAGGGAAAACTGAGCAAAGTGGGAGCAACACTTTCCAGGTGGGGTTCTGGAGAAGACTTTTGAAAATCTCTTGGACAAGAAGGAGATCAAATCAGTCGATATTTAAATTAATTCAGACTATTCACTGGAAGTCAAATATTGAAGCTGAAGCTTAAACACTTTGGTCAAATAACGAGAAAAAAGGACTCATTGGAAAAGACCTTGATATTGAGAAAGATTGAAAAGGAAAGGGGGATGATAAAGGATGAGATGGATGGATAGTGTCATAGAAACAATGATCATGAACTTGGACAGACTTTGAGAGATAAAGGGGGATAGAAGAGCCTGACATGCTATGGTCCATTGGGTCACAAAGAGTCAGACATGACTGAGCAATTGAACAATAACCAATCTGTACTTAGGTAGACGGGGTGAATAGGGATCTGTATCTAGACTCAGAAAGACCTAAGTTCAAATCTGGCCTTAGACATTTAGTAGCTGTGTGACCTTGGGCAAGTCACTTAACACTTTTTTCCTCAGTTTCTTCATCTGTAAAATGGAGATAATAATAGCACCTATATCTCACTGTAAGGGTCAAATGAGATAATATTGTAAACCACTAGCACAGTGCTTGGTATGTAGTAAGCACTATATAAATGTTAGCTATATTATTTCAATGTACCTATTACATAAAACTCAGTAGGTATTTCTCTTCATTTTATTTGCTTTACCTTCTAAGGTTATTGCTGAGGATATTGTTGTAAGCACATATTTGAAGAGAGATGTGTACTTAGGTGAAATGGTTAATATGGACCTAGAATTAGAAAATCCTGAGTTTAAATCCTTCCTTAAACCCTAGCTGTCTGATCCTGGGTAAGTCACTTAATTTCTGTCTGCCTCAATTTCTTCATCTGTAAAATGAGCTGAAGAAGGAAATGGCAAACTACTTGGATAACTCTGTCAAGAAAACCTCTAATTGGGTCACAACGAGTTGGACCAACCTAAACAATTGAATAACAATAACAGGTACTGTGCTGAACACAAAGATTACAGATACAAGCAAACAAACCAGACCCTACCCTCAAGTACATTGCATACTACTGGGGGAAGGCATGGGGGCTGAAGAGGAGAAGGTTACAAGCATAGGAGGCAAAGTGACAGGTGAGAAAGAAAGAGGAGTCCACAAAGTGAATTAAGGTGTGAATAAGATGAAGTATGCCTGGGGTGCCTTCTGAAATTGTGGTTTTGAGGAAGGAGTCACCAATCAGAAGAGAAGAACTTCAGGGCAAAGGTTTCTCCAGGTTGGCAAAGCTACAGTTAAGGAGGAATCCCAAATCTAGATTTGAATTAATATTCATTTTATATTAATGAGTCCCATCTCATCAAATCTCATTGACATGTAATAAAGCTAAATTTACCTTAGTGCACTAGGATCTCTAGTTCATCTTACCTGTGTACTTCATTTGTATACAGTAATTTGAAGTCATTGGTTTCATTACTGTTCCTTTCTTGGATTCTTATTTCTTATGAATTTCTGAGTGTCTAGGCTACTGTTCTGGGCAACATGCAAAATAAACTAGAAATCTTAGTGTTCTCTTGTTATTTTGCTATTTGCTACTTTCTATTGCAGATTTCTGCCCCTCATCCCTTTACTTTTCAGTTTAAAATCCTTTTGAATGACTCAGAAGCCTCTAGGCAAATATATTTTTGTTTGTTTATTTTTTAACTGGCTCTTGTTAGGGCTACTCTATTTCTGGCCAAGAGTTTGTCATTTCTATATTTTAAACCAAGGTCTTGAAATTCAAAACCTCTCCTCAGACACCTTATTTTTAACCATCTGTTAATTTCCCCAAACTCATTTCTTTTGAAGGACTTGATTTTCATCAGGAGAAGGGATTAAATTGCCACCAGTGTCCCTAAGATGTGAATTTCTTGCCCAGGACTTCATAATCCTTCATGAAGGTTCATAATCCATCATAATATTCTTAGTTTCAAGTCACCATTAGCATCTTTCCAATTCTTCAAAAGAGTTCTCTGGCAAAATTCAAAAAGAAAAAATAACCAAGGAGAGTTGAGAATAGGATAGAAGAAATTATTACATTAAAATCAGAAAGTATTTTCTATCTACAAAGACATTTTGAGCACTTTGGTAAGTATGTACTGGAAAATGTAGAGTTTCATTGTTTAATAAGCAATATGGAAAATCTTGCTTTTATAAAGTATTTTTTCTTAAATAATGTTAATATTCAATACAGCTAATTCCAGCAAAATGCCACTCATGATTATGTGTAAGACAAGCATTTATAAATAAAAATTTATATATAAACTGTGAAAATGTGTTGTCTCCTTCAGAAAAGCAGTAAATGTCTCATTAGTAAAGTTATGAGATTGTTTATCTGTTTTTGGTGGGATAAGTTGGTAACAAATCTCTCAGAGCCTTTTAAATATACTTGTTAATTATAATTTCAGAAATTCCACTGCTGATGGGAATCTCTCCCAAAGGCGAATAGTCAAGGAAACCACGGATTAAAGAAGGACTTCTGGATTTGGAACCAGGGGTCCTGGGTTCAATTCCTGACTGTCACTTATTATCTGTGTGACCTTCAGAACTAAAACTTTATAGGTCTCAGTATTCTCAACTGTAAAATGCTTTCACCCTTTGGTTTCTGGATTGAACTAGATGAGCTTTAAGGTCTAAATCTATGGTCTTATTAAAAAAAAAGAAAGGAAGAGAGAGAGAAAGAAAGAAAGAAGGAAGGAAGGAAGGAAGGAAGGAAGGAAGGAAGGAAGGAAGGAAGGAAGGAAGGAAGGAAGGAAGGAAGGAAAGAAGGAAAGAAAGAAAAAGAAGGAAAGAAAGAAGGAAAGAAAGAAGGAAAGAAAGAAAAAAGGGAAAGAAGGAAGAAAAAGAAGGAAAGGAAGGAAGGAAGGAAGGAAAGAGAAAGAAGGAAGGAAAGAAAGAAAGGAAGAAAGAAAGGAAGGGAGGAAGAAAGAAGGAAGGAAGGAAGAAAGAAGGAAAGCAAGAAAGAAAGAAAGAAGGAAAGCAAGAAAGCAAGAAAGCAAGAAAGCAAGAAAGCAAGAAAGAAAGAAAGAAAGAAAGAAAGAAAGAAAGAAAGAAAGAAAGAAAGAAAGAAAGGAAGGAAGGAAGGAAGGAAGGAAGGAAGGAAGGAAGGGAAGAAAAAGAAGGAAAGAAAGAAGGAAAGAAAGAAAGAAGGAAGGAAAGAAAGCAAGAAAGAAAGAAAGAGAAAGAAAGAAAGAAAGAAAGAAAGAAAGAAAGAAAGAAAGAAAGAAAGAAAGAAAGAAAAAGAAAGAAAGAAAGAAAGAAAAAGAAAAAGAAAGAAAGAAGCAAACCTTTGATTTGGGGCAATGTCTCTGTTTTGGAATATCTTTTTACTCCACAGCCTGATCTTTCCTGCAGGCCAACATTGTTATTGGTTTTTTAACTTCTATGTTTCCATTTTAGGGAAAAAGCAAAATGCTTTTCCCAGCAATAGTTTCATTTTGAAAATGTATGAAATATTCCGATATGCCCATGAGTTTAATTTAAAAAAATTTGCTCAAGAATGCTTACTTTTAAATAAATGTTATCTTTCTAGAACAGTTGTTGACACTTCTAAGTTATGTCGTTGCCTTGCAGAGAAAGCTACTGTCTGCAAGGGACTGAGCTGAGTTAAACCTGGGCCTGGGACTGCCTGCCTAACCCAAATTCCAAGCCATGAAAGCAGAGTTCAGAGAGTGCAGAGTGAGGTTTCTGCCCTTTCACATGCTTCACACATCACCAGTGTTTGCAGACTTCGCAGTTGCAAAACTCAAAAGCCTCGACTTGCCTCTTTGCTGATCTTTGCAATAAACCTCCTTATTTATTTATAAGAACTCTTTGCACTTCTCTTTTTGTCTGAGTATCCCAAATAGCTTTCTGGGCAGAGAGGCAAGAGTAATTCCACTGTACATGATTAGGTCAGGTTCTTACCAGTGGCCATCATCTTTGGATCATTTTCAAATTAAATTATTCTGAACAAAAGAATTCATGGGGGCAGGGGGGGGAGTGCTCTGGGGGAGACTGGGGTATTAAGAGCAAACACTAAAATGATCTCTGTTCTTTTCTGGCCAAAGTTGTCCCCACCATCACAAAAATGAGTCCTATAATGACATTTTCATTGAACCCATTAAATTGTGAGCACCTCAAGGGCTGGAACTATCTTTTGCCTTTCTTTGTATGCTGTGCTTAGCACAGTGACTGACACATAGTAGGTGCTTAATAAATGCTTACTGATTGATTCTGTTGGGAAATGTTGTCCTTTTTAGCTTTGCATTTCCTAATGCATTAAGTTTGGTCTAGACTTGTGATTTTACTGATATAGGAAACTTCAGAGGAAGAAGCTCCTTCTGCCAATGCAGATGGGCAACTTTGACATAGTTTATGATCTCAGGGAGTTGTCTGGGGCGTTGAGTCTGGGGCATCAGAGGCAAGATTTGAACTCTGATCTTCTTAACTCTGAGGTTGGCTCACTAAATCCACTATGCCACATAGCATCTTTGACAGAACATAGAATCATGTACTATTAGAGCTAGTAGGTACCTTAAAGATCACTTCACCCAGTTCCCTCATTTTACAAGTAAAGATGCTGAGACCCAGAGAAGATAAGTGGGTTGTCCAAAGTCACATAGCAAGTAACAGAGCAAATTAGTGAGCTCTGGCTAGAATGCAGATCTCTCCACTCTCAGAGTCTCTAATCTTGAATGACAGTAACATGTCTTATGGTTGAGTCCAATACTAATGAATTTGACTAAATGTAGTTGATTTTTTAAAGTGATTTTGATAAACAGGCTTTTTTTTGTCTGCAGTATGTCAAATTAGTAGATTTTTTCCACTTTTAAGTCAATCGTTTTGATAGGCACAGCCCAGGTTATACTCATATATTTTGGCACAGGCCTTAAAATGAAGTGTAATTGTCAGATGAGGGCCATCTCCATTCATTCTGATCTATATATCTTGCCACTGGACCCAGATGACTCTGGATGAGAAACTGAGGCTGGTGACTTCACACAGCCCTCTCTCACTTAAATCCAATTCACTTGCCAGTCATGGCATCAGCTTCCTGATGTCATGGATCACTTTGTGAATGAAGGACAAACAACAGCTATCAGGTATCACAAAAATTGTCAAAAGATAAACAAGTTGTCTACAAGTTAATTTTTTTATTGAAGCAAACCTGTTCTGCCCAAACTTCATGATAGAATCACTAGAGGAGACCACCCAGGACAAAACTTAAAGAGAAATTCAAAAGACATGAAAACATTCCCACTAAACTAGATCACGCATCACGTATATATCACCACATTCTCCTGGCTTAGCTAGCAGAACTTTTAAACTATCAAGGAGACCCACCTTTTTAAGCATTATTTCTGAATTGTAGCAGTGGGTGGAAAACTATGAGATGACTCTTCTTGTGAACTGTAGTGAGGAAAGGATGAGGTCAGCTTCCTCCACTTTTTTGGCTTTGGTGAATCAGTTCAGGAGAAGTATTGCTCAATCTCAAGGCATCTGGTTTACTGCTTGAGTATCTCAAACATGCTCATAAAAAATGATTCAGGGTCTCAGTTCAGTCACTCTCACATGTGATGCAGCCCTGGCTAGGCATAAAGGACTGTATCATATCAGAGTTTTGTTAATGAAATAGAGTTCTTACTTCCCTCCCACACATCCCTGACCCCACTCTTAGGAAGGTACCGAGAGCAAGGAATGATATTGTACAATGGAAGTGTTTTTATGTCTTTTGACCTTCTGTGATGTTTTTGTTCCTTATGGGCTCCTTTAGTTGTATACTGATATCAATTCAGTGGTGGAGTTTGAACAAAGAAGTTTGGCGAAATGAAAAATAACCATGGAGACACAAGTTGCCTATGAGAAGGTGGAAGATATAAACACGTCACAGTTGCTGTCCCAATTCCCCAATCCCACCTACTTCCCTTTGGGTTAGTGCAGTAGTAAAGCACATAAAAATATGCCAGCAAACAACCTACACTGTACCTTCACCATGCCTAGAAAGCTCATTAGGTTCAAAGTCTTCTCTAACCATAAATTGGGTCTTCCAAAGACCGTTGGTTGCTGTTGCTGTTTCCAGCTCCATTCCTCCCTAGGACTCCCTGACAAGTCTGGTAGTCTGAGCCGACTCTAGCATACAAGTCACCCAGAATTTTAAGCTTGTCCTCTTTTGGCACATCGATGATAAGGGTCTCTAGGTCTTCAAAAAATGTTTCTTTGACCTCATCAGGATTCATCATGGTGGGAGCACAGGCACTGATGATGGTGACATGGCATTTTCCTGCGATTGGCTATCGTGTTGTCATGAGCCTGTCATTCACTCCTTTTGGCAGGCATACCAGCTTGCTGCTTAGATTAGTTTTTGATTGCAAAACTCATGCCAGCTTCACGACACTCCCCTCCACTTCAGTCATTCCAGAAAAAAAAATGTATATCCAGCTCCAACTCCAGCAAGCTGGCCTTCATTTGCCACCCTTGTTTCACTCAGGGCTGCTATTTGGATGCGATACCTGTTGAGTTCTCTTGCAACAAGAGCAGTTCATCTTTCAGGTCTACTGGATTTAGTGTTGTCTTTCAGTGGGCGCACATTCCATGTGCCGATGGTGAGTGGAATCATCTATGCAGATGTTTTTGTACATTTTGTATATTATTTTGTGTTTCGACTGCAGAGTGGGATTCCTCGCTTGCCACGGTAATCAGGCCAGCACTGGATAAGCAGACAATGTTTAGGGCACCTTTTCTATCCCCCTTCCTCACACTAGGAGGTGAGCAGTGTGATCCTTAAAAGGCTGCTCAGACACCCAGGGGGCTGCCAAGTCCCACTGCTGCTTCCAGTGAGAAATGACCCTACGGCCTGGGCCACCTGTGTGCAGGGTTGTGACTAGAGCTCCCAGTGTATCTGCACCTGTTGCTTCATCACTTGCCTGTCATCAGAGGACTTTGAGGCATAATAGTAAAATGGTATGGTATTGATTATTGGTAAATTGGATTTAAGTGAGGCAGAGTTGCACAAAGTCATCAGCCTCACTCTCTCCTCCAGAGTCATCATAGTCCAGTAGCAGAACAGAGGCAAGATGGTTGGCGATGGCTCAGGATGCAGTGGATGACCTTGATGTCTTTAGTGTCTAACCAACCTCTAAGCTCTCCACATCGCCTGCTTCATCTGCCTTCTTGGCCTTTGGGACAAATTGTTCTCATTCGCCCATTCCACCAGAGGATGTCTTCACATGCTTGGGGTAGACACCCCCCTAACTCACCAAAGGGTCTGAGAACCCTTGGTTACTTTTTAACCTAGTTTGGCCCATCTGCTGAAACAGTTTACTGAGGTGTAGCCACTGTGTATCCTGCAGCTTCTTGGAGCCAGGAATGAGAGTTGAGTGGAACATGTGGACACCAACGATGGAAAGAGCTCTGAAAAGGGGTCGGCAGCCATCATATCAAAGGTACTGATCCTCCCTGAACACAGTCTTACAGATACTGGCAATAGTCACCACCCTTCCTCCATGAGCCACAATGGTGGAGCAAACTGGTTTCTGTAGCTCTGTTTTTTTTTCTCTTGACATTTCTAACATCTTAGAGTGTTCATAGTTGATCAGGGGAGATTCTATACCATACTATCCAGTCCTTCAGAGGACCCCTTCTGGTATCTGGCTCAGCATCAGATTATAAGAGATATTTCTCTCTCTCCTTTTCAGTTTAAAATCTCCTTGACAGGATTCACAAGTCTCTAGGCAAATGTTTTTAAAGGGGCAAGAACTCATTATCCCTATATCTTAAGATTATGATCCAGAAATCCAAATTCAGTTCTCAGGTGCCATCTTCCTTAGCAATTATTTATTTCCCAAAACTGCTATTCCATTCTTAATGCCTTACCCTTGATCTATATTATCTAAATGCTTCAGTATTTTGCATAGGATTTCAAAATCCCTAACAGGACTTTCTAGGTTCCTTCCAGTGTGATGTCATGTGGATCAGCAGAAATGCTTAGAGGTCATCAGATCCAACAACGTCTCTTCCTCCTTTGACCAGTAATATACTATTTCTTTATTACTTTTACTTATGGATGCTTGTTATATCACAAGAAATAGTTTTTTATACATAGCATCCAAATCTACCTTTTAGGGGAAAAATCTTAAACCTGGCACATAGTTTCAAAGAACCAATCATTGTTCTTCCCTTTCTTTTCTGTCACATTTTTTTTTAATTTTCTAACCTTATGACACAAATTAGGGTTTCTCCTCAGACTTTTCATATTCTTTTTCCTCTTCCTTTTACTTTGATTCTTTTTTCTCCCTTCTAAAAATAGTTTTATTTAGCTTTTGTTTGTACACCATAATAATTTCCAGTTAGCTTTTTTACATTAAACTCTTCCTTGAAACAACGATGGAAAACTTATGCAATTTCACCTAACACAACAACTAGATCTGACAGTATTATAGCATTCTGTATTTATAAACCCCTCTCCATCCTCTTTGCTTAGAGAAGTGTGTTTCATTTTCGGCTCTCCAGAACCAACATTATTAATTACAATTAATTCTGTTGCTTTTTAGCATTGCTACCATCTATGTTGTTGCAGTTATTATAATATCTTTATCTTGACTCTCATTCTGTATTACTTTATAGAACTCTTCCTATGTTTCTCTGCATTCCTTATATTTGACCTTTCTTGTTGTAAATAATGTGATTCCACTACATTCACATTTCATAATATATCCAGTCATTTAGACTTGGTAGACAACTTCTGTGTCTCTCATTCCTCCCCTCCTTTTTTTTCTTAACTATGTTACTATGAGGATTTTAGTTTTGTAAGGCTGTTAATCTCCTTAGGATATATGCCCAGGAGTGATAATATGAACACTTTAATGCCTTTTTCAAATAATTACAAATTGATATCCAGAATTGTTGAAGCAATTGATAAATTCGTGTTTCCATCCTCTGATAATCCCTCTGACAGTGATTGTTTCAATTTTTTAAGTGATCTCTGCCAATTTGATGAGTATGAAGTAGAATCTCAGTTTAAAATTTGGATTTCTTTTATTAGCAATTTGCAACAATCCTTCGCCTAGTTTTTAATCATTAGATTTTCTTCTGGAAGCTACTTTTTCATATCTCTTAGTTTTATTCATTACATCAATAATCTTTCATTTTCAACTTATTACCTTCTTTCATTGAATATTCTGCCTGGTAATGTTTCTGGTTAGTTTCTTCACTAATTCTCTGGGGTTTTCAGAAAAAAGGGATAACTTTGCTTCCTATTTCTCAGTGAAAGTGTGCTTTATTTATGTTTAGTGATTCTGGCAACTAAAAGGGTACTTCTAGCCTGTTCACCCAGTAAGGAGATCAATCAAATTTTATGCATGTGTAAAGGTGGGGGTTGAGTGGTTCAGTTTAATATTATCTTATACATACATGGCACTAGTAGAAACACAGATAAAGCTCATCTTCAAGTCACTCAAATGTTCCCCTCATGTTCTACAGTTTCAGAAAATGACATCCTCAGGTCTCTGTCACTGTAACTAGCCACATACCCCAAGAAGATTGTTAACAAAAGGAAAGGCTCCACACATACCAAAACATTTGTAGGAACTCTTTCTAGTAGCAAAGAACTGGAAGCAAATAAATTACCCAGAGATTGAAGAAATAGCTAAAGAGATTGTGGTACATGAATATAATGGAATACTATTGTGCTGTAAGAAACAATAACTAAAATGAATATAGAGAAACATAAGAAGATCGAAGAAGCAGAGCCAAGAAAACAATATGTAAAATGACTATAATAATATAAATGGAAAGAACAACCACAAAAACAACGAAAATGAATGTTGCAAATTTTCAAAACACAAGCTAGTTTTGAGAGAAGAGATTGGAAGACATTTTACCCTGCCCCACCCCTTTGCCTAGTCAGAAGATATGAATCCAAAGATATGGAATATGCATATATTATCAGACTTTTAAAATATATTCAAATTTTCTTTAAATTTTATCTCTCCATTTTCTCCCCTCCTTTAAATGGCAGAGATGGGTAAACTAAGCTTGAGCCAAATTTGGTCACTGGCCCATGAATTATTTATATATTTTTAAATAAAGTTAAAAGGGTTTTTTAAAAGTTTTTTTAGTTTTCATGTCTTACAAAAAGAGGTTATGGGACAAACTTGGCCCTTAAGCTATAATGTATGAACTTTTTTGTTTTTTTTAACAATGAATGGCATCCTGGAAGTGTAGGAAAGGAGCAATACAGGGGTAATATAAAAAGAAAAGATAGCAACTTAAAATACAAATACTACTGTAATAATCCAGGTTTTAGGTGCTGAAGTCCTGTACTAGCAAAGTAACCATATAAATAGAAAGAAGGTGATAGATAGATTGACAGACAGACAGACAGAGAGACAGAGAGACAGACAGACAGATAGATAGATAGACAAACAGACAGATAGATGATAGATAGATAGATAGATAGATAGATAGATAGATAGATAGATAGATAGATAGATAGATAGATATTATAGGTGTAGAAATAAGACTTGACAGATTGGATATTTAGGTTGAGTGAATGTGAGGAATTGAGAATGACATTGAGGATACCAGCCTTGGTAACTAGTCAAATGATAGTATCCTCTATAATAATAACAAAGTCACGAAGAGAGGAAGGTTTGGAGATAAAGAATAGTTAGGTTTGGGACATGTTGAGTCTGAATTACCAATTCTAATTATGTGGTCAAGTAATTAAGACTACAGAATTTTCCTGGGAAAAAAGACCACCCCTCACCCTCAAGGAGACTTACAATCATTACAAATTACAAATGCACAGAAAGACAGCATAGACTGATAAAATGCAACATTTCATAGTGGAAAGAGACCTGGTATCAGATTCAGAAAATCTGGGCTTCTGTGTCTGCTTCAAAATATATTAATATTATACTGAAGACCTCAAGTCTCTCCGCACTCCAACTCATCTTCCATTAAGTCAAAGTGATTTTACTAAAGCACAGATTTGACTATGACACTGTGAATATGGCATTGGTGCTACTCAACCCCACCCCTACCCCCATCTTCACCCCCAGTAAACTCAAGTGTCTTCCTATCACTTCCATAATCAAATACAAAATCTTGTGCTTGGCATTTAAACCCCAACATAACCTCACCTCATCCTACCTTTCTAGTTTTCTAATGTCTTACTCCCCAACACATACTCTTCAATCTATGTAGACTGGTCCTCTGGATGTTCCACAAATAAGACACTCTGTCTCTTGGTTCTACACATTTTCTCTGTCTGTTCCCCATGCCTGGAACATTCTCCCTCCTCATTTCTGACTCCTGGCTTCTTCACTCATCTTGGCTTTGTTGATTCAGGAACTATTATAGATTAAGAAGGAAATGAAAATGATGGGGACAGATGCTTATGACTCCCTCAAAATTTAGGACTTTGGATAATTGACATCAATAAGCGTACTGTGAGACATAAACTCTGTGAAGACGTGTGGCTTCTATTGAAATGGGCACTAACTCATGATGAAATAGCAGAAATTTTGTCTTGGAGTAGAGAACTGGCTACTGTGTGTGTGTGTGTGCGTGTGTGTGTGTGTGTGTGTGTGTGTATGTGTTCCAGACCTAGACAGATATAGATATAGATGATGATGTCATGTCCAACTCTTTGTGACCCCATTTGGGGTTTTCTTGGAGAAGATACCAGAGTGGTTTGTCATTTCCTTCTCCAACTCATTTTATAGATGAGGAAACTGGGGCAAATAGAGTTCAGTGACTTGCCCAGGATCACACAGTAAGTATCTGAGGCCAAATTTGAACTGAAGAAAATGAGTTTTTCTGACTTTAAGATGAGCATGCCATCCACTGTACCACATAGCCACCCGAGGAGATTCTGAAACAAAACACTAAATAATGACAAGAAAGGAGCAACAGGACCAGTCCCATATCTTCCCTACAAAAGTAAAACTGAAGCCCAGTCCAAATATCAAGTCTGAAATCAGGGCATAGAATAGAAGAATAAGCAAAGAAATTAAATTTAAAAAGTCCCATCATAAGGAAGAAAAATGACTCTAGAATATCTACAAGCAAAGCTTCAAAGAAAAGATGTAGCTTGGACAAAAATTCAACCTGAATTTTTTAGTCTACTTTTTTAATTTTAACATTCATTTTTAAAAGAATTTTGAGTTCTAAATTCTCTGTGTCCCTCCAGTTCCTCCTCTGCCCATAAGAAGACAAATAATATGATTTCAATTATACATGCAAAGTTATGCAAAACATATTTCCATATTAGCCATGTAGTGAAAAAAAAATAAGAAAAATTAAGTAGGTTTAAAACGTTTGCTTTAGTCTGCACTCAGACTACATTATTTCTCTCTCTCTAGATGTAGATAACATTTTTCATCATGAGTCCTTTGGAATTGTCTTGTATCACTGTATTGATTAGAATAGCTGAGTCTTTCACAGTTGGTCATTGTTACAATGTTGCTATTACTATGTACAACATTCTCCTGGTTTTGCTCACTTCACTTTGCATCAGTTTATATGTCTTCCCAATCAACTAGAATTCTTGGAAGAGAAAAAAGCAAGAATCTTTTTTTTTTATCTTAAAGAGTTTAAAAATGTGGTTATAAATTAAATGAGAGTCCTTAAGGGAAAAATATAGAAAAGGTATAAGAGCTATAAAAGAACTGGAAAGGGAATTAACAGCTTGGTACAAGACGTGCAAAACTATGCCAAACAACAAACTTCTCCCAAATCAAATAGACCAAAGAGAAGGCAATGACTCCATGAAGCAACAAGAAATATTAAAATAAAGTCAAAAAACTGAAAATACAGAAGAAAATGTAAGGTATCTCATAGAAAAAAAAACTGACCTGGAAAATAGATTGAGAAGAAAAATGCTAAGAATTATTAGACTAGAGAGGATTCTGGGAAGATGGCAGAGTAGGTCAAAAAATTTCAAGCTCTCCAGATTTTCCTCTACAAAAGAGATAAAATAGCAACTCTGGGTGAACATAGAGACAGAAAAATAAAGAAGAGTAGGGGCAGAACAGTGGTCTTCTTGAGACCATCTAAGAAGATCTGAAGAAAAATTCCAGGACTAGATTTCCTCTTGGTGAAAAGTAAACATCTCCAGGCTAGAGTCCACTTTTTTTTAATGTTTATTTATTTATTTTTAGTTTTTGACATTCATTTCCACAAAATTTTGAGTTTTGAATTTTCTCCCCATCTCTCCCCTCTCCCCACCCCATAATGCCATGCATTCTGATTACCCCTTCCCTCAATATGCCCTCCCTTCCATCACATCCCACCTTTTCCTTATCCCCATCTTTTCTCTTTTCTTGTAGGGCAAGATAGATTTCTATACCCCATTACCTATATTTCTTATTTTCCACTTTTATGCAAAAACAATTCTCAACATTCGTTTCTAATACTTTGAATTCCAACTTCTCTCCCTTTCTCTCTCCCCACCCATCCCCACTGAGAAGGCAAGCAATTCAATATAGGCTATATATGTGTAGTTTTGCAAAAGGCTTCCATAATAGTCATGTTGTGTAAGACTAACTACATTTCCCTCTATCCTATCCCGCCCTCTTTTATTCTATTCTCTCTTTTGACCTTGTCCCTCTCCAAAAATGTTTATTTCTAATTACTCCCTTCTCCCATTTGTCCTCCCTTCTATCATCTCCCTCAATCCACTTGTCTCATCTTCCTCTACTTTCCTGTAGTATAACATAGATTTTCATACCAAATTGACTGAGCATGTTATTCCCTCCTTTAGCCAATGTGAAGAGATTAAGCTTTACCCTTTCCCTCTCAGTTCCTCCCCACTATCTTCCATTGAAAAAGCTTTTTCTTGCCTTTTTCATGAGTGATAATTTTCCCTATTTCATCTCTCCCTCTCTCCTCCCAATATATTCCTCTTACCCCTCAATTTTATTTTTTTTAGATATCGTCCCTTCTTATTCAAATCAACCTATGTGTGTGTGTGTGTGTGTGTGTGTGTGTGTGTGTGTGTGCGTGTGTGTGTATAATCCTTCCAACTACCCAAATACTGAGAAAAGTGTCAAGAGTTACAAATATTATCTTTCCATGTAGGAATGTAAACAGTTCAGCTTTAGTAAGTCCCTTATGATTTCTCTTTCATGTTTACCTTTTCATGCTTATCTTGATTCTTATGTTTGAAAGTCAAATTTTCTATTCAGTTCTGGTCTTTTCATCAAGAATACTTGAAAGTCCTCTATTTAACTGAATGACCATTTTTTCCCCTGAAATATTATACTCAGTTTTGCTGGGTAGGTGATTCTTATTGCAGTTCCTTTGACTCCTGGAATATCATATCCCAAGTCCTTCAGTTCCTTAATGTAGAAGCTTCCAGATCCTGAGTTATTCTATTATATTTCCACAATACTCGAATTGTTTCTTTCTAGCTGCTTGCAATATTTTCTCCTTGATCTAGGAACATTGAAGTTCGGCTATAATATTCTTAAGAGTTTCTCTTTTCAGGACTCTTTTAGGAGGTGATCAATGGATTCTTTCAATATTTATTTTGCTCGCTGGTTCTAGAATATCAGGGCAATTTTCCTTGATAATTTCATGAAAGATGATGTCTAGGCTCTTTTTTGATCATGGCTTTCAGGTAGTCCCATAATTTTTAAATTGTCTCTCCTGGATCTGTTTTCCAAGTCAGTTGTTTTTCCAATGAGATATATCATATTATCTTCCATTTTGTCATTCTTTTGGTTTTGTTTTGTAATTTCTTGGTTTCTCATAAAGTTATTAGCTTCTATCTGCTCCATTCTCATTTTATTAATTAATTGTATTTATTTTTAGTGTTCTACAATCACTACCATATGACTTATATTTTTTCCCTGTCCTCCTCCCTCCCTCCCCAAGACAGCATACATTTTCATAGAGGTTCTGCACATACATTCCTATTAAATACATTTTCACTATAGTCATGCTGTGTAGAACAATTAAAATGAATGGGAGAAATCATGTAATAAACCAAAATGTAATACACACACAAAAAATGATCTGCTACATTCTGTGATTGAATTCCATAGTTCTTTCTCTGGATGTGGAAGGTATTTTGCCTTAAACGACCTTTGGGAATTTTTTTAAGTCCTTGCACTGCAATGAAGTTCCCAGTCTACCAGAAAAAACTCTTGCACACTGTGGTCATTGCTGTGCACAAAGTTCTCCTGGTTCTGCTCCTTTCATTTAGCATCAAGTCATGTAAGTCTTTCCAGGCCTCTCCAAAGTCTTCCTGTTCATCATTTCTTATAGCACAATAGTATTCCATTACATTCATATACCATAATTTATTCAGCCATTCCCCAATTGATGGGCATCCCCTTGACTTCCAGTTTTTGGCAACTACAAAGAATGCTGCTATAAATATTTTTGTACATGTGGGACCCTTTCCCATTTTTGTGATCTCTTTGGGATACAGTCCTAGTAGTGATATTGCTGGGTCAAAGGGTATGCACATTTTTGTAGCCCTTTAGGCATAGTTCCAAATTGCTCTCCAGAATGGGTGGATCAGCTCCATTCTCATTTTTAAAGAACTATTTTCTTCAGTGAGCTTTTGAACCTCCTTTTCCATTTGGCTAATTCTGCTTTTAAAAGCATTCTTCTCGTCATTGGCTTTTTCAATCTCTTTTGCCAACTGAGTTAGCCTATTTTCAAAGGTGTTATTTTCTTCAGCATTTTTTTGGGTCTCCTTTAGTAAGCTGTTAGCTCACTTTTCATGATTGTCTTGCATTGCTCTCATTTTTCTTCCCAATTTTTCTTCCACCTCTTTTACTTGATCTTCAAAATCCTTTTTGAGCTCTTCCATGGCCTGAGAGCAATGCACATTTATTTTGGAGTCCTCTGATGGTAAGCATTGTTCTTCCTCATTCAAAAGGATGGAAAAAAATACATGTTCACCAAGAAAGTAACTTTCTATAGTCTTATGTTTTTTCTCCCTTTTTGGGCATTTTCCTAGTGTTATTTGACTTTTGAGTCCTTTGTCAAGAGGAGGGTATATTCTGGAGACCTGTAATTTCTCTGTTTCTCTAAGGTGGCACAATCAATGGAGAGGAATTACTCCTCTCCTGGACTGTGCACTGGTCTGGGAGCAGCCAAAAACTTTTCTACCCAGAATCTGTGAGTAGTAGAGTTCCCTCTCCACAACTGCCTCCAGCTCTGCCATATTCCATATTTCTCAGCTCAGGGTTCAGATTCAGATCAGAGGCTCAATTCCCCCAGGGGCTTTAGGTGGAGGGCTCCACAAATGGATGCTGCAGCTGCCACCACCACTGCTGCCACTACCGCTGTGGCAGCTGTGGCTTCGGGATGCAGCTAGGGGAGGACCCTGCTCCCTTCTCAGCCAGTTGAAAAGTCCTCTCACTCACCTTTGAAGCTGTCTTTGGAGTTTGTGGGTTGAGGGATCTGAGAATCATTCCCTGCTGCTGGGGATTCCAACCCCAAGCCCTGTTCTGGTCCTGTTCCTCCCAGTGCCACATGGCCAAGCCTGGGCTGTGCTCTACTCTGAGCCCAGTTCTATAGGCCTTTACTGTCAGCCTTCCACGTTACCTTGGGCTAGAAATCTCTTTCACTCTGTCATTCTGTGGCTTCTGCTGCTCTAGAATTTGTTGAAAGTCATTTTTTACAGGTATTTTGTGGGCTGTGGAGGAAGAGCTAGAGTATATGCATCTTTCTACTCTGCCATCTTGGCTCCCCTCCTAGGATCCACTTTTTAACAACAAACCACTAGCTGCTTAAACAACAAGCAGCAAGTTTGGAGGTTAGCTACATTGGGAAGCTATCTTAGCCTGGTGACAGGAACTTTTACCCCCAGGACAGTGAGGGGAGTTGGTTATCTGACCTGGGTAAGATCTGCAGAACTTCTGCTACCAAGGAATGCTAGACCCAGCTGCGCTGTGGAAAGTAGCAGGGGTGAGAAGGAATCAGCACATGACAGGCAAATGCAAAAGCAGTGGGGCAGAACATTTCTGGTTGTGGGCACTTACAGGAGACTGGAGGTCTTGGTTTAAGTTCAAGGTCATCTTCCCCATACCCCAGGACTAAAGGGGATTATAAATCTAAATTATTACCAAAAAATGCACAGGCAAAGAAAAAAGAATGCAACCATATAGAGCTACTATGGGAATAGAGGAGACTGGGGTTTGACTTCAGAGGAGGATACTGAAGCAAAGAAATCCTCTTCTACCCCAAAGAGTAATGTCAAATGGCCACCTGTCCAAAAAGAATTCATTGAAAAACTTAAAAAAAAGAGGCTTTAAAAATCAAATGAGAGAGAATGAAGACAAAATTAAAAAGAAAAATAAGTATAATATAAGAAGAACAAGAAGGTTATGACAAAAATTTCAACTAATTAGAAAAGAAAATCCAGAATCTTAAGGAAGAAAATGACTCCTTGAAAATCAGAACTTGGCAAGGGGAAGCTAGAGAAGTTATAAGAGATGAAGAAATAAAACTATATGTATACATATATATATGTATATATATACACACACACACACACACACACACACACACACACACACACACATATATATATATATATATATATATATAAAGAATGAAAAAATAGAAAAGAACGTGAAACATCTCAAGAAAAACAATGGATCTAGAGAACAAATTAAGAAAACATGAGAATAATTAGACTACCTGAAAGTTCTGATCAAAAAAAGAATCTTGATACCTAATATAAGAAATAATTAAAGAAAATTTTCCTGAAGCATTAAAACAAGAGGAGAAAGTAGAAATACAAAAAAAAAAAATCCACCAATCACCACCTGAAAGAGCTACTACAAGGAAAACTCACAGGAATATTATAGCAACAAGGAAAAAAAAAATTGGCATATGATAGTACTACAATTAGAATCACACAAGATCTAGCAGTGGGGACACTAAAAGATTGCAGGTCTTAGAACTCCCTACATCAAAGATATATGGAGCTCACAGATTGGACAATAGGTCCCACCCTCCTAGCATGGAATGAATGTAAGTACTAACTAGTAGCTGTTTCTCTTTTGCTCAGGAACCCTGAAAGTATTCCCCTCCCAGTTTAATTTTTTTTTTTAATTAAAGGGGCTATCCCTTGAATAACTACTTAAAGAGGTCTATCCACTGAATGAGCATTATCTCACTCAAAATGAGAATCTGAAAGGACCTTAACCTAAAATTGCTAGGATCTCCCGTTGCATCCTGGGCCATCTCCAGTTGTCCTGATGAATATCTGGCCACTGGACTCAGATGTCTCTGGAAGAGAAAGTGAGGCTGCTGACTTTGCATAACTCTGCTTCACTCAAATCACAGTCAACCTCAAGTCATGTCTTCATCTCCCTGATGTCATGGTCCTCTTTGAGAATGAAAGACAAACACACAATCAAAAAGCAAAAGAACTAGGCCTACAACCAAAAATACACCCAGCAAAACTAAGGGATAATTTTGAATGGAAAAAAAATGGATATTTAATCAACTATCAGGCTTTCAGGACTGTTAAAAAAAACCCTGAACTCAATAGAAGATTTGACATGTAAGAGTTAAGAGAAATATAACGTACAATGCTCAATTGCAAGGAACTAAATAAGGAAAGAATGTTTACCTTTTATATATGGAAAATGTAAAATCTGTGTCTGAGTGTTACTAGTAGTTAGGTAGCTTCTAAGAGAGATTGGGTAGACCTGAGCATGATATGACTTTAAAAAGTAAAACCATTCAAAAATAGCTAAAAGAGTAATTATACATTTGAGGTACAAGAGGAAGAAACAATACAGAGTAATTAGATGGGGAAGAGAGACTGTTAGTTCTGGAAACCTACTTTCACCAGGAATGGATTTAAAAGGGGAAAATATATATACATTTAGATGAGTATAAAAGTCTTCTAAATTTAAAAAAGAAATTAAACTCTAAGGGGATAGGGAGGGAGGAGAGGATAAAGGAGAGATTTTTAGAGAGGATGGTGAGGGAATAGGTTAAAAGGGGAGTATAGAAGGGTGTTTAGATTTAGAGGAATGGGAAGATAAGGGACGGATTGCTGGAATACATTACATTAAGTAATAGGAGGGCAAGGGAGCAGGCAGAAGTAAAGTAGAGGAGTTCTGAGAGATAGGAAAAAAGAGATATGCACAAACATAAAACAAGATTGGAGTAGACTCTCTTAGGGAAAGTATATGTTTATATATGTATCTATGTATATGTGCACATATATATGTGTGTGTATGTGTATGTGTATAACAACCATTCTCAAAGAGGATCAAAATGATATCACTGTGCTACAGTCAAGTTTCAATATGTCTGACTATGGCTGATCAGACCAATATGAGCTTGGAATGCTCTACCACAGGTCAGGCACAAATAATCTGTGTGACATTTGGGGTGGATTCTCTAAATTTGCACATCCTACATTTCCTTTGAGCTACTTCAATTCTGATTTGATCATAAAGCCCAGCACCTTTTCTGATGTGGGCACACCATGCTGAGTGGTCCTGGGCTACTGTCTCCCATGTCACACAATCAGTTCCAAAGTTTTTAAGCAAGATCTTGAGAGTGTCCTTATATTGCTTCTTCTGACCACCATGTGAACACTTGTCCTTTGTGAGTTCTCCATTAAACAGTCTTTTTTTGGCAAGTGTACATTATATATTAATATTTTACCATATAATAATATATAATAAATATTAATACCTATATATAAATATATCCATGCCTTGGGGTGGTCAGTAGGGGAGAGGAAGGGGGAAAAGGAGCGAAGTAAAAAGTGTACAGCAAGAGAACAAAAGAAAATTTACAAGGAAGCAAGGAAAAGATAAACAGCTTTCAACTTGATGCACAGTATTTAATATATGAACTTTCTTGAAATAAGTCATTGCTATATATTTTGAATCCTCTCCTATGTTCTGCTATGTACATGATATGCTTTTTTCTTTTCTTATTTTTATTTAAGTTTGTAATGCTTCTTTTTTTCCTTTCTATTATGTATTTAAGTTTTAGAATTTGTCTAAAACAAAAATAAAAATATTTTAAAAGAATTAGTGGACTATCTGAATGCCAAGATTAAAAAAAGAAAAGAACCCGACATCTTACTTCAAGAATTTTTAAGAGAAAATTCTCCAGATCTCTTAGACCCAGAGGTCAAAGTGGAAATAGAAAGAATTCATCCTTAAAGAAGCCCCAAAATGAATACTCCCAGGAAAATTAGTCAAAATCGAGAGTTTTCAAGTCCAAGAAAAAATACAGTCAGAGAGAAGGAATTCAAGTACTGAGGAACCACAGTGATAATTACACGTGACTTAAAAGTCATCACTATAAAAAAATGGAGTATTTATAATTCTACATTCCAGAAGACTAAGGATATGAGTTTACATTTAAGAATAACAAACTCTGCAAAACTGAATATAATTCTACGAAGGAAAGAGTGGAGAATGGACCTTTAATGAAAAAGAGGACTCATAAATATTCCTGGTAAAAAGAACTAAAGTGTATGAAATGATGAAGTTCAAACACAGGAGTGAAGAGACATATGAAAAGGTAAACATGAATGTACAATGATAAAGAACTAAATGAGGGTAAATTGCTTACATCCAAATATGGGGAGATAATGTGTGTCCTCTCTGACTTTTATCATCATGAGGGCTCAAATGGGGAGTCCAATTGGACACAACCTGGGAGTGGTTCCATTATGTCTTGATGTTATTAAGAATAGAGAGGGGTACATTGGGCAAGGGAGGGAAGGAAGGAAGGTTTGGGGAAATAATCTTATATAATCAGAACAGACAGGTACACATATGTACAAAAACGGAAGGGGTATATCTAACACGTGAAACTCACTCTTATTTGAACTAGTCAAAAGAAGGAAAAATAAACACATCCATAGTTGGGTACAGAAATACATTTCACTCAACATGGAAATAGGTGGAAATGGAGGAAAGGAGAGAGAAGGAGTTAGAAAGAGAGTATTAAAAGAATTATTTCTTTACAAACAAACTATAAGGATGTACTAAAATATTTACAGCTTCTTTTTGAGAATGTGAATCTGAGGGAGTAACTGCAAATTGGGGAATGGATGATCCAGTTATGATATGTTAATATGATGGAATAGTACTGTACTATAAGAAATGATGGAGAGGATTTCAGAGAAATCTGAGAAGACTTGTATGATGCAGATGAAGTGAACAGAACCAGTAGGACAATTTATTCTGTGAAAACAATATGATAAAGACAAACAATTTTAAAGAATTAGAAACTCAGTGTAATGACTAACCAGGATTCCAGAAAACTAATGAGGAAACATATTTCTTACTTCCCAAAAGAGAGGTGAAAGGCACAGAATGCAAGAGACAAATATACATATATGGACATTGTGGAAATTTGTTTTGATTGTGTGTACATATTTATAATGGGTTTTGCTTTTCTTTTGTTCTCATTTGAAGTGTGGGGTTGTGGTGAGAGGGTAAAAAGGCAGATTTTTGCTGATTAAAACAAATTAAATGTACTTAAAAAATAATCCAGATTGTAGGTTAAGAACCTGAACTAGGATCATAGTCCTGTGAATGAAAAGAATAAATTAAGTTGGAGAGATATTGTGAAGGTAAAATTAGAGGTGGCAAATGTTTTGTTACTGAGGGATAAAATAAGAGGCAGCAATGGGGGTGACTCCTCAATGCCTAGAGTGATGGTAGTACCCTCAAAATAAATAGGAAACTTTGAGGAATGAATAAGTTTAGGGTGAGATAATGAGTTTCATATGGAATAAATTGTTGCTATGAGAAATCTAGGTACAGATGTCTAGTAGGTAGTTGATAATGCAAGACTGGTACTCAGAAGAGACAGTAGAGTTAGCTATCTAGGTCTGATAGTCACCACAACAGGCAATGATTGAACCCTGATGTGTTACAAATCAGAAGAGTTTTAAAATAAAAAATATGAGGTAGAGAGAAAACTATAAATGTATGTATATTTGCATATATGTATATGTGTATAGATATGTATGTATCAGGCTATAGACCATAAAAAGTAGGACCAACCAAGGAAGAAGGATAGCAACTGAGAGACAGAGGTTCACAAAAGAAAAGTGAAACTAAAAAAAGGAAAATAGTGAACTCCATGGCCTGAAATGTTTAAATTTTAAGCAAAAAGCATAGGCAACTAGAAATGCTAAGCTAGAGAAGCAAATTTGACCTCATTAGGTATTCTTAAAACTGGATGAGATGGGGTCTGTGAATGGAATATTGCTCTGCATAAATATCCTTTATTCAAAAGAAATTGCATAGGTAAAAGGGCACTGAGGTGGGGTAGCAATGAGTATTAACAAGATATAGCAGGTACAGTGCAGATTAATGGAAGGAAAAAAACAATGATTTTGTTGTTGATACAACAGACCACCCTAATAGAAAGGGGAAATAGATGAGTTCAGAAAATAGGTCACAAACCTGGCCCAAGTATGGTACCACAGTAACAGGAAACTTTAATTTTCAAGGCATTTGTAGGAACCCTCTCTTCTCCAAAAGTATAGTAGCTTCTTACCAACAGAGAGGAACTTATTATGTGGGTAGAAATTATGGAAATTTTTGGAGAAAGTGATCTGTTCCTTTTCTAGTTTGTGATAGACAAAATGGAAAACTGAGCATAATTTGACATACTCTAGAGTCAAATAGAGAAGATTTCAAAGGATGCAGTGAAAGGACAAATAGAATCCAATGTACTTAAATTCTTAAGAAAAAAATTAGCACAAAACAGATGAAAAGTTCTTATAAATAAAATTCTGAAGAAAAAAAGAGCAGTTTTTTCTTTTCTTTTTTTTATATTTTATTTATTTTTTTAATGTTCTATAATCACTACCATAAAACTTATATTTTTACCCCCCAATACCTACCCCCCACCACCCCCCTCCCTCCCCAAGACAGTGTACAATTCTATATAGGATCTACATATACTTTCTTACTGAATACATTTTCACTACAGTCATGCTATGTAGACGAACTAAAATAAATGCAAGAAATCACATAATAAATCAAAACATAATACATACACATACACACACACACATGATCTGTTACATTCTGTGATTGAATTCCATAGTTCTTTTTCTGAGTGTGGAAGGCATTTTGCCTTAGAAAACCATTGGGAATTTTTTTTTTTAAGTTCTTACGTTATTACAAAGTTCCAAGTCTACCAGAAAAAACTTTCACACAGTGTGGTCATTTCTGTGCACAAAGTTCTCCTGGTTCTGCTCCTTTAGCTCAGCATCAGATCACTTAAGTCCTTCCAGGCCTCCCTGAAGTCTTCTCGTCCATCATTTCTTATGGTGCAATAGTACTCCATTACATTCATATACCATAATTTATTCAGCCATTCCCCAATTGATGGGCATCCCCTTGATTTCCAATTTTTGGCAGCTACAAAGAGTGCTGCTATAAATATTTTTGTACATGTGGGACCCTTTCCCATTTTTATGATCTCTTGGGGATACAGTCCTAGAAGCAGTATTGCTGGGTCAAAGGGTGTGGACATTTTTGTAGCCCTTTGGGCATAGTTCCAAACTGCTCTCCAGAATGGTTGGATGAGCTCACAGCTCCACCAACAATTAATTAATGTTCCAACTCTCCCACATCTTCTCCAGCATTTATCATTTTCCTGTTCTGTCATGTTTGCCAAACTTATAGATGTGATGTGGTACCTCAGAGTTGTTTTGATTTGCATCTCTAATCAAAAGTGATTTAGAGCATTTTTTCATATGACTATAGATATCTTTAATTTCTTCCTCTGAAAATTGCCAGTTCATATCCTTTGACCATTTATCAACTGGAGAATGACTTGTGTAGTTGTACATTTGAGTCAGTTCTCTATATATTCTAGAAATGAAGCCTTTATCCCTGAGATTAGCTGTAAAAATTCTTTCCCAATTTACTACATCCCTCCAAATTTTGGTTGCATTGGGTTTGGTTGTGCAAAACCTTTTCAGTTTAATGTAATCAAAGTTATTCATCTTGCATTACATAATGCTTTCTGTCTCTTCTTTAGTCAAAAATTCTTCCCTTCTCTATAAATCTGATAAATACAGTATTCCTTGCTTCTCCAGTTTGTCCATGGTATCAATCTTTATACCTAGATTGTGTGCCCATTTGGACTTTATTCTTGTGTATGGTATCAGGCATGGGTCTATGCCTAGTTTCTGCCACACTGTTATCCAGTTTTCCCAGCAATTTTTGTTGAGCACTGAGTTCTTTTCCCAGAAGCTGGGGTCCTTGGCTTTATCAAACATGAGGTTGCTATATTCCTTGCCTACTGTGTCTTGAGTGCCAAGTCTATTCCACTTGTCTACCCTTCTGTTTCTTATCGAGTACCAAGTGGTTTTGATAATTGCTACTTTACAGTACAATTTGAGATCTCGTAGTGCTAGGCCACCTTCCCTAGCATTTCTTTTCATTAGACCATTTGATATTCTGGACTTTTTGTTCTTCCAGATGAATTTTGATATTATTTTACCCAGCTATAGAAAATAATTATCTGATAGTTTAATTGGTATGGCACTAAATAAGTAAATTAATTTAGGTAGAATTGTCATTTTTATTATATTAGCTCGGCCTACCCATGAGCAACTGATGTTTTTCCACTTACTTAAATCTGACTTTATTTGTGCAAAAAGTGTCTTTTAATTGTGTTCATATAGTCCCTAGATTTATTTTGGCAGGTAAACTCCCAAGTATTTTATAGTGTCTACCCTAGCTTTAAATGGGATTTCTCTTTCTATCTCTTCTGTTGGACTTTGTTGCTAATATATAGGAATGTGGAAGATTTGTGCGGGTTTATTTTGTAACCTGCAACTTTGCCAAAGTTGTTTATTATTTCAAGTAGTTTTTTACTTGAGTCTCTGGGATTCTCTAAGTATATCATCATATCATATGCAAAGAGTGATAACTTAGTTTCTTCTTTGCCTATTCTTATTCCTTCAATTTCTTTATCTTGTCTAATTGCTACAGCTAGCATTTCTAGTACCATATTGAATAATAGTGGTGATAAAGGACATCCTTGTTTCACCCCTGATCTTATTGGAAATGCATCTAGCTTATCCTCATTGCATATAATGCTTGCTGAAGGTTTTAGGTAGATACTGCTTATTATTTTATGGAAAGTTCCCTTTATTCCTATGTTTTCCAGTGTTTTCAATAGGAATGGGTGTTGTATTTTGTCAAAAGCTTTTTCTGAATCTATTGAGATAATCAATCATGTGGTTTTTGTTAGTTTTGTTGTTGATATGATCTATAATGCTAATAGTTTTCCTAATATAGAACCAGCCCTGCATTCCTGGTATGAATCCTACCTGATCATAATGTATTATTCTCGTGATAAGATGCTGTATTCGTTTTGCTAAATTCTCATTTAAAATTTTTGCATCTATATTCATTAGAGAATTTGGTCTATAATTTTCTTTCTCTGTTTTGTCTCTTCCTGGTTTAGGTATCAAAGCCATATTTGTATCATAGAAAGAATTTGGGAGGACTCCTTCTTCCCCAATTTTCAAAAATAGTCTATATAGCATTGGAATTAACTATTCTTTAAATGTTTGATAGAATTCACTTGTAAATCCATCTGGGCCTGGAGATTTTTTCCGAGGGAGTTCATTGATGGTTTGTTCAATTTCTTTTTCTGAGATGGGGTTGTTTAAGTATTCAACTTCCTGTTCTGTTAATCTGGGCAATTTGTATTTTTTAAAATACTCATCCATCTCATTTAGATTATTGAATTTGTGGGCATAAAGTTGGGCAAAGTAATTTCTAATTATTGTTTTAATTTCCTCCTCATTGGAGGTGAGTTCATCCCTTTCATTGTTAATATTAGTAATTTGATTTTCTTCTTTCTTTTTTTTAATCAAATTGACCAAAGGTTTATCAATTTTATTATTTTTTTCATAAAACCAACTCTTGGTTTTATTTATTAATTCAATAGTTTTCTTAATTTCAATTTTATTAATCTCTCCTTTGGTTTTCAGTATTTCTAATTTGGTATTTACTTGGGGATTTTCAATTTGTTCTTTTTCTAGCTTTTTCAACTGCATGCCCAAGTCGTTGATCTCTTTCTCTATTTTATTTATGTAGGCTTTCAAAGATATAAAACTTCCCCTAAGAACTGCTTTTGCAGTATCCCATAAGATTTGGTAGGTTGTCTCGTTATTGTCATTCTCTTGAATGAAATTGTTGATTGTTTCTATGATTTCTTCTTTAACCCAACCCTTCTTTAGGATTAGATTATTTAGTTTCCAATTGATTTTTGGTTTATCTTTCCATGGCCTTTTATTACATGTAATTTTTATTGCATTATGATCTAAGAAGGATGCATTGATTATCTCTACCTTTCTGCACTGGATTGTGATATTTTTATGTCCTAGTACATGGTCAATTTTTGTAAATGTTCCATGTACCACTGAGAAAAAGGTATATTCCTTTCTATTCCCATTCAATTTTCTCCAAAGATCTATCATATCTACCTTATCCAGAGTTTTATTTACCTCCTTAACCTCTTTCTTGTTAATTTTGAGGTTAGATTTATCGAGTTCAGAGAGGGGGAGGTTGAGGTCCCCTACTAGTATAGTTTTGCTGTCAATTTCTTCCTTCAACTCCCCCAACCTCTCCTCTAAGAATCTGGGTGCTATACCACTTGGAGCATACATGTTTAGTAATGATATTGCTTCATTGTCTATGGTGCCTTTTAGCAGGATATAGTTTCCCTCCTTATCCCTTTTGATTAGATCTATTTCTGCTTTTGCTTTGTCTGAGATTAGGATTTCTACTCCTGCCTTTCTTACATCAGCTGAAGCCCAATATATTCTGCTCCATCCTTTGACCTTTAACCTATGTGTATCCCCCCATTTCAAATGTGTTTCTTGTAAGCAGCATATTGTTGGATTATGGGTTTTAATCCATTCTACTATCTGTCTCCGTTTTATGGGAGAATTCATTCCATTCACATTCACAGTTATGATTACAATCTGTGTATTTCCCTCCATCCTCTTTCCCACCATTTGTGCTTTTAGCTCTCCCGTCTCCCTTCCCCTCCTCAATAGTGTTCAATTTTCACCACCTCCTCCTGCAGCCTTCCCCTCCTTCTTTTAGCCCCCCTCCCTTTTACTCCCCTTTACTCTTATTGCTTCTTCCCTCCCTTTTAGCTTCCCTCCCCTTTCTTCCCACTTCCCCTCCTGCAGCCTATAGAACTAGTTAGGATTATCTACTTAAGTTTATTGTTCCCTCCTTGAAATAGATGAGAGTACCTCTCAAAGAATGCTCATCTCCCTCGCCTCTTTCCCTCTACTATAATTTTGTACTTTTGTGATGTAATTTACCATTTTCTGCTTCCTCCTTTTTACACCTCATGTTACAATCCCTTCACATACTTAAATCATATTTACAACATGACATCATTTACTTTACATCCGTTCCCTCTATGTATATCCCTTTTATATTTCATAATAGATGGACAATTCTCAAGATTAACAGGTATCATCTATCCTTATAGGGAGGTAAACAGTTTGCCCAAATTGAGTAACAAGTTTGTTCCCCCCCCTTTTACCTTTTTATGATTCTCTTGAGACCTGCATTTGAAGATCGAATTGTCTATTAAGTTCTGGTAATTTTGTCAGAAAAGTCTGGAAATCTCTTACTTCACTGAATGACCTTCTCCTTGCCTGAAATGTTATGCTGAACTCTGCTGGGTAGTTGATCCTTGGTTGTAGTCCCAACTCCTTTGCCTCACGGAATACTGGATTCCAATTCCTTTGATCTTTTAATGTAGAAGCTGCAAGGTCCTGTGTGATCCTGACTGTAGCTCTTCAATATTTGAATTGTTTCTTTCTGGCTGCCTGTAGCATTTTCTCCTTCACTTGATAGTTCTGGAATTTGGCAACAATATTTCTTGGGGTTTTGAGTTTGGGATCCCTTTAGGGAGGTGAACAGTGGATTCTTTCAATGACTATTTTGCCCTCTGAATCTAGCACTTCTGAGTAGTTTCCCTTGATGAGATTTCCTGGAAGATATTGGCCAGACTCTTTTTTCATCATCAGTTTCTGGCAGGCCAATAATTCTTAAATTTTCTCTCCTAGATCCATTTTCCAGGTCAGTTGTTTTTCCAATTAGATATTTTACATTTTCTTCTGTCCTTTCATTCTTTAGATTTTGTTTGATTGATTTTTGCTATCTCATTGAGTCATTAGTTTCTACTTGCTCAATTCTAATCTTTATCAAATTGTTTTCTTCAGTTAACTTTTGCATCTCCTTTTCCATCTGTCCAGTTTTTCCTTTTAAGGAATTATTTTCTCCAGTTAATTTTTGTACTTCCGTTTCCATTTGTTCAATTTTCCTTTTCAAAGAGATGTTCTCATCAGTGAATTCTTTTTTCATAATTTTAAAATCATTGGCCAGTTTTTCTATTTCCTTCTTCAGCTGTTTCAGGAGAGCTGTTTGTGCATGTGAGTAGTTCATAGTCCCTTCTGACGTTTCAGATGGAAATACAGTCTCAGTACTGACCTCTTTGGTATTTGTGTTTTGGTCCTTGTCCCCATAGAAAGATTCTATGGTTTTCTCATGCTTATTTTGCTTTTTTTTTTACTCATGATGGTGATTGTGTGTTGTGGCTTCTGGTTCTTTCAGTTAGAAGCTGCAGAACTTGGTGTTGAGCTAAAGTGTGAAAAAGCTATGAGCAGGTTTTTGTTTTGTGTTTCCCTGATCATCCTTGGGGTTAACTTGTTAAGTGTGGGGGAGGAGTGGTCTGGTCACGAGAGATCTCCTCAGCTGAACTGAGGCAAAGACAAGCTCAGGGGATGGTGATCCTGGCTGCCCTATTGTCTTTCCATTTCCCCTGGAGTGCTGAGGCAAGCCTAGATGCTAGTGAGGGTTCCCACCCCTCCTGGGTGCTGAGGCTCTCCTGGGTCCTAGTGTGAGTTTTCTCCATCCTGGGTCCTCTGTTCTTCTGATTTGCCTCTGCCACAGTAGGAAGAATCCCCCTTAGCTATTTTCCTAGCCTCAGGTGTTATGAGACTATTTGCCCCCTCTACTGTTCCTGCTAATCCAGGATTTTTCTGGGGAAATGTTTTATGGTTCTTTCACAGTCATCAAGGGGGGAGGAGAGAATATTTACTGATCATGCCACCATCCTGGCTCCTGAAAGTTCAAGTAGGTGACTTACCAATATTTAGTCTGCGGGCTGAAAGTCTGAGGAGCTGCTGCACTGATATCTGGCACTCAGTGGCCACCACTCCTTCCTCGGGTGCCCCTCTGCTGGTTCCAACTGCTGTTCTCAGGTTTTCCGGGGCCCTTCTGCTCCACTGCACTGCACATGCTGCACTGTGCACTGTGGACTCTAGCTCCCCCCCCCCCCCCCCCCCGCACAACGGATCCTTCCTGTGGACCTTCCAGTCTGTCCTGGGCTCCGAATCCACCACAGTCTGTCTCCCACTGGATTCCACACCTCCAAAATTTGGTCAGATTCTCCTTTCAGGGGTATCGGAAGGAGTTTGTCCAAAGCTTAGGTGAGTCATTGCTCTCACTCCACCATCTTGGCTCTGCCCCCCCCCCCCCAAGAGGAGCAGTTTTGATGAGAAAAAATAAGAACTATTTGAAGTGAACAATTTGGTGAACAGTAGTCACCAATCAAGTAAAATTTTTTAAAAGTTACATAGTAAAGATGGAAGTAAGGGTAGGTAATGGGATGAATACAAAAACGTGGCATGATACTACTTACAAGTATATTGCTTAGGAAAACAAAAAGCAAATAAGAAAAACTAAGCATTGTAAAAGGGTTGTTGGGAGCATGCATTCACATGAACCTGTGCCTGTGCCTCTGTGTTGTGTGTGTCTGGGTGTGGGTGTGTGTGTATGAGAGAGAGAAAGAGAGGGAGAGAGAGAGAGAGAGAGAGAGAGAGAGAGAGAGAGAGAGAGAGAGAGAGAGATGGGTGTTGGAAAAAAGAGAGCCTCAGCAAGGGGGTTGGGATTGCTGCTCTGAGGAATGAGATTATTATAAAGGACAGGAGAGAGAAAGGAGAATTCAATTCTTAATTTATTTCTGTATTCTCTGTCAAGGAGAATGACCTTTGCACTAGAAATAATAGAATGAAAACTGAGGAAAGACCTCTCAGGCTCTGTATTCAATAATAACTGAAAATCTAGTTGTCTTGTGATTCTCTCCAGTGTGCCATCTAAACTTTTAACAATCCCAGGTGAATGCCTATTTGCCATATTCTTCACAATTTTTTTCATTATTTTTTCATTGAAATGGCCTCTTTAAAAAAAAAAAACTTAAGGTTTTCTTTTTAAATAATATTTTATTTTCCCCCAATTACATATAAAGTTAATTTTAACTTTCAATTTTTGAAAATTTTGAGTTACAAATTTCCTCCCCCCACTACCCCTCTCCCTAAGATGGTAAACAATATGATATAGGTTATATATATGCAATCATGTAAAATATGTTTCCATATTAGTCATGTTAAGAAAGAAGAAACAGACCAAATGGAGGGAAAAAAAAACATGAACAAAATAAAGTGAAAAATAGCTTGATCTGCATTCAGATTCCTTCTGTTCTTTCTCTGGAGATAGATAGCATTTTTCAACAGTCCTTCAGAATTGTCTTGAATCTTTGTAATTCTGAGAATAGCCAAGTTATTCACAGTTGATCATTGTACAATATTGTTGTTACGGTTTACAAGGTTCTCCTGATTCTGCTCACCTCATTTTGTGTCAGTTCCTGTGAAGTCTTTTCAGGTTTTTTTCTGAAACCAGCCTGCTCATCATTTCTTATAGCACAATAGTATTTCATTATTATCATATACCACAACTTGTTCAACCATTCCCTGACTGATGGATGTCCCTTCAATTTTCAGTTCTTTGCCACCACAAAAAGCTGCCATAAATATTTTTGTACCAATAGATATATTTCTCACTTTTTTTTTATCTCTTTGGGATATAGACCTAGTAGGGGTATTGCCAATATCAAAGAGTATAAACAGTTTGATAGCCCTTTGGGCATAGTTCCAAGTTGCTTTTCAGCATAGTTGGATCAGTTAACAACTCTACCAACCATGCATTAGTATCCCAATTTTTCCACATCCCAGCCAATATTTATCATATTTCTTTTCTGTCATATTTACCAGTCTGATAGATGTAAGGTAGTACCTCAGAGTTGTTTTGATTTGCATTTCTCTTATCAGCAGTGACTTGGAGAATTTTTTCATATGACTACAGATAGCTTTGATTTCTTCATCTGAAAACTGTCTGTTCATATTCTTTGACCACTTATCAATTAGGAAATGACTTATATTCTTATAAATTTGAATCAGTTCTCTATACATTTAAGAAATGAGGACTTTATCAGAAACCCTTGTAAGAATTGTTTCTCAGCTTTCTGCCTTCCTTTTAATCTTGACTGCATTAGTTTTGTTTGTGCAAAACCTTTTCAATTTAATATAATCAAATTGTCAATTTTTTGTCTCATAATGTTCTCTATATCTTCTTTAGTTCTTTAATTCTTCCCATAAATTATCCATAGATTTGACAGGTAAACTATTCTTTGCTCTTCTAATTTCCTTATGGTATCACCTTTTATGTCTAAATCATTTACCCATTTGCTCTTGTCATATGCTATAAGATCTTGATCTATGCTTAATTTGTGCCATACTGTTTCTAGTTTTCCCAGCAGTTTTTGTCAAAAAGTAAGTTCTTGTCCCAAAATTTAGGGTCTTTGAATTTATCAAATACATATGTAACTATGATCATCTACTACTGTGTCTATTTTGCTGATCCACCACTCTATTTTTTAACCAGTTGTAAAAGCAAGGACCCTGACACACAGAGGAGGGCCTGCTAGCACAGGTTCTTTGATCTGTTTTTCTAAAAGAAAAGCAACTTTTGAGACGTCAACAATCACTTTAAACAAGCATATATATCAATCACTTAGTTCAGGGGAAAAATCAGCACCCTGAACTGAAGAGAAAATACAAGCAGAGAAATAAAGATCAACCAACAGACAGGGATTCCAACTTTCTGACTGTAAGCAATGCATACATCACAAATCAACAGAGAGATAACTGTTTGACCATACATACATACATAGTTACCAGAGAGAGAAGCACCAACATCTGGGTTTTCAAAGCCCCAGGGGCTCCTTAGCAGCTGCCCAAAGTCTCCTCTGGCCAAACAAATACTTTCAATGAGTAGGCACCAACATAAAATCTCACCTCGGAGTATTTATACATTTTTCAGAGCCAGAGGGCATCACAACCCTTGAGAACTAGTGCATTAGAAATTAACAAAAGGTGTGGGCCTCCCCTAACCAAGCTTTCCTTAATGGGAAGGCCCATTAATGGACAGGGAAGATCTCTAACTCTGATTAGCATTGTACCAGTAGGGGAGAATTTTTATGATTAATTCTTTATAGTACATTTTGAGATGTGGTACAGTTATGTCACCTTCCTTTGCATGTTTTTTTTTTCCCATTAACTCCTTTGATAATCAGAATTTTGCTCTTCCACATGAAATTTGTCATTATTTTTCCAGTTCTGTTAAATAATTCTTTCGTAGTTTGGTTGGGATGGTACTGAATAAGTAAATTAACTTAGGTAGAATTGTCACTATTATATTAACTTGTCCTATCCCTGAGCAACTGATATGTTTTCAATTGTTTAGATCTGACTTTATTTGCATGAAAAGTATTTTGCAATTGTGTTCATATAGTTCCAAAGCTTGCCATGCCAGGTAGACTCCCAAGTAATTTATATTGCCTGCGGTTATTTTATTTTTTATGGGTTTTTATTTATGCCATAAATTTATAAGGGATTGGTTCTAACAGCTCAGGCTCTTTGCCATTGGTTCTCACAAAATGTGCTTCTCTGGGTGGAGCAGGCTGGCATTTCAGTTGAACCCAAATGCCTTTTTCTTTGACTTCCTTCTTCTTCTGATCATTTTCCTTTACCCACTTCAGAAAGCTATCTCTGCTCTTAGAATGCTTAATATGTTCAATACACACATTAATTCTCTTGACTAGAATCTTGTCCTTACCCTGTTTGTTTACTACAATGCCTACAGCATGGTGAGTAACACTATAGACCCATCCAGTCTTGCCATGGTAACATTTGTAAGGCATTCCTTGCTGAACTGTGCCCATATCCTTGATATCTACAGTATCACCTTTCTTGTATATTCGCCTATATGCAGCCAAAGGAACAACACCATGTTTTTGAAAGGTCCTAACAAACATGTATCATGTCCCTCTTCTTTTTGTTTTGTATTTTCATTTTGGCAACTCACTGAAATATGGCAGAGCTGGAGGAAAGGCTATTTGCATTTATTTTCAATGGAGTTTCTCTTCCTGTCTCTTGTTTCTGGGTTTTGCTGATAATATTAAAAAAAATAAGATTTTCACAGTGATGTGCCCCTATTGTGTTGGTAGGTAGCATGAAAGGCGGGAATAGAGAGGAAAGTGTCTCGGATCTGAAATCTGAATTCCTGTGTTTTCAGTTCTCCTACTTACTAACTCAGGGACTTTGTGCAAGTTATTTAACTTGTCTGAGCCATCATTTTTTTAAACTATAAAATGAGGATAATGAATAATTCTTGAATTACAAATGCCCTACCACATAAGTTAATATGAAGACCAAATGAAATGATGTATGAAGAGTTCTTTGCAATATATATATATATGCATACATATGTGCGTATGTATATGTATATATGTATACACACACATAAATGTGCATATGTGTATGTATGTATAAGGATATGTATGTATACCATATGAGCTGTTGTTTTTAGAGAGGTCATAGTACAGCAGATAGAAGATCATATGTAAGACTGATATGAACACTATCAGGAACCCCTATGACCTCTGATCCAGATATATTTGACCTAATAGCCCAGGGATTATAATGTCCTATGAAAGATGCAGCTGTTGCTAATTTTGTAACACAGAGTTACTCACTGCTCTTTTTGGTACCTGAAACATTAAGCAGCTTTTTTTGCTGTTCAGTCATGCCCACCTCTTCATGATCCCATTTCTTGGCAAAGATGCTGGAGTGGCTCGTCATTTCCTTCTCCAGCTCATTTTACAGATGAGGAATTAAAGCAAACAGGTTAAGTGATATGCTCAGAGTCACACAGATGCTAAGTGTCTGAGGCCACATTTGAACTCAGGAAGATATTTCCTGACTCAGCACGCTATTCATTACCCCACCTAGCTTTCCATTAAGTAGTTTTTAGTATCATCTAATGAATGAGACAATTGTTGTTCCCAGAGAAACAAATATATAGGGAAAATCATCCATCTACACTTAAGGAATAGATGGTAAGCTGCTTGAGGACAGGGACTGTCTTGCTTTTTTACTTGCATATCCAGTCAGACACATAACAGCCACTTAATAAATGATAAATACAAGCATGTACAGAATAATTTTCATATATATACATATATATGTTTGCATATATATGTATGTATGTATGCACATACATACATATATATATATACACATACATACATACATATCTATCTCCAGGTAGAGGGAAAGAAAAAAGGAAGAAATAGAAATTTACATGATAACTTTGTTGTACATTTAAAAGGAATAACAAGTTGTACAGAGTGAATTTGCAATTTCATGTGCAATCTTTTTTTTCTAGAAATGCTTGTTTTATTTCACAAATTAAAGAATAGAACAAAATTTTTTAAAATGCTTGTTGATTGATTTGGTGCTGTGTAAATTTCATACCTCAGTGACACTGAACACTTCATTTTTCAACCATTTCCTATGTGGTGTAGTGGACAGAGCACCAGTGCAGGAGTTAGGAGGATCTGAATTAAAATCTCATCTCAGACACTTGACACTAGCTGTGTGATCTTGAGCAAAGTCACTTAACCCCAGTTGCTTCATCCTGGGTCGTCCTGATGAATATCTGGTCACTGGATTCAGATGGCTCCGGAGGAGAAGTGAGGCTGGTGACCTGCACAGCCCTCCCTCACTCAAAACAAAGTCAAGTGCAAGTCATGTCATTATTTCTCTGATGGTATGGTCTTCTTTGGGAACAAAAGACGAACACACACACACACACCTTTCACATGGATAAAACACATAAAAAGTATCTTGTAAACCTTAAAGTGTTATATAAATATAAGAGCTTTTTGAGGAGGGCTGAAGAGTGATGTTCAAAGAGAAGTATCCTTAGTATAATGGAAAGAAAGGGTACTGGATTTAATCTTCACTCTATTTCAGAACTGCAAGGAAAGGCAGGAGGAAGAAGGAAATAAGTTATAGGGTGCCTACTATATGAGAAGCATTTTTAAAATATCATCTCTCTTGACCCTCACAACAGCCCTGGGAAGTACGTACTATTATTATCTACATTTTTCAGTTGGGGAAGCTAAACATTAAGTGACTTACCTGGGGTCATATCTCTAGGAAGCATCTGTAGCCATATTCAAAATCAGGTCTTCCTGTATCTGGGCCCCATGCTGGATCCAATGAGCCATCCAGCTGTCTCTAAGGAAAAAAAGGAAGGAAATAGATGTTTTAACCTTCAAGTGCTAGAGAAATACGTGCTGTTATTATCATTATTGTACTATTATGTAGATGTATCGGAGACTTTCCTTTCCTTTGGTTTTCCTGAAAAGTCCTGAAGTTGGTGCCACCATCTAGACAGCTTTTTTCTCCTTTCTGCTTTCATACTGTGTGTGCTCTAGTCTAGATCCCTAATAAATGCTTTTTGGGTTGAATTGAGTCTTTTTGAATTTTTGACAGTTTGGTCACTTCAAAGCCAATGACATAGAAAAGGCAGCAAAGGACCAACCATTTCTGCTACTTGTTGCTAATCTGCAAATGGTTTCTTTTCCTGAAAAAGCAAAGTAAGGAACACATCTACAGCTCTGGGCTGTCAGGTTACTTCATATTTACTTTGGCTCTAGCTACTCTTCACTGAAGGGCTTGTGATAGATTTAGTGTTGACTAATAGGGTCCTATAACAGATGGTATGCATTGTAGTTTCTCAGACAGATGATAATTGCTTACATATAGCAGTGGAAAATATGCTAGTCTAAAGACTTAGAAGGGTCAAGGGTCTTATTTGAAATGTGCATATATAATACACACAAATACACTCACACACACACATATATATGTGTGTGTGTATGTGTGAGTATGTGTGTATATATGTATAATATATATATATATATATACATATGGATATATCCATTTATGAAGGATCATGTGGCATTCATTTCCCTACAGACTCTGCAGATGTGGAATATATATAAGTCCATGGCTGACTCCCTACATCACGGAGTGGCAAATCAGCGGTTCCATAACTTATGAATATATTTGTCAAGGAAACAGTAATGTCTCAACCAGATAATAGAGTCTGAACAAGGAAAACCAGAACTGTATACGTCAGCGACCCAAATGAATGCACTAGGGAGTGGGGCCAGACAGACAAGTCCTCTGAGGTCTTTATCATAGTTTGCTTTAATAATGTAGTTTACAGAGGGAGGAAAATTCAGCATGTAATCTGCATGTTCCCATTTAAAATTCTTTCTGTTGACTTCCCTCCCTGAGTAAACTCCTATTCTTATGGAATAGTGAAAATTTATCAGTGTGGCACCAGGAAGGAAACTCAGCTGTTGCCAGTGAATTTGGTTTTTTCCTACTGTTATACTGTTTATTACTATGATGTTAAGTATTAGCAATAATTAATATAAGGGTATTGGTATTATTATTTTGTCGTTGTTCAGTCATACTCAACTCTCCATGACCCCATTTTGGGTTTTTTTTTCACAAAGATACTGGAGTGCTTTACTATTTCCTTCTCCAATTGATTAGGCAAACAATAGTTAATGCCCAGGGTCACACAGCTAGTGAGTGTCTGAGGTCAAATTTGAACTCAGGTCTTCTTGACTCTAAGCCCAGAACGCTATCCCCTGTATCACCTAGGTGTCTCTACCTCTCTCCTTTTCAATATTTGTTGTAGTCAATATTGATTGACTGCTTACAATATTCACAGATTTATAGGCAGGGCAGAATTTGATAACATATCATAAAGCTCACTAAAATTTTTTCAGGGACCTGTAGGAAAAATACCATGCCAAAGGTAGAGGTAGGGACTGAAATAGGCAAAAAAGAGGGACAGCTATGGTTTCCTACCTCTGGAACCTCC
This sequence comes from Notamacropus eugenii, assembly GCF_028372415.1. Classification (NCBI taxonomy): domain Eukaryota; kingdom Metazoa; phylum Chordata; class Mammalia; order Diprotodontia; family Macropodidae; genus Notamacropus; species Notamacropus eugenii. The sequence goes on from NC_092876.1 coordinate 101,427,863, forward strand.
CAATTGCCCTTGTCTGGAGAGAAGATGCACCAAAATGTGCCAAGAAAGGACTGGCCCAAGGTAAAGGTCTTCATTTGTTTCTACCTCCTTGTCATTTATGAAGAGGAAAATATACCCCACCATTGTCATAGTAGAGATGACCAAGAGGTACCTTTTAAAATTTTTTCCTTTATTTTCTCTCTCTTTTTGAGACAGTGTCTCCCTATCTCACCTACACTGGAAGTGCAAAGCCCATTGATGGGTCTGATCCTGCTCTTGACTGGCAGTTGATCTGTTCTATTGAGGATTGGAGCTAATGCACCTCTTCTTAGGCATCCTGGTGACCCCTTATTCCCTGGGGCTTATCATGTTGCTGCAAGCTAATCGGCTTAGTTTACAACAGCTCAGAACCCCTGATCTCAAGCAATCCACCAACTTCAGCCTCTGTCATAGTAGTATTACAGGTCTACACAACAAAACATGGTTAAGGTACCTTTTTAAAAACCATTTGGAAACACAGTCAAATGTTTAGTAATTGCAATGAACCCTTCTGTGAAAAGAGGTGCCCTTAAACAGCAGTGAATATCTGGTCACTGGACTCAGATGGCTCTGGAGGAGAAGTGAGGCTGGTGACCTTGCATAGCCCTCCCTCACTCAAAGCAAAGTCAAGTGCAAGTCATGTCATTATTACTCTGATGGCATGGTCTTCTTCAGCAATGAAGGACGAACACAATCCTGTGAGCAGATGCAGCTGGCTTAATGGGGACCCAGCTAGCTGGGTAACTCAACTCCTCCTCTCCTGTCTGCCTCCCCTTCCCCTTCCTTCTCCAAAGGAAGGTAAATTTGAATAGCCAAAAGATGCCCAGTTGACCAGGTTTTACTGGCTAGTTCCTCTCTTCTCCTCTGCTCTCCCAAAACCTTAAACCCACTGCACTCAGACACTGGGACGCCAAGAGGCCCCTGTCTAAGGGTTCTTCTGGACCTTCCTAGCTTTACAGTGATTATCAATAGTAACTGTTCTTGTTTCCCTCCCAGCCTGATGTCTTTCTTTTTTCTTGGCCTCATTAAAGGGGCCATGCCCTGGTTACTTCTTAAACAGGCCTATTCAATGAATGGGCCTTGCCTCATCCTAAGTGAGTACCCGCAAAGACCTTGCCCTAAAGGGACCAAGTTATCCCATTGCATCCTGGGCCATGTCCAGTCATCCTGATGAATATCTGGTCACTGGATTCAGATGGTTCTGGAGGAGAAGTGAGGTTGGTGACCTGCACAGCCCTCCCTCACTCAAAACAAAGTCAAGTGCAAGTCATGTCACCAATTCTCTGATGGCATGGTCTTCTTTGGCAATGAAGGATGAACACAAAACAGTTAGTTAAAATGAGAGGCAGAATATACAAGAGAAGGAAATCCTCATTGTCTTCTAAATTGGTTATGTACTCTCCAGAGTCATCTGTGATTCTAAAATTTTCAGTGGAAGGCAGGCAAAAGAACAGTTTTTCTGAGCCCTGAGGGATGTCATGGAAGGAACTCATTAGAATGTTCCCTGGTGGCTATTTGGAGAATCCACCCACCTTTCATATGCTGCCTTGGCTCATCCTTTAAAAGTAGAATTTTTATCAAGTGAAGAAAATGGCATGCCTTCACATCAAAGTAGAAGTGCTGGAAAGATATGAGGGGAAATAAGAAGTTAGTAGTTGTGGTATGCTTTTCATATGAGTAACCGAAAGTTCATTTCTCAAATGATCTCACTAATCCTTACGTTAGTCCTTGCATAAGTGGTAATTATCATTGCTTAATCTCTGAATACACATAGCAGGCTTGATGAGACTTAGAACATCATCAGCAAATGTGGTCCATCAAATGTGGTCCATGCTTAGTCTTATAAAATCATCATTTGAGATATGGTGGAAGAACCAAAGGATGGTGAATACAAGTGTCTCAGATTGGATAACAGCTGTAGGTAGCTTGAAAACAGACACTTGGTCCTGAATTTCCCTATCTTTTAGACTATTGTGACTTAGGGAAGGGTGAATTTCCCAAAAGTATATTTGCTCTGTGGCCATCTTTGAAACTTACCAGGGATTGAACCCCGAGACAACTTTTTTACCTAAAGTAATGAGGTACTGAGATCAGTAGAGTGAGATTATTGCAAGTTTCTTATGGGGCATATATAAAGCTTACTGGAATCCTTGGTTACCTAAATACCAATCAGTATCAACTATATACTCCTTCATTCCCTCACATCTCTTTTTATAGTAGATTCAGAAGACAGAGGTGGTGGTGAGGGGAGGAGTTTGACAGGGGTTAATTACTACTATTACTAGTCGTTCTTCTTTATGCAGTTTAGGTTTACAAGCTCATTTATATGCTTTAAAGTTTGCAAAGGATGATTCTACATTGATTATCTCATTTGGTACAAAAAGGAGTCCCCCAAAGCATCCGTTCAAGGATTAAAGGAGGAACAGAGGTGTTGTCCATGACTAACTCTCAAGAGAAGAATTAGAGTTAGCGAGGAAATCAAGAAAGGACCTAAGAAATGTAAGACCTAATCTCATTTATATTCCAGAAACCCCCAGGGATGACTTCCACAGTTAGATGGTCCAGTGGGTAGAATATCAGGTCTAGAGTCAGGAAAAACTGAGTTCATGTCTGGCCTCTGACACTTGCTGGTTGTGTGACCCCGGGCAAATCATTTAACTGCTGTTTGCTTCAGTTTACTTATTGGTAAAATGAGGATGATAATAGCACCTTCTTCCCAGGGCTGATATGAGGATCGAATGAGATAATAGTTGTAAAATGTTTGGCACATAGTAGGTGCTAGATAAATATTAGCTGTTGTTATCATTATTAATGGCTAGCATGCTAGATCTGGAGTCAAGACCTGAACTGAAATCTGTGTGATCCTCAACAGGTCTCCTAACCTCTGCTTACCTCAGTTTCCTCATCTGTAAAAGGGGCGTAATAATAGCACTTGACTCTCAGGATTGTTGCAAGGAGAAAATGAGATAATATCTGCAAAATGCTTTGCAAATCTTAACTATATAAATTCTATTGTTATCATTATCATCCTATGAGTCAACAGCTTGATATGACAGTCAAAAACACTAATCTAATCTTGGGTTGCATTAAGAAAGGGATCATGTCCAAGAATAAGGAGGTGATGGTTCTTTTGTACCATGCCCTGCTCAGTTCTGGGCACTATATTTTAGTAATAAAATGATAAGACTGGGAATATCCAAGGAAGGATAACCAAGATGATAAAGGGCTTCATTGGTTGGACAAGAAAAGACTTAGGGGAGATATGACGATTATGTTCAAGTGAGTGGAAGGTCATCATGTTAAAGGGGTAGGCATCTTTGCTATTGACCACAGAGGGTAGAGTTAGGTCCAATGCATGGATACTCCAAAGGGATAAGTTCAGCATCAGTTCTGACAAGAAGAATTGTTCAGGAGTAGAATGGACTGACTCGGGAAGCATCAGCTTTTCCCTCCCTGCAGATGTTCAAGTGAAGGTTCATTCAGGCAAACGTTGTCCTAAGTGGTTACTGAATCTCCTCCTAATCTGGAGCCTGTGAATTTGTTTGTTTGTTTTTTTAATAATTTTAACTTTCCTATGTTTGGGATCTTTTGTCCCCTGGTTGTTTCTTGTGGTCACTAACAATACAAATACATGGAAAAAACTCCAAAGGATTATATGCCTGCTTCAAAGACAAGAGGGGAAGGGAGAAGGTGAGATACAGTGTCCAGTTTCACAATAGGTATAGAAAGAGGAGAAGGTGGACCTGCAGTTGGTGGTGGTGTGAAAAGTGGGAAGTCAAGAAAAACCAGATCTAAAAACAAAATCTAGTCTCATGGGCTTTCTGTGGCAGATTTTCTTGTTGTTGTTGGGTCATATCTGACTCTTCATGACCCCATTTGGTGTTCTCTTAGCAGAGTTATTTTGCCATTTCCTTTTCTCACTCATTTTATGGATGGGGAAACTAAGGCAAGCTAGATGAGGAGACTTTCCTGTAGTCACACAGATAATAAGCATCTGGATTTGTCTTCATGAAGATGAGTCTTTCTGATTTCAAACCCAGTGCTCTATCCACTGAGCTCAGTGGCAGAAGGGTATGCTAAATACAGCTGTTTGACCAAGGTAACTAAGTGGCACTATAGTCCACACAGTGTTGGTTCTGGAGTTAGGAAGACTTGAGTTCATCTGGCTTTGAACACTTACTAGCTGTATGACCCTGGGCAAGTCACTTCACCCGTGTTTACCTCAGTTTCCTCATGTGTAAAATGGGGATGATGATAATAACCCCTACTTCCCAGGGTGGTTATAAAGCATTTAGCACATGCCTGGCACTTAATAAATGTTTCTCCCCTTCCTTGCAGAAAACAATGGCAGGCAAGTAAAGTTATTAAGCACTTACCATTAAGCTTATATTTATAAATGACTTACAAAGAGGTGCAAGATTTCTATGTATGATCATCCTTATCAGAATGTGAGCTCCTTGAGGGGAGAGAATAAGCATTAATTAAGCACCTACTATGCAGACAAGCATAGTGCTAAGTACCTTACAAATAGTATCTCCTTTGATCCCCACAACAACCCAGGGAGACAAGTGACATTATTATCCTTACTTTACAGTTGAAGAAACTGAGGCAAACAGAGATTAAATGACTTGCCCAGAATCACATAGCTGGTAAGTGTCTGAGGTTCAATTTGAACTCAAGTCTTCCTGACTCCAGGCTCAAAGCTCTAGCCACTTAGAACACTGTTATCCATAAATAGATATGAGTAATGATATATCTATAGCAACACTGATTTATGTGATAGACAGATATGCATAAGTATGGTTGACCCTGCTCACTCAAGCCCTACTGACACCACCTCCCTCAGTCTCCTCTCCCTTATGATCAGAGGGCTGGAGGGTGGGCTACCAAATTTCTCCTAATTCCTTCCTGTATAGAGGGCAGAAACTGGGCCCTGGGGCTCACTCCGCTTCATTATCTATTGCTCTGGCTGACTTCAACTCCATGAAACAAGGGCGTTCTGGTCTGTATGTGTCCACACACACACACACACACACACACACACACACACACACACACACACACACACACTTGCTTTCCTGCCTCCTTTTGTGTGTTGTCTTCCCCCAATAGATTGTAAACTCCTTGAGGGCAGAGACTGTCTATTAATGATTGTATCTCTAGCACAGAGCCTAGTGCCTGGCACGTAGCAGTCACATAATAAATGTTTATTGACTGGATTATCAGTTTATTTCATTTAACTTTTTTTTAATAAGAGGATTCAATAGGGAGGTGTACCATGAAATGACTGATGCAAAAAAAAAATCATTAATAAAATATTAAACATATTTTAAAAAAAAAAAAAGAAAGTAAAGCACAAGATGCTTCTTCAGGTGTACATCTGTTTTTCACATGGAGAAAACTACACTATTACAATCTTATTTAGACAGCTTGATGAAGCCATGATATCAGCCATGTGGGTACTGCTTCCACATGCTATGCATCTGCCATATGATAATACCTTTGATGAGTATCTGTATGTGTGTATGTATGGGGTGGAGGTGGTAGCTGGCCCAGAACTAGACACAAGGCACTAAATGTAGTCTGACTATAACAGCCCAAAATAGTACTACCCCCTTCCTCACTCTGAATATCATGCTTTTATTATCAGAGAGCAAGGTTTTAATAGTAGCTTTTTTTCTTTCTTTTTTGGGAGTGGAGCCAATATCACACATTTTGTTGATAATTAATTTTTAGTGAATTAACTCCCTAGCACTTTCACACAAACTGCAGACAAACCAGGTCTCCTCTTTTTTGTTTTGAAGTATTTTCACTTTCTCACAATAAATACAGGTTCAAAATGACTTTGTATTATATGTAATACATTTTATATTGCTAGATTTAGGCCACTATTACCTCTTATTGAAAACTTTTTGAAATTAGAGCTTGTTATTCAATAACTCCTCCCACCCCAGATTTACGTTATCCAATTATTTGTGACCTATGGTTTCCTTGTCTTTATTCATGTCATTGAGAAAAATGTTGAATATTATATTATGAAGGGAAGAACCCTATACTATCATACTAGAAATTTTATTCCAGTTTTACAGTGATCAAAATTTTTACTCAGTAAGTTTCAAAACTGCATAACTGTATTCTAATCTTGTTAATTCTTCATTGTATTCACAAGAATATTATCAGAATCTTTGTTAAATGCTTTCCTGAAATCAGGATATACTATATCTACTAGTACTGCTACTTCATTTTCTGTATTTGAGTCTAGTAATCCTTTCCAAAAAAAAAAAAAAATTAGGTTAATTTGGAATGATTTCTTATTAGTAGAATCCTGCTAGTTCTTGCTGATTATGACTTTCTTTTTTTTTTGAAATGCCAATGAACTATTTGTTTTTAAGGATTTTTTTTATCTGCCAAATATATTTCACTATGGAGACATTATCACAAATGACAGCTTTCCTGGCCAAGTCACAAAAACATAGCATCACAGATCAAAGAGCAAATCAGTAATTAGGGATTTTAGATCTGGAAGGAACCTTAGAGGTCACTGAGTCCAGACCTCTCATTTTACAGATGAGACCACTGAAGCAGAAAGAGATTAAGTGACTTTTCCAGGGGCATATAACTAGGGTCTGATTTAATGGATAATGTCCTAAAGACTACAGAGAAAACCCCAGCATCTACTGGACCCATATGACTTTGTCATCTCTACACACTCTTTAACTGAATGATCTATGTACACAATAAATAGATATACTGGATGAAATCATGAGAAGGGCTCAGATAGGCTTTCATATGGTTTTCTTCAGTAGACAATAATAATAACTAGAATTACATAGTGCTTTGAGGTTTGTGAGGCACTTTACACATGTAGTCCTATATGGAGGATTCTTATCCCAACTCCCATTCTCACTGTCAAGTCATAGAATAAGACTATACCTTCATTCTCCAGGGTTCTAAGGGCACCACTGTTGAGTTGTGGGTGTTTTCCTGATACTATTGCCTCAAGCCCTCCATCATTCTATTGTTACCCCAATATTAATTGCTAATGGTTATCACCCCAGAGCCTTTTAACACATTTCCCTCAATTAGCTTTTACAAAGAGATATTTACTAAGAAGGCATAGCAAGAACTAAGTATAAACATATCCCTCCCAAACGAGAGCACATTCTCCCCTCTACCACCTTAGTCTCTGAGGAAAGAGGGCTCAAACTTAGAAATCACACATGGCAAAGTGGTAACTCACAGTTCTGCAATTTCTTTTGCCAGACTCCTCAAGATTTTCTTCCTAGGTATTGTGTAGCTTTTTCATAGGACCTTGATCTGGATGGCTTTTCTCCTTGGCTCCTGATGGAAACGTTGCCATAAGCTGATCTGGGGGTTCTGCTTACATGCCAATGGAAAGACAAGAGTTCCTTCTGACCTCTCAAGTTCACAAAGTCTTCTCTCAGTCAAAGGGTGGGATAGAGATTGAGAATGAGACTGAGACCCAGATCTTTTCCTCTACCCAATTAATTCCTTTTCTGGATTGTAGCTGGAATGCCTTCTTTTCAACACTTGTTCAAATTTCTTGGATTCTCCCCAGGTCTAAACTCACTCCTCGGTGTATTCAGATCTCATTAGGCATTGCTTTATTTCCTCAGCCAACCCTAAACTCTGTTTAACTTCACTTTGGTTTAGGAAGGACTATTTTTTATACTTAGTCTAAAGTCTATAATTGATCGATTAAAATATTCTCTTATTTAGTGAGGTATTAAGTGTAGCACTTTAACACTTACCTTAAATGGAGTGGGATGACAACTGACATCCATATTTCATGTCATTCTCACAACTCTGTGAGGTAGGTATCCTTACTATCCTCATTTTGCAGATAAGGACAACTGAGAGGGATCAAGTTACTTGTGCAGGTTCACACATTGAAGAAGTGTTTGAAAAAGAAATAAAATTCAGCTCTTCCAATTCTAAATTTAGTCCTCCACCTTCCATGTCTATTTATAGTTATACAATTGATGGAGAAGCATAGAGAATATAAGGCTCTTCAGAGATTAATGTTTGCTGATTCCAAAAAGTATTCATTTTAGTAGAGCAAAGAGAGTCTTTGGGGAATCTTTTCAATGTGTCTTCCATACATTTATTAAGCTTATATAAGATTCTGTGTTAGATACAACCACAAAGATGATGTAATTCAATGATCGTAAGAAAATCAGATTTCTAAAAATTGAATGTGAAAATCCACAGAATTTTAAAACTATATTAATGCCACTTGTAGCTGCCATGAAACATAAACAACATGTGTTATTGCCAAAAGTATAGGAAGGATAGACACCATTCTGTGGAAAGCACACATAGAAGAATTCCATGTAGCTACTGATGTTTTCAGGCAGTTGAGTGGTGTGGTAGACAAAGTGCTGGTCTGAAGATAGAAAGACTCATCTTCCTGAGTTCAAATCCAGCCTCAGATACTTACTGTGTGACCCTGGGCAAATCATTCAACCCTGTCTGCCTAAATTTCCTTATCTATAAAATGAGCAGGAGAATGAAATGGCAAATCACTCCAGTATCTTTGCCAAGAAAATCTCAAATAGATCATGAAGAGTCAAACATGACCAAACAATGACAACTGATATTTTCACAGAGGGTCCAGTATGTGAATGACATTGTATTGGTTGTATCAAGCCCCAGAATGCTACAAGCCCTTCTCAATTGATATCTATCTAAAAGCACATTGACTTGTTCATTCACAAAGCAAAAATCAAATGGACCAAAATATGGTAAGTTGTTTGATAGTAATCCACTGAATTAGTCCATCACTAAATATATCTTGGATAGACACTGCACATGGTCAATGATCTCAACCTAGAGTTGAATAGGTTGTATCACCCACTGGGAAGCTGAATAGCACTTGCAATGGTTCCTAATTGCTTCCTGCTGAAAAAAAATCCATCTCATCTAATTAATACATTCTCTCATTTATACATTGTAGTTGAAAATCATGGAATCTTAGAAGAATGCAAATTTGAGGTGACCCAAAGAGCAATGAAAGATACCTACAATGTGTAAATAAGCTCCAAAATATTGCCAGTAATGACTTGGACATTAGATCCGATTTTGAAAAATAAGTTGATGCACACCCATGATTAGTGTGCCAAGACTCTAACAAGAGTGAAGGATAGCAGAGAGATAATCTGGTTGGTACATTAGGGTGCATCCCATTTATCAGATTTAGGAAAATTCTTAGTCAAGAATGGCCCAGAATGATAAGATGTAGATGGACAAATTATAATTTACTCCAATAGAGGAAGTAAATCCCAGATTCAGCATTTTCTCCTGGCAAGGTTAAATCAAGACAAGGAGAACTTGAAAATTGTATTAGTTCTCCAGTGGTAGTGACTGAGGTTGGCATAGAAAAGGGGATAGAAGTTTTGGAAAGGAAACAAAAGTCACCTTAGGAAATTCCAAGAAGCCATTGCTCAGGAACAATATTGTCTTATACTTAGCATAGAATTTTTGGTCCTATTTGTTAAATTTAATGGGGTACTAGAGGATTCCCTTTGATAGACTTAACTCCACTTGCAAAGATAGCCTGCATTACATCTGGAGTCAGGATGATCTGATTTCATTTCTGGCATCAGATGCTTACTAGCGGTGTGACCCTGGACAAATCAATCATTTAACTTCTGTCAGCCTCAATTTCCTCATCTATAAAATGAGGATAATAATGGCACCTACTTTCCAGATTTGTTGTTGTTATTTTTATTACTGCCACCTATTTGAACCTGGAGATGTAAAGCGCAATAGCAATTATTAGTAAATCATAATTGTCTTTTCAAATGACTCAATCAATTTCCCTCTTTCACCAAAAGATCTGCCTTGGTCAGTCATATGGATTAAATGGAACAAGGGAAAAAAACATAAAACTTCTGCCTTCCCATATCTTTCCTTCCTGAAATTTGCAAATGCAGAGATCTCTCTAATCAAGAGTAGAACAGCTGGAATGTGAAGTCAGTGGTGTATCTCAGCAATTACAGGAAAAGGCAATGACTTATTAATGCTGCACAGCACTTTCTACATGTTATTGCTACAGATAAGGTGATAACAGCAAAGATTACAACAAGGAAAAGAGGAGGCAAACCTAAACAAAGGATAAGGTTTCACCAAACACGGAGCTTTGCTTGATACCTGTCTGAATACTCAGGTGTGTTTGCTTTACTCTGAGAAAGGTCTCTAGACACATGTTTTCCAACAAGATGAAACATAATTGAGGAAATGGGCATTGATGCTGATTTTAAAAAGACCTGACATAGTTGTTGCACATTGTGGGTGAAAATTAATGACTTCATTTACTTTGAGATGAATTAGCCAATCCTACCTTCACTGGTTGATTGAATTAGAAAACCTTTGCTTTTCACTTAAGCAGAAGAAAAGGATGAGCCCTACATGACTGAGATTTTATATACCAGTAATCTGATTAAATAAACTCAACTTAGTTCAATCCAACAAACATTTATTTAGACCTTACTATTTACAAGTATGATATCCCATTTGCAACTACTTCTGCCTCCCTCCACTCCCCTTCAAGGGACAGTGGAAAGCTTTGAGGATGATAGGAGAGGATATGACCTAAGTGAGCAGTGTCAGTAACAGCAAGGAATGGTGGTCAGGGTCAGAGTGAGCAGGAGACAGCTACTTCTGAAACGGCAATGATGGTACTATACTTATCTAACCTGGCTGCTAGTTCGACCAGCCATGCTCTAGGCTGGGTAATCTGTAGCCCAATGAGGACACAAGTCCCTCCATTGACCAGGCAGACCACTAACTTTCCTGTATTCCTGTTCCCCCTAAATAAGCTACCAACCTTCTCTAGTTACAGTTTACACCACATAAACCATCAACCTCGCTGAGTTCCAGTTGAATCAGATCCTGTATGACTGAGACCCTGACTCTAAAGTGCCTGCATCTGAAATTAATAACAGTCTGATGGGAAAATCTGAATAAAGTTGCCCTAGGATTTTGGTTATATTCCATTTCCTGCAGAAGGGAGGACAAATACTATGAATGTATTAGAGTTCCTGGGTCCTGATTGATCTTATGTATGTTTGTGGTGGGGGAGAAAAGGAAGAAAAGGACTTTAGCATCTTGGAAAGCTATGTGAATTCACTGTTGACTGGTGTATTTATATATTTTATTATGTGTGCTCTATTTATTAAATAACACTACTTACTTGTTTTATGCCAATATGATATATACATATATATACATATATATGTGTATATATATATATATGTATATATATACATATATACATATATATATATATATATACAAAACAACACGATATATAGAATTCCATCATCTATGCCACCATGTGTCAATAATGGTCCCCATTAGGCCAAGGTGATTTTAACCAAGGCTCATTGGAAATACTGTAGGTTTTAAAAGGGAGTGAGATTAGCCAATGAATGGAGAGATAAGAGTTGATTTTGATTGAATGCATCTGTAAATCTACATACCCCCCAGACAATGGGAGAGGTAGAGCTAAAGACAGAAAGTAGCTTAGGCTCCTGTAAGCCTAGAGAGCATGGTGCTATCTTCACGCTTTGGCCCTTCTCCAAAAGTGGTACTCATCATCATCAGATGCTAAAACAAGGTAATGTGCTTTATGTTACAGATAATAATAGAGAAAACACAGATTTTGTTCTTAGGTAGTTTACAATCTAATTGGTGGATAGGGGCTGCATACCAACGAATATTATGAAAAGGAGAATGTATTAAGTGTGCAGAGGAGAGGATAAGGCAAAATGCTATGAGAAATTTGAGGGGATAGAGATTAGGTTAGGGTTTTAGGAAAGGCTACATGGAAAAGCTGGCACTTGAACTGGATCTTGAGAGAAGGAAAGGTTTTCAAGCCATGGAGATATGTAGAAGAGTTCATTTCAGGATGGGGCATAGCATGAACAAAGGTAAAGAATGGGGAAAAAGAAGACAAAAACAGGTGCAGTGAAGAACCCAAGCGTAATAATAGTAGGCAGTAAACTTGGAAAGGTAGTTTAGAGCCAGTTTGTTAAGAGTTTATATGATTTTTCAGTAATCATTTCAAATTCACTTAAGATTTTTGAATACAAAGGTAATGTGACCAGAACAGTGCATTAAGAAGATGACTCAGGCAGCAGCTTAAAAGATAGAAGCAAGATTAGTGAGGAAGTTATCACAGCAGTGTAGGTGATAAGAAAAGAGGGTGGAAGATTATTATTCAAGCAGTAAGAAAAACAAAAGTGGTTTCTAATCAGAATTTAGTAGAGATAAGCACATGTGCATCTTCCCTCCAATGCATGACCTTTTTAACTGTAGAACTCAGTGGGAAAGGCACCAACAATAGCATTTCTTGTGAAACTTATGGCACTTCACAAATTGCAGGCCAGCTAGAAATTCCATAGTCCATCACATGATTATTTTGGCATTCCTGCTTTCATTCCCAGTTGGAAATAGAATGTTTAGAAAAATTTGAAAAATGAGCCAACACTCCCACATCCTTTTCCTGTTCTCCTCCTTTTCTCTACCCCTATAAGTCCCCAAAAGGAATCAAACATCTCAGAATTTGTTTAAAAGGCAGTTTTAAAAAAAATTTCTACTGAGTTGTTCCTTTTCCAGAATTTGCAGGTCTCCTAGTGCAAGGGTAGGTGGTCAATTATCCATAATGGCATCAGCCACAGCCTTCTGCCTTATATTACAGTTTCTATTCATGTAGGCTTTTATGAAAGTAGATGGAGTACATAATATTGAATTAAAGAGATTGAAATGTCTCAGAGAAGATAAATACTGTAACTTTGTTTTTAACTGGCTGATCTAATAGCAAAGAATTTCATCCCCTTAGGGCATAATTCACAAAAGCACTAATATAATCTGTATTTGTTCAGGCATTTCAGTCGTGTCTGATTCTTTCTGATTCTATCTGGGATTTTTTCTGCAAAGATACAGGAATGTACCAGCAAAGACCCTGGCATGCATAGGAGGGTCTGCTGTATAGGTTTTTAGATCTGCTTTTCTAAAAGGAAAGCAACTTTTGAGGGGTCAACAATCTACTTTAATCAAATGCATATATCATTCATGGGAATGATGGGAAAATGTTAGCACCCTGAACTTCAGAGAAAACACAAACAGAGACATAAAGACCAACAGACAGGGCTTCTAACTGTCTGACCATAAGCAGTACATACATCACAGATCAACAGACAGATCCAGCTGTCTGACCATTACATACATACATAGGTACCAGACAGAGAAGCACCAACATTTGGATTTTCAAAGCTGGGGGGGCTTCTTAGCATCTACCCAGAGTCTCCTCTGGCCAAACAAACACTTCCAATGAGTAAGCCCCAAAATAAAATCTCACATCAGAGTATATATTCATTTTTCAGAGCCAGAGGGCATCACAACCCTTGAGAACCAGTGCTTCATTAGAAATTAGCAAAAAGTCTGGGCCTTCCTACAAAAGAAACTTCCCCTAATCCAGCTTCCCTTGGGCAGACCCATTAATGGGTAGGGAAGACCTTTAACTCTCGTTAACATAACTAACATTACAAGGAGTGACTTACCACTTTCTTTTCTAGCTCATCAGCAAACCAACACACAGAAAGAATGGATGTTGATCATTGAGAAGCAAAAGGCCCAGAAGGCAAATGTTCCATCCAAGTCATTAATAAAAAGATTGAACCTTATAGGTCTAAGGACAGAACACTGAAACTCTGCACTGATGGCTGCCCTCCAAACTGAAACCAACCCATTAAGGATAACTTTGTGGGGTCTGCTCATTCCATCAATTCTGCATTCACCTTACTGTACTATCATTTCTCCTATACATCCAAAGGGATAACATGAAAATTGGTGTCAGAGAACATAGTGAAATCCTGAAGTAAAGTAGGTATATTGGGAATTGAAAGAAGAGGCCGGAAACAAGAGGTACTACAGAAGGAAAAAATATGTCTTGGCGATGGCTTAGATATTTGAAGGTTTAATTCAAGAAGTCAAGAAGAAGTTGTTGGGTTTTTTTTTTTAAGTTACCTGGAAACATTATGGACAATGAATTCAAGAAAGCAAGTGGGAATGAATTATTATTATAACATCTGAAATTGATCATAATAATGAGAGGTGAGAAGAAAAAGAATGAAAGAAAGAAACTTATCATCCTCTTTCCTCTTAAAAAAATGTCCCAAGTTTCTGTCTCCAGGCCCTCTTCTCTATGTAGACTTTCTCCCCTGACTTTATCCTCTCCCATGGCTCTATGGGTTTTAAGCAAATAACTTCCAGGTTCACATCCCCAATTCCACTCTTCATCCCTGCCCCCAAGCTTTAGTTTCACATTCCCAACTACCCATAGATTATCCAGCTGGATATCTTGGCTGTGCTTCAAACTCCACACATCCAAACTAAACTCATTATTTTCCCACAAAACTATCCTTTGCCTTTCCTTCTTTATGGCACCACCATTCTCACAGTCTCACTAAGTCTGTAGCCTGGGAGCCTTCTTTGATTCTTCCCTTTTCCTCATCCCAAACATTCAAATATCCAAGCCATCACCAAGACATATTTTCTCCTTCTGTAGTACCTCTTATTTCTGGCCTCTTCCTTCAATTCCCAATATACCTACCTTACTTCAGGATTTCACTATATTCTCTGATGCCAATTTTCATGTAATCCCTTTGGATGTATAGGAGAAATGATAGTACAGTAAGGTGAATGCAGAATTGATGGAATGAGCAAACTCAACAAGTCATCCTTAATGGATTGGTTTTAGTTTGGAGAGCAGCCACTAGTGAAGAGTTTCAATGTTCTGTCCTTAGACCTACAGGGTTTAATCTTCTTATTAAAACCTGGATGGAAGCAGAGATGGTTTATATAAAAATCTGAAAAATGAAACAAAGGTAGGAAAATATGTAGCATATAAGTTGTTAGAGTGAGGAGACAAGAAAAGATCTTAATATCCTAGAACAATGGGCCATATCTAATGAGATAAATATCAGAAAGGATAAAGGTAAAGTCTTACAGTTGGGCTCAAATAATCAACTTTGTTAAAATACAACAGGAAGGCATGGCTAGATAATGGTTTATGTAAATTGTATTAGTATATTTATTATGATTATTATATAACATTTATATATATATATAAAACATAACAATTATTATGATATTGGATTGCATTAAGAGGCATGCTATCCTGCACAAAGGAAGGGAAAATCTTGCTAAAAACTAGTCAAACCACATTGGGAATCTTGTGTTCCAGCCTAGGCAATGCATTTTAGAAAGGATACTGAGAAACTGCAGTGTCTGGGGGAGGCAACTGTGATAAGAGGGAGATTGGAGACCATGTCACATGATCAGTTGAAGGGACTGCTGATGTTTATTCTAGGGGGACTAAATGGGGAACTAATGGGGGACATAATACATATTGATATAATATGTGCCATCAAGTATTTGAAGGACTATTAGGAGGAAGAGGGACTACCTATTTTTCTGCTTGCCACAGAGGACAGAAGGATGGGTGAAATATTTTAAATAACAACTTTTTACTGGTGTTGCTGTATAGTAGTGAAACATGGACCATAACCTTTTCTGAAGAATTAAAAATGAATACCACATGTAGAGAAATATGGTGAGCATGAACAGACTATAAATAATAACAGAACTTCAAAGACCAGCACTGGAAGATATAACTGAGGAAAGGTATAATAGGAAGGGAAGTAGTGATGGTCATGTGGAAAGGGTAAGGGATAACTCATGGTCAGCCAGAGAGCTCCACTGGTAACTTCTGAATGTCACAAGGAATCAAGGAGGACCTGAAACACACTGGATAAATTCTTTGTAATGAACTTTTGAGAGAACATGGACAAGAATCACACAGGACTGATGGGGTGCTTGGGTGCCTGTGCTTGGACCCCAGTTCCAAAATCACATTTCTCCCTAGCATCAAAACACTATCCTTGGCATCTTCTCCCTAGTTCTCGGACAGTCTGCCCTAGTCAAACATTTATCTCCTCCTGATATAGTAGCCAACTGCACCTGTAGAATTTATTAGTTTGACCTGGCTCTATACTGGCTGAACTGGTTGTGTCCTGGCTCATAAAGATATTTACTATGCACTGGACTATCATATGCATCCTGGACTCCTCATTATGTGCATCCTAGACTTAGATCTATGTATACTACCTAGGTTTATCTTGTCAAAACAAGACATTGATGGGGGCTGCCTAGGTATTTCTCAGTCAGCCTTGACCATTAGTTGACTTAGTGATGTTTCAGGTCTAAACCAGACCTCCATGTAGCCCCGCCTTGGGCTATTCCCAGTAAACTCTAGGTAAAAAGTTTACCCAGTAGATACTAAAAGTGCATGTTCCTTTAAGAATTGACCACTCCTTAACCACTCCCTAATCCCACCCTGAATCACCTAGTTAGCATATTTGGCACATGTTTTACTATAGTTTTTCCTATATAAACTTTAATTGTACCCCTCTAAGTTTACAGATTCCCTAAGAAGTCTTGCCCCCTGAAAAACTTAACAATAAATCTTTGTCAACTTGACTTCAAGAATATTTGAGTCTGTGAATTCATTCCAGATTACTCTCTCCTGTACTCTGTCCTTGAGGGGTCCTTGAATCCTCTCACCTTTCAAACCACATCAGGATGGGCATGGATGGCAGATATATTGCATTGCTGGAGGGAACTTCCCAATCAGTGAGATCACAAATCCATTAGATCATTATTGTATTTGAGTTTAAATAAAGAAAAGCTTCCTAATAATTAGAGTTGTTCAAAAAGTTGAATTTCATGCCTTGGGACATAATGGAGGCCTCATTTTCAAAGATCTTTGACTAAATAGTCAATAGCCAATAATAGTGAATAAATATAAAGCACCTACTATGTGCCAGACAGTGTGTAGAACTTGGATCTAAGATCTAGATCTAAGACTTATATGACCACTTTATAGAGATATTTGGGGCCTCTGTTCAGGGATGTAGTGGACTATGTGACCTCTGAGTACCATCTACTTCTAAGATTTTGTAATTGTGTTCTATTTCATTTGTTCTAATTTCTTGGTATCCACAGCTTTTATTATTTCTTCTTTTGACTCTGTTCCTTTGCTTAAACTATCTCTCCCTCTTTTCTCTCAAGGCCAACTCAAGTGACATGTTCACATGGAGATGACCCACCCTTACAGCCTACATCTACCTCCCCTGAGTTAATATAGTTTCTTCCTCCTTCAATAGTTTTGAACCCTTTGCATGCCACATTTGCATTTATACATGTTCTGTCATCCACCCATTCCATCAGAGGAAGTCTTTACATGTTTAGGGTAGACACCCCCCTAACTCACCAATAAGTTTGAGACCCCTTGGTTACCCTCAACCTCGTCTGGCCTGTTTGCTGAAACAGGTTATTGGGATGTGGCCACTACACAAGCTGCAGCTTCTTGGAGCCACAGGTGAGAGCTGGGTGGAATAGGTGGACACCAAAGGTGAAAAGAGCCCCGAAAAGGGCTTAGCAACCATCACATCAAAGTGGGCTGATCCTTCACCTGGAAGATGGTCATATACCTGAGAGTCAGTGTGGCTTCAGAAAGGGCCAAGGAATAGTTGATATGTTGTTTGCTGCCCAACAATGCCAGGAGAAATGCTAGGAGCAGAACAGAGGTCTGTACATAACATTTGTAGATCTGACCAAGGCTTTTGACACTGTTAGTCATGAGGACTTATGGAAAATTATGTCAAAATTTGGTTGCCCTGAGAAGTTCATCAGCATTGTATGTCAATTTCATGATGGTATGTTTGCCCAGGTTCTGGATAGTGGACAATGCTCTCATGTCTTCCCAGTCACCAATGGAGTGAAACAGGGCTGTGTCCTTGCTCCCATGATTTTTAGCATGATGTTTTCAGCCATATTGTCATATTCTTCCAAGGAGGATGAACACAGCATCAAGGTCAATTACTGTATTGATGGTAAGTTCTTTAATTTGAAAAGGCTACAAGCCAAGACCAAAGTGGAGGGAGTGTTGGTGAATGATTTTCTGCTTGCAGATGATTGTGACTCAATGCAGCCTCTAAAGCTGAGATGCAACAAAGTACAGATCAATTTTCTGCTGCCTGTGTTAATTTTGGCCTAAAAATTTACACTAAGAAAACATAGGTGCTCCATCAGCCACCACCACACCATTCATACATGGAACCATTGGTTACCACAAATGGAGAAGTTTTGAATGCTATGGATAAGTTCACTTACCTTGGCAGTGTACTTTTCAGGGATGTACACATTGACAATGAGGTTGATATATGCATTGTCAGAGCTAGTTCAGTGTTTGGGAGGATATGAAGAAAAGTTTGGGAAAGAAGAGGTATTAGACTGACTCCTAAACTGAAGGTCTACAGAACAATTGTGCTGACCTCATTGTTGTATGCCTGTGAAACATGGACACTCTATTAGCACCATGCCAGGAAACTGAATCACTTCCATCTGAACTATCTTAAGAAGATTCTGAGGATCACCTGGCAGGATAAGGTACCAGACACTGAAGTCCTTGCCCAAGCTGAACTGTCAAGCATTCAAACTATGCTTCAGAGAAAACAACTCCAATGGGCTGACCATGTTGTTTGAATGCAAATTGTATGCTTGTCAAAAAGACGATTTTATGGAGCACTCCCATTGGGCAGGCGATCACATGGTGGTCAGAAGAAGCAATACAAGGACACTATCAAGTTCTCTCTCAAGAACTTTGAATTTGACTGTGCAACATGGGAGACACTGGCACAGGACATCTCAGCATGGAGTGCCCACATCAGAAAGGGTGCTGTGTTCTATGAGCAAAGCAGAATTGAGACAGAACAAAGTAAATGCAGGATGCACAAATTTGGGATATCCACCCCAAATATTCACATGGACTATCTGTGCCCAACCTGTGATAGAGAATTCTGAGCTCATATTGGTTTGATCAATCACAGTTGGACCCATGAAACTTCACTTTATCATGGTGATATCATTTTGGTCCTCTTTGAAAATGAAAAACAACAACCAACCAACCAACCAACCAACATGTTCTCTCCACTCCTTCAATTAGATTATAAGGTTCATCTTCTTTTTAAATTTTGTATTGATATAGCCTAAAACAGGACCTTATAATTTAAATTAAAACTTTTATTAGACCCCTATTATGTGCCAGGAATTGTGGTTGTGCTAAGAATACAAAGACAAAACAAAACCCTCTCATCTTACTGAGTCCCAGAAAGGTTCAGAAATATATGCAAGACTGGACACGTAGTAAGTGAGAGAGCTAGAATTCACATCCAGGTCCTCGGTACACTTTTCTTCTAGTATCTTTTTTTTAAATTATGCAACATCTCTTTAGTATTGATATAGTTGAAAAAGAACCCTAGAGTGTAATTCATGGATTCACAGAATGTCACCTTAAAGAAATCTTAGAACTATCTTATTTGATTCCTTCATTTTACAGATGAAGAAACTGAGGTAGACTCATGATGGAAAATGCTATCCACATCTAGAGAAAGAGCCATCGAGTCTGAATGCAGATTGAAGCATACTATTTTCTCTCTTTTTCTTTCTTTCTTATTGTTTTTCCCTTTTGTACTGATTCTTCTTTCACAACATGACTAAAGTGGAAATATGTTTAATATGATTGTACATGTATGAACTTTATCAGATTATTTACCATCTTGGGGAGGGGGGTGGGAGGAAGGGAGAAAAAAATTTGGAACTCAAAATCTTATAAAAGTGAATATTGAAAACTATCTTTACATGTCATTGGAAAAAATAAAATACTATTAAGTGGGGGAGGGGTGGGAGTGAAGAAACTAAGGCCAAGATGTGAAACATCTGCTTGAAAAAAAGACAATTACTTGGTCCCAACATTGTTGATTAACGCATGTCGTCATTGCTTAAGCCATACACATACAAACACATTTTTTGTTCGAAATTTAGAAAGCACAAAATCTGAGTTTCAATTTGGAATTAGCCTTTATATGGAAATGTGATCAAATGGTTGATTGCAAGTCTGAAGCTCATGCCCAGGTAGGAAATAAAACTTGAACACATTTAATTCACTTCATTAAGCATTTATTAAGTGCTTACTATCTAGACAGCTCTGTGTGAGGTCTCAGGAGAGATAATGGAGTTTATAGCTTAGTTGGAGATTATGACATAACTGCAGATAACCAGAACACAGAGAAAATTATGTTAAGTACACAAGAGAGGTGAAAATTAAGTGTTGTGAGAGGTCCTAAGAAGGAAAGATTGCTGCCACTTGGAGTTTTTAAGGAAAGTTTAATGGCAGGAATGACATTTGAACTGATCTTTAAGAGGTTATGAAAGGAAACGATGGATCAAGTGTGGGGTAGAGACGAGAGAGCATTCCAGACATAGGAAGAACAGTGAGCAAAAAGACCCCATTAAAACAGGTTGAAGCTAGGTGGTGCAGTGATGGTCCAGTGGTGCAGCACTGGAGTCAAGATGACCTGAGTTCAAATTCAGCTTCAGACACTTAGCATTTACTAACTGTGTGACCCTGGGCAAGTCATTTCATCTGGATTGCTTCTCCCCTTCCCCCCCCAAAAGTATGGGAAGTATAGGGAGAACAGCAAGTTGTCAGTTTGACTAGGATTTAGTAGAATATGTGAAAAGAAGTAAAAGGAAAATCCAGAAAGTCTGAGTAGTGCCATATTGCAAGGTATCTGAAATACCAGACTAAAGAATCTGAGCTTTGTTGAATACGGAAAAAGGAGTTATTGAAGAGCTTTGAGCATGACAAAATTTATGTATGCATGGATGTTTTGATGGAGCTGGGATCTCATTAATAGGAGCATATGGCATTTCATCCAGTTCTTTTACTATATAATTCTTACCATGGCTTTCAATAAGTTCACCGAGGTTTATGTAACCCATGAGAGTCTTTCTTCCCTTTGAGTCTTTTAATAGTTTATCTACTTATAGTATCATGATATGACACATCTCCTTTTCTAATCATGAATTCTCTTACTAATTTTTTGTTTCTTTGTTTATTTTTCTGGCGACACATTCCACAGCCCACTTAAACTTTCCTTTAGTATTTGCATTGCCTTTTAGGTCACCATCAATTTTGACTTTTTACAACTATATAGTATCCCTTGGACTATATTTGCTAACTCCAAGGATCTGTGATTTTTTCTATAGTGACCACTCTTTCCATTGATGGACAAGTCCTCTAGAGTTCAGTAGATAATATACAAGAGTTGTGAATCCCATAATCTATCACCCTTTGATCTACCTGGTATGATATTATGGAGGTAGCAACTGATGGGTTTTGGTAGGTAAGAGAGATTTGTTGCTGTTGAATCATTTTTCAGTCATGTCTGACTCTCCATGACCCTATTTGGGGTGTTTTTGGCAAAGATATTGGAGTGGTTTGCCATTTCCTTCTCCAGATCATTTTATAGGTGAGGAACTGAGGTAAATAGGGTCTTACACAGGGTCACACAGCTACTGAGTTCCTCAGGCTGGATTTGAACTCATGGAGAGGAGTCTTCCTGACTCCAGTCCAGTCCTCTATCTGCTGCAGAACCTAGCTGCCTAGGTGAGAGAGAAGAAGAAATCAAAAATGTCACCAAGATTTTGAACATGTAAAACTAGATGACTAGTGGTACCAATGACAGAAATAGTGAAGTCAGAGGAAAGAGTAGGTTGCTGGAGAAATATAATCAGCTCAGTGCAGGGCATTTGGAGTATGAAGAAGTTATGGGACACACAGATATCCTTTATGCTTCAACCAAGATAAAATGTTTCCTCCAAACATGTCCTCTACTTTTGCTTAGGCTGCTTTCTATGCCTAGAAAACCATCCTTTCCCCAACTGATAAATGGTCAAAGGATATGAACAGGCAGTTTTCAGAGGAAAAAATTAAAGATATCTATAATCATATGAAAAAAATGCTCTAAATCACTATTGATTAGAGATATGCAAATCAAAACAACCCTGAGATACCACATCATACCTCAGATTGGCAAACATGACAAAACAGGAAGATGATAAATGTTGGAGAAGATGTGGGAGAGTTGGAATACTAATTCATTGTTGGTGGAGCTGTGAGCTGATCCAACCATTCTGGAGAGCAATTTGGAACTATGCCCAAAGGACTATAAAAATGTGCATACCCTTTGACCCAGCAATATTGCTTCTAGGACTGTATCCCTAAGAGATCACAAAAATGGGAAAGGGTCCCACATGTACAAAAATACTTATAGCAGCACTCTTTGTAGTTGTCAAAAACTGGAAGTCAAGGGGATGCCCATCAATTGGGGAATGGCTGAATAAATTATGGTATATGAGTGTAATGGAATACTATTGTGCTATAAGAAATGATGAACAAGAAGACTTCAGAGAGTCCTGGAAGGACTTATATGATCTGATGCTGAGTGAAAGGAGCAGAACCAGGAGAACTTTGTACACAGCAACAACCACAGTGTGTGAGAATTTTTTCTGGTAGACTTAGAACTTCATTGCAATGCAAGTACATAAAAAATTCCCAGTGGTCTTTTAAGGCAAAATGCCTTCCATATCCAGAGAAAGAACTATGGAATTCAATCACAGAATGTAGCAGATCATTTTCTTTTGTATTACATTTTGGTTTGTTTTATGATTTCTCCCATTCATTTTAATTCTTCTCTGCAACATGACTAAGGTGAGGTCGTATTTAGTGGGAATGTATTTGTAGAACCTATATAGAATTGTATGCATCTCGAGGAGAGAGGGAGGAGATAGGGGGAAGGAGTAGGAGAGAGGGGAAAAAACATCTAGGTTATATGGAAGTGGATTGTGGAACACTGAAAATAAATAAAATTATGGAAAAATAAATAAAATTTAAAAAAATAAAAAATAAAGAAAATCATCCTTCCTCTTGTTTATCCTTTAAAATGCTTTTCAAAAGCCACCTCTTACAAGATCCCCATCCCCCTATTTCTATTAACAGTCTTCCCTTACTGACCTCAAACATCACTTTGTTTTGTAGCTCTCTAATGAATTTATTCAACATCATGTATTATGGTTATCAGTATTTTTGTTTTGCTTCTCTATAAGGGAACTAAGTTCCATGAAGGCAAAAGCACTTAGCACTATACTGTGGATAAACATGATAGCTGAATCTCATTCATAATATATGAGTGAAAGAAATTACCAAAGAAGAGAATATGGAGAAAAAAGATCTGGAGGATATAACCTTGAGTGACACTTACTTTAAGGAAATTTGAAAAGGGAAAGTGTGCAGTGAAGAGATAGAGGAACAGGAAGGAGAACCTGGAGAGTATGGTGTCTGTGATGCTAAGCGAAGAAAGACTATCCAGGATTGAATGGTCAACAATGTCAAATATTACTGAGAAATCAAGGAGAATGAGAACCAAGAAAATGGTCTTTTGACTTGTTGTGGTTTTATGGTTTATTGTGGGGTCATCTTGAAAGAATTCATAGACTCAGACCTTCTCCAATCCAAGAAAAGACATTTATTGCGCATGATGACTGTCAGGAAGCAGAATGAGTTCCAAGAAGGAACTGGCTGCTTAGTGAAAGCAAGATGGATAGTTATAGGGCAAAAGATGCAATTACATAACAGAATATATAAATATTAAAAAGGGAGGAGGGTTTGTCAAGGGATTAGGCAATAGGGGAGGGGTCCCAGCCTCAGTGGAACTGCCCATGTGATTAACCACAATGCATTGTTGGGAGGCCATATATATATATGTATGATAATGATATTATAATAAGCTTCTCTACATAAGTTCACCTAAAGGACAATTTTTGTTATTATTGTACAGGTGCCTATTTGGGGAAAGTCACTCCTACTGTTTTGGGATTCACATCCTGCTCAGGTATCCTGGTGGTGCTGCTTTATGATTGGATGGCTATTGTGGTCCTGAAGTTAAATGGATATAGTTATGGTTGAGTACATGGATAAATCTGTTGTTTCTGTGAGAAATATGAGTTCATGGACACACTTGCTGTTTCCGTGAGAAATATGAGAATTGGGTCTGGGGGCAGTGTCTAGCCAGGGGCAGTGACTAGGATTCCATCACATGGACACACCTGTTGTCCTAGTTAGGCATATTTGGGATATTGGTTCTGGGGGGACCTATGGTTTGGTTAAAGCCAGATTGTGTGGTCAAATCAGGACCTGCCTGCTGTTCAGTGAGGCCCACAAGGAAATTTGAATATTGGTGCTGGAGGCACTTTTATTAGGATTCCATAAGACTTTTTTGATAATTACCAATGACTTTATGATGAGACCAAAGCTCAATTTCAGGTTATTGAAGAGTATGTGGTTAGATAATGAAAGCAAAGTGAATTGTAGATAATTTTTTCCCAAAAGTTTTGTTATAGGAGGAAGAGGTGACAGCCAGGATGGTGGCATATGAAAAAGAAAGACAAACCAGGACTCCTCTCAACTATTCCATCAACATTTAAGAAAATCATCAGCCTGAGTAGATAGGATATTGAAGTAAAAACTTCATGAGAACACAAATTTGCCCTACCGACAAATGACCAGGGCAGGAAATGTGGAACAGGAGTGGGGCAGGAGCACAGACTCGATGCCCAGTTCTCCCAACTGGACCAACTGCCTTGGGATAGCAAGAGCTGATCACTTCTTTATCTCCAGGCCCAAGACAACATGAAAGTATTACCTAGAAGGATTCTAGCTCTGAGACAGGCCTACAGTTTAGGAGGTCTCCAGAGCTAGACATATATACAACCCCAGGTTCAAATCAATACAGAAAGGTTCATAAGAGGAGCCAGGAGTCCAAATTCAGCGCCCAGAACTCCAAGGTAGGCCTACAGTTCAGTAACTCCCAAAGATGATCTGACTCAGCCCCTGCCCATGCCAGCAACCTTTGGTCTGGATTATGAGCTCATGCCCAGAACCCAGAGCACAGGGTCACCACCCAGAGCAGATCTTACACTCTGCCTCCGCTCAGGAAAGCAGCATATTGAAGTCTCATAGAAGGGTGAGGGTAACAGATTCAGCTTTGAAAGAGTTCCCTGATAAACCAAGGAAGAATGACCAAAAAAAAAAAAAAAGATAAAGTGCTGTTATGAGAACGAGGATAGGCAAGATAAAAACTCAGAAGGGGAGGATAACTTCAAAACTACAACCAAAGATTGGAAGAAAAATAGTTTTCCCTTAAGACCAATTAAAATTCCCAGGGAAAGAATGATATGAATTAAGAAATTAGTTTTGAATGGTATTATAAATGAAATGAGACCAATAAAGAATTGGAAAAGAATTGAGAGCTATGGAGGGGAGATTTTAGAAATTACCAAGAGATACAAAACCTTAACCCAGTAATAGACTCCTAGAAAATTAGAATGGAACAAAATGATATTAATGAATTTATGAAGCAAGAAATATAAAGACAAAATACTGAAAAAACAGAGGAAATGTAAGACATCTTACAGTGAAAACAACTGATCTAAGAAACAATTCGAGGAGAGCTAAATTAAAATTTTTAGGCTACTTAAAAGCCATAATCAAAAAAGAGCCTGAATGTCATATTTTAATAAATCATGAAAGAAACTTACCCAAATCTCTTAGAACCATATAGAAAAGTGACATAATCCACCAATGACTCCCTGAAAGAAAACCCCAAATGAAACTCCTAGGAATGTTATAGGCAAAATGCAGAACTTCCCAATCAAAGAAAAATATTATAAGCAACCAGATGAAAGAGTTCAGGTGCCAAGTAAGAAAAATTAGAATTTTACAAGATTTAGCTGCCACCAATATAAAGGAATGGAAAGTGTCAAATAATATCTTAAAAGGCAAATGATATGGGCTTATAAACCAAGAATAACTTATTCACCAATACTGGTTATAATGCCATGGGTGGGGATTGTGGGGTGCAGGTGTGGTGGACTTTTAATGAAATAGAGAACTTCCTAACATTCTTGATGAGGAGATCAAAACTGAGTAGAAACTTTGAAATACAAACATGTTAATAAAGACAAATATAAAAAGTTAAACATAAACAATCAATTGAAAAATAATTTATGAGGAAAGAAAAAGTGTTTGCATCTGGGTATGGGGGGGAATAATATAAACTTTCCCTGAGAGTCATGATATCAGTAGGGTTCATAGAGGGACTCAAATAAAATAGTAGGTCTGGGAAATTATCTTTGTTATGTTTTCATGATTTTAAATGGAAGGGAAATGGGAGAGGGAGGAAAGATACAATAGGAAAGAAAAGGAGAGAAAAAGAGAGGGGACTTAATACCCTACGTAATCAAAAGTCTACATAAGCAAGGAAGGAGTAGGGGAAGCATTCTTCACTGGAACCTCACTTTGAACCTCACTAGAGTGAAGTAAGTAGAACTAGGAGAACAATGTAAATCCTAACATTATAAAAAATAACAATTTCAAAGACTTAAGAACTCTGATCAATGCAATGATACTCTCCACTCTTTTCTTTTTCTCTCCCTTCCTCTCCTCTCTCCTCTCTTCTCCTTTCCTCTCCTGTCTTTTACTTTCCTTTCATCTCCTTTCCTTCACTAACGAGTAATTCCTTTCCAGAGATCTATATAGCCTTAGTCACTTACAGTCATGGATCAGGCAGGGCTTCTCCCAGGGTTTGCCTCTCTCAGTTCATCAACATGTGGTTCCTATCAAGGATCAATCCGTCCTTGCTCCTCTTATGTCTCTTCAAAACTTTCAAAACATCCCTGCCTCTCACTGCTCCCTGTTGCACTTCAGAACCTATTTTCAGTCAGAGTAGTGACTCTACCTCATTCTGCTTCCAGAGCCCTGCAGCTCCCCAAAGTTGTCATCGTAAGTCCTTTATCCAGAGGGGAAAAAATTCTCTTTCCTGGACAGAGAGGAGTATTTCAGCTTCCTTATGGTAGTGGAAACATATTTTCTCCTTGCAACAAAGTGTTCCATGAGTGAATTCACTATGAAACTTCTCCCTTCCTACCCAGTCTGAGCACTGAAAATATTTACCCAGGAATCAGAAATGCCCTTGGGAATATTTAGTTTCTTCAATTCAGTTCAAATGTAGCTTCTCCATGAAAGCTTTCTTCATCTCTCCAGTTGCTAATGCCTTCCCTCCTTCCCCTTTAAAAAAAAATTGCCTTGTATTTATTTTGTATATTTTGTGTATTTCCATGTATGTATATGTATGGTTCCCCCTTGTAGGATGTGAGCTCCTTGAGGATAAAGACAGTTTTGCTTTTGTCTTTGAATCCCCAATATTTCTGTAGCATATAGTAGGTGCTTAATAAATGCTTGTTAACAGATGGATCCACCTCTATCACTAACACCAGGTTGGAACATAGTGTCTCCACGGTCTAAAGTCCTTCTTTTCCCTCAGGCACCAGAATCATGAATTGCCTGAGTGAAGACTGCCTCTGGGTCTAGAAGTTGGACAAAGCAACTAATTTCTTCCTGATTATTTGACAAGCTCTGTATTTCTCACCATTGCCAATAGAGTGGTGTTATTAGAATGACCTGGGACTTCCTCCTGCCATATCTAGGGGGCTCGGTGAGGAAGGAACTCCACCAAGCATTCCTTAAAGCACTATGTAACTACCAGCTATTACCATTATTATTAAGAAAAGTCAAGACTCAAATCTCCAGGCACCACAGCCAAGGCTCTGTCCATTGTACCACACTGCCCCTTGCATAATATTAGTTCTACTGAATCTTTCACTTTTTATTCCAAAGTTTCAACACCATATAAATATCACACATTTGTGCTACAGCGAGTCTGTATGGAGTCTTCAGTTTTTACTCTAATTCTCTTACCAATATGACTCCACAGTTTGCTACATTAGATTTTCTTTGGTCTCCTCATCTTAAATGTTAGCAAAATAAAGCTCCCTCCCACTGGGGATGGAAGGAACAGCGGGAGGTGGGGCAGAGATTTCTGAAATAACGAAGAGTTGAAATAATGCTTGTAAATCATTTTCTGCAATTTGGAACAAACGATACTGACCACTATTACCTCCTTTAACTGCTCTCTCCTCAACCAATGTCTCACTTGGAAATGTAATTCGTAGCCACATTTTCAAATCCATTTTTATTCCGGGGGGGGTGGTTGGGAATAAACATGATGGTGGGGAATTAAGCAATATGTCATTGGCAGAGTTCCAAGTGGCAGTGCTGTAGAGAATTACATGAAGCTAAATTGAAACTGTACCACAGCAATAGTGTGTAATCAGTCCTCATGTGCTGAACAGATGTGACAACTGCAGCAGACACAAGGGAGGGTGGAGCCTGAAGCTTGCCCCATAGCTTAGCCCAGGTTCAGTCTCAGTGGAGTATGGGAATGGCTGTGTGGATAGTTACTCATCTTTTCACCATGAAAGCTACAAATCTCCTGGGTGCTGAAAGAAGGGCTGGCTGAAGAATCAGGATGTAATCAAGGGCTCAGGAGGATTCAGAGGAACATAAGGCTTTGGCCAGATTTCATAGGCAACTGTTTTTGCAGTATAGTTCTCTGTGCTCACCCTCCCAAATCGAACTTGCTCTGGCAGACCAGGTCCCTAAAGGATGGCTGCTATTGCTCCCTTCGGAGTTCTGGGAGAGGGTAGTCGGAGGGATTATGGCTTCTCAAGCTGCAGTGCCAGAGACCACACTGGTATGTTTCCCATTATCAATCAAAACATGTAACTCTATTAGCTATTAGAAAAGGGACTCACTAAGATACAGCAAAAATAGGAGTTAGCATTCCCTGTATATAACCAGAGTCCTTAGTCTTCCTGACTCTTCAGATTATTGGAAGAGTTCCTAGTCTGGTATACAGTACCAGCTTCTCAGTCACAAATACCTAGAATCAGACTTTCCCCCTACTTTCCATGCAGTCTGTTGGTAGGGAAATATCTATGCATGCATCAAAGTGATCCTGAGAAAGTCACTTCACTTTTCAGTGTTCTAGGCAACCCTCTAAAACTGTAAGTTGCAGAGAAGGTATTTATCTGCATTTGTAGAAGGAGTTTCCTCACCCTCACACCAACAAAAATGCTTGTTGATAGATTGATTAGTATCCTTTTCTTGTATCTATCCTGTTTCCTAGGGCAATACTGACTGCACAGTAGTTGCTTAATGACTCCATAACTGAATGAAGACCTATACTTTCTTAATTGGATGACAGAAAGCCCTGGGTTTCTTTTGATATGGACTCATGATTTGCTGTTTAGTCAGTTTTTCAGTCATGTTAAACTCTTTGTGACCCCCTTTTAGAAGTTTTCTTGGCAAAGATGCTGAAGTGGTTTGCCATTGCCCTCTCTAGCTTATTCTACAGATGAGGAAACTGAGGCAAACAGGGTCGGGTAACCTGCCCAGGCTGGATTTGAACTCGTCTTCCTGACTCTAGGCCTGTCACTCTATCTACTGTGCCATCTACCTTCCCGTAGTACCACCTTTCAAATGAAAGACCTTAAGAGGAGAGACCATTTCTAAAATAGGAAAATGTCCTCTGGCAATGTGCTTTCATATCTCAAGGTTCATAAACTATTTGGACAAAGATAGTCCTAACCACCTAAACCCTGTTTCAGGGGAAGTTGACATATTTGCCATTTATTTAGTGTTTTCTATAGAGTAAGAAAATCACTATATTCACCATACACTTGGAATAACCCTATTGGAAGGAAATTTATGGCAAGCAAAGTAAGCTGTCTCATGAATCATTTTTTTTTTGGCCAAAGGAACCTCTGAAATAAAGAGTCCTAAATTTTCTGGGATGTAATACGCCTTCCTTAAACATTCTACTTAATATGTAACATCTAAAGAATGTGGCTTTCCCTAGCATTTTTCATGCTCTCTACAGTCAAAAGTAATGAGATGAACACAGATGATTATATGAATGCAAATATGATGATCATTACTCATCCTGAACAGAGGAGCCTACTTTAATTACATCTGAGTGAATTTAGTGTTCTGAAAAAGTATTTATAGTTTCCTATACAGAAGAGTAATATTGCAAATCTCTCTAGATCATCTTCCAAACTTTCTCTATATAGGATATACTTGTTTATAGGAACTGGGCTACAGGATGCAGCAGCATTTGGAGTCACATTGCTTTTTTTCCAATAGAATGCTTTCTTCTGTTGATGTAACCTTCAGTACTGCTACAATATCTTAGCCTATTCTGGGCTGATCACAGTCAACCAATCAAACATTTATTAAATGCCTACTATATGAAAGGCACTGTACTGAGGTCACAGATAGATGGTAGCAGAGTGGAAAGCTCAGCATAATCTACGACTTACAGGTTCTTAGACGTAATTATCTTTTTTCAGGTATTAGTGTTAGGATTTAGAGGGGGTTAAGGAGAAGGGAGAAAGGACCATGGAAGTGAGTTTGTAACCTTTGTCTCTGATGCTAAAACTAGGTAGTTCTTGGTCCTTAACCAGAAAGCAAAACTGGTATCTTTGATTTTGATTTCTAAGAATGTTTCTGGACCAGTTTTTCCTCTGCCTAAGTTGAGTCTTGGAGCAAATTTGGGGGTGTGGGGTTAACGGAGCTTCTGTGACATGCTCTGCTGCTGTCTCCTTCCTCAGTTTACAGGACTCTAACATTTTCAATACTGAGTAACCCAGGTCCCCAAAGCTCTTTGGATGGGCATACTCTGTTCTCTTGCTTCTGGGAAAGATGCTCAGCAATCCTATATACATTCACCCAAACAGGCTAAAGGGAGAGGCAAAAGGGATACGAGTTTAAAAATTTATCAAATGCTGGGTACAATTCCCAATCCAGGAGGGCTCAGAGCTTCTGATCTGGGCTGCTGCCTTCACTCTGACATTCTGCCTGATCCAGGAATTACTAGGTTAGCTGTGAGAGTGTTAGACAGTGGAGTCACGCTCACACTTTGTGAGCGGAGGAAATTTAGAGACACATTTAGTACACTGAAATGTAACAGCTGCAGGTGGGAAGAGATCAGGCGATCACACTTACAGCTTCACACTGAATGAAAAGGTTCTAAATAGACATAATCCACCTTTTAACATTCAGGTTAAACTTTTAACAACAGGCAGAACAAAATTAGAGTTTGCCTGGCATTTGAATTTCCAAAGGTACAATTTTTTTCCAGCAAAACAAAATGCTTATCAAGATAGACAGGCTTCAATCAACACAAGTGGCTATCAGCATTTTATATTTTACCAGACCACCAGCCTCCAGACCCAAAAGGGAGGGTATTTTTTTAAATGATCAGCTAGAGAAAAGTACGTGCATTTTTACATAGAGTTTACAGACAGCTTAATTTGAGTAGATGAGCTAATGATTGGGTTCTCCTCTCCCCAGGGGCTAAATTACAACAATTTCTTGATAGGATGTCTACTCAGTCAAAATCGGGGTCAGAAACCTATTTAGTCCTGAGTA
Source organism: Notamacropus eugenii (assembly GCF_028372415.1). NCBI lineage: Eukaryota > Metazoa > Chordata > Mammalia > Diprotodontia > Macropodidae > Notamacropus > Notamacropus eugenii. The sequence continues at coordinate 101,459,262 of NC_092876.1, forward strand.
CCACAAAGAGGGTTAAGCAATGCCTTGGGGGAGGGGCAGAGGGAATGAGGGAGGAAGTGTTGTCTCTGGTAGGCCCATAGAATAGAAGGAGGTGAAAGAAAAGGAGGACTAAAAGGAAGGTGGCGTGAATGAATAGAGGAGGAAAGGTTGAAAGGAAAAAGCAAATGTACCTCTTGCATGCTTTATTTACCATTAAATAGAATAAAGAGAATTTCATTCCAATTCCAATGGAATTAAAATTAATTTCCAAATTCCACTTCAGATTCTGTTGACTGATTGGTTTAGGGACTGCTTCATAGCAAACAGAAAACAGCACACAAAGGGAAGTTCAGGGTATAGAGTTACTTGGAAGCATGAAATTTATGGTGTGAATGGCCAGTGCTCTGGACACAGAGATGGGGAGGCCTGGATTTGAATACATCTTCAGAGGTCTCTTAGCTGAGACCCTGGGTACTTTGCACGGTCTCAGTTTGCTCTTCTATAAAATAATGGTAATAAATCCTATAGTGCTTCTTGCGCTGAATTGTATGTGAAAATCAAATGAAATCATATAAAGGATTGAGAGAAGTTTGAAGTACCATTAATTATATGACAGTTATTATGCTTAAAGAATTAAGGTGTCTACATAAAACTTTACTAGTAGGGGTGTGTGTGTGTGTGTGTGTGTGTGTGTGTGTGTGTGTGTGTGTGTGTATGGGTGTGTGTGTGCGTGCGTGCATGAATGTTCAGCAGCATCACATGCTTGAGATCTAGGCCATTATTTCTAATTTCCTCTGGGAGGCCTCAATCCCCAAACCAAGGTGCCCTAACTCTTGTTCTGCAATTCCCAACCCTGGTGGTAGGATAACGAAATGATAGGGGCCCCAAACTACATTCGTGTTTATGAAGCTTGGGAGTTGTGTCTCACCTCTCCCTCTGTCCCGCACCAGTCACCCCTAATAGAATCCTCTTACATATGTTTGTTTTTTTTAACCAAGTTAAAGTATCAAAGATTTAGCACTATCTGTGAACCATGTAGGAATAATGAATCTAGGCAAAAATTGCACTTCTTTTTTCAGAAAGGCCTAAGAGAAAGAATCTATACTCATAGGATTCACTCAGGTTCTGAGAGATCCCCACTGGGCCAACCCAGTTTGAAGAAAACGCCTTGTTTTGGTTGCTAGATGAGGCCGTGTGAATGGAAGGGGAGCCCTTAAAATCACTGTAGAAGCTACTGTTCCCAGCTGAGTAACATAAGCCTCCTTGGAAGGGAATAAAGGCCTTGAAGGATTTCATTTTCACTACTGAAATAGGTTAAACTCTAGGGATGACACAGCTGCTTGGAATCCAAATGGATTTTTTTTTTAAACAAATAGCAATTAAATCCATCGATTCTCTCTTTCTGAGGAAGTTTACTATCTAGCACACATAAGGTGTCTTTACTGAATGTTGGCTTCTCTGTTACATTTTTGAAATGCTTTTTAACTGTTTTGTTCCTTAAGCTATTTGTCCAAAGAAAACTCAGTTGTTAAGCCTTACTACAGTGGTTCTTAGCAGTCATATAGAGGGAATGTGGGTCCTGTGTCTCTTAATTAAGAAAGCAGGACTAGTAATGAAGATTCAGATTTATATTTTAATGGAAATTATAGTTCCTAAACTCACATTCTTCAGAAAGTAGGTAGACCCAAGCCTTGATGATACACTGGTGGTTCTTTCTAAAGTCAGAGGTTTCCTTTCTTAAACAGAGGAACTAGCATACTGTCCCTTTATCTTTGGATTTTCTCCCATTCCCTGGGGTGGAGATTCACTCCCTTCATTTCAAGCCCTGCTTCACTTAAATCCAATTCACTTCCAAGTCAAGACCTCACTCTGATTTTTGTCACTGGTCCTCTTTGAGAAGAATGGACAACAAACAAAGCTGCTCACCCAGCAAGTATAGAGGGGAAGGAGAAGAGGAAGGAGAAGATAGGAAGGCCAGTGAATCAGCCTGAAAAGTGAGAAGGGGGGAGGAAAATGAAGAGATTGCCATATAAAGAACTGAATACTATGAGAAATTTGGAAAACGCTGGTCCAGCCTTAGAAAGATACTATGAGAAAATATCTGTGTGGTGCGATTTCATTGGCCTGCGAGCTCTCATCCTCCTAAAAATATAACTTCCATCCTTTCACTGGGGCCCAGTGTTTATCAAGTACTTGATATGTTCAAGACACTGTCAGAGATCATAGATTTAAATCTGGAAGGACCTTTAGAGATCTAGTCCAACATTCTTTATCATTTTACATATGGGGAAACTGACACCTACAAAAGTTAAATGACTTAGGAACATGGAGTTAGTGCATAGTAGTGTCAGGATTGCAACTGAAATCTGTCTCCAAATCCAATACTCTTTCCTCTGTATCATACTGTCTTCCAGTAATAGAAGATTTACTATATTATTGTAAAAATAAACCTTTTACATGAATGGAACATGCTAAAGAAAGCTGTTGTGACTTGACCAAAGGATTCAGAAACAGAAGATACTTTAAAAGTGATTGAGTCCAATCACTTCATTGCACAGATGAAAAAACTGAAGTCTATGGACATTAATGAACTTGTCCGGTGCTACAAAAGTAGTAACGACAGAGTTAGTACTTGGACCTATATCTCACAAATCCAGATCTAGCTCTGCTTATCGTACTGGACCATACCAACATTCTAATGGACACACACTCTTAAACTTCTCTGTTTTAACAGAAGGATGGGGAAATTTCCTTGTTACAAGCAAAAGACATGTAAGCAGGCTATGAAAAATCACTTTAATAATAATCCTGAACTGGGACAGAGTTTTTTTTTTTCTTCTTCCCCAGGAATTCCAGGTCCCTATCCTCTTTTGCCAAATAAGCATTCTTAACCAACTTATTGGAGGTCAAACAAAATCAAATGATTGAAAACTTCTGCTTCAGAAATGAAACTCTATCAGCCAAACTCTCATCAATATTAGCTCCAGGAAGCTCATCACTTCAGGTAAAAGCTCTGCAATGCAAGGAAACGGGTGCTTAGGAATCCAAAGTCAGAGAAGCAAATGTGTGGCTATGGGATGACTTTATTCCACAGGGCCGGAATGGATTCCTCTAGAGTTTCTGTACATAGGCATTAATGAAATGTTAGTTCTAGACAGCTGCTCCCATGACCTTGGTATGTGCATAATGTGTAGTTGGCATATTTCTGAGGCCTTTGGCGCTTTCATAACCTTCACGCCTTCCATCTATGCTACGCTTAGTTGAGCTGCCCTTTCCCCTCCTTCTAGTTCTCTTGCCCCCATTCTATCCTTTTCACTGACTTTTCTCTGCCCACCTACTCCTCCCAGGTCCTGATCTCCCATATTGCTAATGACTGTCCTCTACTGGCAGACAAGTGAAGCCTTGAGAGCTCTCACTATGTGCTGGTGCTGTGACATCCTCCCTTGTCAAGCCAAAGGCTATGATCACCTGAGGGAAAAGGTCTTCACCCCATAATGACATCTCAGCTTGAAACTCTGCTTCAGGATGCTTAGGCATGCTCTCCTGCAGAGCTCCGCTTCAGAGGAGGCTGAGCTATGTCTTCAGGAAATAGCCTATGCAGATTCAGACTTTTTCCTTTGAATAACTATGCTCCTCTTAGTAGATTTCACACTCATAAACAAATAAAAACTAGCACGTAACTGGTGGAGCTCCAAAATGGATGCAATAAATGTACACTGAAGGATATTTTTACCCAAAAATAAGTGTTAGAAAATGCTAATTTTCCCTTTTCAAAATGCACTTGTCCTTCAAAGTTTCCAGGAAAATACACACACAAACGCACAAATTGTAAAGACAAAATAATTACATCAGGACAGAAAAAATGACATTAAAAATATCCTAATACAAGGAAAGATTAAACTTACCTAGGATCCTAACAGTGAGCAAACTGGGGTCAGGAGAGGAAAGAAACTCTCAAAGATGAAAAATGTGGAAAATTTTTTCATCAGACTCCTGAAAGGACAAATGCATTTGCAACAGCTGACATCTGCTTGCAAAGAAATAACAAATCCACCATGTGTGATGCACAGAATTGTGCTGTAGACATCTTAGCTTTATCAGTAACCTGACACTGTCTGAGTAAAATCTTAATTTTACACTTAAGTTGCCTCTTTTATCTCTTAGATTTTGAAGAACAATTAGCCATTGAGTTAGGAGTTCTAAAACTAACAGAAGCATAGCTCGGAACTGTAAAGGATCTCAGAAGCTACCTTACCTGTTTCCCTCTCCCCATTTACTAGATGAGAAAACCGGATCTCAGAGAGGCAAAAGAACTTGCCCCAGATCACACATGTACAGTCAGAATTTGGATTCAGATCTTTTTATGCCTTTAATTTTTAGCTGTTTACTCTGCATGTGCTTCAAAAGAGAAAGCACTGCATAGTGAATCAAGAAGGAGCCTCAGTTTCAGAAGACTTGCTTTCAAATTCTGCCTTCTGATTCATACTGGCTGTGTAACTTCAGACACAAGTCACTTAAACTCTCAGTGCCCCTCAAACTAAAATTGTTAGTGATCTCTTCCTACTCATCAATTATGAACAATTATTTATATGTTCATTGTCTATTCCAATAGAAGGCAGGCTTCCTGAGCACAAGGTCTATTTTTTTTTGTCTTCTTTCTGGTGAAATATCAATCAACAAGCATTTATTAATTGCCTTCCATGTGTCAGATACATTTCTAGGTGTCGGCACTAGGGATACAAAGATAGAAATGAAACAGCATCTGCCCTCAAGGAGCTTACTCTACATTCCATTTGGGAAAACGATATAACCTATAAGTGGATACAAAATAAATACAAGGTAATTATGGGAGGGAAAAAACAACAGCAGTTGGGAGGATCAGAAAAGACATGTAGAAGGTAGTGTTTGGGCTGAGTTCTGAAGGAAGCTAAGGATTTTAAGAGGCAAAGATGAGGAAAAACTGCATTTAAGAAATAAATGGAAGGCTTTGCAAGTCCAGAGAGATGGAAGATGGAGGATGATGTGTGAAAGAGAGTCAATTTTTGACTAGACCACAAAGAATGTGAAGGGTAAGACTATGTAAGATAAGTTGGGCCAGTTGATGAAGGCCTTTAAAGGTCACATAGAGAAGGTTGTATTTGCTCCTAGGTGCAATTAGGAGCCGCTGGAATGTATTAATCAAGGGAGCTATAAGGTTTAATCTGTGCCTTAGAAAAATGATGTTGGCAGCTGTTATGGGGACGGTTGAAGAAGTGAGAGACCAGAGGCAGGACACTAAAGGGTTATTGCCCTTGGTATTTTTAGGGTGTTGGCTGTGTAAGCTGAGAGAAGGGGACAGATGTGAGAGATGGTATATGGTAAAAGGCAAAAAGGGAGGACATGTTTGGGATGAAGAATAACAGCCCTGCACAGGGTCAGTGGTTAACCAACCTTTTACTCACAAAGGTAGGAGAATAGATGCCAACAGGGAACCATATTAGCATAAGACCTTCTATGTCTTTAGTCTGTGGACAGCACACAGGTATGGAGGGGGTGCTTCAGACAATGCTATTCCCACTCTCACCAAAGGCCCCAAGCCAGTCATCTATAGCTTAAGACAAAGAGCTGATGTGGAACAAATAGGAGCCTGCCCCATCCTCCATGAAGGTGATTGGGACCACTGAAATCAGGATGTTTTTTGAGTTGCCCTGAAGAATGAGTTAGGGACCAAGAAACGTAACCTAATATATCACAGCAATTAAATGGTCTCCAGGTGAGTTGAACTTTAGTATACTGGAGACTGGAGCTATACCAATCAAAGGTCAAAGCAGTTTTTCACCAGCTTGCAATCAGGTGGAATTGGCAACTGATAAGATATATGGAATGAGAAACAGTGAGAAATTCAGGACAACTCCAAAGTAGCTGTAAGCCAGAGTAGCTGAAAGCATGATAATGTACCTTATAGAAACAGAAAAAAAAATATCAGAAAAAGACTAGATTTGGGGGGAAAGATGGTGAGTTCTCTTTTGGACATATTGAGTTTGAGGTGCCTACAAGAAATACAGTTAGAAATGTCTAATGTTCCATTAACACTGTGGGACTAGAGTTCAGCAGAAAGATTAGGGCTGGATATACTGGTATGGAAGACATCTGCATGGTGATGATCATTAAACCTATGAGACAATGGGTATTTAAAAATATTTTTAAAAAGGAATTCAATTGAACTTTCTTAAAATATGTATAATTAATTCAATTCAAGTGGACAACAACTATAAGTATTCTGAGCAGAGCACTATGCCAGGTGCTAGGGGAGATACAAAGATGAATTAGATAGGGATTTTGCTCTCCTTGAGTTTGTAGACTAATAGAAGAGCTTAGAGTCCATACACAAATGGCTAGAATGCAATATAGAATCTACTAATAGAATAATTTGATATACCTATCACCGTATATTCTCATCCTCTAACAATGCTTGGCATTTTATTTTCTCTGTGGCATATTGAACAGAAATCTACTGATCTGGTACTGGTTTAATTTTATGTTCTTTTCACTGCCCAACACACTGTTGACACTCTGCAAATGTTAAACAATAATCATCCTCTGTACAGCTTATAAGGTAACCACAGAAGAACATCATAAAAGGGAACTGAATCCTTGGATGATGACCCAGACTTCTGATCACTGTTTACTTGATAAACAAAGCAGATTTCACAGAATAATAGATCTTTGTATCTCTCCATATGGAGCTAATTTACAGCACCCATTCCCAGCCTAATTTTCTGGAGAAATTCACCCTGCTTCATTCTCTGTGTGTCTTCTCTAGCTACACTTTTAACCACACTTGCCATTTTGCAAGGGTTCTGCACAAAGAGATAGAAATACCCTGACGATTCTGGTGAATTAATTAAAAAACCATCAACTATGATCATAGATCATTACAGCATAAGGAACTTTATTGATAATAATCTTACTCTAACCTCCTTGTGGTATAGATTAAAAAACTCAAAAAAGAGAAGTGAATTATTTAAGGTCAAACAACTAGCTAGTAGTAAAGCTGGATTTCAATCCAGGTTTCCTGAATCCCTGAAACCTTTTTGTCGACTTACTAGTGATTTGTAAGTGCCTAATTTCATTGCAAAATTGAACCTGAACAAAGAGAATCCTGGCATTATAGCCATGCCTCCAACATTTGGTAGAGTTAGCAGGATATGGTGAAGGACATAGTGAGCGACTCAAGTTGTCTTCAGAAATCCATGAAGTCCAAGGGGCCTGTCATGCATGTCCTTAAACAAACAAGAAGCTACATCAGGGAAGCTGGAGCTAACTTTTGTTTCTTTTAGATAATGTTTCCTTCCCTCATGGGTGGAAAGAAAGAATCTGCATCAGGGAAACTCTGGTCTTAACACACTGAAATAATACCAACCATATGAGGTGAGCTCCCACTCTCCCATTTGGTGACATCATCAGTCTCTCTGCATTTAATTAGTATCCCCTATACAAATGACTCCCAAATCTACAAATTCAGCCTTGGCTTATGTCCTGAACTCTAGTCAAGCATTTATAACTCCTTATTAAACATTTTAAATGAGAAGTCTTATAAACAATCTCAAACCCAAAATGTTCAAAAGGGAATTTTTTAATCTTTCCTTCCTAAACCTATCCAACTTTTGAACATCTCTATTGCAAACGGTAGTGACATTAACCAGACAGTTACCTAGGTTAACAATCTCTTCAAGTCTCCCTCTCTCTACATATCCAATCGACTGCCATATCTTACGGATTGTTCACCTACGTCTCTTACATCTGAACACTTCCCTCTACTCATACCACTATTGCCCTACTTTTAGACCTTATAATTTTTCTCCTGCACTAATAAAATAATCTTTTTTTTTTGGTTTCTGTGTCATATATGTCTTGTCTCTCCAAGCTACCATCCATATGAGTGCCAAAATGATTTACCTAAAGTGTAAATTTGCCCAAGTAACTGTCCAACTGAATAAATTCCAGTGGATCTATGGTCAATCATCCACTCTTCTGTTTATTTTTCAAAGTCCTTCAAGACCAGCACTCAGCCTACCTATTTTTTTCTTTTTAAAGCATTTATCAAGTTTACCAGGCATTATTCCAGGTGTTAGAAATACAAAAGCCAAAATGAAAAAACCCTACTTGTAAAAGAAGGGAAATTATATATGTGTATACACACACACACACACACACACACATACACATATAAACACACGTAAATAAACAAAAAAATACATGCAAAAAAATTGGGTGAGATACTATGTGGAAAGGTCAGAAAAGGTATCCTATGAAGAGCTAGTATTTGGGTTTGAGGTTTCAAGTTAAAAATTCCAGGAGACAGGTGAGAGTCCCTACATCATTATATATTATTCCTAAATGCACACTATGGTGCAGCCAAACTGGCATTCTTGATGTTTTCATACACAACACTCCAGTATCTCCCATCTCTGTGCCCTTACCAGGTGCTCCATACCTAAAAGGAATCCTATCCACCTTCCATATCTTAGAACTGCTTGCTTTCTTCAAAACTCTGCTCAAGCACCCATTTCTATTGATGTTTAACCTCTGTTGATTTTCTTTAAGGAATTATTTTCTTCATTGAGCTTTTGGACCTCCTTTTCCATCAGGCCAGTTCTGCTTTCTAGGGCATTCTTCTCCTCATTGACTTTTTGAATCTCTTTTGTCATTTGGGTTAGTCTGTTTTGTAAAGTGTTATTTTCTTCAGCATTTTTTGGGTCTCCTTCAGCAAGCAGTTGACTAGTTTTTCATGATTTTCTTGCATCACTTTCATTTCTCTTCCCAATTTTTGCTCTACTTCTCTTACTTGATTTTCAAAATCCTTTTTGAGCTCTTCCATGGCCTGAGACTAATTCGTAATTGTTTTGGAGGCTTTGGATGGAGGAGCTTTGACTTTGTTGTCTTCTGTTTGCATGTTTTGGTCTTCCTTGTCACCAAAGTAAGATTCTATAGCCTTGGTTTTTGCTCATTTCCCCAGCCATTTACTTGACTTTTAAGCTTTTTGTCAAGGTAGATCTCCGCTTTCAGCGGAGGTGGGAGGTGAACTGTCTGCCACTTGATCCCCCCATAACCTGTGGGCCTAGAGCTCCAGCAACAGTTGTTGTCTCTGCCCCTGCTGCTGCTGTGGCTGCTGCGAGTCCCTCTGCCTCCTTCCTGCCCTGGCTACCCTGGGGCTGAGGCCGGACCATTCCACTCTTCTACACTGGTCCCACAGGCTTTTACCACTGACCTTCCAATTTGTCCTCCGTGTTTTAGGGTCCTGAAGTCTGAAAACTGCCACACGTTAGAGAGATTCAGTATTCCCAAGGCCTGTTCAGGTCCTGTCTGTGCCAGAGTGGCCAGTGCTGGACTGTGTGGAGCAACACACACTTCCTGGTGACCTCCTAAGCTGTCTAGTGCTGGAGGTTTGCTTCACTCTGTCATTCTGTGGGTTCTGCAGCTCCAGAATTGGTTTAGAGCCATTTTTTACAGGTATTTCACTGGGTTTGGGGGGCAGTGCTCTAGAAGGTGCATGGTGCTACTCTGCCATCTTGGCTTCAGTATCTCCCATATCTGTGCCCTCACCAGGTGCTCTGTACCTAAAAGACATTCCAATACACCTTCTATATCTTAGAACTGCTTGTTTTCCTCAAAACTGTGCTCAAGCACCCATTTCTATTTGTGTTTAACCTCTGTTGGTTTCTCAAAGTTAGTACTAAAATACAGGACCTAAAATTCATGTATGTGTGTGTGTGTGTGTGTGTGTGTGTGTGTGTGTGTACATAATATAGCACAGTAGATAGAGCACTAGGCTTGGAATCAGGAAAGCTTATCTTCCTGAGTTCAAATCTGGCTTCAGGTACTTATTAGTTGATTGACTGTGGACAATTCACTTAACTCTATTTGCCTCAGTTTCCTCATCTGTAAAATGAGCTAGAGAAGGCAATAGCAAACCTCTCCAGTATCTTTGCCAGGAAAACCCCAAATGGACTCACAATCATTCAGACATGAACTGAAATGCAACAAGAATTATTCGTCTATAAAATGAGGGGGTTGGGCTAGGAACCTTTAAGATTCCTTATAACTCTTTATCTAAGTTCCTGTTCCCCTCATCCTCTCCAACATTTTTCATTTTCTTTTTTCATCATATTATCCAATCTGATAGGTGTAAGGGGGTACCTCAGAACTGTTTTAGTGTGCATATCTCTAATCAAGTGATTTAGAACACTTCTTCATATGCCTATAGATAGCCTTGATTTCTTCATCTGAAAACTTCCAGTTTTCTTTGACCATTGATCACCTGATGATTGGCTTGTAGTCTTTTGAATTTGACTCAGTTCTCTACACATTTGAGAAATGAGGTCATTATCAGAGATACTTACTGTAAAGATTGCTTCCCAGCTTTCTGCTTTCCTGCTACTCTAGGTTGCATTGCTTTTGTTTGTGTAAAACCTTTGTAAATGTATTAATGCTCTCTATCTCTTGTTTGGTCAAGAACCTGTAACTCACAACTTCTTCTTTAAGAATGTGGATGCTATATCACTTAATGCATGTATGTTTAGTATTGTTATTACTTCATTGCCCATGGTACCTTCTTTCTCTCTTTTAATTAGGTCTATTTTTGCTTTTGATTTGTCTCAGATCAGGATTACGACTGATCCTTTTTTTTTTTTTCAATTTTAGCTGAAGTATAACAGATTCTGCTCTAGCCCCTTACCTTTACTCTGTGTGTGTCTCTCTGCTTCAAATGTGTTTCTTATAAATAATATATTGTAGGTTATCTACTCTGCTATCCACTTCTGTTTTATGGGATAATTCATCTCATTCACATTCACAGTTATGATTACTAACTGTGTATTTCCCTCCATTCTATTTTTCCTCCTCTTTCCCTCCTCAATAGTGTTTTGCTTCTGTCTGCTGACTCATCTGGTCTGCCCTCTCTTCTGTCAGTCCCTCACCCTTTACTTAATTTTCTCCCCTCCTGCTTCCCTGTCAGGTAAGATAGATTTCTATATTCAAGTGATTGTGTATGTTATTCCCTCCTGAGTCAATACTGTTGAGAGTAAGTTTCAAGTGATGCCGGTCACCCACCCTTTCATCTTTCCCTCTACTGTAATAGGTTTTTCACACCTCTCTCTATTCTACCTGTCCCTTCCTTCTGCATCCAGTATACTCTTTTTTCTCATCCTGTAATTATTTTTTAAAATGTCATTCCCTCAAATTCACCTTATATCTGTTTCCTCTGTCTTCACACACACACACACACACACACACACACATACACACACATACTCACATGTATATATAATATATAATAATATATATTTCTTTTAGCTGTACTATTAGTGATACAATTTTTAAGAATTTCAAGTATCATCTTCCTACATAGGGTTGTGAACAGTTCTGTTCCATTGAATCCCTTATGTTTTCTTTTTCCTTTTTACCTGTTTGTGTTTCCCTTGGGTCTTGGTATTTGGAGTGCAATATTTTTTATTCAATTATGGTCTTCTCCTTATGGAGGCTTGAAATCTTCCTATTTCATTGAATGATCATTTTTTCCCTTGGAGTATTATGCTTAATTTCACTGGGTAGATGAATCTAGGTTATAGTCCCAGATCCTTTGCCTTCCAGAATGTCTTGTCCTATGTGTTGCAGCTACTATGTCCTATGTAACCCTGATTGTAGTTCTCTGATATTTGAATGGTTTGTTTCTGGCCACTCGCAGTATTTTTCCTTGACCTGATAGCTTTGTAATTTGACCATAATGTTCTTTGGAGTTTTTATTTTGGTAATTCTTTCCTGACAAGATTGGTGGATTATTTCAATGTTTATTTTACCCTCTAGTTCCAAGAAATCAGAAAGATTTTCCTTGATAAATTCTTGAAAGATGTTCTCCAGGTCCTCCTTTTTTTTAAGAGTAGATGATTCACTTTATTGTGAGTCAGTCCTCGATTTGACCACCATCATTGCTATATCAGGTTTCAACAAAGAGAAGGGGTACCATACTTGCCCCCAAAACAGAGATTTTAAATCTCTTCAGTAGGAAGAAGCTATGAAGACACAAAAAGGTGCTACTGAAAAAATTGACCTACTTGTGTCTCTTCCCTATTGTGACAAATTCTTTCTTTCTTTTTTTTTTTTTTTTTTTGAGGCGGGGAGACAGAGAAGGAACAGGTGTTCACATCAAACTGACTGGATACACAATTCCCAAAGTAGGGTGGGACTCCATAACCATACAACATCCCAAGGTCAGGCTGACCAAAACACTCCTTATCCCAGTAGGAGTCTTTTTCTTAGAAGAGAGGGGAAGTACAGAAGGTGGAGGCATCCACCCTCATTCTGAAGAAGTTCTACCCAGGGTGGAGATAGTTTGAGCATCCACTTGGGGTTGAGTGATCTCTTGGTCCCAGCAGCTCTCTCTAGCATCTTTAGCCTTGTCTTCCAAATACTCTAGGAACCACTCCTGGACCACTGAGTAGAATGCATAGCCATTGATGCCCAACACCAAGGCCCTGATGCTCGGGAGGTCAGGATGTTCCACCCCCTCTGCTGCGGAAGTGTTTTCTGCCCCTGAAAGAGTTCCACTTGCCACATAAAGTGCAGCTGGGCCTGGCTCAGTTTCTCTTGTACTGGATCAATGCAATGCGCTACCTGGACCTTACGCTCGGAACCCGCTGCTCTGCCAGCACTAGCATCAGTCATCTCACTCCTCACCCTACTAGGGGGCCAGATCCTCCTTTGATTATGGCTTGCCAGTAGCCCTGTGATTCTGACATTGTCAGTTAGCTTTTGTGCTTCCTTTTCCATTTAGGCAATTGTACTCTTTAAGGAGGTGTTTTCTTCAGGGGATTTTCCATGTGGCCAATTCTACTTTGTATACAGTTGTTTTATTTTTCCAAGCTGTTGACTTTTTTTTTTTACAATTCTCTTGCATCACTATCATTTCTTTTCCAATTTTTTTTCTACCTCGTTTTTTTATGATTTTTTAAGCTCCTTTTTGAGCTCTTCCATGAGTTCTTTCTGGGCCTGAGACTACTTTCTGTTTTCCTTTGGGGCTTTGCTTATAGGGGTTTTGACATTGTTGTTCTGTTCTGAGTTTATGTCTTGACCTTCCCTTTAACCATAATATATTTCTATGGACCAAATATTTTTTGTTGTTTATTGTTCATCTTTTTTGGCATTTTTCCTTTTTTAAAAAAATTTGAGCTCTGTTTCTAGGATGGCAGGGGCACTGTCTCAGGCTTCTTGTGCCAGAGGCTACCAGCCTTGGCTGTTTGCCTGGGCCGCGCTGAGGTTGCCCTGAGGACCATGGGGAAACCTCCTACCTGGTGCTGCACTGAGAGTGTGGAGTGGGGGTTGGCTGGCTCTGTTGGAGGCTTTAAAGTCCTGTCAGCTTAACTGATGTGAGTTGGGGTCCCAGTGGGAGATGTCTGATGTGTATTGAGGTCCAGTGGGGTGTTTCCGCATTCCCCTGTGGCTACACATGGCAGTGGGATGGCTTTCAAGATCGCTGATGAAATCTTAAGCTTCATTAAGAGGGTAATGGTGTCCAAGACAAAGGAGGTATATTCTCAACTATACTGGGACATAGTAAGACCACATATGTATTATTGCATTTAGTTCAAGGCACCATATTTTAGAAATAAATCATTTTATTATGGGGATCAATTGAAGGAACTAGGGATGTTTAGCCTGGAAATGAGAAGACTTGAAATGGGCAGTAACTGTTTTATAAAATGCATACAAAGCAACATCATTGTAGTTGTCTTTGAATAATTAAAAGACTCTGATGTGGAAGAGGCAAGAAACTTGTTTTACTTGACTCCTGGCCCTAGAAGTAAAAACAGTGGGTGGATGTTGCAAGGAACAAATTTAGGTTTGATGTCAGGAGAAGCATCCTAACAACTACAATTATCCCTAAGTGATACGGACTTCGCTGGGTTGTAATGGCTCCTCCTTCACTGGAGGTCTTCCAGCTGAGACTGAATGATGTTTTGTTAGATATTTTTGTGGAAAAGATTCTTGCTCAGGTATTGATGGATGAGATGGTCTTTCTTCCTTCTTATTCAAAGAACCTTGGATTCTAGGATTACACACACACACACATGCATACACATATATGTATATAAACATATGCACATATATGTGTATATAGATGTATATAGACATATACATGTCTATGTGTGTATAGACATATACACATATACATGTGTATGTACATGTTTACACTTACATATGTATATGTGTGTAGGTAAAACTGAATCAGTATTGTAGCGTTGAGGTCTGAGTGGACAACTGAATATAACCTACCTGTTTCAAATGACAGGAATTCTAAAGACAATCCTTTCACTTTTTGAGGTTGCCTGAGTCACAGAATGGCAAGAGAGAGGCATCTGATCTCCTATGTTCCCTCAACAGTTGTCCTGAATCTGCTGCCCTTGCCATTTGACACTGCTCCAGAAGGCAACATACCAAGTGTCTTGGAATGTGGGGATGAACAAGACACAAGGTCTTTCTACTCCAGGCAACAGGAGATAAGGGAATTGGGGACTCTATGTGTGTGTGTGTATGTGTGTGTGTGTGTGTGTGTGTGTGTTGCAGAAAATTTTTGTAATTCCTCTTGTCACAAAGCATCTGGTCACATATGTATAAAGTTATTTATAGCAGCTCTTTTCATTAGTAGCTCAAAACAGGAAACCAAGGCCCCCCTATTGGGCAATGGTTAAAGGAATTATGGAATATGAATGCAATGAAATATTATTATGCCACAAAAAATAGTGAAAGGGATAGTTTCAGAGGAAGTTGTGAAGACTTCTGTAAACTAATACAGGGCAAACAATTTACACAATGACATTATAAAGAAAAATAATTTTGAAAAATTTAGAACTCTGAACAATACAATAACAAACCAAAAGTCCAGAGGCCTGAAAATGAATCATTCTGGTCATTTCCTGGCAGAGATATGATGGACTTCAGATGAAGAATGGGGCACACATTTTTGGTCATGAACAATGTGGGAATTTGTTTTGATGGACTATGTGCATTTGTTATGAGCTTCCTTTTTCTTCATTTTATTTTATTGTTCAGTTGGGGGACAGTGCAGTGAGAGATAGCAAAGGTTTGTATTAATAAACAAAGCATCTGGTCATTCTGGTAAGTGGTCATTGGCCCCCATGATGTATTACCAAGGATGGGGAACCTGCAGCCTCGAAGCCATATGTGGCCTTCAAGGTCTTTGGGTACAGACTTTTGACTGAGTTTAAGTTTTACACAACAAATTCCCCACCTCTTTTTAGACTCTAGCATCTCTGAAAATTGATCACCTGAGGGTAATCTGAGATTACTGTCTTTAAAAAAAATCTTTCTCTCCTCTCTCAGGAACCTGTATCACATAATTATGCCACTTAAATTTTCCATGCTTCATTTTCTCTTCTAGAAAATGAGGAGACTATTTCCCACTCATCTTAGTGCTATGCTGAGGAAGTGAATGCCTTCTTGGCTAATCGGTTTGGGTTTTTTATATACGGAGTGTACTTCTGTACCTGCCTATAAATATCTATTATGACACGGTTTTGTCTGTTCTTCTCTCAAAATTTATCAAGCTGTTGCCTTGTGTGAATTTTATGCAATTATAACTTAGGTATTCTTCTCTAAATGCTGAGAAATCTTAGATTAAAATATATTCTGTGGTCAACTAAGGCAAAGATAACAAACATGGGGCCAATGGCCACATTAAGCTGAAAACATTTCAAAGTACCTATTGAACTAGATTAAAATTTAATTGGGAAATATTTAAGAAAATCAATAAAAAACAAAAGAACATAGATATTGTAAACATATAGTTTTCCAAGTCAAAAATGGTCTCAGAAGGATCCTTATGTATGATTTAGTGGCCCCTGTTTCTACTTGACTTTGACATCACTGATCTAAGGTACCATGATTAAATCACCTGGTCAGAATTTGGAGGAACTAAGAAATTATAATGAAACTTCATTGATGGCAAGGTACCAGTCAGCACACAGCTTTCCTTTCATCCCTGGGAGATTCACTACTGCTCTGAAACCACAAGGATAACATATCCATGACCATGTATTTACTTTGAATCAGCCCAAGAAATTAGATCTTTGTGAATTCTGTGAAAAAGAGCTATCTATGTTAATAGGGCATAAGTATTCATACTACCTTTCCGAGAGGAGAGTTCAAGTTTAAAAAAAATAAGAAAGAAAAAAAAACCCATGAGATAGGAAAATGTTGGCTAATCTGGGAAGTAAAGTACAATCTTCTCCTCACCACAGGGTAGAGCAAAGTGAAGAAGCCCCGCTCAGCAGACAATGAGGCGCAATCAAATGCAATTCAGCAGGATATGAATTAAGCATTAAGAAGCTGTCTGACTCTTTCCATAGCAACCGAGACTTAGAAAGTCCAGAATTTTATTGGCCAGATTCTTGTATTGTTCTCAGAGAACAGCATGAGTCCTTAGGTCTGGGATTTTTAAAGGTGTCCAAAACAAGAGTGAATCACTCAGACAGTCAGCTTTTCCATCTCCATTTAGAGTTGTGTAGATGACATATAGAAAACACTTTTGCATAGACATGGACAAAATTAGAAGTGCCTACATAAAAAGGCAATTTGTTTTAAAACTCTTTGAAATTAGACTTTTGGTGTTTCCATTCTTCCAATTAGCAGGCTTCAAATTTGACAGGATAAACCCAATTTCCTTGTTTCATTCATTGATTTCATTAGGCAATAATTAGGCTGTTCAGAAAATTCAGTCCCAGTGTTGGCCAGCTCTGGAAAACATTAAAATATTCCTTTTTATTCATATTCTTGCTATGGTCTGGCCAAGAGTCGGAGAAAGATGGTTGAGCTAACCTTCTTCATGAAACCATATGTGATTAGTGGTCACAAGAGCAAGGAATGGAGATTTAAGTGAAAGGTTTCCTTGCCTCTCTGCCCAGAGGTGCAAAAGCTCAAACTAAGCTTGCAGTGTACTCCAAACCCCAGATCATTTCAAGAAGCTGCTGTCTAGTTGTACCACTCTCATCTTATACTTGATTTTCTGAAGCCATGTGTAAGATTTTTGCAATGTAAATTTCAATTAAATTTTGAATGTCCATTTAGGCTATGAATAATAGGTTTAGAGCATAAAAGCAATATTTTTTTTTTTTTAAAAAGGCATGGGTACAGAGAGAGTGGAATACTAAACGAGACTGATTAATCACTAAAATTTCTTATTCTTTGGTTTATTCCAACAACCTAGCCTGCTGCAATTTTTTTGATCACAAGTCCTCTCAATCTGGTCTCTGTAAATTCAGCATGTTAGCTACCCCTCTCAGCTTGTGGAGATGCAGAGCATTGAGAGGCCTGTCACCTGGCCAAAATGTGATTACATAACTGTCAAATTGAGTCTATAACTGATGCCTCAGGGGACTAGAGTTTGGCTGAAACTCTCCTACTAGCTTAATTTGGACCCAGGGGTCCTATACATATATCTTGAAGACCATCATAACCAATCACTCAGTCACCAAGACCTGTCAATTCTACCTCCACAATATCTCTATTACGTGACTTCTCCTTTCCTTTGCCACTGACACCAGTCTGTTCAAGCCTTCATAATTTTAACCATGCAATAGTCTCATAACTACTTCCTCCCTTCTTCAATCCATTTTCCATCCTGGGGAATCTTCTTAAAACATATCTCTGATCATATCACTCCCTTCAGAATGAGTCCCTGCTTGAAAGACTTCAGTGGCTTTCTATTGCCTAAACTATAAAGCCTAAAGTCTTTAACCTAGCATTTAGAGCTCTCCATGATTTGGACAAACCTATTTTTCCAGTTTGCTTTCTTTCTGCTCTCGGATGTGTAGCCTACACTTTGGTTAAACTAGATTTTTTTTTTTGCCATCAGTTAAACCAAGTGGAAAGGTCAAAGACGTAGATGGAACAAGAAGGTAGGTTAAGTTCATTCACAGTATTTCACAAGTAAAGTCTGGATTTTTGGCTACCAGAGTTCATTGTCAGAAGACAGACAAGGAGGTCAAGCTTAATAAATGAAGTGGATTCAATTTTTCAATTTGTCACACTCAGAGATGCCATGGGAATGTTGTGAATTTTAAACACAGTCATGTGGTGACTGATCCATTTGCCCCAAACCTCCATTAGCTGTAGAAATTCTTACAGTTGCTGCCTTTATTCCACTGCCTTGGTATTGGCATCAAGCTTGTTCACATACTTCTCAGTGACCTGTCCCCCTCTACCGTGCACAATCTTTTTTTTTAATGACTTTTGATGGTTTTTGATACTACCAACTACCAATGAACCTCAATGAAATTTACAGGGTAAAAGATATTCATCTTTGAACTCTCTTCATTACCTAGCACATAGCAAGTATTCAATGAATATTTATTGAATTGATAAATGTGTCATTTATCACCCAAATATTTTAGTGTTTCCAAAAGGGTTTTAGTGTTTCCAAATGTTCAAAGCCCTATTAAGAAAGACAAGTGATAATTCCCTCTGCCACACACATGTGGAAATGAGAGATTAACTTTCAGCCAAGGAAAACCAAGTCAGATAAGAATTCTGAACTTTGGTAAATGGTAACATGTAAAATGGGAAATTCCATGCTAAGGGGACAAGAAAGGATGGAAATGAAAATAAAAGCCAGGTTGAAATGATAGAGCATCTATGATGAAAGCAGAAAAAGCAGCAGGAGATCTGGGACAGGATAGAAACCAGCAGTCAGGAAATCAGAAGGCTGGAGTGCTTGAGGTTTGGGTGGTCATGCACACACTCCCACACCACACACACACTGCCCAGGGATAACATACGCCACCCCCTCCACAGTTTCCTTTTGATGAAGAACTAGAGCACACAGCTGATGTCCCTCTTTGCATCTTAAAGGTGTTCTCTGAGCCCCAGGAATTCAGCACAAGGGAGGAATTGTTCTCTCATCTTGATCTGAACAAATTTTGCTAAGACCTGGGTAGCAGATAATTGCACTGGGTAGGCAACTAGGACTCAGGATGGTCAGTATAAAAGGATGTGAATGTTAGTGTGAGACCCAGAGACCACTCAAAAGAAGACAGATTTCATAGGGATTATTTCATTTGAAAGGCCATATTTGGGGAATAAAAGAAGCAAATCAGCTCATCCAATTACCACTCTACAACCCATTTAAATATTGATCAAAGAGAAATTTATTCACAGAGCTTTTAAAATACAAACATAAAATAGCACTTTTTTTTTTTACAAAAATGAATATTGAAACAAACGAGGATACAACACAGTATAACAATCATGAAACAAAAGCAAATGCTTTCTCCTTATACTTATCTATCAGAAAGTGAATTTGTCCTTCCACTGGACAGTGAGCTGTCCCTTTGTCATGAGCTCCAGCAGCAGAGCTACATATATAGTGTAAAATATGGCATTCTTAGTAGAATGCCGAACTTACAGAAGCTTAATTTTAAAAATCTGAATAAACAGTGATTACATGTGGGAGTTTATGCAGGATACACAAAATATTGATAAAGTGGCTTATTGGTCCATTTATTAGGATTAATGTATGATTTATAATGGGATAACACTGAACCTTAAATGATAAAAAGAAAGATGAAGTAATGCATTGTCTAAATCTCCATTTTAATCTGTGCCATGTTGTGTGTGTATGTGCATGTGTGCATATGTGTTTACCTGTGTGTATGTGTGTGTGTGCTTTTGGGAGTGTAAAGTCTAAAAGTAATTTTTGGAGATTACTCTGCCTTCCAACACAATACTGTTTCCACTGGTCATTTAATATACTGCCTTGCTTAGTTTTAAATGTTACAACTAAAGAGAATTTCCCGCATGTATAGCTGCATTCTTATAGAGCAGACCAGTAATACTTGGGAGTGGGAGGAGCATCTTATTCCCTACAATGTCTTTAGACTTTGGTCCAACATTTACGTTCCCCCCTTTCATATCACCCATTACTCTTACAAATCCCCCCTCCACCCTCCCATCTCCCCACCCCACCCTGTGTCAGACGATGTCCTTAAGAACACCTAATCTCATATAATAAGCATTGTGTTAGGTAAGAACCATAAATCCATTTTTCCAAGCTTGCTTGATGCCTGATTCTTCAGTCTGTCTGAGCTCATTCCTTCCCACCTGGGTCTCGTTGCACCATCCTTGGCACCATCAGTATGGATACTGCTTTTGTTTCTTGCCAGAAAAGCAGGCAAGCCAAGTGCAGAGCAGCATGGCCGTGGCTGCTCCCCCACCAGTGCAGTAGTAAGCCCAGCCAATTTCACACTTACCTAGGAATGAACAAGGAACAAAAATACACTCATCAGTCTTTTTCCTCAAACTCAAATTCCCCAGAGATTCATGAACAATTTTTACTGATGTCTTTAGTTTTTAGATTGTAGTTATTTCTGGAAATATTCTTGATCCTCTTCAAAGCTGAACCATCTTATAAGAAATGAAAAGTTAAGCAAAAACACTTGACAAAGTGAACGCTTTAAATAACGTATATGACAATCTATCCTGCTAGTCCTTGGACTCTCTATCATAAGAGTAAGGGATGTTTTATTACCTGTTCTTTGGGACCACACCCCTTTTTCAGCTACCAGAGATTTTAGCTAGTCTCCTTTCAGTATTCTCTTCATCTATGTCATTATAGGTATTGTATATATTGGGGGTTTTTTGTCCCATTTATTTTACTTTGTATCAGTTCATTCAAATCTTCTATGTGTTTCTTTGAATTCCTTATATCCAAAATTTATTACTGCAAAATAATATTCTATTGTACTTAGATGTCATAGTGTATTCAGACATAATCCAAATCAGTAGGCAACCACTTTGTGTCCAGTTCTTTGCCACCACAAAGAGTGCTGCTATTAATATTTAGCATCTGTCTTTGACCTTTTGGAGGCATCTGCCCTTTAGTGGGATGAATGATCAGGGGCTCTTTTTTTCTTTCCTTTCTTTCTTTCTTTCTTTCTTTCTTTCTTTCTTTCTTTCTTTCTTTCTTTCTTTCTTTCTTTCTTTCTTTCTTTCTTTCTTTCTTCCTTCCTTCCTTCCTTCCTTCCTTCCTTCCTTCCTTCCTTCCTTCCTTCCTTCCTTCCTTTCTTTCTTTTTTTTTTTCTTTTTAGAGCTAGCAAATGGAAATACCAGGTTGGAATATAATGACATTGCACCTTTAAGGAAAAAAAAAAAGGAGGACATATACTAGAACGTACTCTTCTAGGTTTACTCTTCTGACACTTGCTAACTAACACTCATCCAGAAAGGACTTTCTGGGCATTGACAGTATCTTCTATAATGGCCAATTAACCAGAAACAATGCAGTGGCCAATTGCCCGAGAAAGGTCTGGGTACAGTAGGGTTGCCAAACAGCTCAATTTGAGGACTTTGTTCTGGCATCTGGATTTTGCAAAGGATGTCTGGGCCAGGAAGCTGGAGCTCTCCTGTGGTCATCCAATGCAGTTTGGGATCATACAGAAGAGTGACTTTGTGCATTTATTCTGGGAGGATCTCTAGACTTATTATTTTTTTACTTAAAGGGACATAAAACTTTACCCTCTTTCATCAGCACTTATTTATTCCAACCCCTGAAGAAAATACAGAACAACAACAGTCTCAGCTCTGATATCATTCTTTGAGAACAAAAGGTGGGGAGGGTTAGAATCTGGGTATTAAACCCAATGCTAGTTAAAAGATGTCACATACACTTTTATGTTATTGAGGGAATAGGAAGAAGAATGAGGAGGAAGGGGAAAGATAAAACAACTTTTTTTTCCTTCAAAACTGCAGGAACTAAGAAGAGAGATCCATTAGAATATGGAAGAGAACACCGTAATTTTCTAGAAATCCAAAATGCACACATCTCCCTCTTTGAACCACCTGTCCTTGGTTAATCAAAACACAATTACCTCATAAGTCAAATCGTTGTGTATGTAATAATACACCGACAAGTGTATAATTGTATCCTCTTCACTCAGAGTCATGCTTCCTAAAGGAATGTAGTCTTTGACTAGGAGTGACTCATTTAGGTCAAAGGGATGGATTTTCTGCATTCAAGGACCTTTTCTATAAGATGAAGAATCTTTCAATATAGTAAACTACTTGGGAGGAGGAACCAAAGAGAAGGAAAAGGGAAGAAATTTTCCTGCTATTTCTTGCCAGTCTCTTGTCTTCCTCCTTCCAACTGTTCCTCCTCTGCCTAGTCTTCCTCCTGCTAAACACCATAACTAATCATTGTGAAGACTAATGTATTCTGGCTTTTCTTAACAAATCTTGGGTCAATACAACTAATTGCAATTATTTCTCATCGTTTGGACTTTTTAATCTACACTAACTACATGTACACTAACTAAGCTTTAATCATCCTTTGGTCATCGTAAATGAAATGTAAATTCTGGGTTCCAAAGCCTTTCTTCCTTCCTCACATGAGGTCATATTTGTAAAGCACTTAGCAATGTCTGGCACATAGTAGGTATTTAATAAATGCCTCTTCCCTTCCCTTCTCCCTTTTTCTTCTCACAGCACAGTCTTTTTCATAGGGCACCCATAGAATTAGAGGTCATATAAAGCTATCTAGTTGAACGCTCTCATTTTAGACATTGAGTCTTAGGGAGGGGAAATGATTAACTCCACATAAGACAGGGAGTAAGCATCAGGAGCAGAATTGGGTATCTTGTCTACAGATTCCAGAAGTAGTACTTTCCCTGTTTAAAAAAGAATTAATAAATACCTTCAGAAGCCTATAAACTTCAGGTTGCAAATGGGAGGTAATTTGGCTTATATATTAAGATACTCATTTCACAGGCAAAGAAGAGAAGGTATAGAGTAGCAAAGATAAGTGAACTGTACATAGTCACTGCCATCTCAAAGTACAAGGATTGGGATTCATAACCAATGATCCCTTGTGTCCACTGCAGACCATAACTACACAGACTTACATGTACACATATACACATGCATACATAGACACATACATGTATATGTGGGTGTGTATTTACAACGAGAGAATCATCTTTCAAAAGAAAAAAAACAGTGTTTCTGAAGGTAAACACCTCTATATTTTTGCTAAGCTCTGTGGAAGGCAATTTTTAATCCCAAGTACATTATTAAAGCCTTTATAGCCCCTATACATCATATTTAACATTAAAACAATAATAGATCTTGAGGGATCTCACCTCCTCAGTTAAGTTTTCCAGGTTCAGGGACTCCTATTATTGCTAATGGACAACACACACATTTTTAAGGGCACCAGAGTCCCCTTTGTAGTATGAAATTTTTTGACAACCCTGGGATACTGTTGCTTTATGTCATGGGAACGACCTCCATGTTGAATTATTCTCCATCAAATCTCTCTCAGTTGTTTCAGTGATTTAAATAAATCCATAAGGGGGGGATAAATGGGTAATGAACAGACTGTGACTCGTCTAGCATCTTAAAAAAAAGTCAGCAAAATATGTGGGAGGTGTGATAAGCTTGAGGCCCGTAACAAAGAAACACAAATCAGGGCTCATTAATAACAATGTATTGCTCCAATCCACAGTTTCATGACCTGAAACAGAAAGGCATAGTATATAACATTCCCTATTAAGTATTAGATATTTTTAACATGAAACAGTATCTGAACTGGTATATCATTTTGGGTTAGTATGTGTCAGCCAAAATAGATGAGTAGATTAAAAAGGAATATGAATATATAATCCTACTGAAGAAGAGATATAGTCAGTTGAAGGGACTGGTGAATTCAAGTGCTTTCTTCAGCATAGGAAGGAAATCAGAAGACATAAGGCTAAGTTCTATGTCCCAGCAGAGGGTGTTGGGCAAGAGGCCCTTCCAGAGTCAAATTCACAAAGCTTAGCATCAGTTTCCAAAGCAAATTTTCAACCACAGGAGTTTAACAACGCCCACCACTCTGAAGCCAGAACAAAGCACTAAGATTGGCCAGCGGGAAACCTAGTGCACTAACAATTTCTGCTGGGAATTTTCTAACATTGCTATTTTTTGACAATTGTTTATCATGACAATTATAATAATTTTTATTTATGTACCGTGTTTATGGCCCATGAAATCTACAGTTAACTTATAGTACCGTTTGTTAGTCCAAAACTGAAAAATGGACTTTTTTTAAAAATACCAAGAGTGCACAAGAAGAAAAAGGTAAACCTATCATTCCATAAGATAATATCACTGACTCCATAAGCATGTACATATTTATGTACATATATTAATGATTAATATTGATAAACAAGGTCAAATGTGAATTTATTGGGCTAGCTAATATATGATGTCTTTCAAAACACAAGAAATAACTCTCGCCCCTTTGCATGTGAACATTTTCATCTGCAAAGTCAATTGCAAATGACAAAATCCTTAAAAAAGTCTTGATTCCACCTAAAGATAAACAGTTAAATTTTGGATTCTGGCTTATCAGTATTGGGCTCCCAACTAATGTCAATTCAATTCAATTCATTTTTCAATGAACATTTCTTAAGTGTTCATTACATGCCAAGAATTGTGCTAAAAACTGGGGATTCAAAAAGAGGCAAAAAAGAGTCCCTGCCCAGAGCTTACAGTCTAATGGAGGAGACAGCATGTGAACAAATACATGCAAAGTGAGTTACACATAGGATAAATAGGAAAAATTAACTGAGGGAAGTCGCTGGAATTGAGAGGGGTTGGGAAAGTTTTCCTGTAGGAGGGAGGACTTCAGTTGGGACTTAAAGGGAGGAGATGACATGAGATATAATTGTTCATACAATGCAAAGTCATAAGCATGGGAAAATGCTGTAAGAAATGAGGAAATAGATCATTTCAAAGAGTCATGAAAAGACTTATATGAACTTATATGATTCGAATAAAATGAGCAGAACCATTTATTCTATAACAAATATTATAAAAATGAACAATTTTTTAAATTCATATAAACAAGAATGAAATAAAGAGAAATGAAAGGACAATTTATAGAATAACAATACTGAAAAAACAGCTTTAAAAACTATTAGAACTTAGACCAATGCAATGACCATCCCTGATTTCAGAGGACTAAGGAAGAAACATGCTATCCATTTCCTGAGAGAGTGCTGATGGACCCTGGGTACAGAATAAGACACATTTTTTTGGATGTGTTCAATAAAGGAATTAGTTTTACTTCACTGTGTATATTTATACAAGGAATTTGTTTTTCTTTTCTGTTTTCAGCAGAGTGAAGAGATGTATGGGAAATTTCTATTCATTAAAAAAAAATTAATTAAAAAAATTCCAAACTACTCATTTGGAGAGCACATCCTCATGTTTTAGACTAATTTTTAAAACATTCTAGGCAAATTTAGAAGTGAGATTTCTAATAGGTTTGAACAAATCTTCAGGCACTCTGAAATGTTCCATCCTGATAAAGAGTTAGAGCAATGGTGTTAAACTCAAATAGAAACGAGCGTCTTTAAATTATACATAAAGATCTTCATAGGCTGCAGAGTGACTTAAGAAACCACATGCTTCTGTATTTCTTTTGTTATTATCTGGTTAGGGCTGCATTTGAGAGTGCTGTGTTTAATATTTGTTGGCTAGAGTATCATTCCCAACCACTGATGGAGGTCAGTTTGGACATGGTGTTTTCATTACTTTTTTTGATAGGTAAATCATATGATCATAAAATCATAGACTTCAAGTTGGAAAATATCTTGGAGAGGCATGACATAGCAAGATTAATGTTCACTTAAGCAATTCATCTCATTACCTTAAAATCAGTGCATGACTCTTTTCAAACTCATTCAGGAAAGCACAATAACTTAACTAGGAAATAAATCCAATACATGCAAGTGGGCTTGTTTCTTATTTCTTGTTATTTTGGGGAGAAAAGTATACATTGCAAAAATGTGTGATAAATCAAAATATCTAGCTTGAAAAGGCCTGGAGTAAATTTTCTTACTATGCATACCAATGCTGTATCACTAACTTGTCCGAAATAGATATAAGAGTCATGAATGCTTCTTGTATATTAAGAACTGATTTATAGAAAGTTAGGAACTGGTGAAGTGGGAAATAAGAATTCTTGACTGTCTTTTCACAGAACAGGAAAAAAACTTTTTCTGAATATTTGGGCTGGTGGAAAACAGTAACTTTAAGACTGAATATTTGTCTTATGAAGTAACTGAGAATTCTGAGCAGCAATAGAGCTAAAGAGAACTAGGAAATACCGGGTCATTTTTTCTGGTTTTGTCCATATCATCCTTCCTTTTCAGGGTAATATGTGTCAGCCTTTATATATTATATTAATGTAAAGAGAATGGATTTTGATCAGAGGACTGAGGAGTAAATCTATTTAAACTCTTCCCTTTTGCTCTTTGTAATGCTCCATCAAACAGGCCTCCAAGCCTGGTTGGCAAATTGCTGCTTTCAACATTGGGGAAAACTACATTTGACAGATAAAATAAAGGTTACTGGCACTGAAAGACGTTACATGGTGGAGCAAACAGTGCCTGCCTGCCAAGTCCAAGGAAAAAAGACGTTATATGGCTGCATTCCAAAGCTGCTCCAAACCATGGCCTTTTGCAGCAAGAGACTGGAATGGAGTGGAGGCTGTGGGATGTTATCAAAGGGATGAGAGGATAGAAAGAAAGCCTTTGGAGCCAGTGTTTAGTAGTGTCAAAGTACCAGGTCTTGCTCCAAATAACGTCACTGAAATTATACTGCTTCCTTTCCTCTTTCCAGACATATTAATTCTGGACTTTCTCACGGTGAAATAAAAGAAAACTGAATCAGAACTTGAATTCTCAGAAAGAAAATATTACATTATTTTTCCATCTTTGTCTTTTGATTTCATCAGTCATTTTCAAGAGGCTCCTTGCCTTGACATAGGTATGTTTCATTTACATGGGAAATTAGATTTTTAGAGCATAAACCTATTAATGGATATTAAAGTTGATTTCCTATAGAATTTGGTGAAGGTATCCTCTCAGGAAAATGGACACATCAATTTACAGATGAGGCCTAGAGGTAGGAGGAGTAGACCCAGAAGGAAAAGAAAAACATTTGATGTAAAAAGAAAAAAAAACTTCTACAGATTTTCTTCTTGAATAAATCTTTATATCACTATTTACATCTAGACACCTGATTTGCATATACATTAATGAAAGAAACAAAAAGACTCTCAATAACACCAATCACCTTTGTTCGTATGTAAAGCTACCAGACAGGGACAGAAAAGCCACCACCAGAAAAGAAACAGGGATCAAAAACCTTCCATCTAACAAAAGTAAGTTTCCATGCAGTTCTCTGTTAAGAAGGAGAAGTCATGGACCTGTAAAGAAAGAAAGCGCAGAGAAAAGTAAAACAAAGGGGGAGAAAACAGACTTAGCTAGCTCTCCTGCCAAACTCTCTGTAGGTTTGTTTCCTTAGCTGCTGTTCACTGTTGGGTGCTTGTAACAATGTTATTCTCCTCTGTAAATGTTTTGCAAATGAGCTTCTACTTTAAACTGGTGTTGGCCTTAGCTGTCACATCTTTTTGCTTGGCAAGATGATTAAGCTATTGCTGACTGAAAAGAAGTTTATGGGCTCTTTCAGCCTCTTCACTGTGGCAATTTTATCATGGTTAAAAGTTTCCTAAGGAACCGTGAGAGAAGCAACATATTTGCTTGTGTTGGTTTCCAATTTTTCTGAATTGACAGCTCTTTTAAACAAGCTTAGCTAAAACTATGGAAATTAGGTATCTATATGTATCTATCTATCTATCTATCTATCTATCTATCTATCTATCTATCTATCTATCTATCTATCTATCTATCATATCCTCATTTTTATCATCTCTTTTAATGAGGAAAGAGGCTATGGATATAGACCTTAAAGACATAGGTTCAAGTTCTACTACTACTAACTACTTCATACTGTGTGACAAGTAAGCCCTTTAACTCTAGTTAACTCAATGCTCTAAGCAACTTCCTAAGCCTATAAATTGCAGAGAAGGTTCTGACCCTTCCTCCCTGTGGCATTCCTGATACCAGATAGATCATCCTTCTGGTCTCTATCTCTTTAATTTGGAAATGAAACAATTAAACAGGAGGGGGAAAATAAGGAGACAAAAGGAGAAGGCAGAGAAAAGTTTGCAATGACTGCATAGTGAAGGATTGAGATCTCTCTATATATATACAATATAATAATATAGAATGTATATGTATAATATGCACACATGTATATATACATACACACATATATGTATGCACACACATATACATACATACACACGTGTGTTTATGCTTATATATGCAATTTGTATCTATATATGTTTTATTTGTTAAATGTCTACTCATTATTCTCTGATCAAGTGATATTTCGTAGTTATTTATAGGTTCTGACTCTCTTGTAACTTCATCTTTTCAACCCTCCAACTCTACTGTCTCTTCCTTATTTTCAGCAAATAACTTTCACCTCTTAACTTTATTGTAAAAATTAAGGCGTCAACCTTGGTATTATCCTTGAGACTTCACTTTCCCTCACCCCCACATAAACAATCAGTTGTCAATCTTATCAATTCTGTTTCCAGAAAATCTCCCATATCTGTCTCCTTTTCTCCACTCACATGGCCACGATGAAGTTTTAGAAACTCATCCCCTCTTGCCCAGATTATCAAAATAGCCTTCTAATTGGCCTCTTTGCATCAGGTTTCTTCTATCTAATCCATCTTCCAACCATCTGCCAAAGTAGTTTTTCTACAGCACAGATCTGATCATTTCCCTACTATGTTCAATAAATTCCAGTGACTCTCCATTTAATTTCTAGCGTAAAATATGCTATCCTTTGGGGTTTAAAATAATAGCAATAATACAAAATAATAGTAATAAAAATAGTAATAACAATTTAAATAGTGCTTGCTATTTACCAGGCACTGGGCTAAGTGCTATATAATCATTACCTCATTTAGTCCTCAGAACAACACTGGGAGGTAGGTGCTACGATTACTCCCATTTTACAGATGAGGAGACTAAAGCAAACAGAGGTTATATGAATTGCCCACGGTCTATCATACAGCTAGTAAGCATGTAAGGCCAGATTTGGACTCAGGTCTTCCTGACTCCAGGCTCAGAGCTCTCTCCACTGGGCCACTTTGTTACCTCACTCAATCTGGATCCAACCTAACCTTTCAGACTTATGATATATTACTCCCTTTCATACGCTCTATTACCCAGCCCAACTGTCCTTATTCTTTCTCAAACATGACATACCATCTCCCATTTTTGTGCCTTTGCACAGGCTATATTTTGTCACCTGCCCCTTCCCAATGCACTTCACCTCTTAAAATCCCTAGGTCCCTTCAGAGAACAGCTCAGTTGCTATTTCCTATATTAGGGTTTTCCTAACCCCACCTCCCAGCTGCTAATTAATGCCTCTCCCTTTACGTTATCTCATAATTTTTATTTTAAACATACTTGTAAATGTGTAGGTTTCACTAATAAAATATAAATTCTGTCAGGGCAGGAATTGTCCCATCGTTGTCTTTATATCCCTAGTGCCTAGAATAGTGTATGGCACATAATAGATGCTTAATTAATGCTTGACTGATTGAACCCACTCATTTTTTTTTAATCCAGATCTCTACTCCCTCTGTTATCATTGCCCCTCCTTTCCTGAGTCTCAGAGAAAGTGGTGCCCATTCTTCTTGTAAAATTTATCTCCAAACCCATCCTGCCTCATGCATCTTCCTGCTTGTCCTTTCTACTAGGGCTTTTCTTCTGTCCTACAAATATGCTAGGTCTCTTCTATTTTAAAATAAATAAAACCATCACCACAACTCTGAACACAACCTTTCCAGTTACTCTGCCATTCCCTCAAGTTATAACCATATCTTTCTCCTTCCTGTTATTGCCAAACTCCTAGAAAGAGTAGGCTATACTCAACTGGCTTCAATTCCCCCAACTCTATTCATTTATCAACCCCATTTCAATCTATCTAATATTCCTAGTTTTGCCTGAGTTCCATTAGAATAAAACTACATAAAATTCCTCAAATACCTGAAGGCAGGGACCATATTCCCTCATGCTAAGTCTTGCACAAAATTGTGGATGTGTAGTATATACCCAGCTGGATTTGAGGGAAGATCTTTTGGGAGCACAAAATAAAAATTGTAACCTGGAAAGAGAATAACTACAGCTATTTTGTGCTAGACTTTTCTTTCTCATAGCTATAATAGCTCCTGGGAGAGCAAGATTTGTGCTCAGGCATTGTCTTCTTAGAGGACATTGTCTTCATATCTAGAGAATTTCAATATTGCTGAAATATGCGTATATGCAAACATCCAAGTATATAAGTATTGCTTTTATATATTCAAGAACAAAACTAAAAAACAGGAGACAAGTTTGAAGCATGAAACACCCAGTATGAAGAAAAAATCTGTGAAAGTTGAAGACTTTGTGAACTAATTTTTAGAATACTACATTCCATCATTTTCCCACACTATATAATTATTTCAAAATTGATCTGTTAGGAACTATTTATATTGGCATATTTTCCAAATCACTAAGCTTGAATGGTGGCAACATTTATTTTTTTACCATTATCTGCAGAGAGGAAATGAGCTGGGTGCAGAGTTGAAACCAGAGGAGGATGAAAGCAAGTTAGATCACATTGGGGATACTGCAGAGCCTTCTCAAGAACCTCATACTTCTCCCTGAAAGGGGGTCATCTAGCTTCCATTTGAAGACCATGGATGAAGCTTTGATTTGTTCATGTATTACTTCTACTGGTGTAATAATTGCATTGTTATATTAAAATTTATTCTGTCACTCCCTAATCAGTGGGCATGGACTTTATTTCCAGTTTGACTGTTTTTGTACCTATAAGACTTTTCTATCTTTATGACATCCTATTGTCAGCAGGAGGTTCTCTGGTTAAAGCATTTATGCAGTTTCATGACTTTTCTCACATAATTCTAATTTGTTTTATAGAACAATTAGACAAATTTAAAACTCTACCAACAATGTGCCTATCTTCCTACAGTCCCTCCAACAATATAGATTTCCATTATCCCCCCCATTTTTATCAATATAATGGCTATAAGGTGAAACTTCAGAATAATTTTATGTATTTTTATTAGTGATTTGGATGATCATTTCATGTGGTTGTTGATAGTTTGTAATTCTTCTTTTAAAAGCTATCTATGTATACACTTTAACCACTAATTTACTAGGGAATGACATTTGGTCTTATATATTGGTGTCAATTCCATGTATATCTTGGATATACTGTGATATAATTTATGCAGAGATTTCTTCTCAATTGACAGTTTTCCATCTTGTCATAGCTGCACTGATTTTGTTTGTGCAAAAGCTGTTTAATGTTATGTATATGAAGTTGTCAATTCCCTCTCTTTTGATCACTTCTGTGCCTTTTATTGGTTAAAAATTCTTCTCCTACCTATAGTTGAGAAAAGCACATTCTTATTTTTTTAAATAATGTGATCTATTATATTTAGGTTATATATTCATTTGGAACTTATTTTACTACATAGCATAAGATATAGGGAGAAGATCTGTGATTTCATTGGTATAGAGAATCCTTGGGTGAGCAAATTCCTTCTACTTATGCAGGTCATCACATTTTCTGCAACTTATGGTCTTGAGAGCTGCCTAGAAAACTGGTGGGATAAGTGACTTGCTCAGGGTCAGACAGCTATTATATATCGAGGCAGAACTTAAACCCATGTCTTCCTGGATTCTAGGTCATCTCTGTCCATGAATATGGAATATATGCTATACTCAGCTGGTCTAAACCTATTTCCTGCCAAAGTACTTTCCAGTTTTCCCAACACCTCTTTTCAAATAAGGAGTGGAATCTTAACCCAGTGGTTCATGTTCTTAAGGTTACTGAACACCTGCATCCTTGCTTGGTAATTTATGCGTCGTGCTTATCTATTACATTTCACTCACTGATGTACTTTTTCAGTTTTTGGAGGGACAAGTATCTAAAACTTTTAATGGTTATCACTTTATAATAAAGTTGACAGTGCTATACTTCCTTAATTCCTGCTTTTTTTCATTATTACTTTAAACATTCTCTATTAAATAGAAAACTGAGGGGATGCCCTTCAATTGGAGAATAACTGAACAAGTTATGGTATATGATTACGCTTCAAGAAATGATGAAAGGGATGCTCATCACTCCTTACCTGGACTGTTGCAGACCTTCTAATTGATCACCCTGCCTCAAGTCTGTGCTGACCATGTCACCCCCAATGTAGTAAAATCTATTGATGACCTATAAATTCCAGAGATACAAAATTCTCTGCTTGGCATTTTAAATTCCACAACCTACCCCCCCCCCCTTACTTTTTCTCAATCTTTTCATACTTTAGTTCTCTCTGTGTACTCTGTGATCCAGCTATATAGGCCTATTTGCTATTTCATCTGCCATACCATTCTATGCCTTCGCAATAATTGTTCCCCATTCTTGGAATGCTCCCCCTCTCAGTTCTATCTCTTAGCTTTCCTGGCTTCCTTCAAAGTTTAACTCCAATCTCACCTTGTGCAGGACACCTAAATAATTTTCCTGTTGCCAATGCCTTCCTTCTTAGATTACCTTTCATGTAGTCTGTACATATCTTGTATGTAAAAAGTTACTTTTATTTTGTCTCCTCCATGACAATGTGAACTCCTTGAGAGCAGGGGTTGTGTTTTTATCTGTTTTTGCATAGCCCATGATTAGCATGGGGTGTGGCACGTAGAAGGCACTAAAGAAATACTTGATATTGAGTGGTTGGATAAGGCAGAGGCCTGACCTATTGAATCACCATTCTTATCTTCTCATATGTAGGCATTAATGTCTCCAAGCATTGATAGAGAGCAATCAATAAAAAAAAAAGATTTAACATTAATGGGAAATTGAATTAAAGTTATATGGTAAGGAATTGTTCTCATTGTGTCAGATGAAGATAAAAGAGACTAAAATATGAGGTATGGGATATTCAATAGCAAGGTACAGAGAAGAAAGAAACACTAGCTTAATCTAATGAGCATTTATAAAACTCCTACTATGTACCAGGTACTATCTAGCCAAACACAAAAACAAATCCCTCAAGAACCATTTCTTATTTTACATGTTCATAGATTAGTATATAGAGAAGCTAGAAGGAGTAAAGGAGAAAGATAGAAAAAGAGAAAGAATAAGAAAAAAGAAGGAAAGGCAGAAAAGGAAGAAGAAAGGAAGATAGTAAAGAATGAAGGAAGGGCAGACCCACCAGATCTCATAAATAAATATAGGAGTTTGGGTTTATTTACCAGCTCCTGAAATCTCTTGAGATCATTATATTCACCACCTAGCTAAAAAAAAAAAAAAAAAAAAAAAGGCCATTCTGTGGAATAGTAGGTTCTTGACTAAATAATCTTACACTATAATAATATTACATTTACATAAAACAAACATGGAATCTGGCTATACTAAAATCTTTTTTTGCATGGTTGACTTCAATCTAGACTTTTTGGGAAAGAATACTTAAAAAATTTTTACTACAACTAATTTCACCCTGGAGATGATTGTATTGTTATATTAGATTTATATGTAGCAATTAGCAGGGAGTATCCTTCAGGTTCAGACTGTGAACGTCATTACAATGAACACTGTATGTGAGTGTTGCAAAGATGGTCGAAGGGGTTTTGATGCAATGGAAAGAGATAAAGACTGTTTGCTTTGTGAATATGGTTATCTGCCGGACCAAGAACTGCTTGAAACTCTGACTGATAATTAATAGTTGGTCCTGTGCAGAGTTTTAAAGGAGGAAGGCCCTCTCATGTTGATCCCTAGTTTGGTCTCTGCCTCTTAGTAATTTCCTAGTAATCCAATCTGAAGCAGTGCTTCAGGAAAACCTTACAACACGTTTTCTGCTCAACCCATTTATAGTTTTGAACATCAGAGAGCAAATGACTGGATATCTTTCTTAAAGATTTTCATTTTGTTTCTGTGTTCTTTTCTAAGGAGAATAAGCATTGCTTTGCAAAATGAAAAAAGCAAAGATAGCTATCAAATTGCTAACAGAGCGATCATAAGAAAGGACCTAGTTGCACTTATTGAATTTGTCACATGGTCCAGATGAACTATCTCCTTGAGAACTGAAATCACTAAGATATGTGATTGCGGAGTCATTGTCAACAATACCTGTAAGATGGAAGAAAATGTGAGGGGTATCACAAAATTAAATAGGGACAAATGATGCATGATTAAAACAAAAGGAAGAGAATGAATTATATCTATGAACTATAGGCTAGTAACCTTGACTTGTATCCTTAGGAAACTTCCAGAATGAATAGTTATGGAGATGGTTGATGAACATCTAGAAAAGGGAAGCAATGATTACAAAGAGCCAGCATGGCTTCACTAAGAAAAGATCATATAAAATCATTTCCTTTTAGGGGTATAGGATTAGTAAACTGGCAGATAGAGGAAAAGCTATAGATACAGTTTACCAAGTTGTAGCAAAGTTTTGATAAAGTATCTCAGCATTCTTGTGGAGAAAATGAAGAGATGTGGGCTAACAATATCACAATCAGATGGCTGGATTAGTCAAGAACAATTTTATGCCAATATATTAGGAGGTTTCCGGTAGAGTATTCCAAGGATCTGTACGTAGCTCTGGTATTTAACATTTTTATCAGTGACTTGGACGAAGGCACTGATGGCATGCCCATCAAATTTTCAGATGACACAAAACTGGTAGGAATAACTAATTCACTGGTTGACACAATCAGTAACCGAAAAGATCTTCATAGGCTAGTGCATTGGGATTAATCTAAAAAGAACAAATCCAAGAAGAATAAATAAAACATCTAATAACTGGGCATTTCACAAGTAAGAGAGGAGAGAGGCATGATCAGGAAGTTTGCCCAAAAAAGGATAAAGGGATCTTATAGGAAAATACAAGCTCAATATGAGTTAGCAGTACAGTATGGAAGCCTAAAAACAAAACAAAACACCCTAATTAAATCTTGGGAAGAATAGAGAGAATAGTTTCCAGGAATAAGGAAGTGACAATGCCAGTGTACACTCCTCTTTCAACACTCAATCTGAAGTCTTTGGTCAGTTCAGTACAACACTGGTTGAGGTATATGGACGTTCAAAGAAGACCAATACCTTTGATTTGAGGGCTTGCCAAGGGCTTTTTAGGGCTGCTTATTCACCTTTGATGTCCACCTGGCACTCAACTCTCGCTTGTGACTCTAAGAAGCTACAGCATGCACAGCAGCCACACCCCAGTAAACCTCTCCACATATGGACTAAACCAGGTTGAAGGTAACTGATAAGCCACAAACCCATTGGTGAGTTAAGGGAGGGGTCTACTCCAACAGAATGGGTGGAGGTGAATAAGTTGTTTGAATGGTCACAAAGGCAGCAGAAGCAGGTGCTGTGGAGAACTTGGAGTTTGGTAAGACATCAAAGATGCCAAGGTCACTCACTGCATCCCAGGTCATCATCATTTGTCCTGACGTTGGTCTTGCCACTGAACTCCAACGACTGGAAGAAAGAGTGAGGCTGACAACTGTGCAACTCTGCTTCACTTAAACCCAATTTACCATGTGATGCCATTGGTGACATCAGCCTGTGATGTCATTGGTCCACTTCAAAAACAAAGGACAGACAACACAATACTGGTTAACTGATAAGAGGAAGGAAACCAGGATGGTGAAGACATTAGTTTTATGTCATGAATAATAGTTGAAGGAAATGAGGATATTTTTCCTGAAAAAGAGAAGATTAGGACAGGATATAATAGAGTTATTTTTTAGTATCTAAAGGAATGTTGGGTGGATAAGGAATTAGCTTTGTTCTGTTTGTCCCAGTGGAAACAACTAGAGTGATGGGTGGAAATTATAAAGGGGAAGATTTAGACTTGATGTCAGGAACATTTTCCTACTAATTAGAGCTGCTCTCAAGGGGGATGGGCTGCTTGGGGCCTAGAGGACTCTCCCTCTCCGAAGGCTTTCGAGAAGAGGCTGAATACGTGCTTGTCAAATATACTGTAGTGAAGATTCCTTCTGAGTATGGATCAGTCAATCAATAAACATTTATTAAATGCCTACTATATGCCAGGCAATGTGCTAAGTACTGGGGACTGAAAAAGACACAAAAAACAGTTCCTCTCCTAAAGGATCTCACAGTCTAATGGGGGAGACAAGAAGCAATCAAGTATGTATAAACAAGCTATATTCAGAATAAGTAGGAAATAACTAAAGGAGGGAAAGCCCTAGAAGTAAGAGTTGGTGGGAAAGGCTTCCTATAGAAGATGGAATTTTGGTCGGGTTTTGAAGGAAGAGGGAAACTAGGAGGTGGTGATAAGAAGGGAGAGTGTCCCTGGCATGGATGACAGTCAAAGAAAATGCCCCAAACTAAAAGATGGAGTGTCTTGTTCGTGGAATAACTAGAAGGCCAGTGCCACTGGACTGAAGATGGCAGGCAGTAAGATGAAAGAAGACCAGAAAGTTAGGGGAGAGAGAACAATGTATTATGAAGGGCCTTGATGTCAAACAAAGGATTTTGCATAGTATTTGATCCTGAAAGTAACAGGGAGCCACTGCAGTTTATTGAATAAGGGTGTCGGTTGGTTGTGTGCTTGAGGGTTGGACTTTAAAACTGTATTGTAACTGGATGACTGTTGAGGTCTTTAACTTGCAAATTCTGTGGTTAAAAAAAAAATTCCAAAATCTTGGAACTTGGTTACTGCAAGTTGTGCTTTGATCATACCCAACCAGCTTCAGCCTAGGGTCCTTTCCCTGGTCATCCTGCTCTGCCATTCAGTACTGTCCAGTTTGTAGGTGACACTGATAAGATTCAAGTTCAGCATCCCCTGGAAGAGTGAACACTTGGGGGAAGTTTTATAACTGATATTTTACTAACTTCCCACAGCATGTCTACAGACTAAGTAGAAACAAAAATCACAGGATCTGTGACTTAGAACCAGAAGAGATTATGGTGAACATCTAGTCCAAAGTTGGAGCAGCAAAGTGGTGCAGTACATAAGAGTTTTGGGTCTGGAGCCAGGAAGACTCATCTCAGTGAGTTCAAATCTGGCTCTACTCTCTGGGTTATTCTGAGCAAGTCAATTAACTATTTACCTCAGTTTCCTCAATGAACTGGAGAAGGAAATGGCAAACCCATCCAGCATATTTGCCAAGAAAACCTCAACTGAGGTCATGAAGAGTCAGATACATG
Organism: Notamacropus eugenii; assembly: GCF_028372415.1. Classification (NCBI taxonomy): domain Eukaryota; kingdom Metazoa; phylum Chordata; class Mammalia; order Diprotodontia; family Macropodidae; genus Notamacropus; species Notamacropus eugenii. The sequence continues at coordinate 101,496,429 of NC_092876.1, forward strand.
AATATGATTGAACAGCAACAGATCAAAGTTTAGGCTGGAGCCCCTGAGGGGCTGTAGCATGTTCCCAAGGGAATTGTGCCTCAACTCCAAGGAGTATGTAATCAAGAAGTCAGAGCACAGAAAGATTGCATTGCACCTTCCTTGTGCTAGTCAACCATGAGACTAATCTCTAACACAATCATGCCTCTCCTTCAACCATTACAACCTCCTATATTCCATCTTCCTCCCACAGTTGTGCAACTCCCAGTCATTTTCTTGAGTGAAGCATCAGCTTTTCAGGGCAATTATAATTAAATCTCAATGGCAGTAGCTTCTCAAGTGCCATTGGGGAAAATCAAAACCTCCCCCCTGAGCTCCCAGGATCCCTAACAGGAAAAAAATGGTACATGATCAAAACAGTTTAAAGGAGAGTAAGCCCTAGAGGAGAGAAGCAGCCTGCTTAAGGTAACACAGGTTGGTTAGCAGACCATGGATTAGAATAGACCCCCAGATTCTAAATCCAATTCTCTTTTCACTGTACTACAGTTTTTTTCAGTCATTTCAGTCATGTCTGATTCTTCATGACCTCACTTAGACTTTTCTTGGCAAAGATACTGGAGTGGCTTGCCATTTGCTTCTCCAGCTCATTTTACAAATGAGGAAACTGAGGTAAACAGAGTGAAGTGACTTGTCCAGGGTCACACATCTAGTAAGATGAGTCTTCCTGATTTCAGACCAGGCACTCCATCTCCTATGCCACCTAGCTGCCCCATATTACAGTTACTAATTCTAATTTAGAGAAATCCAGGTCGATGCAGTAAATGACTTTTCCAAGTCCTCTGAAGAATTACATGGCTGTATTAGGAACAGAAAACAGGAAACAAGACTTTCTACCTTTTTATAGACATAATGGACACAGTACTGAGCAAGTTTAGGATGACTCTAAGACCACTAATGATCTCTGTTTAAACAAAATGTCTCCTAGTTACCGCCACCTCCCACTTATCTAGACATCATATACCTAGCATCCTCAGCTATCCATGACGTAGCCAAAAACTAGTAAGAAAGAACTACTCCTCCTATTTCACATTTACATATATTTTATATACAGAGTTGAGTTACATTATATCATATGTTTCATAACTGATCTGTGAGGTAAGTTCCCATTTTGCAGAAGAATAGAAGGGTAGATGCCTTGCCTAGGGTCAGGTGTTTAATAAGTGTCAGGGTCAGAATACACATTAAACTCTTTCCTTACTCTATTTTTAATATTTTCCATTGCATTATAGGCCTCCAGCCTGCTAAAACAGATGTCTGTAGACTTCAATAACAGAGTGTAAGCTATTGAGGGCAAGTATTGTCTTACTTTTGTATATGTACCTTCAGTGCGTGGAACGTAGAGAGATGGAGACTAGACTTGTGATTCCACTGGTATAAGGAATTCCCTGGTTAAGAAACTCCTCTTTCTCAACGCAAGTCAATAACTCCTTGTAACTTACAGTCTTTCCTAAAGTCAGTATACGTCAGCTGTAAGATTTGAACCCACACCTTTCTGACTTTAAACCTAGCTCTCTAGAAGCAAAGCTACACTGCTCCTCTTAGTACAGAGTCTAACTGAATAGTTGCAGGGCCTTAATAAATGTTTATTGATTAAACATAGTAGGCATTTAAGAGATCCTAGGTGATTGATTGCCTAATCAATGCCACAAAGATGACCCTAAAGTTCAAGTGCTGTTTAGAAAGAAAGAGTCCCTCAGGTTCCCACTCCGAACCTATTGATTCTTCTCTTACAAAAAAAAAAAATTCAGAAAGATTTGTTACCAGTTTTGTTACCCAGCTCACCTCAAATTAGAACCAGCCAATAAGAAGGATGGAGCGATCTAGCAGAGGCAGATAATATTGAGAAATGATTTCCAACATTTTAGGAGACAAAAAATATATATAAAAGACATAAACTAAAAAGTCACAGCAGTTTTGGGCTGTTTAGTAGACAGTCAAAACATTCTCTATATTTCCATAGCTCCTGAGGGAATTCTAGGTCTACAATAAGATATAAACACAGAGTACTCACGATGAGGACCCCCAAGTAAGTCAGAAAGGCTTACTTTTGGTTCTTCATACTTGGTGATTTAAAAAGGGAAGTGTGACATCCAGAGAAAGAACTGATACAAAGATGTAGAGAATAATTTTACATATGTGCGCATACCGTTAAAATTCTGTTATTCAGTCAAAAAATGACATTTGCATTAACTACCTTTGCAGGCAGTTGTGAGTATCAAGAGAGCTAATGTATTTAAAGTGTTTTGCAAATCTTATATGATTAGGCAGGGCCAAAAAGAAGAGCTCTGGTCATTGCATTGACCCCTGTCCATATATCTATGTCTATACATATATTTGTGTCTAATGGTAGCTATCTCTAGGGCAAGTAGAGGGAAGGTAGGAAAAAAATGGAAAAAAAATTTGCATGATAACTTTGTTATATATTTAAAAGGAATAGCAAGTTGTTCATAACAGATTTGTAGTTTCATGTGCAATTGTCTTTTTTATTATACTAAATTATAGAAAGGCTTATTTTATTCCATAAATTAAAAATAAAATAAATAACATTTTTTTACAAAAAAAGTATGTCAGACATTTTAGATAGATTTTCACCAAAAATGGTAAATCTTTTTTTTTCTCTTTTCAGTTCTCCGTATAACCCTCTCATGTGGAATAGCTCATTCCCCAGTGGAGCAGGCTAAATGAGGTGTTACTGTACATTCAGCAGCTTTGGTGTCAGGATTCCATCAGACAGGTACTAAACATCAGATTGGCCCCTTGACGCTTTGACTCCCTGTTTGGTTTCATTCCAAATACATTTTCGGGATCATTACCCAGTATCAACAGAATTGGCATGAAGAAATAGTTGCTTGTTATGTACTTATCTTAATGACCTACCTTCTAATGTGTTCCCACGTAAAGAAAACTACAATTGGGTCACTGACCAACATGCTGAATCACTGAAAGGACTTCTGAATTCTCTAATAGTGTGTTGGAGGACACTTGTGCAAAACTGTATTCCTCTGTGACTGGAGAACTCCAGTTAAAAAAAAAGGGCAAATATGATCCTTTTAAGTTCACGTAAGTAAATCTCCCAGCAACATCAGTGAACAACGTTCCTCAGGGTAACTATTTTAAGCTCTTTTAAAGGATGTTTCAGGATCAGAATATGGCCCTGTTAGAGGGTGATGAAGAAGATGAGAAGACTTAAGAAAGAGTTAAGAATTAGGAGGAGATGGAAGAAGAGAACGAAAATAATTTGCATTTATATAGTACTCTCCTCATTGCAAGCCTGTGGAGTGTGGACTGCAATTGTTACACTCATTTTACAGAGAAGAAGCTAAAGGTTAACTTGCTAGTGGTCACATAGGAAGTGTTAGAACAGGACTGGAGTGCAATTAGTTTAATTTTTTTTTTCTTTTCCCTCTCCAAAGCCACCTAATAAATGGGTCAATTTTGGGGAGAGCAGAGTAGCGAAAAAGCCTGTTCTCTCTGTCTCTCCATCTCTGTGAATGTGTGTGTGTCTTATGTCTTAAAGGACAGTATGACCAGCCATCCATTGGACAGTGATTGAGGCAATGCCTAGAGCTTTTCTTTTCATCTTGGCCTAATCACATAAGATTTGCAAAATACTTTAAATATATTAGCTCTCTTGATACTCACAATTACCTACAAATGTAGTTAATGCAAATGGCATTTTTTTGACTGAACAACAAAATTTTATCACAATGATCTTTCTATACTCCAATTCTTCAGGGAATTTATAACTTCCCCAATATGGGTACTCTCTATGGCAGGGGCTCTTTTTATTTTTTAAAAAATTTCTTTTAAATATTATTTTTCTAATTACATGTATAAATATTTTAACATTCACCTTTTTAAATAAAATTTTGAGTTTCAAATTTTTTCCCTTCTTCCCTTCCCTCCCTTTTCCCTAAGATGGTAAGCAATTTGATATGTTATATATGTGCAATCATGCAAAACATATTTACATATTAATAAGAAGAAATAGAACAAAAAGAAAAAAAACTATGAGAAAAAGTAAAGTGAAAATAGTATGCTCTGATCTGTGCTCAGATGCCAGCAATTCTTTCTCAGGATGTGGATAGCCATCATGAGTCTTCTAGAATTGTCTTGGTTCATTGTATTACTGAGAAGAGCTAAGTCAATTACAGTTGATCATCATAAAGTTGCTGTTACTATGTACAATGTTCTCCTAGTTCTGCTCACTTCACTTTGCGCAGTTCATGTAAGTGTTTCCAGGTTTTTCTAAAATCTGCCTGCTCATCATTTCTTATAATACAATAGTATTCCATTACATTCATATACTATAACTTGTTCATCCACACCCCAATTGATGGGCATTCCCTCAATTTCCAATTCTTTGCCACCACAAAATGAGCTGCTATAAATATTTTTGCACTTACAGGTCCTTTTCCCTTTCTAATGATCTCTTTGGGATACAGACCTAATAGTGGTATTTAATGCAAATGTTATTACTGCCATTTTAGATATAAGGAAGCTATTCTTAAGTACTTATCATATTTTGCTTTAAGTTATATTTATGAATATAGTTGATCTCCTCTATTAGGCTGTAAGCTTTTAGATAGCAGGAAGGAGGTTTTATTTTTGCTTTGTATCTCCCTACAAACCTCAAACACTGAATTAGATATAGATGGCACTAAAATGTTTACCAAATGAAGAAATATTGAATAAGCAAGTCCTCAGTTTCTGATAAACTTCTCACTCAAATAACCACATGTTGTGCAAATATGATTTCTAGTTAAATGAGGCTCAGATGCAGATTCTGTATTATTCCAAAACAACAATCAAATTTATTATATCTGTAGATAACAAAATTTTTTGAAAAATGACACATACTTAATAAACAAATCAGGATCCAAAAAGATCTTGACAGCTTAAGGTATTGTGCCAACTAAAATAAGATGAAATAAAATGAAGATAAATTTAAAGTCTTACACGGGTTCAGACAATCAACTTCACAAGGACAGAAAGGAAGAGTAATTTTTAATTAATAATTTGTCTGAAAAAGATCTGCAAATTTAGTAACAAGGTATGCTTATAGTAATCTTTGTGCTGGGCCTGGAGTCAGGAAGACCTGAGTTCAAATTTGGTCTTAGACACTAGCTGAGTGACCCTGGGCAAGTAACTTAACCTTGTTTGCCTCAGTTTCCTCATCCGTAAAATGAGCTGGAGAAGGAAATGGCAAACCACTCCAGTACCTTTGCCAAGAAAACTCCAAATGGGGATCACAAAGAGTTGGACAAGACTGAAACTACTAAACAACACAAAATCTTTGGCTGTTGCATAGAGAATACAGGCATATTTCAGCTTCACTGTTTGCTGTCCTGGTCTGACTACATCTATTCAGTTCTGGATAGCACACATTACTCAGAAACACCTCTAGGGTCCTGGAATTCTTAATAAAAATGTTCAGTCTCTGAGTAAGCGTAATAATTTTCACTTAACAACTTTTAGTTTCTGCCATGTTACTGAAATCCTCAGCTGACCAAATCTGGAAGCATCCTCCAAATATTTCAGCAAAGTTAAATTAAAAATTGATACGTTTTCATTCTCTACTTCTAGCATCTGGGTGGAAGAGTTCAATAAACAGCAAAGAGCTCTTTACATTCCAAAATAGTAATCAGTTTTAACCAATCAATTTGATTTGCTGAATATCCTTAAAGCACTTAACAGTGTAGTCTAAATATGTCTAGAGGACAAAGCAATCAAGTAGAGGCTGTTGGGGGAAAAAAGTAGAACAGCCCAATCAAACAAGTAACCTTGAAAAGGATTATCTCTAGAACAGAGAGCCCATTCTAGTAAGCCCCAGGAGTCTGGTTGGTCATAGTACTGAAAGTCCAATTTTCAACAGCTTTGGTAATTGCCCTTTCTACAGAGAACAATGTCAATAACTGTTTCACCCCACCCTCCTTTGCTGCTGCCTTCATCTGATGAGTTTAAAAGGTTTTAATTCACTGGTGAGGATTGTTCTGTTTTCCAATAAGCCCTATATAAAGAAAAATTAGGAAAGAAATAATTCTAAACAATTAAAAAAAATTTTGTTCATGTATTTGAATCTTTAAAGTGACCCAGGCCCTCATTTCTTTTCCACTACTAAAGTTCATTAGCATTTCCTGTAGTTGAGGCTATAAAAATTTCTATATAACAAGTCAATTTGTGACCAAGTATATTCAGGGTAAATTGGGCAACTTTGTTGTCAGGGGTCAAAAATGAATAGTTGGAAGCTTATCTCTCTGGTACATCTGCAGAGATGTGTTCAGGCTGGTGGATGTTATGTTCTCTATGATTACTGAGAATGGAACACTTCTCATCTAAAACTGAACTTGAGATTTACACAGGAAAGGTGAAAGGTTTAAATTGTACCACTAATAGAGCCCAATAGGACAGACCTATTCAATCAGTTCTATGGAGAATCAGTATGATATATAATGGAAAGACTGTGGGACTTGGAATCATGACTCCAAGCTTGCAATACTTATATTTAAACCTGAAAGGACTATATACACATGAATTATTCTTCTTCTCATTGTTAAACATCATCATGATTTTTCAATATAGAAAATACCGCTTTTCTGTTAGATTCCTGCTCTTCTCGCTATGTCTGAGAGGACAAGGTGATCACCAGTCCATTGGACAGTTGTTCATGCAGTGACCAGAGCTCTTGTTTTCAGTTTGGTCTTATGGCCTTATGAGCTGCTCAATGTATTTTTTTTTGCTAAGTCACGTTTTCTCTGATTGTTACACACCAAGACAGTATGAGTAGGCCTTTTGGCCATTCTTCCCAAAGGATACAGTTAGATGCAGACCTCAGGTTCCTTCTATCAGGAGCTGTCATTCACTCCTCCTTCATATTAGAATCTACTTTCCCCTAGATAGCTTGGTTTCTATTGTTATTTGTTGATTTTGGTGTATCCAGTAAAAAATGGGATTTTGGTTGAAACTTAAAGGAAGCCAGAGAGCTCAGAAGGCAGAGCAGAGGAGTGGGGAGTGTTCCAGGCATGGGAGACAGACAGAGAAAATGCCTGGAGCTCAGAGATGGAGTGTCTTGCTCATGGAACAGTTGGGATGCCCGTGCCACTGAATTGAAGAATACATGGTAGGGAATAAGATATAAGAAGAATGGAAAGGTTATTAAGAAAGGGCTAGGTAGTGAATTTCTTTGAATACCGAACAGATCGTTTTATATCTGATCCTAGATGAAACAGAGAGCCATGGATATTTCAAAATAAAATGGCTTGTTTGACGTTCCAGGCTTGCCATGTTCTTCATTTCCATTCCATGGAATCCCTGGGTCTTTTCAGGCTACAGTTTAAATATTAACTCCTATAAGAAGACTTTCTAGTCTTCTGGGGAGATATTAATGCTTTTGAGCCCTGAAATGACTCTGTGCTCACTCTCTATATATTTTGTGTGGGTCTAGAGGATAGAGAGCCTGCCTTGGCATAGGGAAGACTTGTCTTCAAGTCCTACGACTGAAACATCCAACTATTGTGATTTGGCACGTCAGTTAATCTTTGTGTGCATCAGTGTCCTTGATAGTAAAATGGGAATAATAAGAGCACTGACACCCCAGGGTTGTTGTACCAAATGAATATCATATTTGCAAAGCTCTTAGTGCAGTAGGTAGCACATAGTGGGCACTTGATAAGTACTTCTTTCCTTCCTCTCAAACAAGACACAGACCCATCTATGACATCACTACTGGCCACCTTCCCAACACAACTGTTACTCAAGAAAGCAGAGTGACCCATCAAGAGGGCAGATCATCATGGCTTGATGGTCCCCTTCATACAACTAGTCCCTAGTCCCCATTTCCTTCTCATTATAAATCAATCAATAAACATTTATTAAGTACCTACTATATGGCAGGCATTGTGCTAAGCAGTGCAATTATTGATCCTGCATGAGAACTGTCTGTGCTGATTTCTCTTGTGGAACTGCAACAATGAGCACAGCTCCATCCTTGCACAGAGATACTGAAGCCCTTGTTGTCCCACCTGCTTCTTTCATGCTACCCACTAGTTAGCTAGGAAGATTAGGTGCTTGAGGTGTTAGAGGAAGAAAACTAGGAAGTTAAAAGGTCATTTACACTTGACAGCTGGACAAACGAAGCATGAGCAGCTCACCCAACTACAATGTAAAATAACCCACTATCAAGAAAGTACAATTGAACAGTAGAAAGGATGGTTGCTTAAAGCAATAAGCTCCTGGTCTTCGAAGTACTACAATACAGGCTAGAAAACAAATTAGCAGGGATGTAGCAGAAGGAATTTCATATGGGGAAAGGCCCTGGACTACTCAGGTTCCTTCAAAATCTAAAACTATTCTTTTTTTCAAGAAGCTTATGGAGCACTTCTTGAGAAATCTAAGCGCAGAAGGCATGGCTGCATCTTAATCAAATTAAATAGCAAAAATGAAAGCAATAATTACTCAAATTTGTCTGTAGAATTGGTGAGACAAATTAATTGAAACACTATTTTTGATCATAAGTATATAATGAGAAAAATGGTGTTCAGTGGAGGAAAGTGACAAGGGTTATAAATAACTGTGAGGCAGATGTTAAATGAAACAGATTATCTGCTGGAGATAAGACCCCATGCTTTGGGGCAAATCCAATTTACCATTTGTGAGCAGTAGAAAAGAAATGTGCAAATTATCACCAGTTATTTAAAACAGAGAGGTGCCATAGAAAGAATGCTAGACTTGGAGTGAAGAAGCTGTAAGTTCAAATCTGCCTCCTATACTTACTCAAGCAAGTCATATAAACTCTCTCAGCCTCAGTATCCTCATCTTTAAAATGGGAATAAAAATAATCATGATTTCAGAGAGTTGTTATGAGGATCAAAGAAGATAACATAGGCAACGATTTCTGTGAACATTAAATTGCTATATAAATGATACCTACTTTTTGAAAAAAAGAAGAAAAATAGGGTTTATCTCACCTGGAACATGTAAGTCACTTAGCCTTTCTGATTCTCAGAAAAATCCCCAAGATGAACTTTACCGATAAAATGATTCTCCACACTAAGGAAATCATAGATCGTTGACAACTGACAATACTTTATTTTAAATGACTGTACAAATTTCTCCGATAAAGACCCCATATCCAACATACATACAAAATTCATTCAAATTTCTAAGTATAAATCGTTATCCCAAGGATAAAAGGTCAATTACTATGTAAAAGGAATTTTCAAGGGAAAAAATCCAACCAATCAATAATCATATGAAGAAAAGTTCTAAATTACTAAAAGAAATTCAAATGAAAACAACCCTGAGATTCTTCCTCATACCCATCCAACTACCAAGGATGATAAAGAAAGGGAAATGATCATTGTTGGAGAGACTGAAGTAAAACAGACACACTAATATGTTGGCGGTAGATTATGAAATGGTCAAACCATTATGAAAAGCAATTTGGGAACTAGGCCCCCCCCCCAAAATCATTTAACAGTATATATCGTATGATCCAATGATACTCTATTTGGCCTCTCTTCCAAAGAGATCAATGAAAGAGAAAAAATGGCTTTTATGTATTAAATAGCAGCTCTTTTATGTATAGAAAGCTAGAAAATAAAGAGAGCATCTACCATTTGGGAGATGACTAAACAAATTATGGCATATGAATTTATTGGAATATTATTTCACTACTGGAAATGACAAAAGGAATGGTTTCAGAGAAACTTTAGGAGACTTATAGGAATTGAAGTATTTTTTTTCTTAATGAAGGGAGATCAGAAAGAATCACAGACAAGTAGGATAGCTTAGAAATGAACATATTGAGAACACTTTTAAAAGAAAATTACACTATATGTAATTGAGATCTAGTTTCATGTACAATATTTTCATGTAATGTAACCATTTCATTTGGTATGTGTGACGTTCAGAATGAAAAATAATTTTTTAAAAATAAAACTGCTTTGCATACTTAAAATTAAAAGAAATGACTGGTACACCAATAGTTCTGCCTGACTCCCTTTCCCTCTGATCCTAGAAAAAAGACCAACAAAGCCAATAAAGCCAATATATTTCTTAGTACTGATGTAGCAAAATGAGTCATGACTAGCCCTAGGCAAATGACCACTAGCAAAGCTGAATGAAGGGACACTGAAAATACACCAATATTTAAACTCTAAATATTGTTTTGGCACTGAATGGTCTGAGTTTTAACCTTAGACTATGACCTTAAACCACTTAAAATCTCCCTCTCATAAGTTGTCTGTATATAAAACTGAGTTAATATTAATTTTTACAAATAACTCAGTGTGTTGCTCAGCTGTACTGGGTAGGGAAAGCAATGTAATGGGGGGCACCAGAACAGCTGAGATCTTTGTTCTCAAGAATGTGTGAACTTAGCTATTTACTGCTTAACCTCTACAGGCCACAGTTTTCCCAACTGTAAAGTGTGGATCATTTTCCTGTCAAATAAGTTCTTCACAGGAACAAGAAGAGAATAAATGATGTAATATATACCATCTGGTTGAAATTTTTTTTTAATTTAAATTTTATTATTTTTATTTTTGCAAAAGACAGCTCAAAGCTGTGGCACTAAAAAAGCCTGATAGATATTCATGAAATTAGTACACCATGGTCAACCAATAGCCTTAGAAAATCATGTTGTAAACCATATTAAAAGCAATTGCATCAATATATTCTTACCTTAAGGAAGTTTTAAAAGCTGATTCTCATAACACACTTAGGAGGACAACAGAAAACTGGGCCACTTTGGACCATCAACTAGCAGAGTTTTCTATATAAGAAACCTTTGAAGAAAAAGCTCCACTTTTGTTGTGTTGTATGGGACTGTCACAGCCAATCCTATGTATTTGTCATGCCATGTAAGAAAATTATTTTTATTCAAGACCCCAATTCAATCTGGCACTGAGTGGAAAAACTGGAATACTAATGCACTGCTCGTGGAGTTGTGAATTAGTTCAATCATTTAGAGAACAATTTGAAACTATATCCAAAAGACTACAAAACTGTGCAAACTCTTTGACCCAGCAATACCACTACTAGGTCTGTGTATCAAAAAGATCAAAGAAAATGGAAAAGGACTTAATTCAATACAAAAATTTACAGCAGTGCTTGTTAGAGTAGCAAATAATTGGAAACCAAGAGGATGCCCATCAATTGCAGAATGGCTGAAAAAGTTGTGCTATATGATTGCAATTGAACAATATTGTGCTATAAGAAATGATGATCAGGATGATTTTTAGAAAAACCTGGAAAGACTTATATAAGCTCATGCAAAGTGCAGAACCAGGAGGATAACATATGCAGTAACAATGTTATCAAGATGATCAACCTTGAAAGACTTAGCTGTTCTGATCAAGACAAGACAATTCCTAAGGACCTGTTGAGGTTTAGGGGTGCCAGAATGCCAAAACAGCCACAAGTGGGTCATACCTGAAAGAATTCGACCCAAGCCTTCTTTCAACCAAAGAAAAAAAAAGTTTATTAAAAATCTGCCATATTGGTCAGACTCTTAAAGAATCTGAGCATTTTCATGGATCCAAGATGGATCTTATATACAGAAAGACTGTGGGATGGATAGAGGGTTGGCCAAGTAGTCTGAGGTGATTGGGGGAGGGGGGCCTAGCGAGGATCTTGATGGGAGTGGCAGAGCACTGTACTAAGCACTGGAGATGCAAAGAAAAGCAAAAGTCTGCTCTCATGCAAAAAAATATATACAAACAAGCTATATACAGAGTAAATTGGGGAGATCAACTGAGGGAGGGCATTAGCAGTAAGAGGGATTGAGAAAGACTTCTCGTAGAAGGTGGAGGTTTTGGCTGAGGTTTGAAGGAATCTAGGGAAGCCAGGAGGAGGGTGAGAGTTCCAGGTATGGGGGAGAGTAATTGAAAATGCTTGAGTTGAATGTATCTATAGCAAAGAATAATAAGATCGCCAGTTGTCACTGGATCACAAAGTATATGGGTGGGTGGGGTGAAAGGTATAAGATTGAGAAAGCAGGGGGCCAGGTTATGGAGGGCTTTAAAAGCTACAAAGGGTTTATATTTGATACTGGAGGCAAATGGGGAGTCACTGGAGTGGACTGAATAGAGGAAAGTCATAGTTAGACTTGTGTTTTAAGATCAATTTAACAACTGAGTAGGGGATAGGCTACAGTGGATGGACTAGATGGAGTGAGAAGAGAGTATTAACTGGTTTTTAGAGACAAATGCACAAGTTCTAATGAAATCAGTAGATAAAATCACTTAGAAAAAGGTCGTGCAACATCTGGTATGAAAACAACTGAGTGGCACTTGAAGCAGCTATGGCTAACACTTCCATTTGTGATTACTTTCGTTCTCTGCTTCCTTGTAATGTACTTTTCCTCTTTTTCTACTTGTTTTCTCCTTTTCTTGTATTCCTGTTTCTAGGCCTATGTCACTGAATGCCATATTCACGACTTAACAGAGCCATCACTCTATACTTAAAGTGATTTTTTTTTTCAGATCCAGACCTATGAACTCTTTAAGATAGAGAACTTTGAAGTGGAATCTCCTGACAGCAGAGATTGTCAACTCTTTGACAATTTATAGTCTGAAGAAGTTGCATGGAGCACTAAAGGGTTAAGTGACTTACCTAGAGTCACCAAATAGCCTGTGTAAAAAAAACAGGACTTGAATCCAAGTCTTCCTGACTCTAAGACAAGCTTTCTATGATGCTCTCCTTTTTGTTTTTATTGACACTTGGGGCAGAAAACGTTTGTTGAAATAGTCAACAGACTCCAGACAATTGGTACGATATTTTCCCTGTAGAAGGTGGCCTTCATGAGGGAGCACAGTGGACAGAGAGGACTGGGACAAGAGTTATGAAAACCAGAGTTCAAATTCTGCCCCAGATACTTCTGAGCTGTATGACCCAGGGCAAGTCACTTAACCTCTGTTTGCTTCAGCTTCCTGAATGTAAAATGAGAATCAAAACTGTACTTACAACTCTCAAGATTGTTGTAAGAATAAAATGTAATAATATACATGAAGCAATTAGCATGGTGCCTGGCACATAGTAGGTGCTTAATAAATGTTTATCCCTCCCTTGCCCAAACAGAAGAGCTAGAATTTTTATAATTTTTTGTTCAAAGTTTGGTAACCTTTCAAAAGTTGTGTGCCAAGTTCACTATCCTGCTATGGGGGTGAAGGGGAATTGGAGTGGTGAAAGAAGATATTTTCATATTTGTCTATGTCAGGAGAGAAATATGGTGACTGTGCAGTGATTTTGAAATGGGAAGGAGTAGTGAGTGACTTTTCTAAGGAATGGGGGATAGCCACAGAGGTAGAACCTAGCAGCAAAGCCTCATCAATAGGTTACTGAAAAGATGACAGCACGCACTATCTTTAGCTCATAAATTTAATCTGACACTTTTCAGTCTATATGATTCTATAGCCTAGCACTACTGCTTTTGATTTTCCTGGAATGAATCTAAATTTACAGACACATGAAAACTGTAGAGCTGGAAAGGTCCTCAGAGATCATATCATCTGACTTACATTTTACAGGTGGGGAAACTGAGGTTGAGGCAAGTGAAGTGATTAGTTACAATTCTGATTAATGGTAAACTGGGAATAGAACGTAGGCCTTCTGACTCTTGGTTGGGTTCTCATTCTACTATGCACAGGATGAACAAGAAAATGAACCAGTGTTTAGAGACAAAAAACAAAAGTAGAAATCTAAAGGAAATGTAGCTAAATGGGATTTGCATTAGGATATTTCTGTGTCCTAAATCCCTTTAGAATTTCCCTTTTTGGCCTTGAATATACACTAATTAGGAGATGGGATATATCCAGGGGATATACACAGTCAGAAGAAGTAGACAGATATTGTGAAAAGTCTATAGAAATGGGACTTTAGGAGCTCAAAGAGAGCTATTTAGGGAACTTGGAGTTCATTAAAAAAAAGAAAACATGAAGCTAGGCATTTTTTTTTTTACTGCCCAAACTATGTGAAATATCAAACAATGATCATTAGCAACAACAAAAAATGAGATCTTAAAAAGTGACAAGGTGGGAATTGTTCAAAATGGACAGTGCTGCCTCAGAGGATGGTCAGTGCCTCAACCTGGAGGTCTTCTAATGGAGGCTGGATGTTGAGGGTGTTACAGAATGACATTTCGCTCTTCTAAAGGTTGGACCAGATGATCACTGGAGTCCTTGTCAACGGTAAGATTCTATAATTCTGTGGTTTTTGTTTTACTCAGGCAAGGAGAATGGATTTTTCAGAGTTTTAATTCTACATCCTAAAATATCAAAGTGTAAATTAAAATTCAGTGTCAACACACTAAAAAAAAAGTCAAAGTGAAAATTGCAACAGCAAGATTTGGGTTTCATTATGATCTGCTAATTAATATGGCTACATTCGATAACAACAGACCATCAAGAAAAGAATTCTGGGCATGTTAAAACATGCAGAAGACAGCCAAGAAAACTGCAAACTGCAGAAAAGGAAGGATTCAACTCTGCCCAAAAATATAACCTCTGCACATAGTTTACCGACCTGAAAGAGAGTCAGCTAGTTTTCAAGCAGGCCTGTGTCCCCATGCACAGGGTGACCCAGATTCACAAAAGGCTTGAGGTCAAGGAGGCAAGAAAGGATTGCAGGGAATTTGTACTTCCTACGCATGCACCTTTTAGGTTGGCAGATCCTCTGCTCTGTGGCTGGCACAGAACCATTTTCAAGGCAGCCAAGTTGGAGCTCTAAACAAAGAACACTGGGTTCTAACCTCAAATTCACAAAGCCTAAGCATGAATGATTCTGAACAAGTCACTTTATTTCTTTTTTCAGTTTCCTTAGATTTGTTCTAACAGGGATCATGTAGCAAGAGTCAGTAGACATAGTGAATAGACTTGGAATCAGGATGATCTGATTTCAAACCCCACCTTGGACACCTATTGGCTATGTGACACTGGCCTTTCCTAACTAATACCAACCCAAAATAAAGATGAATAATATTTCTAAGGACTTAGGTGGAATTTATACCATATAATCTTATCCTGTCATTGATCCCTGTCTTTTTATTCCATCTCTCAAAGCAGACGATAAGATGGTTGGGAGGGAGATAGAACCATATACCTGCATTGAATGCATAAAAAAATGCTTGCTCCAAAATGAATTTGTTGATTTGGTGATACACAGTTGTGATGTGTCATTTTCACTTGTTCCTTTTCCTTCATTCACCTCTTAAAAACAATCCTTTTCTATAAGGGCTATACAAAGAAATGCAAACTAAAGCAACTCTGAATTTTCACCTCAAACCCACAGAGTTGGCAAAGATGACAAAAAATAGATAGCATTACTTTGAGAGGAGCTATGGAAAGACAGGAAATACTTTGTTGGTAGAATTGTAGATTGGTCCATCTGTTCTGAGAAACTATTTGGAATTATGTAAGAAAAATCATAAAACTATTCATACCTTTTGACTAAGTAACCCCCCAAATTGGGCTTATGTACCCCCCAAGTAAGTCAAAGATAAAAAGAAATGTCTCATATACCCTGAAACCTCCATAGCAGCATTTGAATGGTAACAAAAAGTTGGAAACAATGATGGTATCCATTGAATGGTGAATGACTGAACAAACTGAAAAATATACAAAATTTAGAAAAAAAACATAAAAAGACTTTAATATAAAAATATGGCATTTTATTGTTTTGTAACAGTAGAAAAATAAAAACTTGAAGGGTTATCCACTTACTGGGGAATGGCTAAACAAACTACAATATTTCAATATAATAGAATATTATTGTTCTGGAAGAAATGATGAAATAGACAGTTTCAGAGGAAATGGGGAAGACTTCTGTGAACCGAAGCAGAATGAATGCAGCAGAACTAGAATGATTTATCCAAAGACAACAAAGTTATAAAGAAAAACAACTTCTGAAGATTGTAGAAGTCTGATCAATTCAATGACAGACCATGAGTCCAGAAGACTAAAAATGAATCATGCCATCCACCTCGTTCCAGGGAGATAATAGGCTTAAAATGAAGAATGCTATATACTTTTCAATGTGGCCAATGTGAGAACTTGTTTGCTGGATTATACACATTTGTTGTAAGTGTTTTCTTTTTCCGTTTTAAAAATTATTTGGGGTGGGCAGAGCCAAGATGGCAGAGTAGAAAGACACATAGCTCCAAACCCACAACCCATAGAACATCTGTAAATAGCAACTCACTGCGAATTCTGCAGCACCAGAGGCCACAGAACATTGGAGCAAAGGAGATTTCTGTTCCAGAGGGACCTGCAAACCTCTCCCAAAAGGTCCTTTGAGCCGCGGACTGGGAGCCAAGCACAGCCCTGCTGCGGCCGTGGCACTGAGAAAAGATCCAAGCAGCAGGCTTCAGGGATGGGATCTCCAGCGGCCGCGCAGGTCCCTCCACCTACAGGTGATGGGGGTCGGTGAGAGGGTCTCTCTGGCGAGTCGAGAGGGGAGTGGGCTGCCCCCATAACTCAGGCCCCCTCAGGAGGCAGCAGCGGAGGTGGGAGCAGACAGGGGCTCCCCAAGCAGGCAGGAGCCTGGATCCATTGTTGAAGGTCTCTGCATAAACCCCCTGAGGGAACTGAGCCAGTGAGGTGGCCCTGCCCCCACTGAGCAGCTGAACTTGATCTCACACTGAATAGCAGCCCTGCCCCCGCCCAAAGCCCTGAGGCTGGGAAGCAGCATTTGAATCTCAGACCCCAAGCGCTGGCTGGGAGGATCAGGAGGCGAAGTGGGTGTGAAGAGAATATTCAGAGGTCAAGTCACTGGCTGGGAAAATGCCCAGAAAAGGGAAAAGAAATAAGACTATAGAAGGTTACTTTCTTGGTGAACAGGCATTTCCTCCCTTCCTTTCTAATGAGGAAGAACAATGCTTACCATCAGGCAAAGACACAGAAGTCAAGGCTTCTGTATCCCAGCCCACCCAATGGGCTCAGGCCATGGAAGAGCTCAAAAAGAATTTTGAAAATCAAGTTAGAGAGGTGGAGGAAAAGCTGGGAAGAGAAATGAGAGACATGCAGTCAAAGCAAGAACAGCAGGTCAGCACCCTGCTAAAGGAGACCCAAAAAAAATGCTGAAGAAAATAACACCTTGAAAAATAGGCTAACTCAATTGGCAAAAGAGGTTCAAAAAGCCAATGAGGAGAAGAATGCTTTCAAAAGCAGAATTAGCCAAATGGAAAAGGAGATTCAAAAGCTCACTGAAGAAAATAGTTCTTTCAAAATTAGAATGGAACAGATGGAGGCTAATGACTTTATGAGAAACCAAGAAATCACAAAACAAAATCAAAAGAATGAAAAAATGGAAGATAATGTGAAATATCTCATTGGAAAAACAACTGACCTGGAAAATAGATCCAGGAGAGACAATTTAAAAATTATGGGACTACCTGAAAGCCATGATCAAAAAAAGAGCCTAGACATCATTTTTCATGAAATTATCAAGGAAAACTGCCCTGAGATTCTAGAACCAGAGGGCAAAATAAATATTGAAAGAATCCACCAATCACTTCCTGAAAGAGATCCAAAAAGAGAAACTCCTAGGAACATTGTGGCCAAATTCCAGAGTTCCCAGGTCAAGGAGAAAATATTGCAAGCAGCTAGAAAGAACCAATTCAAGTATTGTGGAAATACAATCAGGATAACACAAGATCTAGTAGCTTCTACATTAAGGGATCGAAGGGAATGGAATAGGATATTCCAGAAGTCAAAGAAACTAGGATTAAAACCAAGAATCACCTACCCAGCAAAACTGAGTATAATACTGCAGGGGAAAAATTGGTCTTTCAATGAAATAGAGGATTTTCAAGTATTCTTGATGAAAAGACCAGAGCTGAAAAGAAAATTTGACTTTCAAACACAAGAATGAAGAGAAGCATGAAAAGGTAAATGGCAAAGAGAAGTCACAAGGGACTTACTAAAGTTGAACTGTTTACATTCCTACATGGAAAGACAATATTTGTAACTCATGAAACTATTCAGTATCTGGGTACTGGGTGGGATTACACACACACACGCACATAGAGACAGAGTGCACAGAGTGAATTGAAGAGGATGGGCTCATATCTTAAAAAAAATGAAATCAAGCAGTGAGAGAGAAATATATTGGGAGGAGAAAGGGAGAAATGGAATGGGGCAAATTATCTCTCATAAAAGAGGCAAGCAAAAGACTTATTAGTGGAGGGATAAAGAGAGGAGGTGAGAGAAAAACATGAAGCTTACTCTCATCACATTCCACTAAAGGAAGGAATAAAATGCACACTCATTTTGGTATGAAAACCTATGTTACAATACAGGAAAGTGGGGGATAAGGGGATAAGCAGGGTGGGGGGGATGATGGAAGGGAGGACATGGGGAGGAGGGAGCAATTTGAGGTTGACACTCATGGGGAGGGACAGGATCAAAAGAGAATAGAAGTAATGGGGGACAGGATAGGATAGAGGGAAATATAGTTAGTATTATACAACACAACTATTATGGAAGTCATTTGCAAGACTACACAGATTTTGCCTATATTAAATTGCTTGCCCTCCAAAGGGAAGGGGTGGGAAGGGAGGGAGGTAAAGAAGTTGGAACTCAAAGTGTTAGGAACAACTGTTGGGTAATGTTCTTGCCACTAGGAAATAAGAAATACAGGTAAAGGGGTATAGAAAGTTATCTGGCCCTACAGGACAAAAAGAGAAGATGGAGACAAGGGCAGAGAGGGATGATAGAAGAGAGAGCAGATTGGTCATAGGGGCAATTAGAATGCCTGGTGTTTGGGGGGGGGGAGGGGACAAAAGGGGAGAAAATTTGGAACCCAAAATTTTGTTAAAATGAATGTTAAAAGTTAAATAAATTAATTAATTAAAAAAATTATTTGGGAGGAGAATGGGAAAGAAAGATAATAAAGGCCTGTAAAATGATTAATTTTTGAAAAAGAAATGCATCTCCTTCCTCTTATAGAGAGGTGGGGGTTATGGAATGTTGGATTTGCTATTGGACATAATTACTGTGTTGGTTTTGTTTAATTGTTTTTCTTTGTTACTAAAAGTGTTCAGTAGTAGGAGGGGTACATATTGGAAAATGATTGATGTAAAGAGAAGAGGCATTAGTAACACTTTAAAAATAAAAGTAGTAAAATCAAGTGAAAGTTCTTACCCAGGTCAAACTGATCAGAAATATAACCACAGGTCTGCCGGACTTCTTCACTGTCCCAGCCCAGAGGATAGAGAGCGCAGCCAGACCCAATCAGCAAGCCTGCGGAAAGGATAAGAGAAGAAGGTTGTCATCCAACTCACCACTGTTTCCCTAAATAAAGGCTTTGGGTAAAATCAACATTCAGTAACACAAGAAAAGATCACATTGGTCTATAGTTCATAAAGCACTAGTCTGGATGGGGTCCCTTAATAATCAAGGGACAGTTTGATACCAATTACAATTTTCAAGCCCATTTTAAAAGGAAAAGAGAACCAGAATTCCAACTTAGTCTGGTTCCAGCTTCACCTTTAAAACTCCAAAACTCTTAGCAAATCTTCTTCAGAGAATCCAGACAGGAAGGCTGAAACTGTTGGCCATTGTTGTGAAGGTTTAAACAAGTCAGTTTGAAAAAAGCTACTGGCAATTCTATCATCCATCTTACACAGCAAGTGTGTTGGGAACAAGTAATCCAGAAACCCTTAGTAGTGACTATTAGGCTTCACTTCACCATTTATCATTTCTTTTTTCATTTACACCAGATTCAAAATGGAATACTCCAGCAGCATCCAATTTCAGCAGGGCAAAAAGAACAGACAGATTTTCATGAACAATTTCAGTAGAATGAATGAACTCGTGAACCACACATGACCCATTATTATGCTCTGTTGGAAATTTTTACATTCACAGAGCATCCATATGCCTCCAAACCACTTGCTGTCTGACCACAGAAGGCAGAGGCTTATTTTAATCTTAGTCCTCCTTCTTGGGAGGACTAAAATTGAGAGGTCTGAAGATGACACTGAAGACAAGTGACATTTTTATTTGAGGTTATGCTAAATTATCTTGACAACAGACATTGAGTTGATGATATTCAATTCAATTTCATTCTCATTTTTCACCAAGACCTAATACAATTTTTCAAGATTGTATCTGATTCCTACCTACAGGCTCTAATTTACAATCTTTTGGCCAAGACTAAAAGTAACAATTCCTTTTGGGCTCAGGTATAATTACTATTGTCACTAAATATCAACAATGAGGTAAGTCAGTACACAAAGCATTATGTCAAGAAAAGAATGAGACCCTATCCTGTTAACTGACAGATGACATCCTTTCCATGCAAGAATGAAGAGGTACAAAGGCCCTTAGAGGTCACCAGATCCCACTCTCCTCCTTTTACAGGTGAAGAAACTGAGGACTAGAGAATTGTAGAAAGTTGCCCTGGCTTATAATGAAGAGTTGCTGTTTTGAAGTAGTAGTCTACTGGCTCCCAATTTAGGACTTATCTCACTGTGTTATGTTGGTGCTAGAATAGAACGCCATACTCTTTCTCAACGTCAAGCAAGGATGGCTGGTGTCTTAATGAAGTTTGAGTTTTGGGATCCTATGGTATAATAAAAGGAGGCTGAGCCCTACAACTCAGAACACAGAGTCTGCAGAGAGAAAATTAAAGCACTCCAGTTTTGTGGAGGAGAAATACAATAAAATAGGCAGTTGGGGATGGTGGAAACAGGTCCTGGTGTCTTGGAGTCCAGATGGAAGGGAGCACCCAAACCAGTAATGTCCAGCAAGCTTTCATAGGATTCTTATCTGGGTCAAGAAAGATCAGGCACTGGGGAGAGATAACAGAAAGCCTATGCTTTATGTATAGTGGAAGGTTTGGAGAATGGTTCTAATTGATACTGGTGAAGGGAATGATGTTTGGGTTGATGATGGTGAAAGGGAGAAATAAACATTTATTAAGTACCTACTATGTGCCAGGCACTGTGTTCAATGCTTTATAAATATTATCTCACTGGATTCTTATAACAGCCCTGTAAGGTGCTATTATTATTTTTATTTTACAGTTGAGGAAAATGAGGCAGACAGAGTTTAAGTGACTTGCACATAGCAAGTAAGTGTCTAAGGTCAAATGTGAACTCAGATCTTCTTGTCTCCAACTGAATATCATCAACATGATGTCTGTTGCCAAGACAATTTAACGTAACCTTGGATAAAGATGTCTACAGCACTCTATCCAGGGGACAGAGGTAGAGGGAACATCTAGGGAATTTATGACTAACTGATATTCAAACACCCCTTTGGCTCAAGTCTTTCTATTGTACAGTGAAGGGATCTGAGCCTGGGTCTCTGAGAATCATGTTAAGGTGTTTTCAGTGAACATCTGCTTAAGTGGTTTAAGGTTCTTCTTTTCTTTGTGTTTTTCACTTCTCCTCTGGGTGTCAGCAAGGGTGATGGAGCAGTCAATCCTGCATTTGTAATCTTATGGGGACCGCCCTTCCTCCCCAACTACCCAATTTTCTTACTGTGCCAGAAATGCCCCTAGATTGAGCATTAGGAAAGAGAACTGAGGAGTTGAACAGAGACTGGAACCTGGGAGCACTGGTCAGAGAGGAAAGTTTTCTCTTTAGGCTACTGAGAAGGAATTTTCCCACTACAACTTAAAGAAGGTAAATGATCCTGGGGCAATGAAATTGGGCCAGAGAACAGAACCTTCCATTCTCTTGGCTAACCACAAGTTTAAGAGGTTGGGACTTCTTAGTGATCTCACTCAAAATATAATACCTTATTATTTTGTTGTTCAGTCATTTGTCATGACTTTTCATGACCTCACTTGGGCTTTTCTTGGCAAAGACACAGGAGGGGTTTTGCTATTTCTTTCTCCAGCTTATTTTACGGAGAAGGAAACTGAGGCAAACAGGGTTAAGTGACCTGTCTAGGGTCACTCAGCTAGTAAGTGTGTGAGGTCAAATTTGAACTCAGGATGATGAGTCCTCCTGACTCCAAGTCTGGCACTCCATCCACTGCACCACCTGGCAGTCCTGTTATAGAACTGTCTTAATACAGAAAGCCTTGAAATACACAGAGTAGTGTGTTATAGTGAGCAAAGTGCACAGATCTGGGTATCCAAAGATTACAGATGTAGAGCTAGAAGGGCCTTGGTATTCTAGTTCAGTAGGAGAGAAAACTAAAAGATGGAGTGAAATGAAATGACCTGGTAAATGTCTAACCTCTCAATATCACTTTCCTCCTCTATAATAGTGGGATGATAATATTTTCTCTGGTTAGCTCATAGATAGTAATATATGAAAGGTCTTTGAAAAATGTAAGTGCTACATAAATGTTAGGTGGCAATATTGTTAATTTAATCATTACAATCATTGACAAGGGGTCAATAGGATACATTAGTACTTTTTTTTTTAAGATCAGTTTGTTGAAGCTGTATAGGATAGAACTGAGAATGCTGCTTTGAGTCAAAGGCAGAGAAGTCATCTATCTAAGGAGCCTAGCATTGTGCTGAGTGCTGGGAATACAAGAGATAAAAAGGATCTGGAATGAGACAGTACCAGTGGGAATAAAAAAGGGTTAAATCTTAGAGGGATTTTGAAGGATGCAATAGAATTTAGTGACAGATTGGATATAAGAGATGAAGGAGAAAGAGATGTCAAAATGACTCTAAGCCTATGAGACCAGGACAATGGCACTGCTGACAAGAATGGAGCAGTTGAGGAGGGCAACCAGACGTGGGGGATGAGTGCAAGGAGGGAGTGCAGCATAAGGCAACAAGTTCAGTTTGGGGCATGTTGTGTTTTAAGTGATGGAAGGGCATTCAAGATGAGATGTGCCATCAGACACAAGTATAAGGGAGGGAAGAGTCAGGGCTGGAGATGGAGTCTGGGACTCATCCAAGTAGAGCTGACAGATGAAGCCCTGAAAGAAGATGACGTAATGGAGAGAATGATCACAGAGAGAAAAGAGCAGAGGGCCAAGGACAGAAACTTGAGAAATGCCTCTGATTCAGGGGAGGGCAAAGGAAAAAAAAAGAAGGGAAAGTCATCAGAGGAGTGATCAGAGATGTAGACAAACAGATAAGTGTACTGTAACAGATGCCTGAGAATCAATCCATCAAGAGCTGAGAAAGTGCCTACCTGCCCTAGGTTCTCAGGAGTAGTAAGGATGTGGCAATGCTTCCTAATAAAGCATAAAATACATGAGTCTGTGACTGTGATTCATGACCTTCTCTAAGTGTCTAGTACAGTGTCCTATCCATACTGGGTACTGAGTAAAGGCCTGTTGAATGAATGACTGAAGTGATTTGACAACTTAGGAGAATTATCAGGGTCAGTGTGAATAAAACATCGCATTCCATATGTACATTGGAACTTCCTACATCTTCAAAATAGCCAGTAATTATAAAATCTGCTAATACATGAGGTAGATCTGTACAGAGAATTCTCAAAAGTCCACTCCAATGGAGTATGCTATAGTACAGATGGTTTAAAATTGTGAACATATTTCAGCCTTGCAAAATTAACTATCATAAGTGACTGGAAGGACATAGAAAGTATCAACATCAGATGTGCAATTAACACAAAGCTGGGCAGGAAAGCTAATATAGAGGATAGCAGGACCAGAATTCTACAAGATT